>NC_136062.1:245941794-246541794 GCF_964261635.1 Lissotriton helveticus | reverse complement strand
TTATATAGCGCGAACTAGACCCGAACCGAATCAGGTATCAGAGCGCTTTACATAGCACCAGATACATTACATGAGGACGGACACACATTCATTTTAGGCACGGGGAGATTAAGTGATTTGCCCAGAATCACAGGAGGTTTTGGCGTCGTTACCGAGACTCGAAAGCAGATTCCGAGGTCGAGCGCCTTAGCCGTTAGGCCTGTCTCTGAACACAAGGCATCTCAGTTTGACTCTGGCCACAGGACACAAGGGATCTCAGTATGTCTCTGGTCACTGGACACAAGTCATCTCAATCTGGCTCTGAACACAAGGCATCTCAGTCTGTCTCTGGTCACTGGACACAAGGCATCTCAGTCTGACTCTGGCCACAGGACACGAGGCATCCCAGTCTGTCTCTGGACGCTGGACACAAGGCATCTCAGTCTGTCTCTGGTCACTGGACACAAGGAATCTCAGTCTGTTTCAGGTCACTGGACACAAGGCATCTCAGTCTGTCTCTGGTCACTGGACACAAGCATCTCAGTCTGTCTCTCGTCACTGGACATGAAGCATCTCAGTCTGTTTCTGGCCACTGGAAACGAGGCATCTCAGTCTGTTTCTGGTCACTGGTAAAAAGACATCTCAGTTTGTCTCTGGACACAAGGCATCTCAGGCTGTCTTTGGTCACTGGTCACAAGTCATCTCAGTCTGTCTCTGGACACTGGACACATGGCATCTCAGTCTGTTTCTGGTCACTGGACACAAGGGATCTCAGTCTGTCTCTGGACACAAGGCCTCTCAGTCTGTCTCTGGACACTGGACACGAGGCATCCCAGTCTGTCTCTCGTCATTGGACATGAAGCATCACAGTCTGTCTCTGGCCACTGGACACGAGGACTCTCAGTTTGTTGTTTCTGGTCACTGGACACAAGGCATATCAGTCTTTTTCTGGTCACTGGACACAAGGCATCTCAGTTTGTTTCTGGTCACTGGACACAAAGCTTCTCTGTCTGTTTCTGGTCACTGGACACAAGGCATCTCAGTCTGTCTCTGGTCACTGGACACAAGGCATCTCAGTCTGTCTCTGGACATGAGGCATCTCAGTCTGTCTCTGGCCACAGGACACAAGGCATCTCAGTCTGTCTCTGAACACAAGGCATCTCAGTCTGTCTCTGGTCACTGGACACAAGTCATCTCAGTCTGTCTCTGGACGCAAGGCATCCCAGTCTGTCTCTGGTCACTGGACACAAGGAATCTCAGTCTGTTTCAGGTCACTGGACACAAGGCATCTCAGTCTGTCTCTGGTCACTGGACACAAGTCATCTCAGTCTGTCTCTGGACGCAAGGCATCCCAGTCTGTCTCTGGTCACTGGACACAAGGAATCTCAGTCTGTTTCAGGTCACTGGACACAAGGCATCTCAGTCTGTCTCTGGTCACTGGACACAAGCATCTCAGTCTGTCTCTCGTCACTGGACATGAAGCATCTCAGTCTGTTTCTGGCCACAAGGCATCTCAGTCTGTTTCTGGTCACAAATCATCTCAGTCTGGCTCTGGACACTGGACACATGGCATCTCAGTCTGTTTCTGGTCACTGGACACAAGGATCTCAGTCTGTCTCTGGACACAAGGCCTCTCAGTCTGTCTCTGGTCACACGTCATCTCAGTCTGTCTCTCGTCATTGGACATGAAGCATCACAGTCTGTCTCTGGCCACTGGTCACGAGGACTCTCAGTTTGTTTCTGGTCACTGGACACAAGACATATCAGTATTTTTCTGGTCACTGGACACAAGGCATCTCAGTTTGTCTCTGGTCACTGGACACAAAGCTTCTCTGTCTGTTTCTGGTCACTGGACACAAGTCATCTCAGTCTGTCTCTGGCCACAGGACACGAGGCATCTCAGTCTCTTTCTGGTCACTGGACATGAGGCATCTCAGTCTGTCTCTGGCCACTGGACACGAAGCATCTCAGTCTCTTTCTGGTCACTGGACACAAGGCATCTCAGTCTGTCTCTAATCACTGGACACAAGGCATCTCAGTCTGTCTCAGGACACAAGGCATCTTAGTCTGTTTCTGGACACAAGGCATCTCAGTCTGTCTCTGGACACTGGACACAAGGCATCTCATTCTGTTTCTGGTCACTGGACACAAGGGATCTCAGTCTGTCTATGGTCACGTGACACAAGTCATCTAAGTCTGTCTCTGGACACAAGGCATCTCCGTCTGACTCCAGTCACTGGACACAAGTCATCTCAGTCTGTTTCTGGTCACTGTACACAAGTCATCTCAGTCTGTTTCTGGTCACTGGACACAAGGCATCTCAGTCTGTCTCTGGACGCAAGGCATCCCAGTCTGTCTCTGGTCACTGGACACAAGGAATCTCAGTCTGTTTCAGGTCACTGGACACAAGGCATCTCAGTCTGTCTCTGGTCACTGGACACAAGCATCTCAGTCTGTCTCTCGTCACTGGACATGAAGCATCTCAGTCTGTTTCTGGCCACTGGTAAAAAGACATCTCAGTCTGTCTCTGGACACAAGGCATCTCAGGCTGTCTTTGGTCACTGGTCACACATCATCTCAGTCTGTCTCTGGACACTGGACACAAGGCATCTCAGTCTGACTCTGGCCACAGGACACGAGGACTCTCAGTTTGTTTCTGGTCACTGGACACAAGGCATATCAGTCTTTTTCTGGTCACTGGACACAAGGCATCTCCGTTTGTCTCTGGTCACTGGACACAAAGCTTCTCTGTCTGTTTCTGGTCACTGGACACAAGTCATCTCAGTCTGTCTCTGGCCACAGGACACAAGGCATCTCAGTCTCTTTCTGGTCACTGGACACAAGGCATCTCAGTCTGTCTCTAATCACTGGACATGAGGCATCTCAGTCTGTCTCTGGCCACTGGACACGAAGCATCTCAGTCTGACTCTGGCCACAGGACACGAGGCATCCCAGTCTGTCTCTCGTCATTGGACATGAAGCATCACAGTCTGTCTCTGGCCACTGGACACGAGGACTCTCAGTTTGTTTCTGGTCACTGGACACAAGGCATATCAGTCTTTTTCTGGTCACTGGACACAAGGCATCTCCGTTTGTCTCTGGTCACTGGACACAAGTCATCTCAGTCTGTCTCTGGCCACAGGACACGAGGCATCTCAGTCTCTTTCTGGTCACTGGACACAAGGCATCTCAGTCTGTCTCTGAACACTGGACACAAGGCATCTCAGTCTGTCTCTGGCCACTGGACACGAGGACTCTCAGTTTGTTTCTGGCCATTGGACACAGCTCATCTCAGTCTGTCTCTGGTCACTGGACATAAGGCATCTAAGTCTGTCTCTGGACACAAAGCACCTCAGTCTGTCTCCAGTCACTGGACACAAGTCATCGCAATCTGACTCTGGCCACAGGACACAAGGCATCTCAGTCTGTCTCTAATCACTGGACATGAGGCATCTCAGTCTGTCTCTGGTCACTGGACACAAAGCTTCTCTGTCTGTTTCTGGTCACTGGACACAAGGCATCTCAGTCTGTCTCTGGTCACTGGACACAAGGCATCTCAGTCTGTCTCTGGACATGAGGCATCTCAGTCTGTCTCTGGCCACAGGACACAAGGCA
Organism: Lissotriton helveticus; assembly: GCF_964261635.1. Taxonomy (NCBI): domain Eukaryota; kingdom Metazoa; phylum Chordata; class Amphibia; order Caudata; family Salamandridae; genus Lissotriton; species Lissotriton helveticus. The sequence goes on along the minus strand of NC_136062.1, from coordinate 246,538,200 downwards.
TCTCAGTCTGTCTCTGAACACAAGGCATCTCAGTCTGTCTCTGGTCACTGGACACAAGTCATCTCAGTCTGTCTCTGGACGCAAGGCATCCCAGTCTGTCTCTGGTCACTGGACACAAGGAATCTCAGTCTGTTTCAGGTCACTGGACACAAGGCATCTCAGTCTGTCTCTGGTCACTGGACACAAGTCATCTCAGTCTGTCTCTGGACGCAAGGCATCCCAGTCTGTCTCTGGTCACTGGACACAAGGAATCTCAGTCTGTTTCAGGTCACTGGACACAAGGCATCTCAGTCTGTCTCTGGTCACTGGACACAAGCATCTCAGTCTGTCTCTCGTCACTGGACATGAAGCATCTCAGTCTGTTTCTGGCCACAAGGCATCTCAGTCTGTTTCTGGTCACAAGTCATCTCAGTCTGGCTCTGGACACTGGACACATGGCATCTCAGTCTGTTTCTGGTCACTGGACACAAGGATCTCAGTCTGTCTCTGGACACAAGGCCTCTCAGTCTGTCTCTGGTCACACGTCATCTCAGTCTGTCTCTCGTCATTGGACATGAAGCATCACAGTCTGTCTCTGGCCACTGGTCACGAGGACTCTCAGTTTGTTTCTGGTCACTGGACACAAGGCATATCAGTATTTTTCTGGTCACTGGACACAAGGCATCTCAGTTTGTCTCTGGTCACTGGACACAAAGCTTCTCTGTCTGTTTCTGGTCACTGGACACAAGTCATCTCAGTCTGTCTCTGGCCACAGGACACGAGGCATCTCAGTCTCTTTCTGGTCACTGGACATGAGGCATCTCAGTCTGTCTCTGGCCACTGGACACGAAGCATCTCAGTCTCTTTCTGGTCACTGGACACAAGGCATCTCAGTCTGTCTCTAATCACTGGACACAAGGCATCTCAGTCTGTCTCAGGACACAAGGCATCTTAGTCTGTTTCTGGACACAAGGCATCTCAGTCTGTCTCTGGACACTGGACACAAGGCATCTCATTCTGTTTCTGGTCACTGGACACAAGGGATCTCAGTCTGTCTATGGTCACGTGACACAAGTCATCTAAGTCTGTCTCTGGACACAAGGCATCTCCGTCTGACTCCAGTCACTGGACACAAGTCATCTCAGTCTGTTTCTGGTCACTGTACACAAGTCATCTCAGTCTGTTTCTGGTCACTGGACACAAGGCATCTCAGTCTGTCTCTGGACGCAAGGCATCCCAGTCTGTCTCTGGTCACTGGACACAAGGAATCTCAGTCTGTTTCAGGTCACTGGACACAAGGCATCTCAGTCTGTCTCTGGTCACTGGACACAAGCATCTCAGTCTGTCTCTCGTCACTGGACATGAAGCATCTCAGTCTGTTTCTGGCCACTGGTAAAAAGACATCTCAGTCTGTCTCTGGACACAAGGCATCTCAGGCTGTCTTTGGTCACTGGTCACACATCATCTCAGTCTGTCTCTGGACACTGGACACAAGGCATCTCAGTCTGACTCTTGCCACAGGACACGAGGACTCTCAGTTTGTTTCTGGTCACTGGACACAAGGCATATCAGTCTTTTTCTGGTCACTGGACACAAGGCATCTCCGTTTGTCTCTGGTCACTGGACACAAAGCTTCTCTGTCTGTTTCTGGTCACTGGACACAAGTCATCTCAGTCTGTCTCTGGCCACAGGACACAAGGCATCTCAGTCTCTTTCTGGTCACTGGACACAAGGCATCTCAGTCTGTCTCTAATCACTGGACATGAGGCATCTCAGTCTGTCTCTGGCCACTGGACACGAAGCATCTCAGTCTGACTCTGGCCACAGGACACGAGGCATCCCAGTCTGTCTCTCGTCATTGGACATGAAGCATCACAGTCTGTCTCTGGCCACTGGACACGAGGACTCTCAGTTTGTTTCTGGTCACTGGACACAAGGCATATCAGTCTTTTTCTGGTCACTGGACACAAGGCATCTCCGTTTGTCTCTGGTCACTGGACACAAGTCATCTCAGTCTGTCTCTGGCCACAGGACACGAGGCATCTTAGTCTCTTTCTGGTCACTGGACACAAGGCATCTCAGTCTGTCTCTGAACACTGGACACAAGGCATCTCAGTCTGTCTCTGGCCACTGGACACGAGGACTCTCAGTTTGTTTCTGGCCATTGGACACAGCTCATCTCAGTCTGTCTCTGGTCACTGGACATAAGGCATCTAAGTCTGTCTCTGGACACAAAGCACCTCAGTCTGTCTCCAGTCACTGGACACAAGTCATCGCAATCTGACTCTGGCCACAGGACACAAGGCATCTCAGTCTGTCTCTAATCACTGGACATGAGGCATCTCAGTCTGTCTCTGGTCACTGGACACAAGTCATCCCAGTCTGTCTCTGGACACTAGACACAAGGCATCTCAGTCTGTCTCTGGTCACTGGACACAAGTCATCCCAGTCTGTCTCTGGACACTAGACACAAGGCATCTCAGTCTGTCTCTGGTCACTGGACACAAGTCATCTCAGTCTGTCTCTGGCCACAGGACACAAGGCATCTCAGTCTGTCTCTAATCACTGGACATGAGGCATCTCAGTCTGTCTCTGGTCACTAGACACAAGGCATCCCAGTCTGTCTCTGGTCACTGGACACAAGGCATCTCAGTCTGTCTCTGGTCACTGGACACAAGCATCTCAGTCTGTCTCTCGTCACTGGACATGAAGCATCTCAGTCTGTTTCTGGCCATTGGAAAAAAGACATCACTGTCTGTCTCTGGACACAAGGCATCTCAGGCTGTCTTTGGACACTGGACACATGGCATCTCAGTCTGTTTCTGGTCACTGGACACAAGGGATCCCAGTCTGTCTCTGGACACAAGGCCTCTCAGTCTGTCTCTGGTCACACGTCATCTCAGTCTGTCTCTGGACACTGGACACAAGGCATCCCAGTCTGTCTCTCGTCATTGGACATGAAGCATCACAGTCTGTCTCTGGCCACTGGACACGAGGACTCTCAGTTTGTTTCTGGTCACTGGACACAAGGCATATCAGTCTTTTTCTGGTCACTGGACACAAGGCATCTCCGTTTGTCTCTGGTCACTGGACACAAAGCTTCTCTGTCTGTCTCCAGTCACTGGACACAAGTCATCTCAGTCTGTTTCTGGTCACTGTACACAAGTCATCTCAGTCTGTTTCTGGTCACTGGACACAAGGCATCTCAGTCTGTCTCTGAACACTGGACACAAGTCATCTCAGTCTGTTTCTGGTCACTGGACACAAGGCATCTCAGTCTGTCTCTGGTCACTGGACACAAGGCATCTCAGTCTGTCTCTGGTCACTGGACACAAGGCATCTCATTCTGTTTCTGGTCACTGGACACAAGGAATCTCAGTCTGTCTCTGATCACTGGACACAAGTCATCTAAGTCTGTCTCTGGACACAAGGCACCTCAGTCTGTCTCCAGTCACTGGACACAAGGCAACTCAGTCTGTCTCTGGACACTGGACACAAGGATCTTAGTCTGTTTCTGGTCACTGGACACAAGGGATCTCAGTCTGTCTCTGGACACAGGACACGATGCATCCCAGTCTGTCTCTCGTCATTGGACACTAGGCATCTCAGTATGTTTCTGGCCACTGGACACGAGGACTCTCAGTCTGTTTCTGGTCACTGGTAAAAAGACATCTCAGTCTGTCTCTGGTCACAGGACACAACTCATCTCAGTCTGTCTCTGGACACTGGACACAAGGCCTCTCAGTCTGTCTCTGGTCACACGTCATCCCAGTCTGTCTCTCGTCATTGGACATGAGGCATCTCAGTCTGTCTCTGGTCACTGGACACAAGGAATCTCAGTCTGTTTCAGGTCACTGGACACAAGGCATCTCAGTCTGTCTCTCGTCACTGGACATGAAGCATCTCAGTCTGTTTCTGGCCATTGGAAACGAGGCATCTCAGTCTGTCTCTGGACACAAGGCATCTCAGGCTGTCTTTGGTCACTGGTCACAAGTCATCCCAGTCTGTCTCTCGTCATTGGGCATGAGGCATCTCAGTCTGTCTCTGGCCACTGGACACAAGGGATCTCAGTCTGTCTCTGGACACAAGGCCTCTCAGTCTGTCTCTGGTCACACGCCATCTCAGTCTGTCTCTGGACACTGGACACGAGGACTCTCAGTTTGTTGTTTCTGGTCACTGGACACAAGGCATATCAGTCTTTTTCTGGTCACTGGACACAAGGCATCTTAGTATGTTTCTGGTCACTGGACACAAGGCATCTCAGTCTGTCTCTGGTCACTGGACACAAGGCATATCAGTCTTTTTCTGGTCACTGGACACAAGGCATCTTAGTTTGTTTCTGGTCACTGGACACAAGGCATCTCAGTCTGTCTCTGGTCACTGGACACAAGGCATCTCAGTCTGTCTCTGGACACGAGGCATCTCAGTCTGTCTCTAATCACTGGACATGAGGCATCCCAGTCTGTCTCTGGTCACTGGAAACAAGGAATCCCAGTCTGTTTCAGGTCACTGGACACAAGGCATCTCAGTCTGTCTCTCGTCACTGGACATGAAGCATCTCAGTCTGTTTCTGGCCACCGGTAAAAAGACATCTCAGTCTGTCTCTGGACACAAGGCATCTCAGGCTGTCTTTGGTCACTGGACACATGGCATCTCAGTCTGAGTCTGGCCACAGGACACGAGGCATCCCAGTCTGTCTCTCGTCATTGGACATGAAGCATCACAGTCTGTCTCTGGCCACTGGACACGAGGACTCTCAGTTTGTTTCTGGTCACTGGACACAAGGCATCTCCGTTTGTCTCTGGTCACTGGACACAAGTCATCTCAGTCTGTCTCTGGCCACAGGACACGAGGCATCTCAGTGTCTTTCTGGTCACTGGACACAAGGCATCTCAGTCTGTCTCTAATCACTGGACATGAGGCACCTCAGTCTGTCTCTGGCCACTGGACACGAAGTATCTCAGTCTGTCTCTAATCACTGGACACAAGGCATCTCAGTCTGTCTCTGGACACAAGGCATCTTAGTCTGTTTCTGGACACAAGGCATCTCAGTCTGTCTCTGGACACTGGACACAAGGCATCTCATTCTATTTCTGGTCACTGGACACAAGGGATCTCAGTCTGTCTATGGTCACGTGACACAAGTCATCTAAGTCTGTCTCTGGACACAAGGCATATCCCTCTGTCTCCAGTCACTGGACACAAGGCATCTCAGTCTGTCTCTGGCCACTGGACACGAGGACTCTCAGTTTGTTTCTGGTCACTGGACACAACTCATCTCAGTCTGTCTCTGGTCACTGGACACAAGGCATCTCAGTCTGTCTCTGGTCACTGGACACAAGGCATCTCATTCTGTTTCTGGTCACTGGACACAAGGGATCTCAGTCTGTCTCTGATCACTGGACACAAGTCATCTAAGTCTGTCTCTGGACACAAGGCACCTCAGTCTGTCTCCAGTCACTGGACACGATGCATCCCAGTATGTTTCTGGTCACTGGTAAAAAGACATCTCAGTCTGTCTCTGGACACAAGGCATCTCAGGCTGTCTTTGGTCACTGGTCACAAGGCATCTCAGTCTGTCTCTGGTCACAGGACACAACTCATCTCAGTCTGTCTCTGGACACAAGGCCTCTCAGTCTGTCTCTGGCCACAGTACACAAGGACTCTCAGTTTGTTTCTGGTCACTGGACACAAGGCATCTCAGTCTGTCTCTGGACATAAGGCATCTCAGTCTGTCTCTAATCACTGGACATGAGGCATCCCAGTCTGTCTCTGGTCACTGGAAACAAGGAATCCCAGTCTGTTTCAGGTCACTGGACACAAGGCATCTCAGTCTGTCTCTCGTCACTGGACATGAAGCATCTCAGTCTGTTTCTGGCCACTGGTAAAAAGACATCTCAGTCTGTCTCTGGACACAAGGCATCTCAGGCTGTCTTTGGTCACTGGACACATGGCATCTCAGTCTGAGTCTGGCCACAGGACACGAGGCATCCCAGTCTGTCTCTCGTCATTGGACATGAAGCATCACAGTCTGTCTCTGGCCACTGGACACGAGGACTCTCAGTTTGTTTCTGGTCACTGGACACAAGGCATCTCCGTTTGTCTCTGGTCACTGGACACAAGTCATCTCAGTCTGTCTCTGGCCACAGGACACGAGGCATCTCAGTGTCTTTCTGGTCACTGGACACAAGGCATCTCAGTCTGTCTCTAATCACTGGACATGAGGCACCTCAGTCTGTCTCTGGCCACTGGACACGAAGTATCTCAGTCTGTCTCTAATCACTGGACACAAGGCATCTCAGTCTGTCTCTGGACACAAGGCATCTTAGTCTGTTTCTGGACACAAGGCATCTCAGTCTGTCTCTGGACACTGGACACAAGGCATCTCATTCTGTTTCTGGTCACTGGACACAAGGGATCTCAGTCTGTCTATGGTCACGTGACACAAGTCATCTAAGTCTGTCTCTGGACACAAGGCATATCCCTCTGTCTCCAGTCACTGGACACAAGGCATCTCAGTCTGTCTCTGGCCACTGGACACGAGGACTCTCAGTTTGTTTCTGGTCACTGGACACAACTCATCTCAGTCTGTCTCTGGTCACTGGACACAAGGCATCTCAGTCTGTCTCTGGTCACTGGACACAAGGCATCTCATTCTGTTTCTGGTCACTGGACACAAGGGATCTCAGTCTGTCTCTGATCACTGGACACAAGTCATCTAAGTCTGTCTCTGGACACAAGGCACCTCAGTCTGTCTCCAGTCACTGGACACGATGCATCCCAGTATGTTTCTGGTCACTGGTAAAAAGACATCTCAGTCTGTCTCTGGACACAAGGCATCTCAGGCTGTCTTTGGTCACTGGTCACAAGGCATCTCAGTCTGTCTCTGGTCACAGGACACAACTCATCTCAGTCTGTCTCTGGACACAAGGCCTCTCAGTCTGTCTCTGGCCACAGTACACAAGGACTCTCAGTTTGTTTCTGGTCACTGGACACAAGGCATCTCAGTCTGTCTCTGGACATAAGGCATCTCAGTCTGTCTCTGGCCACAGGACACAAGGCATCTCAGTCTGTCTCTAATCACTGGACATGAGGCATCTCAGTCTGTCTCTGGCCACTGGACACGAGGCATCTCAGTCTCTTTCTGGTCACTGGACACAAGGCATCTCAGTCTGTCTCTGGACACAAGGCATCTTATTCTGTTTCTGGACACAAGGCATCTCATTCTGTTTCTGGTCACTGGACACAAGGGATCTCAGTCTGTCTCTGGTCACAAGGCATCTCCGTCTGTCTCCAGTCAATGGACACGAGTCATCTCAGTCTGTCTCTGGACACTGTACACAAGGCATCTCAGTCTGTCTCCGGCCACTGGACACGAGGACTCTCAGTTTGTTTCTGGTCACTGGACACAAGGGATCTCAGTCTGTCTCTGATCACTGGACACAAGGCATCTCATTCTGTTTCTGGTCACTGGACACAAGGGATCTCAGTCTGTCTCTGGTCACTGGACACAAGGCATCTCAGTCTGTCTCTGGTCACTGGACACAAGGCATCTCATTCTGTTTCTGGTCACTGGACACAAGGGATCTCAGTCTGTCTCTGATCACTGGACACAAGTCATCTAAGTCTGTCTCTGGACACAAGGCACCTCAGTCTGTCTCCAGTCACTGGACACGATGCATCCCAGTATGTTTCTGGTCACTGGTAAAAAGACATCTCAGTCTGTTGTGGTAAATAAATAAATAATACCCTATTTTTGACTAGACATATATCATAACAGATAGCTCAATAAATAAGAGTCAAGATTCGAGGTAGTAGGAGTTTTGCAGGTTTAATACAGCATAAGGACAGGAACAGGACAACCTGCATGGGAATAGGATGACAGGGCCCAGCAGCTGCTGGGGCTCGGGTCTGGGATGAGCGCGCTGACTTTCAATAACAATACATGAGCATATATACATAACGCAAACACATAGCATTACATTGCAGTAGGCGTAGCAGTGGGTGGAGCAGAAGGCGTGACGCGTAGCAGTCGCGAAAGATAAGGGGGAAAAGAGGTGTAACTGGGCGCATACATAGACATGTGGTGCAGACGTAACAGGATATGTCATGAATGGGGCGGAAACCATGGAGGGGGCTACCTGAGGAGCCGGGACCTCTAACCTAATGGTGCGCGCAAACTGGCAATGACGTATTACTAGGAGAAGCTGGGGGCTATGAACTCTGTGCTAGGAGCAGAGACTGAAGTCTGGAGGGTCGGAGCGACATGTACCTAAACACTATCTAGTATCTGATGTTTAGGGAACATGTTGATATAAACCATAAGTCAAGAGAGGAAAGGCTAACTTGATTCTAAGACTGGACCATGCCTTATTCTACAGGTAGTGCGTGATGAAGAATATTAAATGACCATTGAATGCAGTATTTCTCTAACGTGGAGACGTGAAGGCTAGACAATGACGGAAACTATTGATGCAGTTCAGTAGCTTAGGAATGCAGAGAAGGAGGACTGAACTGATAACTGGAATCATAACATATTCTTGGCAGACTCAGAGACTGAGCCAGGCTGGGCCGGGCACTGCGAGGCAGGAAGTAAGTGAAAGGTCGAGGATACAGGTGGGGGCTGTATCGCTCCTCAGCGAGGCTTCAGGAGACAGGAGCTGAATCTGATGTCCAGGCCCTTTTGAGGCCTAGAAACGGGGACTTTATAATAGAATAACGTGCACACTGAGAAACGTGGCAACATAACTTTACATAGGCCTGATATTCGTAGTATTCACGAGGACTGGAAACTGGCATACTAGAGGGGGACACAACTGTAATTGCGTCATTAATCAGACATGGGGAGTACATATGCATATTTAATCATGCACACATAACATATGACGGATGACACGTAGGGACACAGAACATGGCAAAATTTACTTTTCCACATTCCCTCCTTGTCACTACGTTTCCATCAGGAAACATCAATATTCATGATACCATCTATCATTTCATACAGTATCATTTGCTCGTCTCGAATTATCTTAGAACGGGATTTAGAACGGGGCTTGGGACTAGGAATACAAGAGGTAGCACAAATGCCGCAAATCGCAGGGCCACATTGTATACAGAGGCAGCAGCTGAATATGATCGCTACTGCAATACCTAGGAAGGACAAGACTTTCCATCCCCATGCGGAAATTATATTCCAGAACCAACCGGACCATGTCCAGGTGCCTGGATCTTGGTGTAACAGATGGGCAATTTTATGGAGTCTGGTTATAGCTGAATAAACAGACGGCGCGTTATTTGGAATGAAAATGCAGCAACTAGATCCGATGACTCTACAGGCCCCGCCCCTATCGGCCAGTATGACGTCAAGGACGAGACGATTCTGCAAAACGACAAATCTCATAGCAGATTGTTCTTCGGTTAGGTTACCTAGAGCAGAGGCAGTCTCATTTACTACAGCTTCAAGGGTTCTGGTTAATCTACGGATTAACTTACTATTCTGGACAGGTCCTATAAAGAAGAAGAAACCTTTATTGAAATCTGTATACTGTTCTAGAGTAGTTTCAGTATAATCGACAATTGGGGACTCCCTTCTATGTCTAATGTGTACTAGATGTGTGTTTCTATGATAATCAGGTGGGGCTAGGAAAACGGGTGGCAGTAGGAAGGCAATGTAACAGGTTCCCTCCCAATCGAGGGGCAGACGAACATATGCGGTTTGACCACAAACAAAATATGAATGACGTGAAGCTTTGAAAATAGATTTCCCACTGTCACTATACTTGACAACAGTAGTACAATCACTATGTCCTACATGTACGGAACCATTATTTCGGACACATAATTCGCCTTTGACTGGAAGTACTGAAATAGCGGGTAAGTCTGGAGTAGTATCAGACTGAACATTCAAGACCATAAAATTCGACGAATAATTACCTAAATTATACACTTCATTTTCTAGATCTAACCCTGTTCGGTGAGGGAGACCTTGCTTGTCTGGGAAACATGTACTGTTAAGAAAAGACATATCTGTTGAGGATGACGTTAACGTGGACCATGCTCCACACGAACCATTATGTGAAAATGGATAAGGAAAAAGTGGCAGAACTCCCTTCGGCATCTGGAAAGGGGGGAGTCGACCACATACCCAACAATTAGTGGCATTGCTGGTCTGGTGTGAGTAATGTAACATGCGGACAAATGAATTATTACGCATAGCGAGGCGGTAGGACAGTTCATGAGGGGGCAGATCACTAAACGTGTGCTCTACTGTAGCATTAGCAGACTTATTTACATGTGAAACTGGGAAACATAGGTAAAATGCATAACTGGTGCAGGAAATCATAAGGCTGGAAAACAATATGAAACATAGAAAAACGATACATCGGATTGAGTTTTGACTAACTCTCTCACTATGGGGGTCTATTTTATACATGTCAGAAACAGTCTAACCGTTTCACCTAGGGGAGGACTTAGACAATCAAACTGGCTGACTTAATTTACTAGACCGTAGTTTTTGTTTATACTCCTGCTGCGGAGTTTTCTCTAACAGGGGAGGGGTTGTAGCAATGTTTTTTGCGGGACAGTCCTTAGGAACAATGTTTTGACAAGTTTTTAAATCCTGGGAAATGTTCTTGGAGACCGGCTTTAATCCGTAGAATTTCTTGACGTGCGAAAGGTGTACCCAGCCGCGGCGTCCTTCCAATTTCACGGCTGTACGGGTGGTGAGGAGGACCTGTCGGGGCTCTTTCCAACGAGGCTCCAGCGGACTTGATCTGTCAAAGTTGCGGACCATCACCATGGATCCTGGAACGATTTCATGCGGTGCCACCTCGGTATTGTCTGGAAATGCGGCGGCAACCTGTGAACGACATGAGTTGAGGGCAGACATCAAGGAAGCTAGGTAATCTGTCAGCATATTACTTGAAACATCGGTAATACTTCGGGGTCTAGGAGTACCCCACATATTTGGGGGGCGGCCGAAAACGACCTCATACGGGGACAGACCTGATCTGGAATGTGCGACCATGCGCATGTAAAATAAAGCGACTGGCAGGGCTACTAGCCAGTCCACACCTTTTTCTTGACAGACTTTGGCGATGCGGATTTTCAGGGTTTGATTATGTCTCTCAACGAGACCGGCTGCTTCAGGATGGCGTACACAATGGAACTTCCACTGGTACCCTAGCAAAAGGGAAACGTGCTTCATTAACTCTGAGGAGAATGGCTGGCCGTTATCAGAATATACGACTCTAGGGAGTCCATAACGAGGGAAGAATTCACGAACCAACTGCTTGGCAGTGGTCGCGGCTGTGTAATCTGGGACTGGATATGCTTCTGTCCACCTGGACAAAGCGCATACAACTACAAGGACATACTTGAAACCTCGACATCGCTCCATCTGAATATAATCCATCTGGAGGACTTCAAAAGGGTGGTCAGGAGGCTGGAATCCACCTTGTTCCACCGGGACACTTTTACCTGGATTAAACTGACAACATATCATACAGGTACGGACTTTCTGCTTGGCTGCAGCTCGTAAATGCTTGTTGAACCAAATGTTCTGGATACTGTCTAACATAGCTTTTTCCCCTAAATGTGCTGGACTATGCGCGGTATTAATAATGACTTGAACCATAGAGTCGGGGAGAAACCATGTGGCTCTACCCTTTGTTAACCATCCTTGATCTGTCTGGACCCCTCCTTGTTCGGACCATTTCTTGATTTCTTCGGGAGTAGCATGTAACTGGATATCTATGACATCTTGTGTAGGGTCCTTAACTGTCATACATGTAATCGGATCTGGAGTATGTGTCTGATTGACTTGAATGTCTGGAGTCTGTGCTGTAAGCTTGGCTGTGCGATCTGCTAGATCATTACCTTGAGAAATAATATCAGTGACTTTCGTATGTGCTTTGCACTTCATGATAGCAATGGATGTCGGTAAATGTATGGCATCTAACAGAGCTTGAATAAGGAGACCATGCTGAATCTTGGTTCCATGAGAAGTCATGAAACCTCTCTCCTGCCAGAGCACTCCGAAGTCGTGTACAACTCCGAATGCGTAGCGTGAATCTGTGTAAACATTAACTTTCAGGTTCTTGGCGTGTATACAGGCTTGTGTCAGAGCAACTAGCTCTGCTGCTTGAGCGGACAGAGTATCAATACGGTGTGTTTCAATAACTTCAGTGTCAGTAGTCACTGCATACGCGGCGACTAGTTCTCCTGTACTTGTTCTCATACATGAACCATCCACATAAAGTGTCAGGTCGGGGTCTGGTAACGGAATATCTGTCAGATCTTGTCTTGGCTTTGTCGTAATGTTAACTACTTCCACACAGTCATGTGGGTCAGGATTCGAAGTAACTGATGGTAACAGTGTAGCAGGGTTCAAAATGTTGCAGCGTCTGATTTCTATGTGTGGCTGGAACAGTGTCAATTCATAACCTGTTAAACATGCAATTGTCAAGTGCTGAGTTTGTGTTCGGTTCAAAAGAACTTCCACGGAATGTGGAACTTGTACTGTCAAGGAATGTCCTAAAACTATGGAATCACTTTGTCTGATAGCTAGGGCTGTGGCTGCAACTGACTTGAGGCACGCAGGCAACGCCTGGGCGACTGGATCTAATGTGCTAGAAAAATAAGCACAGGGCTTGTTTTGTCCTGCTTGATCTTGTGTGAGAACAGATAATGCTGTACCTTCACGTTCAGTAACGAAAAGTGTAAAAGGCTTACTGTAGTTCGGTGTCGCTAGAACTGGAGCTTGGCATAGGGCTTTCTTTAACTCATTGAAACTAAGTGTATGTTCAGATGTCCAAGGGAGAACAGTCGATACGGCTGCCTCCTGTGTCGTTAACTGTATCAGTGGTTTGGCTAGAAATGCATACTGGGGAATCCATTGTCTACAATAAGAAGTAAGGCCAATAAAAGCACGTACCTCCTTCTGGGTCTTGGGCTGAGGAAGACTCGCTATTAACTGGATACGGTCTGGTGTCAACTGCCTACCCCTCTTGGACAGTAAGTGGCCTAAGTAGATCACTTGCTGGACACAGAATTGAAGCTTAGAAGGGGACACCTTGTGCCCCATCTCGGCTAGGAAATACAAGACTGTAAGGGATGCCCGCTCACAAGCACGTTCAGAACGGGCTGTGACCAGTAGATCATCGACATACTGGAGCAGGGCAGTGTCAGTTGGCATGTGAATGTTGTCTAGTTGTCTCTTAAGTGCTTGACTGTAAATACTAGGACTTTCTGTAAAACCTTGAGGAGCTCGTGTAAACATATAGCTCCTTCCATTTAAACAAAATCCGAAAAGGAACTGGCTGTCTGGATGAATAGGAACACTGAAAAATGCATTCTTGAGGTCTATGACAGTAAAGAACGTGGCTTCGGAATCAATGGCTGTTAATAGGGAAGAGATGTCTGGGACAACTGGGTACTGTGGAATAATACATTTATTAAGCTCTCGTAGGTCGATCACTAATCGATATACTGGGGGTGCATTTGGATCAGTACGTTTCATGACTGGAATGATCGGAGAATTACATACATTGGAGTCAGTTTCTACAACTACTCCTTGAGCGATGAGCTCGTCAATAATTTTGGATAAGGCTGCTACAGCCTCAGGTGGCAATCTGTACTGTCTGATTCGTGGTAACACTACACCTGGCTTGAGAGTCACACGATAGGGTGTGATTTGCATGTAACCTACATCAGTTGGACCTTGCGCCCATAGATGCTGCGGAACATTAGACAGTCTTGAATCAAAATCTCGTAACACATAGTGACCCTTAAAGTCACGTAGGAACAATCGTATTCCCTCTGGGGAACAGCATATAACTGCACCTAACTCTTTCAGTGTCTTAATGCCTAATAGGTTTTCTGGACATGACTTAGTAAGTAACAGATCAGTAGTTCGGGACAATGGACCTACTTCTAGAGTAACTGGCTTTGAAATCTCATTTACGATAGGTTTTCCTGAAAATCCAAGGGAAACATTTCTTGAGCCTGAGAGCGGAGCCCCTGGAACTTCGGCATGACTAATTGTGGTCCTACTTGCCCCTGTATCAATCAAAAACTTTCTGTCTTTCCCTAATACTTGACTGTGAACATAGGGACCTTCTTGATCTACAGGTATCTCGATGAGAGGCAAGCCTACCTCCCTCTCTAGGCTGTTTCATGAATACTGCTGGTACTCTGGATACTCAGACTGTGCATACTGGTACATCTGCTGTGTGACGTGCTGTGTTGCAGCGATAGGCTGCGGTGCTGTAACTGTATGTTGTGCATTCTGTGGCTGAGTAGTCTGTGAAACTTGCTCTTGTCTAGGCGGACGTGGTCTTTCCTTAGTCTTACCAGTAGCTATGTTGTGTTTCAGAACTGCACACTCATTTATAAAATGACCTGGCTGTTTACAATAATTGCAGTTCCCTTTAACGGGAGCTGCGGGATGACTGGCTTGATTCGGACCCCTCTTCTGACTGTCTTGAGGAACAGATTGTGCAACTAGTACTTTCATTTTCGTGTCTTTCATACGTTTTCTCTCGTGTTCTTGCTCCTCCCTGATTCTATTCTGGTGGTACTGGAGCATCTGGAGCATCTGGGACGGAGTATTAGCTTGCCAGGTGCTTTCGACTTTCAGAACTCGATTTTTAACTTGTGGGCTTGAATTCTCGACTAATTTAGTAACAAAAAGGTGAGGGTATGACTCACTACTTGTCTTGAGGCCACTGTTGATACTAAAACATTTTTCAAATCTAGAATAAAAATCACTAATATCCTCGTCTTGCTTCTGTTTACAGGCTGAGATTGCATCCCAGTCTTCTTTTCTAGTTGTCAATAATCTGGGTAAAACTTGAATCAATAATTCTGGTAATTCTTTACATTTCTCTCCTAGACCGGTACCTGGTACTCGTGCCTTGTCTTCAGCTTCTAGAACTGCCCAATCGATCTTTTTCTCTCCCACCTCCCATTCTTTTTCCTTTAGCTTTTCATACACCCCTGCGGGCAGCAGAACCTTTAACATTTTAATGATATCTGGGTAAGTGTATTCTCCCATACGGAGCATGTCTTTTAATTCTCTATGGAACCCTGCTGGATCTTTGTCATGACAGGGAATTAATTTCTTCATCTCGAGGAGTTCCATCTTTGTAATCGGGGTGTAAACAAACACTCGTTGCATTTCACCGTCCTCTGTTTTAACTGGATGCACTTCTCGTAACGGATTCTGTCTTTCTATGTAAAATGGTTTACTTTCTGGGGGTGAGACATGAACAAAATGCGGGTTCAGAAACGTTCTATATTTGTGGCGCTGTTCTAGAATGACACTAATTAAGTCGGTACCTAGACCTCTCCATCTATACTGGAGTAACTCGTTCAGGATATCATGTAACGGACCTGGATCAGAATGCTGACCCTCATACAGAGTAATGAGGTACTGGATCATATACATACCCACCAGTCGCTGTTCGACTGGGGCAATTTCAGAAACATTTGTGCCACTATTTCGTCTGGAAAAGTGGTAGAATCAGTAATCCATCGGACTGCTGATCGGGCTAGTTCTTGTTCATGCATGGTACTTAACTCACTGTAACCGATTCGTGATTTCAGAATGTGATCGGTAGCTTGGAATACTTGTTCTAGGGAACCTTGTTCTGGTGCTGAATGATGGAAAGCTGACTTGTGTTCTAGGCGTAAATGGCGATCTGGAAATCTAGATTTTCCTACATACGCTATTCTGGCGGTATTCTCGTCGTCTTCCTCTTCAGGATCAGAGTGACTTTCTTTCTCGCTTACTTGTGCTGCTTTACGTTGTTCGTGTATCTTTATTATCTCTCTACGGATTTTCTTGTACATACTCTCCATGGCACTAATGGTATTGTGCTTACCCTCGGCTATATTATCACTCCACTTTGTCAGGGTTTTCATTTCGGCCGGATCTTTAGACGGGTAATCTTGTTCTCTTATTAGACAGTTAATTAAAAACTTTAATATCATACGCTGGATCTCAGCTTTCCTTTGAGACATGGCATCACTAATACTTTCTGGATCATCCCCTGTACGGATGAAACGATATATTCTGTCTAGATCCTCTTTCATATTGGGTAGGGTGACTAGATACTCGGTCACCCTCCTTACGCGTACTGAATATAAAACCATATTATTCTCGCCTGGGACTGGGTCATAGGCACATTCGCCAAGGGCTTGCCTGATTTCTGCAACAGACTTATTACTCTTGGGAGTACGCTGTGATGCTTGAGCATGTAATTCGAGTGCTGATAAACGCTTGCGTGGCGGCGGGGTTTGAGGAGGACCTCCTCCTGCGGCCCCTAGACTAGAATCATCGACTGATATTCTTCGTGTCGGAGCGGGAAATTGAAATGCTGGCTGGACCGGGGGTACCGTAGCAGGTACTGCATGGGGTGCCCCGGTGTCTGGAGAAGCAGGATGTGCCTGATTTACAGGGACTGGCGGAGCGCGAACAGGATCTGCATATTCAGGGACTGTGTCGTCCAAATAGGACGAAATAAAAATATCAGCTGCGGTCGGTTTGTGACGTAGCTTGGTCGGGACTAGTGGTGGCGGGAAATTACTGGATGCCTCTGGGGTCGCTTTTGGCAAGCCCTCGGCAAGAAGAGGGTACATACCCTTAATAAGGGCATGCCTCTGTCTGTCTGACTGTTCGGCTTTGACTTGTTCACCTATCTCGATTAATTCTTTTTCTTGGGCTCGCTCTAAGGATTCTCTACTTAATTCTGATTTTCTGATTTCTTTTTCAGTTCTTTTATGAGCTTCTTTACGCCATAACTCGATGGCATCTTTCTGTGACTGTCTGGCTTTCTTTTTCCATAATGCTTCTTCTACTCGCATGATGCATTCGGCATCCCATGTACCCGATACGGGCCATCTATACTTTTCTTCTAACTGTTTGGTATACTCTACCCATAAATCTAGATACAATATGGCACTTATGCCATGTTTCTGATACATAAAGTGACCTGGACTATCCCTGGGCGGGACGGGAACTGCTGCTTCCAGCAGACCCTTTCTAGTTTTTAACTGACGTAACTTGGAAAATATGGGCATGACTGAACTGTAATCTAGACACAATATAATACACAATGAACACGATACTTATACCCCATTCATACCACGACATTAAAATACATGAGAAACATTTAAAAAATAACAGTTCGAACAGAATACTACCTGGAAATACTGAGAACAGAACACATAAATTTTCTCGAGAACAGAACTGACTAGAACAGAAACTAGATGCACTGCTGAAACAGTACGAAACTTACCGGTCTCGTAAAGAGACACGTCAGGACCCGCATCCACCGAAGTGGACACTTCGTTTGTGGGACTGTGTACCACCAACCCACAGACCAGAGTCAATTAAATTGACCCTGTCTAGATACCACCCCAGTAACGGTACTCACCGGGCAGCAAGAACGGAAGGCCTCAGACTGGACTGGACTGCTACGACGACGGACGACGAACTTCGGACTTCGGACTTCAGTTACGGGTGGACCTCCGGATACCTCGGACCTTGGACTCTTGGCTTGGGCTCTGGTCGGGACTCGCCGCGTTCCTCCACCGTCTCGTCTGGATGCTGGACCGCCTCCTCCGTCTCCTCCGTGGGCCTGAGGGATACTTGAGCAGAAATATCTGCCACTGCGCAGAAGAGTTCCGTCACGACTGCAGAGGGTCAGGGGGTCGGCGTGGCTTCACCGACGCGTGGGGAAAGGGCAAGTCCCTGTTCGGGCGCCATTATGTGGTAAATAAATAAATAATACCCTATTTTTGACTAGACATATATCATAACAGATAGCTCAATAAATAAGAGTCAAGATTCGAGGTAGTAGGAGTTTTGCAGGTTTAATACAGCATAAGGACAGGAACAGGACAACCTGCATGGGAATAGGATGACAGGGCCCAGCAGCTGCTGGGGCTCGGGTCTGGGATGAGCGCGCTGACTTTCAATAACAATACATGAGCATATATACATAACGCAAACACATAGCATTACATTGCAGTAGGCGTAGCAGTGGGTGGAGCAGAAGGCGTGACGCGTAGCAGTCGCGAAAGATAAGGGGGAAAAGAGGTGTAACTGGGCGTATACATAGACATGTGGTGCAGACGTAACAGGATATGTCATGAATGGGGCGGAAACCATGGAGGGGGCTACCTGAGGAGCCGGGACCTCTAACCTAATGGTGCGCGCAAACTGGCAATGACGTATTACTAGGAGAAGCTGGGGGCTATGAACTCTGTGCTAGGAGCAGAGACTGAAGTCTGGAGGGTCGGAGCGACATGTACCTAAACACTATCTAGTATCTGATGTTTAGGGAACATGTTGATATAAACCATAAGTCAAGAGAGGAAAGGCTAACTTGATTCTAAGACTGGACCATGCCTTATTCTACAGGTAGTGCGTGATGAAGAATATTAAATGACCATTGAATGCAGTATTTCTCTAACGTGGAGACGTGAAGGCTAGACAATGACGGAAACTATTGATGCAGTTCAGTAGCTTAGGAATGCAGAGAAGGAGGACTGAACTGATAACTGGAATCATAACATATTCTTGGCAGACTCAGAGACTGAGCCAGGCTGGGCCGGGCACTGCGAGGCAGGAAGTAAGTGAAAGGTCGAGGATACAGGTGGGGGCTGTATCGCTCCTCAGCGAGGCTTCAGGAGACAGGAGCTGAATCTGATGTCCAGGCCCTTTTGAGGCCTAGAAACGGGGACTTTATAATAGAATAACGTGCACACTGAGAAACGTGGCAACATAACTTTACATAGGCCTGATATTCGTAGTATTCACGAGGACTGGAAACTGGCATACTAGAGGGGGACACAACTGTAATTGCGTCATTAATCAGACATGGGGAGTACATATGCATATTTAATCATGCACACATAACATATGACGGATGACACGTAGGGACACAGAACATGGCAAAATTTACTTTTCCACACTGTCTCTGGACACAAGGCATCTCAGGCTGTCTTTGGTCACTGGTCACAAGGCATCTCAGTCTGTCTCTGGTCACAGGACACAACTCATCTCAGTCTGTCTCTGGACACAAGGCCTCTCAGTCTGTCTCTGGCCACAGTACACAAGGACTCTCAGTTTGTTTCTGGTCACTGGACACAAGGCATCTCAGTCTGTCTCTGGACATAAGGCATCTCAGTCTGTCTCTGGCCACAGGACACAAGGCATCTCAGTCTGTCTCTAATCACTGGACATGAGGCATCTCAGTCTGTCTCTGGCCACTGGACACGAGGCATCTCAGTGTCTTTCTGGTCACTGGACACAAGGCATCTCAGTCTGTCTCTGGACACAAGGCATCTCATTCTGTTTCTGGTCACTGGACACAAGGGATCTCAGTCTGTCTCTGGTCACAAGGCATCTCCGTCTGTCTCCAGTCAATGGACACGAGTCATCTCAGTCTGTCTCTGGACACTGTACACAAGGCATCTCAGTCTGACTCTGGCCACAGGACACGAGGCATCCCAGTCTGTCTCTCGTCATTGGGCATGAGGCATCTCAGTCTGTCTCTGGCCACTGGACACGAGGACTCTCAGTTTGTTTCTGGACACTGGAAACAAGGCATCTCAGTCTTTTTCTGGTCACTGGACACAAAGCATCACAGTCTGTCCCTGGCCACTGGACACAACTCATCTCAGTCTGCCTCTGGTCACTGTACACAAGGCATCTCAGTCTGTCTCTGGACGCAAGGCATCTCAGTCTGTCTCTGGTCACTGGACACAAGGCATCTCATTCTGTTTCTGGTCACTGGACACAAGGGATCTCAGTCTGTCTCTGATCACTGGACACAAGTCATCTAAGTCTGTCTCTGGACACAAGGCACCTCAGTCTGTCTCCAGTCACTGG
The DNA here is from genome assembly GCF_964261635.1 of Lissotriton helveticus. Taxonomy (NCBI): domain Eukaryota; kingdom Metazoa; phylum Chordata; class Amphibia; order Caudata; family Salamandridae; genus Lissotriton; species Lissotriton helveticus. The sequence goes on along the minus strand of NC_136062.1, from coordinate 246,518,321 downwards.
ACACAAGTCATCTCAGTCTGTCTCTGGACACTGGACACACGGCATCTCAGTCTGTTTCTGGTCACTGGACACAAGGATCTCAGTCTGTTTCTGGTCACTGGACACAAGGGATCTCAGTATGTCTCTGGTCGCTTGACACAAGTCATCTCAGTCTGTCTCTGGACACAAGGCATCTCAGTCTGTCTCTGGTCACTGGACACAAGTCATCTCAGTGTGTCTCTGGACACAAGGCATCTCAGTCTGTCTCTCGTCACTGGACATGAGGCATCTCAGTCTGTCTCTGGACACAAGGCATCTCAGTCTGACTCTGGCCACAGGACACGATGCATCCCAGTCTGTCTCTGGCCACTGGACACGAGGACTCTCAGTTTGTTTCTGTTCACTGGACACAAGGCATCTCAGTCTGTCTCTGGTCACTGGACACAAGGCATCTCAGTCTGTCTCTGGTTACTGGACACAAGGCATCTCAGTCTGTCTCTGGTTACTGGACACAAGGCATCTCAGTCTGTCTCTGGACACTGGACACAAGGCATCTCATTCTGTTTCTGGTCACTGGACACAAGGGATCTCAGTCTGTCTATGGTCATGTGACACAAGTCATCTAAGTCTGTCTCTGGACACAAGGCATCTCCGTCTGTCTCCAGTCACTGGACACAAGTCGTCTCAGTCTGTTTCTGGTCACTGTACACAAGTCATCTCAGTCTGTTTCTGGTCACTGGACACAAGGCATCTCAGTCTGTCTCTGAACACTGGACACAAGGCATCTCAGTCTGACTCTGGCCACAGGACACGAGGCATCCCAGTCTGTCTCTCGTCATTGGGCATGAGGCATCTCAGTCTGTCTCTGGCCACTGGACACGAGGACTCTCAGTTTGTTTCTGGTCACTGGACACAACTCATCTCAGTCTGTCTCTGGTCACTGGACACAAGGCATCTCATTCTGTTTCTGGTCTCTGGACACAAGTCATCTCAGTCTGTCTCTGGACACTGGACACACGGCATCTCAGTCTGTTTCTGGTCACTGGACACAAGGATCTTAGTCTGTTTCTGGTCACTGGACACAAGGATCTTAGTCTGTTTCTGGTCACTGGACACGATGCATCCCAGTCTGTATCTCGTCATTGGACATTAGGCATCTCAGTATGTTTCTGGCCACTGGACACGAGGACTCTCAGTCTGTTTCTGGTCACTGGTAAAAAGACATCTCAGTCTGTCTCTGGACACAAGGCATCTCAGGCTGTCTTTGGTCACTGGTCACAAGTCATCTCAGTCTGTCTCTGGACACTGGACACAACTCATCTCAGTCTGTCTCTGGACACAAGGCCTCTCAGTCTGTCTCTGGTCACACGTCATCTCAGTCTGTCTCTGGACACTGGACACAAGGCATCTCAGTCTGTCTCTGGACACTGGACACAAGGCATCTCATTCTGTTTCTGGTCACTGGACACAAGGGATCTCAGTCTGTCTATGGTCATGTGACACAAGTCATCTAAGTCTGTCTCTGGACACAAGGCATCTCCGTCTGTCTCCAGTCACTGGACACAAGTAATCTCAGTCTGTTTCTGGTCACTGTACACAAGTCATCTCAGTCTGTTTCTGGTCACTGGACACAAGGCATCTCAGTCTGTCTCTGAACACTGGACACAAGGCATCTCAGTCTGACTCTGGCCACAGGACACGAGGCATCCCAGTCTGTCTCTCGTCATTAGGCATGAGGCATCTCAGTCTGTCTCTGGCCACTGGACACGAGGACTCTCAGTTTGTTTCTGGTCACTGGACACAACTCATCTCAGTCTGTCTCTGGTCACTGGACACAAGGCATCTCATTCTGTTTCTGGTCTCTGGACACAAGTCATCTCAGTCTGTCTCTGGACACTGGACACACGGCATCTCAGTCTGTTTCTGGTCACTGGACACAAGGATCTTAGTCTGTTTCTGGTCACTGGACACAAGGATCTTAGTCTGTTTCTGGTCACTGGACACGATGCATCCCAGTCTGTCTCTCGTCATTGGACATTAGGCATCTCAGTATGTTTCTGGCCACTGGACACGAGGACTCTCAGTCTGTTTCTGGTCACTGGTAAAAAGACATCTCAGTCTGTCTCTGGACACAAGGCATCTCAGGCTGTCTTTGGTCACTGGTCACAAGTCATCTCAGTCTGTCTCTGGACACTGGACACAAGGCATCTCAGTCTGACTCTGGTCACACGTCATCTCAGTCTGTCTCTGGACACTGGACATGAGGCATCTCAGTCTGTCTCTGGCCACAGTACACAAGGACTCTCAGTTTGTTTCTGGTCACTGGACACAAGGCATATCAGTTTGTCTCTGGTCACTGGACACAAAGCTTCTCTGTCTGTTTCTGGTCACTGGACACAGGGCATCTCAGTCTGTCTCTGGACATAAGGCATCTCAGTCTGTCTCTGGCCACAGGACACAAGGCATCTCAGTCTGTCTCTGGCCACTGGACACGAGGCATCTCAGTCTCTTTCTGGTCACTGGACACAAGGGATCTCAGTCTGTCTCTGGCCACTGGACATGAGGCATCTCAGTCTGTCTCTGGCCACTGGACATGAGGCATCTCAGTCTGTCTCTGGCCACTGGACATGAGGCATCTCAGTCTGTCTCTGGCCACTGGACACGAGGCATCTCAGTCTCTTTCTGGTCACTGGACACAAGGCATCTCAGTCTGTCTCTGGACACAAGGCATCTCATTCTGTTTCTGGACACAAGGCATCTCATTCTGTTTCTGGTCACTGGACACAAGGGATCTCAGTCTGTCTCTGGTCACAAGGCATCTCCGTCTGTCTCCAGTCAATGGACACGAGTCATCTCAGTCTGTCTCTGGACACTGTACACAAGGCATCTCAGTCTGACTCTGGCCACAGGACACGAGGCATCCCAGTCTGTCTCTCGTCATTGGGCATGAGGCATCTCAGTCTGTCTCTGGCCACTGGACACGAGGACTCTCAGTTTGTTTCTGGACACTGGACACAAGGCATCTCAGTCTTTTTCTGGTCACTGGACACAAAGCATCACAGTCTGTCCCTGGCCACTGGACACAACTCATCTCAGTCTGCCTCTGGTCACTGTACACAAGGCATCTCAGTCTGTCTCTGGACGCAAGGCATCTCAGTCTGTCTCTGGTCACTGGACACAAGGCATCTCATTCTGTTTCTGGTCACTGGACACAAGGGATCTCAGTCTGTCTCTGATCACTGGACACAAGTCATCTAAGTCTGTCTCTGGACACAAGGCACCTCAGTCTGTCTCCAGTCACTGGACACAAGTCATCTCAGTCTGTCTCTGGACACTGGACACACGGCATCTCAGTCTGTTTCTGGTCACTGGACACAAGGATCTCAGTCTGTTTCTGGTCACTGGACACAAGGGATATCAGTATGTCTCTGGTCACGGGACACAAGTCATCTCAGTCTGTCTCTGGACACAAGGCATCTCAGTCTGTCTCTGGTCACTGGACACAAGTCATCTCAGTCTGTCTCTGGACACAAGGCATCTCAGTCTGTCTCTCGTCACTGGACATGAGGCATCTCAGTCTGTCTCTGGACACAAGGCATCTCAGTCTGACTCTGGCCACAGGACACGATGCATCCCAGTCTGTCTCTCGTCATTGGACATTAGGCATCTCAGTCTGTCTCTGGCCACTGGACACGAGGACTCTCAGTTTGTTTCTGTTCACTGGACACAAGGCATCTCAGTCTGTTTCTGGTCACTGGACGCAAGGCATCTCAGTCTGTCTCTGGTCACTGGACACAAGGCATCTCAGTCTGTCTCTGGTTACTGGACACAAGGCATCTCAGTCTGTCTCTGGTTACTGGACACAAGGCATCTCAGTCTGTCTCTGGTCACTGGACATGAGGCATCTCAGTCTGTCTCTGGTCACTGGACATGAGGCATCTCAGTCTGTCTCTGGCCACAGGACACAAGGCATCCCAGTCTGTCTCTGGCCACAGGACACAAGGCATCTCTGTCTGTCTCTGGCCACAGGACACAAGGCATCTCAGTCTGTCTCTGGTCACTGGACACAAAGCTTCACTGTCTGTTTCTGGTCACTGGACACAAGGCATCTCAGTCTGTCTCTGGTCACTGGACACAAGGATTCTCATTCTGTTTCTGGTCACTGGACACAAGGGATCTCAGTCTGTCTCTGGTCACTGGACACAAGTCATCTCAGTCTGTCTCTGGACACTGGACGCAAGGCATCTCAGTCTCTCTCTGGACACAAGGCATCTCAGTCTGTCACTGGACACAAGGCATCTCAGTCTGTCTCTGGACACTGGATGCAAGGCATCTCAGTCTCTCTCTGGACACAAGGCATCTCAGCCTGTCACTGGACACAAGGCATCTCAGTCTGTCTCTGGTCACTGGACACAAGGCATCTCATTCTGTTTCTGGTCACTGGACACAAGGGATCTCAGTCTGTCTCTGGTCACTGGACACAAGTCATCTCAGTCTGTCTCTGGACACTGGACACAAGTCATCTCAGTGTGTCTCTGGTCACTGGACACAAGGCATCTCATTCTGTTTCTGGACACTGGACGCAAGGCATCCTAGTCTCTCTTTGGACACAAGGCATCTCAGTCTCTCTCTGGACACAAGTCATCTCAGTCTGTTTCTGGTCACTGGACGCAAGGCATCTCATTCTGTTTCTGGACACTGGACGCAAGGCATCTCAGTCTCTCTTTGGACACAAGGCATCTCAGTCTCTCAGTCTCTCTCTGGACACAAGTCATCTCAGTCTGTTTCTGGTCACTGGACGCAAGGCATCTCAGTCTCTCTTTGGACACAAGGCATCTCAGTCTCTCAGTCTCTCTCTGGACGCAAGGCATCTCAGTCTGTCACTGGACACAAGGCATATCAGTCTGTTTCTGGTCACTGGACACAGCAGTGAGAGCATAGAACAGGCAGCGAGTGGTAGTGGGGCAGGACCGAGTCAGCGTACCATCCTGGTGCCACAGGTGTAAAGTAGATTGCGCATCACCAGCCCCATACCTCATAGAAAGTCATGCCTCCATGCACCCCACATGCATGTGCATGTGGGTGTCCTGCTGACACTCCTCCTGCTGTTGCACAGTAGGCTTCAGCTAGGAGAGGCCAGGGGAACGGATGGGAAGGTGGTGTGCTGAAAGGTCCATGGGACTCATGCAAAGATGTGGAAAGGGTTAATGGTACACCCGCAAGCTCAAGCCGTAGCTACTCCATGCAATGGTATCCTTGGGTGATGCTGGCTGTACTTACCCCAGAGTGTCAACAAACAGGCGAAGTTGCTCCACCTCAAGACTGTATCCTGAACACTGGAACCTGCTCAGCTCAGGGATTTGGATCTATTGACCGATGACTAGTAGTGCTGCAGACCCATCCCAACGATGGCCTCCCCTTGAGACTATCACATGATGTATGTCGGATTCTCACCTGGGGCTACAGCACTCGACCATTGTCATGCACAAGACCCCCTAAGAGACGATCATATGATGTCAATGGGATTCTCACGCGAGACTACCCGTTAAGTACAAGAAACGATCACACGATGTACATTAGATTGTCATCTGAGGCTACAACACCCAGGGGTCATCCTTTGTTTAAAAATGCCTCTGAAGTTTCAATATCCAAATCTAATGTTGTCCACGAGACTACCTGGCTCTTCCAACACTGAAGGGCCATTATTTTCTTGTGTTTACCACACCTAATGATGTGCACAAGACTCCCTTGGGGCTGTTACATTTATAGTTACTATTGTAAAATACTTAGGACTTGTCCAGATATGTCTTGGTCCAGTATTAAAGTATCAAACAAGAGGAAAGCTCTCTGGGTGTATGCATGCCAATCAACTGTTCTCAGGTGGCTTTCTATGTTTCTTGACAGTCACACCCACTAAGTACATTGGCAAACCTTCACCAGGATCAAATGGGGGTGCCCCCAGGTTGGGCACTGTCGGTCCATTACTTTTCATGTTTATCTGTCCCCACTCTTGCAAAAGTCATTTGTAGTCCTACATCCCGACTTCCATAGAAACGTTGAAAGTACAGTGGACCACAATACAAGATGGCTCTTGGGATTGAGAGAATGACAGATGACAGTGACCTGCAAGCACCTGGAAGCCTATCAGGTGATTAGACGCGCTTTATAAATCCTGATTGATTGATCTATGGTTCACCACTGCACGCTTGAAAAGTGGTTACGTGGGTAAGGCTAAGATCCCGCCACGAGGCCCAGGTAGCCTTCACTCTTCATTCCTCCTTGAATGATATACCTTCATGAAAGCTATCACTTATAACCACCACAGGGAAAAAGGACCTACGAGCCGTGCTTGGTTCAGACCCCTCTTCCAATCCCAAATAAATGGTGGTGCTAAAATCCCATTCTAAATCCAGTGCCGCCTCCAGGCATTCTTCCTGATGATGCTCCCCACACCGCTTCATCGAACTAGTACTTGAGTTGGTGATTCGACCATAGGCACAAAGGGCTGTTTACCTGAACCCTTGTGGGTAGATCCTTCTGCCACTCCCATATCTGGGCAATACCCCATAACTGGTCTCCTTGCTTTCCCTCTCGTTTGCAACATTTTACACAGGCACTGTGGAAATGATTGAAAAAAGCATTAATGTTGGGGGCAGGCAGCCATTGCCAGTCATACACCAGTTCACCCATATTATAAACAAAAGCTGTAGCCAGGGCCACTCTAGGATTCCAAAGCTGCCCTTGCAGTTTTCTCAGACCATCCCCTGGGGAGGCTCTACCACGCCCTGGGAGCCTGGAAACGCTTGCTTGCTGCTATTGTTACTAGGGGCTGATATTGCTGCACTGCTGCAAAAACGGCTCCCACTCTTCCAGCCTCCTCGGGAAATGCCCGGTGCCCGGGACGGTCAGCTGGGCCCTGGTTGTACGATTGTCTCTTCTAAGGGTTACACGGTGCTGTAAATTAGAGGATTGGTACTGTACAACAGCATTTAATCCATACCGCTGGGGCTGTGGCAGTGTTGTACATTTGTGCACTGTTGTGGTGTTGGTCGCCTGCACGGGGGGTAGAGATTGAATGCACAGGTGAACCATGACACACAGTCACGGCCTTGGTGCTGCACCTGTTCATACTGTGAAAGGTGCCAGTAAATTAACTTTCTTCCGCTGTACACTCCGTGGGGCGTGGTGAATCTTCGGCATACCCCAACTACATCGGGGGTCATAGTGTAAGTGGTAAGGGCAATGTTTAATTTAAAAATAGGGTAAGGGAACAAATACATGTTAAAGGAAGGGGTTGTGTTTGAGGCGATATGATGTCCCATGCTGCAGGGGTGTCCGTTTAGTGCCCCACAAGGTAGGGTCATTCCATTGAGTGACATACACCCCAATCAGCGAATGATATTCACCAGCTGGGTACTTGCCTCAATGATTTTAGTTTGCTTTGTCACTTAAACGTATTTAATTATTGTCATTTTTATGTAAACACAAACGCATTACAAACAAGTATTGGGAAAGCCAATAGGTCTCGCCTATGCAAGAGCAATTGGCTTTTTCAATATGTTTTAGCCATGTTGTACACCAGCGTGGCTGCTGCTCAGCATGGATAAACGTTAGTGGGATAAAGGAGAGTGGAGTGGAGTGGAATGTCATAAGGTAGAGTAGAGTAGAGCGGAATAGAGTAGAGTTGGGTGGAGTCAAGTGTTGTCGAGAGTGAAGACTGGATGGGTGTAGAGTGGAGCAGAGTTGAGTACAGTGTCAGGGTGTATTAGAGTGGAGTGGCAAAAAGCGTTGGGAAGTGGTGTAGAGCTGAATGGAGAGGCTAGAGGGTGTTGCGTAGAGTGTTGTGGAGTGGCTTAGAGTGGAGTCGATTTTCATAGAGTTGAGTAGTGTAGGAGAGTGGAATGGCATAGAGTGGATTAGAGTGTTGTGGAGTGGAGGGGCATAGTGTTGTGGAGTGGAGGGGCATAGAGTGGAGGATTGTGTCATAGTAGAGTAAATGGCATGGAGTAGCATAGAGGGAGTAGCATAGAGAGTTGTAGAATGAAGTAGTGTTGTAGAGTGGCATAGAGTGGAGTAGAGTTTAATGAAGTAGAAAGTGATAGATTGTAGTGTTGTAGAGTGGCCTGTAGTGAAGTGGTGTAAAGTACTGTGGTGCAGAGTAGATTGGCGTAGAGGGCAGTGGAGTATATTGAATTGGTTTTGAGTAAAGTGGTGTAGAGTGCATTGGCGTAGAGAAGAGTGGCGTAGAGTAAAGTTGTGAACAGTGGATTGCAGTGGCATAGAGTAGAACGTTTCATAGTAGAATGAAGTGGCATAGAGTGGAATGGTGTAGGGTAGAGTGTAGAGTAGAGTGTAGCGTGCAGTGGTCCAGAATGCAGTGGCGTTCGGTGCAGTGGTACAGAATGCAGTGGCGTGGAGTGCAGTGGTGCAGGATAGATTAGAGTGCCCTGGGGTGATACAGAGTGTAGTGGCATAGAGTCCAGTTGAGAGGTGCAGAATAGAGTGGTACAGAGAGCAGTGGTGTAGAGTACAGTGATGCAGAGAACGGTTGTGCAGAGAAGAACAGAGTGGCAAGAGTACAGTGTTGTAGAGTGCAAAGGTGAAGAATAGCATAGCATGCAGAGTGCAATCTTGCAGAGTAGAGTGCAATGGCATAGAGTAGAGTGTTGTAGAGAGCAGTGGCATAGAGTACAGTGGTGCAGAGTAGAATTGAGTGGCGTAGAGTGCAGTGACGTAGAGTACAGTGGTGTAGACTGGCGTTGAGTGTTGCAGCATAGAGTATAATGTGTAGAGTGCAGTGGTGCAGGGTAGTTGGCATAGAGTGCATTGGTTTTTAGTAAAGTGGTGTTGAGTGCATTGGCGTAGAGTGAAGTGGTTTAGAGTTGAATGGTGTAGAGCACAGTGTAATAGAGTGGAGAAGCGTAGAGTGGATTGGAGGAGAGTGGAATAAAGAGGGTAGAGTGCAGTGGCATAGAGTAGATCATTTCAGAGTAGAGTGAAGTGGCATAGAGTGGAGGGGTGCAGGGTAGAGTGCTGTGGCAAAGAGTAGTGGTGTGGAGTGCAGTGTTGCAGAGTGCAGCATTGTGGCGTGGAGGGGAATAGTGTGGATTTGCCTAGACGGGAGTGGTACGTGGTAGAGTGCACTGGCACAGAGTAGAGTGGTGCAGAGTAGAATAGACAGGCATAGAGTGCAGGGGTGCACAGTAGATTAGAGTGTTGCAGAGTGTAGAGTTGTAGTGTATAGTGGCATAGAGTGCATTGGCGTGCAGTGGTGCAGAGTAGAGTGCAGTGATATAGAGTAGAGGTGGCACAGAGTAGAGTGGTGTAGATTAGAGTTGCAGAGAGTTTAGTGGAGGAGAATGCAGTGTTGCAGAGTAGAGTGTTGAGTGCAGTGGTGTAGAGTGCAGTGGCTTAGAGTGGTGCAGAGCAAAGTGACATCAAGTGGAATGGTGTAGAGTGCCATGGTGCAGACTAGATTGTTGTAGAATGCAGTAACACAGAGTGTATTGGTTTTGAGTAAAGTGGTGTAGAGTGCATTGGCATAGAGTGCAGTGGTGTTGAATAGAGTGGTGTGGAGTAGAGCAGGGCAGATTGTAGTGGTATAGAGTAGATTGTTTCAGAATAGAGTGCTGTAGCGTAGAGTAGATTTTAGTGGATTGGCGTAGAGTGCAGTGGCATAGAGTGTAGCAATGCAGAGTAGAGTGTAGTGACATACAGTGCGTTGGTACAGAGTATAGAAGTGTAGTGGAGAGTAGAGTGCAGTGGTATATAGGAGAGTGGTGTGAAGCTCAGTAGTGGAGGGTAAAGTGTTGCAGAATATAGTGGCATAGAGTGCAGTGGAGTAGATTGTATTGTTTCAGAGTAGAATGAAGCGGCATAGAGTGCAGTGGTGCAGAGTAGAGTGAAGGGGAAACAACGTTTACAACGCAACTTTTACAACGCGCTACCATTACAACGAAACTTTTACAACGCAAAAACTATTACAACGCATACATTTACAACGTATGTTTTTACAACGCAGATACCTTTACAACGCATACCATTACAACGTAAGTATTGGTAAGTATATAATTATATTTAAGATGTTATAGTTTTGGGTTTTTGGGTAAAGGGGTATTTTTAGGGTTCAGGGTCAGTTTTGGGTTTTTGGGTAAAGGGGTATTTTTAGGGTTCATGGTCAGTTTGGGGTTTTTGGGTAAAGGGGTATTTTTAGGGTTCAGGGTCAGTTTTGGGTTTTTGGGTAAAGGGGTATTTTTAGGGTTCAGGGTCAGTTTTTAGTTTTTGGGTAAAGGGGTATTTTTAGGGTTAAGGGTCAGTTTTTAGTTTTTGGATAAAGGGGTATTTTTAGGGTTCAGGGTCAGTTTTTAGTTTTTGGGTAAAGGTTTTTTTTAGGGTTCAGGGTCCGTTTTGGGTTTTTGGGGTACAGGGGTACAGTGTAAAAATAAAGTACAATTAAATTTAAATTAAATTAATTTAATGAAATTAAATTAAATTATATTATATTAATTTTAATTAATTAACATTAAAAAAAATATTATATACTTACCAATACTTATGTTGTAATGGTATGCGTTGTAAAGGTATATGCGTTGTAAAAACTTGCGTTGTAAATGTATGCGTTGTAATAGATTTTGCGTTGTAAAAATTTCGTTGTAATGGTAGTGCGTTGTAAAAGTTGCGTTGTAACGTCATACATCCGAGTGAAGTGGTGCAGGGTGGAGTAGAGTGGAGTAGAGTGGAGTGGTGCAGTGTGGCAGCATAGAGTGCATTGACATAGAGTGCAGTGTTGTAGAGTAGACTGTCATAGAGTTTAGTGGTGTATAATAGAGTGGCACAGAGTGCTTTGGCATCAAGTGCTGTGGTGTAGAATGATGCAGAGTAGAGTGGGGTACTGAGCAGTGGCAGTGGGTACAATGGTGCAATGTAGAATAGATTGGCGTAGAGTGCAGTGACGTAGAGTAGAATGGCATAGAGTGCAGTGGCATCAAGAGTTGTAGATTGCAGTGATGCAGAGTAGATTGGGGTAGAGTGCATTGGTTTTGAGTAAAGTGGTGTAGAATGCAGTTGTGCCGCGTGGAGTGCAGTGGAGCCAAGTGCAGTGGCCCTGAAGGCAGTGGCATAGCGTATATTGCTTCAGAGTAGAGTTGAGTGGTGCACAGTAGAGTACAGTGGTGTAGAGTAGACTGGCCTAGAGTGGACTGGCATAGAGTGCACTGGTGTAAGGTGGACTGGTTCAGACTAGAGTGCATTGGCATGTAGTGTAGTGGCATAGAGTACAGTGTTGCAGAGTAGAGTAGAGTGACATAGAGTGGAGTGGTGTATAGTGCAGCGGTGCATAGCAAAGTAGTGTGGGGTACAGTGGATTGGCATAGACTAGAGAGGAGTAGACTGAAGTGGCATGGAGTGACGTGGAGTGGAGTGGCATCGAGCAGAACAGACTACTGTGTTGCGGAGTAGGGTAGAGTAGAGTGGGGTAAAGTGAAGTATGCATGTTGTGGTAGTGAACTGCTATTACAGACAACATATCTTTCATTGAAATGACCATTACATTTGCAGAGACATACAGTTTTACAGATAAAGGTATACAGCGCACACATTATAATTTGTGGAAATTTCATCTTCTAGTGTATTGATTTGTTTTGAATGCATTAAAATATTTGTTTCCACTACACTTCGGAATTACTGTAAAATGTGCTTCATTTGTGCTTTGCTAATTTTGCTATATTTAGAAATATTTGCACAGTTCATTTACAGACATTCATATGATGCTGGGTGCTAGAAAAAAATAACATCCCACAGCCTTCCTCAAGCACACCCCCCGTTGCCAGTATCATTGTCACATAAATGTTCTAACTCTGAATTCAGAGAAAGAAAATTAAACATGAGGCTCCCCGGTAGACAGAGCTCGGCATTTGACTTCTATCTTTGAATGCACAGCAAATGTGACAAGATAAGAACAACATTTAAAGAGCTGGTTATAGAAATTGAGCGCTGGTAGAAGAATACAGTAAATAGGGTTTTGACGAACTCTAGCTGGACATCCTAAAACAAATAGAGCCAGCAAAGAGAAAGAAAGCACATGTGAGTTACAAACCACAAACCCCATGGTAAGCAATCGGTGGAATGCATTCCCAAGGAGGATTTCTGAAGGTCCCCAAGATACCGGCTTTGACCTACAAATCCGTGTGCAACAAGTTATTTTAAAGAACGTTTTCCAATTGTTTGAAAGAAAGACAATTAGTAGCGAAGCTAACAAATACAAAAAAATATTTCTTAAGAAAGTACAAAAGGAACATAATGCGTTATTTCCAATCCTTAAACACGACATCAGGACATGTCTTCTATCACAACATCGCACCCTTTGCAACTACACCTAACCAAACGAGAAAACAGTTAACCGACCGATTTGAGCCGAGCAAAGAAAGTAGAAATGCCAATACCATACAATCTGGAAAACGCTAAATCTGAGGTAAGTCTGCGTAATTAACACTATTACGCATTTAGGTATCGCCGTGAAGTTGGCACATTATTCTAAGTCAGGGAGAACATGGAAGATCAATACGAGAAGGTGAGTCACAAAAGACACCTGTTAAGAATATATAGAAAGTGGGACTCGAGGCAGGATTAGAGAGTGGGCTAACAAAGAGAACCAGAACTGAGAGCGGGTGAGAGGTGAGCAGGCAAAGGCAGTTTGAAGATCTCCGAGCTGAGAATAGATTGACGGGCGCCGAGCGGGAAGAATGGGGCCGCCCAATCAAGGGACGAGAAGCCACGGGTTACCGTCGGCTGTTAGGAGCTTGCAAAGTGATTGAAGAAGACATTTTGTAGATGTTGAACCGCCGGCATCTACAGGCCTGGAGAACAAAGGCAGAGTCAGAAGAACATTACACAAAAGGATGAAAGCAGGCCCCGGAATAACCTGCAGGGGAGGAGATGAGAATGTGATACAAAGAAGGTAAAGTGGAGACAGACAGGAATTAAAAGCTCGGATTTGTTAGCGCTAAAATGTAGCAAGTAACGAGACATCCAGGAGTTAACAGAGGAGAGGCAGTGTGAGAGGATGCCAAGAAGCAGTTGAGTGAATGAAGACGAGGATTGACAGTGTGAATGCTTTCACCAAACGTCAGTGACACACAACACAACACTGGTGCTGCCTGGCCCACCGCTGTGCCAGCGTCCTTTACACAAAGAAACAGGACGAGGCCTGTCACAGCAGCGTTTGTTTTGTATTTAAACTTCAATTGAAACTTTTGAAATAAAGAAAATAATTAAAGTGAAAGCCCCGTTGTGGTTGTCCCACTCCAGCCCGCTGTGGTTATCCCACTCCAGCCCGCTATGGTTATCCCACTCCAGCCCGCTGTGGTTATCCCACTCCAGCCCGCTGTGGTTATCCCACTCCAGCCCGCTGTGGTTATCCCACTCCAGCCCGCTGTGGTTATCCCACTCCAGCCCGCTGTGGTCATCCCACTCCAACCCGCTGTGGTTATCCCACTCCAGCCCGCTGTGGTTATCCCACTCCAACCCGCTGTGGTCATCCCACTCCAGCCCGCTGTGGTTATCCCACTCCAGCCCACTGTGGTTATCCCACTCCAGCCCCGTTGTGGTTGTCCCACTCCAGCACGCTGTGGTTATCCTACTCCAGCCCCGTTGTGGTTGTCCCACTCCAGCCCCATTGTGGTTGTCCCACTCCAGCCCCATTGTGGTTGTCCCACTCCAGCCCCGTTCTGGTTGTCCCACTCCAGCCCAGCTGTGGTTGTCCCACTCCAGCCCCCTTGTGGTTGTCCCACTCCAGCCCCGCTGTGGTTGTCCCACTCCAGCCTGCAGTGGTTGTCCCACTCCAGCCCCGCTGTGGTAGTCCCACTCCAGCCCCATTGTGGTTGTCCCACTCCAGCCCCGCAGTGGTTGTCCCACTCCAGCCCTGTTGTGGTTATCCCACGCCAACCCGCTGTGGTTGTCGCACTCCAGCCAGTTGTGGTTGTCCCACTCCAGCCGCTGTGGTTGTCCCACTCCCGACAGCTGTGGTTGTCCCACACCAGCCTGCTGTGATTATCCCACTCAAGCCCCGTTGTGGTTGTCCCACTCCAGGCCCGCTGTGGTTGTCCCACTCCAGCCCCGCTGTGGTTGTCCCACTTCAGCCCCGCAGTGGTTGTCCCACTCCAGCCCCGTTTTGATTGTCCGATTCCAGCCCCGCAGTGGTTGTCCCACTCCAGCCCCGTTGTGGTTATCCCACTCCAGCCCTGCTGTGGTTGTCCCACTCCAGCCTGCTGTGGTTGTCCCACTCCAGCCCGTTGTGGTTGTCCCACTCCAGCCCCGCTTTGGTTGTCCCACTCCAGCCCCACTGTGGTTGTCCCACTCCAGCCCCGTTGTGGTTGTCCCACTCCAGCCCCGTTGTGTTTGTCCCACTCCAGCCCCGTTGTGGTTGTCCCACTCCAGCCCCGTTGTGGTTGTCCCACTCCAGCCCCGTTGTGGTTATCCCACTCCAGCCCGTTGTGGTTGTCCCACTCCAGCCCCGTTGTGGTTTCCTACTCCAGCCCGCAGTGGTTGTCCCACTCCAGCCCTGCTGTGGTTGTCCCACTCCAGCCCCGCTGTGGTTGTCCTACTCCAGCCCGCTGTGGTTATCCCACTCCAGCCCCGCTGTGGTTGTCCCACTCCAGCCCCACTGTGGTTGTCCCACTCCAGCCCCGCGGTGGTTGTCCCAGTCCAGCCCGCTGTGGTTGTCCCACTCCAGCCCTGTTGTGGTTGTCCCACTCCAGCCCTGTTGTGGTTGTCCCACTCCAGCCCCACTGTGGTTGTCCCACTCCAGCCCCATTGTGGTTGTCCCACTCCAGCCCCGTTGTGGTTGTCCCACTCCAGCCCCGTTGTGGTTGTCCCACTCCTGCCCTGTTGTGGTTGTCCCACTCCAGCCCCGTTGTGGTTGTCCCACTCCAGCCCCGTTGTGGTTGTCCCACTCCAGCCCCGCTGTGGTTGTCCCACTCCAGCCCCGCTGTGGTTGTCCCACTCCAGCCCCGCTGTGGTTGTCCTACTCCAGCCCGCTGTGGTTATCCCACTCCAGCCCCGCTGTGGTTGTCCCACTCCAGCCCCGCTGTGGCTATCCCACTCAAGCCCCATTGTGGCCTGGTTGTCCCACTCCAGCCCGCAGTGGTTATCCCACTCCAGCCCCGCTGTGGACTAGTTGTCCCACTCCAGCCCAGCTGTGGTTGTCCCACTCCAGCCCCGTTGTGGCTGTGCCACTCCAGCCCCGTTGTGGTTGTGCCACTCCAGCCCCGTTGTGGTTGCCCCACTCCAGCCCCGTTGTGGTTGTGCCACTCCAGCCTCGTTGTGGTTGTGCCACCCCAGCCTCGGTGTGGTTGTGCCACTCCAGCCCCGTTGTGGCTGTGCCACTCCAGCCCCGTTGTGGTTGTGCCACTCCAGCCCCGTTGTGGTTGTCCCACTCCAGCCCCGCTGTGGTTGTCCCACTCCAGCCCCGTTGTGGTTGTCCCACTCCAGCCCCGTTGTGGTTGTCCCACTCCAGCCCCGTTGTGGTTGTCCCACTCCTGCCCTGTTGTGGTTGTCCCACTCCAGCCCCGTTGTGGTTGTCCCACTCCAGCCCCGTTGTGGTTGTCCCACTCCAGCCCCGCTGTGGTTGTCCCACTCTAGCCCCACTGTGGTTGTCCCACTCCAGCCCCGCTGTGGTTGTCCCACTCCAGCCCCGCTGTGGTTGTCCTACTCCAACCCGCTGTGGTTATCCCACTCCAGCCCCGCTGTGGTTGTCCCACTCCAGCCCCGCTGTGGCTATCCCACTCAAGCCCCATTGTGGCCTGGTTGTCCCACTCCAGCCCGCAGTGGTTATCCCACTCCAGCCCCGCTGTGGACTAGTTGTCCCACTCCAGCCCAGCTGTGGTTGTCCCACTCCAGCCCCGTTGTGGCTGTGCCACTCCAGCCCCGTTGTGGTTGTGCCACTCCAGCCCCGTTGTGGTTGCCCCACTCCAGCCCCGTTGTGGTTGTGCCACTCCAGCCTCGTTGTGGTTGTGCCACCCCAGCCTCGGTGTGGTTGTGCCACTCCAGTCTCGTTGTGGTTGTGCCACTCCAGCCTCGTTGTGGTTGTGCCGCTCCAGCTTCGTTGTGGTTGTCCCACTCCAGCCCCGTTGTGGTTGTCCCACTCCAGCCCCGTTGTGGACTGGTTGCCCCACTCCAGCCCGCTGTGGTTGTCCCACTCCAGCCCGCTGTGGTTGTCCCACTCCAGCCCCACAGTGGTTGTCCCACTCCAGCCCGCTGTGGTTGTCCCACTCCAGCCCCACTGTGGTTGTCCTACTCCAGTCCCGCTCTGGTTTTGCCACTCCAACCCCGTTGTGGTTGTGTCACTCTAGCCGTATTGTGGTTGTGCCACTCCAGCCCCGTTGTGGTTGTGCCGCTCCAGCTTCGTTGTGGTTGTCCCACTCCAGCCCCGTTGTGGTTGTCCCACTCCAGCCCCGTTGTGGACTGGTTTCCCCACTCCAGCCCGCTGTGGTTGTCCCACTCCAGCCCGCTGTGGTTGTCCCACTCCAGCCCCACAGTGGTTGTCCCACTCCAGCCCGCTGTGGTTGTCCCACTCCAGCCCCACTGTGGTTGTCCCACTCCAGCCCCGCTCTGGTTTTGCCACTCCAACCCCGTTGTGGTTGTGCCACTCTAGCCGTAATGTGGTTGTGCCACTCCAGCCCCGTTGTGGTTGTGCCACTCTATCCGCATTGTGGTTGTGCTACTCCAGCCCCGTTGTGGTTGTGCCACTCTAGCCCCGTTGTGGTTGTGCTTCTCCAGCCCCGCTGTGGTTGTCCCCCTCCAGCCCTGCTGTGGTTGTGCCACTCCAGCCCCGCTGTGGTTTTCCCACTCCAGCCCGTCGTTGTTGTCCCCCTCCAGCCCCGCTGTCGTTGTGCCACTCCAGCCCGCTGTGGTATCCCACACCAGCCCCGTTGGCGACGGCTATTCAGGGTCAGCCGTCCTAGGTTCAGGAGAGGTCACTCTTGAGGATGTTGGGGTTCGGACACAACTGTACAACAGATTTGCATTTTATGAACTTGTTGCCCCAGTGGACATGCAGTCCGAGTCAACAAGCCCTGGGTCCGGTGCACACGCTGGTTGGTTACTAAATCCCTAAACAGCCAGAAGAGTTCTGGTTGGGGTACAAGTGTCTCTCAGGGACTCCATCTCTTTAGATTAAATTAATCCTGATTTTTTAGAAACAGTCAGTCATGTACCATGACGTGGATGCTTTTGAAGCAAGATGATCGGGGGTTTAAAACGTTAAGTTACTTTAGAATATGTTTCACAAGAGGAGCGGAAGAGAAGCATACTTACACAAAAGCTTACTTGTACAAATAATCTAGAGAACAAGATCCAAATGGAATTGATGTGATTTGATTTAATTACCGAGTTTGAGAAATCCAAGTTAAAACCTTTTCTCCTCAAGCACAGATTGTCCAAGTCCCCTGTTGCGCTGTGTGATGAATACAGAAAAGAACACGTCTGGAAATTTAGATTAAACGTTCCTCTTTTTATTTGTATGAAAATGTAATGAAAGAACATTATGCTCTTATGTTCACATATATATCTTTTTGCGCCTGTATCTCTCAAAAGTTAACACAATAACACACAAAAAATCGACTAAAACATGATGTATAATCAGAAGGTACTAAATGACAATCGATCTGAAGATAAAATGGCAAATGCATTTAACTGTCGTTGTCATACTGATTACTTCATACATTATTAACTGTACCTTATGCATTACATCACATATTACAAAAATAATGGATTGCGCAATAGATTATACATAGATCATATGTTACATCACACGTTAGATAATGTATTTCATCATTTATTGATCACGCCTATTGTCTGTGTCGTTACCTAATTGGACCACAAATGTCATGCATTAGATAACGTTACATCAGAATAAGACCTCATGTTAAATAACACATTACTTCATTCATGAGTTCATGTTACATCATTTGTTAGGTCACATGTTACATAAAACATGGCACCAGACATATCCTACATTAGATCACATGTTACATTGTACGTTTGATCAAGTTGCATCAAGCGATAGATTTGATCATAGGTCAGATCACATATTTTAGATCATATTATATCATACATCGGATAACATGTTACATTGCATGTAAGCTTACACATTGCCTAATACAATAGCTCACACATCACATGTTACATCAGGTCACATGTTACAGCAGGTCACATGTTACAGCAGGTCACATGTTACATCAGGTCACATGGTACATCAGATCACACGTTACATCAGATCGCATGGTACATCAGATCACGTATTGAAAAGATTGACATCATTCTGGCATTAGGCGAGGAATATTAAACGGGGAAGCGGAGATGAGGCAGGATGAGAGGGAAGAGATTAGATTGGATTGGGATATAATTGCAAAGTGCTGAGTAGAAAGGACAAGAGAAAATAAAGCGATTAAAAGGTAAAGGATGGTCGGGAATCTGGGCCCCCATGATGAGATTAAAACAGAAGGGGCGGGGAGATGGGCAGTGGTGAGGGGAGAGGCCGTTTTAGAATAGAAAGAGGAAAACATGGAGAGATCTGAATCTCTCGCTGCCCTGGGAGCGGGTGTCGGCTGGTTGTACCAAGTGGCAGGCCAGCTCCCGCCTCCGCATCAGGGCCCTGTGCTCCTTTGAGGTAGTGACATGATCTGGTCCATAGATGAACAATTCTAAGGAATACGGAATCACACAGAGACGTTTACAGCACGATAGACTTCTAAGCGCTTCTTTCTTTCGCCCCCAGGGCCCGGCTGCAGGCGCCGCTGTTGAAGCCGCTCTGAATGGAAGGGCCGATCTCCTGCAGAAGCTGGAAGAAGTGAGGTAGGTCCCACTGGGCGGAAAGGAAACATGTCTGTAGTATGGGGTTATAAAGACGAATGAAGCACTCTCGATTGTAGTAAAAGCTCTCGGTATTTATTGAGGTAAATAGAGATAAAGGAGCCCACATGAAGAGCAGTAACAGGACAGCTGGCCAGGACAGATCTGACCCCAGAAAGGTTCTAAATGACACAACGGTATTCTAATCTTAAAACTCTAAAGATTTAAGGTACAATACTAAAAGAATACTTACAGCATATTACAATTTCAAATACTGTCGTGACGGGTCATTGCCTGCCAACCCTTGATCTATGGATCATGATACCACTGTATTAGACAACAAAAAGCACACCAGAGCCTCCTGCTGGTGTTACCTCATCGCTATTCAGATCATAGTAAATTCCTGGTCTAAAAATTTGATATTATGTCCATGCGATGATACTTCTGCTCAATCAATGTTACATTGCATAATTTTTTGTAAATTTTATACCCTGCCAAGGAGAAGATTTTTAATTCCTATGATGAAAAAATGGGGGGGACAATGTAGAACAGCACTGTTGAGATTACAAATGCTGGAGGATGAACTGACTATGTTCCTTTTGTTGTCGTTCTTAAAAGTTATAATCAGATACAGGATCACAATGAACTGATTTATAACAATCCTCCAAGTTACTGTAAATTCTTTTAATGCATTTCACTTCCACTTTCATTGTACTTACATGAATTAAGACAATGCTTTGTTTTTTAAATCTTTTTATGGAAAAAATCTTTTTATAATATGATCTGTTTTTTATTGTGCTTTTATGGTTTTTATAATCAAAATCGAATAAAGCAGTTTTTGACTTTGACTTTTGACAATTTCAAATACTTTCATGACGGCTCATTGCCCGCCAACCTTTGATCTATGGACCTCGGCTGTATCTCATGATACCACTGTATTAGACAACAAAAATCACTCCAGGGCCTCATGCAAGTGTTACCTCATGGCTAATCAGATCATAGTGCCTCAAGGAGGACGTGGCCTTCTCAAGATCAAACTTCAGATCATTAGTTAGCTGAGGCCTCGTTGTGTGGAGCCTCCAACCAGACAGCACCATGTTCATTGTAAAGACCGAGACATTCTGCGTAGTTACCTCACATGGAGATCTAGCCTGTAATAAGAGGGTAATGTGGGGGTGCCCACAACCCGGGTCAGTGAGTTAATGCTCACTGCTGACGTCTGCTTTGATTTGCCGATCACTAGCTTGAATCCCAGCATGGCCAACTCAAAATTCCAACTTTGCAATGTTGGTAAGTCGAGTAGCATTACATTGGGTGACTGTAACATTTGTAATTTACACCACATATAAATTGTAATATCAACGTCAACACAATCCTGAAGGATAGCCAAAAAGCCATACACAAAGTTGAAAATACGTCACCGACACCTCGCCTCCTCCCATCGTTGATGTTTGGGTGTGGTACAGTGACAATGGACAACTGACGAACGAGGATGTTAACAAATCTCTTGCAGGAGTGGTCTCAACACGGTGTGGGGTGACATCTCTCGCGCTATGAGAGGGAACAATAATAGAGCCTGTGATACCATGAAAACACATTTCATTTCATTAGAAAAGTGCTCCTCCATTGTTTCGACTGCCATTAGTTTTAAGGACCACTACACTGACTGACCATTACCACAATTGTTGACATTACGTCAACTGCGACATGTCTCGTGCCCTGATAACTAGGACTGGAGTTAGTAATATGTGCAGTCTCTGCAAATGCAGGTCTAAAAAATAGACGTTGACTATATAATGTCAATGGTCGAAACAATACTCAGTTGGAGTAATGGTGGTGAAGGGAACTCTTTTATGTGTGGCTGTAGTCCTTGACAAAGGTTACATCACTCATAGTGTCATAAACCAATTGCTGAAGTGGGCTGAACCACTGCCCATGCTGGATGCTGTAGTGGACTGAAGAAAAATGTGACTGACACAATAACAGACCAAAGGACACAGAGGGCAAGCTGAACGACCTTAGAAGTAAATATGTTATATATTTATACATTTTTGAAAAATTTAAAGGGTCTTAGCTAAGATCATGGTTTTGTTTCTTGGTTTGTCCCAGATAGTTGTTTTGTGAATAACATCAACATGTTTGTCTTATTTTTCTTGCATTCCCTATGTTTACTCTCTATCACAAGGAGCACTATGGCGGCCAGATGCTAGCCTGACAACGGTAGAAGGTTTGAAGTTAGTCTACCTTGTAGATCTCTCCCTGCATGTTTTAGCTGTTGAAGGGTGTTAGTGAAGTCATCCATTTCTACTAGAGCTGAACTTGCAAGGACAGTAGGATTGCATTTTAGGGAGGGAGGCAGGCAACCCTCGAGGAAACGACGGTGGTGACCATTGTGCGACAGAGAGACCTAAAGACCTCTGTGAAGAGGAGGTTAGCCTATAGCTTTTTAGGTTTTCAGATTTGGGCATTTTACCATCTGTGCAGCAGCACTTGAATTGTTTTGCCTATGTTTGTTTCTCGATGATTCTTAGTTGTGTGATCAAATTTGCTCTGCTTGATCTCAGGTTTTGGTTCGATATGTAATATATTGTCCGCACCTAATTATAGGCTGGGCCGATGCCCTCATGAATTATGAAGCCAAAGCACAGAATTGTAAACCTTCTTCGTGATTCCTGCAGCCAGTGAAGATCGATCAGCAGTGAGTTGATGTGCAAGGATTGTTTGAGATTCAGCTGCTTCACTTTTCAACAGTGGTGGCTGGCATCTACGGGGAGGGGGAGCAGGTGCGTGCAAATATTAATAATAAAATTTTACCTGAACCGACGACCTCCCCTCCGGACCCTTCACAGGAACTGGATGTTGCAGTGTGGGCACCAATCCTGGCGCTGCTCTCATGCTGTGAGAGCAGATTCCGGATTGGAGGGAGCGGCCTCACTCGGCACGCCCCAGCGCTTTGGAGGCCTGCACTTACTCTAATCCAGCTGTCTGAAAACAGCTGGGTTAGAGGTTTCAAATTGCGCATGTCTGGCTGACCATCGTAAGATGACAAGCCAAAGGGACATGCAAACTTTGAAAAGTGCACAAACAGCCCACCCTCTTCCCTGCTGCTGTCATTCAGCAGTGGCCCCCTCCCGATCCTGATTCACAGTTCAGGACGGGAGAATGGAAAATAAAATGGTAATGAATTGTCATTTTATTTTTCATCTTTGGGGGTAATATGAGTGGGGCGACGCTCCTCTGCTTCAATGGAGGAGCCGCCCCAGTTTTACAATCTTTGGAGTTTCTGAATGTCTTTTTGGGCGCTAAGGAGTAGACGGTGTTACGGTAATGCACTCTGTGCAATGGCAATGCCTTGATGAGTTTATTTTAAAGTTTTAGTTGGTGGAGAAGAATGATCCATTTACATACAAAAAGTTGGGACGTTGATGAGCAAACAACAGTACTTTGTCAAACCACACCCCAAAATTCTTAGTGCCAGATTTACTAAGAGTTTGCACTAGTGGTATGTCATTGTTTTGGAGCAGCCCCAACGCGAAATCTATTTTGCGATTTACAAAGCCAGATTTGTGTGTAATTCAGCTAGTGCTACCTTGAGTTACCTCACATCAGCGTGGCATTAAATGTGTGGAGCATATGAGTTCCTATGCATCCACCCATGTATTCTGACGCAAACCCAAATTCACTAAAGTCAGCAAACATGGACTTGTACCAAAACAGTGCACTTTCCAGAGGCTAGCGCAAGAGGAGAAATATTTTTATTTCTCCTCGTCTTTTCCTCTTTCTGCAGCACATATGCAAAAAGGATAGTGTTTGTGCAGGAAGGCATCTCTTCCTGTGCAAAAACTATCCTGACCACAATGCAGACACGTTTCGACATGACATAAGAGTGCCTGTGTTGGTCTAGGCAGCCACAAGTGCACCAGTGCTAGGAGAGGGCAGAACCGCACCCTATCTTTGTACATATGGAGCACGTCTGCTCCCTCCCTTCCATGCAGCACTGCAACTTCCCTTGCTGCACTCGTTGCATGAAAGGTCAGTAAATCCAGACTCTCGTGTTTGGACTGGTAATGCACGGACCCAAGTTTCTCCGATAACCTTACATACAAATTCAATGGAAAAATGCCTTTAGGAGACATCTGTAAACAGAGAGGAAGATGCTTTACTTTATTACTAGTGCAATTTCTGAGTTATTTGCAAGCCACCAACCTTTTATTTCCTTTTTTGAGCAGCTGTTTTAGTTTCAGTTGCATTATAGTTTCATAAGGGAGGCGTACCAAGTGGCGCGTGCTAAACCCATTGCCATTTGCCTGTCATCTCAAATTAAGTCGGTGAGAGAGGCGAATGAAGAAGCTATGCTCCTGTTCTGGGTCAACTGTAATACATTATTACTAACAACTCAACTTATAAGCGAGTTGTGAGGTAAAAACTAATAAGACAATAAAAGACAGGCCTTAATGCGGCTATTGAGGTAGCCCAGGCATTGAAACACCCTAAGTAAATCAGTTTATAGAAGTGCTATGCAAGCTTGTGTAGTGGATGAGGGGATTTGTACAAGGGACACTTATAGCAAACCTTGTCATGGCACTTCATAGATTAGAAAGTTCCCCCGCCCTACTCCTTTTGGTTACCCGTAGCTTGCACCTTCTTTTCTTCCAATCTGTGGCATTCAGGGACTTACCATCACAGTTTCACACTACCTTGATATTATACCAGGACCGCTGCTCGTGAGTGTGGCGGCCAAGGCATACGTTGGTCCTGTGGCACTCAACAGCAACCGTGTGAGGGGGGATTTAGTGGGGCATACAGCACTTGGTCCGACAGCTGCTTTAATTGCACCCCCTCTGGGCACTGTGCAAAGGCCAGGCCCCGTCATCGCGAGATAATAGTCGACTGCCCGCAGCTCTGCGCAGTCTTTTCGCGAAGCCGGCCAGAGGGGTAGACCTTTCTGAACGCCGTCTCTGCATTAGTCACCGTCCTCTCATGTCATGCGCAACCTCTTGCTCTGTTCAGCACAGCTACGGGGCAGAATTTCCTCACCATCAAGGACTTTCGCCCTCAGTGCTCCCAATCTGTCACCTTCAATGAGTACATATGCATAAGCGCCTTGAGGTTATCTAGCTCAAATTATGCCTGCTTGTTGTATTCGTATCATCTCATGGTGTGCTGGGGTGATACCACTGGTAGGTAACTGCACTGCTAAACAACTGCTGTAGTTGGTGTCCAAAGTTTCCTTTTTTTACCATTAATTCTCATGTAGTGTTGTTTCTTGGTGCTACGGTTTGCAGTTTGGGGTCACCCACGGGTTTGGAGTTAAAACCTTCCACCCTCAGACCTTCTGGAAAATAAAGCAAACAATCGGGCGCCTTAAGGAAACTTTAAGTTACATTAAATGATATAGCATGTGTACTTGAGTGTGAGTTGTGAGAATGTGTGTGTGTATATATATATATGTACATACATACATATATATGTATATATATGTATGTATGTATTTGTTGTATGGTATAATTTTTCTCTTCTACACCCCCCACCCTCCTAACATACCTAAAATGATGAGGACCGGACATTGACCATAATGAAGTGTGTAATTACTATTCTAACTCCAAACTCTTTTCAGAGCGAACCTGAAAACACACCTTTTCCCGCTATAACCCTGGCCCTCTCTTTTCCCCCTGACTCGTTTCTCGGATGAGAGTCTTCAGTAATTAGCGCGGGGATACACAGTTGTGCAGCCATGCGCTCAATAAATGTTTTTATTATTATTATTATTATTAAGCATGCTTTGATAGTAAGGTTGGTTATAAAGCAGACCGAGGCAAATATAACAGCACTTTAGATTTTTTGATACACTGGGACTGGTACTCCTAATGCACTGGTCCCAACCAAGATAGTGTTTGCCTAGTTCTTTTAGGGGTTACCCATGCTATGAAGACCGATCCGGTTCTCACAGCGTGGGTCTCCCTCTCTCGCTCTCTCTTCTCCCTTCTCTTCTCTTCTCGTCTCTACTCTTTCCTCTTCTCGTCTCTTTCCTCTTCTCATCTATTCATTGCTCTTTCCTCTCCTCTTCTCTCATCTCATCTCCTCTCCTTTCCTTTCCTCTTTCCTCTCCTCTCCAGGTGCCTAATTACAATATTGTCAAAGAAAAGACCAGAATGGAGTGTGAGAGGAAGCGGAGTCGGCAGTTGGAAGTAGTTGAGCAGAGATTTGAGTCACATCATTATACCAATAAACGTTTCTACTCATTGTGTGTCCTTGCTTTCCTCTTAAATATATGTGTGTGTGTGTGTGTGTGTGTCGTGTGTGTGTGTGTGTATATATATATATATATATATATATATATATATATATGCTTCAAATGTATGAAGGGCTATTTTTTGTGATTGAAAATTGGATGCATAAATGATGATCACTGGTTTACTGTAAGTTACTTACTGCACAGTAAGTGGAGGGAAGTTAGATCACCAGTTTTCTTCATGTTTCTATTGCAAATCATTCTGCTCAGGTGCCTTAGTCAAATTGGTTACACTCTATACCTTCCAGAACACATTAGGTTGTCCAATGAAAGTCCAGTACTGGAACTCTGGTGCACTGATGACGTGGAGGGGTGACCCACTACATGAAGGACTGTGGTATTTACAAGGGATGGAGCTTGTTGTGACGCTCCAATGGACATCGAGGGTCATTAAGATAACAGTACTCTAAGCAAAATAAGCGAACGTGGAGCACAGAAAACAGCACTCCCAGAATATATATGACCCTTGAAACAGTCCACATGAAACAGCTTGAAACTGTAAAAACACACTGTGTCTGTTTGGCGAGTATAGGTACAAGCAGCTATCCTGGCGCCAAAAGAGTAACTGTCCAGTTAAGCATGCAGTTTAGTATGGTATTATGAACATTCAAAAATTAAAATATCCTGAAAAAGTTGAGGGATCCATTATTTTTGAGGCAATGTAGATTTTCCTAGTAGTTTATGAAGGAAAGTCATAATTTCATTAAAGACACGCAGGCAAGATTTATGCTTCTCCGATCTTCCTTTATTTTTAACAGCAGCAGTCAAGATTCAGAAACTACAAATCCTTTAAGGCCTGGAACCACTAACCAATTGGAAAAGACATGCAGTATTAATAACATCCAATAGCAACCCAGCAATACCTATAATAAAGCCAGACTGCAAACAGTCCTCTTTTCTTGTGCAAGAAGTGAATTAACATTGAACAACGAACAAGTGAAAGCACAATTGCAAATGCCAAAGAGAACATTTCTTGGCAGAAGCTCATGACTCTAGGCCCCAAACATACAGGTGAGGACGTAGAAGACTTGGAAACGCCATGAAGGTCCAGATGAGGAGGTTAACAGGAAGCACCAGGAAAAGATGGAACATTCTTAAGAGGAAGCCGGAGGAGCTGGAGCTGCTGCGAGGGAGGGAAAGAAACATGAAATGAATCACTGTTTTTTTTATTTGTTTATTGACAGGCTTGCAATATGCACACACAAACCCCAAGGCTGGGGTGCAGTAATACATTCCTCACATATATCGATACCAGCCAATTTATATGTATAACATACAGAATACAAATCAACTGTCCCCCCCCCGCCCCTCCCTGCACTTGAACAGTTTTTCATCATACAATTGTCGGATCCAAAAAAACATGTGGGCAGATATGAGTGGCAGTCCATAGGAAATAATTCCAAGTCCAATGAGTCCTGGCCAGACACATGAGGGAAGAAGGCAAATAAAGAAGTAAGACAAATCACACAGCAGGGTGGCTCAATAAATACAGTTAGTGGAGCCCAAAAGTCTTTGGGTCGTGAGGCCTCCGGCAGCACCTCCGCGTACGTCTCCAGTTGTTCCCTGCAATATATTAAATCTCTGATCCATTTCTTCACAGTGGGCAAGGATTTTCCACCCAAGCATTGCCCACAGCACGCTTAGCCAGCAGGGTCGAGACAGCGACCAACTGCCTCCTGCAGGGCTTGAGATATTTCACGCTACCCAGCAGGCAGACTTCCGGGTCACATCGAAGCGCTCTCCAAAACAACGTCCAAAAGCACACTCGCAACCATAGCCCAAAACGCAGCTATCCCATCACACTGCCACGCCAGGTGTAAGAAATCTGCATCAGCTTGCCCACACCATACACAATTAGCTGGCCGAATCTGTGTCACTGCACTGGAGTATAATATAACTGGTGCAAAAATTTTAAATGACTAATGCGCAAATTACAATTCGCCGTGAGGTGCCCAGTCAGCTCGCAGCAAAACTTCCAGTGATCTAGCGGTAGCGCATGTCCCAGTGTACGGCTCTATTTGAGATATGAAGGATAGTCCCCCGACTCCCTTTCCCGCTGTGACGCATCGTATAGCCTGGTGATCAGGTACTTGTGTTCTGTCCCAGCCAGCACCGCCTGCAGTCCATACAAGGGGGGGCCAATAGGCCCCCACGCAAGCATGGCGGGGCCCGGCCCCTCCCACACCCCGTCCCTTTCGGGGCCGCTTGCCCCGCGCCCTCGCCCCGGAAGTACTGGTGTGCTTCCGGGGCGAGGGGGCGGGGTCGCGGCGGCGAAAGGGTTAAAAGCCTGGGGAGCGCGGGAAGCGGCCTCTTTGTGCCCGCGCTCCCAGGCTCGCTCCTCGCCCCGCCGTGGGGCCGTGTAATTTTCTCTTTTTATCTTGCAGAGATCACAGGTGTGTCGCGGTATTTCCAGCGGTCGGCATTGGTGCTAGGACTATCGTGTGCAGGTCTATGCGGGGCAGCGGAGTTTCTTGGACGCGGCCAGCATGGATTCTGGAGCGGACGGCGCAGCTGGAGCAGGACGCGCGGCGCAGGAAGAGTCTGATAGAGAGCCCAGGAGAGGTCGGGAGTCTTCGAGCCCGGAGGTTCCCATGACTCGGACTGGGGCTTAAAAGGTGAGCCGTGGGGCCGCGGGTGCTCGAGCGGGTGAAAGGCAGGGGCGGGTGCCGTGCGCGGTGTTAGCGAGCCATAGTGCCTTAGCCTGGGGCGGACTGGTATGTGGAAACCCACCGCAAACGTCGAAAAAGCTGAATTTTATAGCAGATGGATTGTAAGTGACCAAAAACCTACATAGCATTAAAGGACATTTTTAAAATAAGCGAGCTGCGTGAGCGCAGTGTTTTTTGGGGGGAGTTTCAATTGGTTGATTACATTCCACAAGCGCGGGGCAGGCTCGGCTCAGTTTATTCTGCGCAACTAGTGGCGGAGCAGAAACGAAGCTAAGCAGGGACAGCTAGGGCAGAGAGCGGATGGGAGACCAGAGAAGGTTCCTTCGTGTAAAATGGTTTGAGAAGCAACAAGCTATGGGAGAGTAATTATTGAGGTAAACGTGTCTTCATGGAAGGCAACTGATTCTACACTTGTTCGTGATATATGATGCCTGAACCGGTCCATTGTAGATGTGGAGTTGCAGGGACGCGTGGTCTGAGCTTGCATGTTCAACTTTGGACGCGGCTGTGGTTTGCTTTCCAGGGCTCTCTTGGTGTAGTGGTTATCACGTTTGCCTGGCACTCGAGGGGTCCCCGGTTGGAGACCGGGCGGAAACACTTTTTGGGCGGGGATTCGGTGCAGGAGCCGCGTGTGTTGCTTTTCGTTTACAGATTGTCAGGTGTGTTGTTCGCATTGGCGTATTTGTTTCACTTTAACTACCAGGGAACCCTTTCTTGTCCGTTTGACATATGATGACCTATCAAGTAGCCAAGATGCTGTTGAACTCGTTTGCTTTTGGGCAATGTAGCGCACATGTCACGAAGTGATAATACAAAGTCTTCTGCACTAGATGACATAACTGTTGGGCTTGTGTTTTCAGATCTCTGCCTATAGCTAGTGCTATGTGTGCGAAATATAGGTGCTCTTACACACGTTAGTCTCATATGTAACATTTAAAGCAATCTCTATTCAATGTTTGTGAGTTTGGTTATTTTCAGTGCAAACAAACACATTTAAAGGAGAAGTTACTACCCTAATTTCTCACAGCACTGCTTGTGAGGGAGGGATCAGGAGTGATCATACACACTTAATACACGAGCAGAACACACAGCAGCAGCATTTTACGTCAATTTGACCTTTTGTCAGCTATAGAAGTCTGAACTAATTAGTACATTGCACTTTACGGTAGTCAGAGAGCATCTGGTTTACATCCTAGAGCACCGTGCCTGTGTTAAAATCGGGACCTGCTAAAGATAACGGAAAGGAGGGGAGCAGGCTATTTGGTGATTGTCCCGTGCCTGAACCTGCCTGCTCCTTGAAGGTGGTCCTTCAGAAAGTATATTGACTCCATATTTCATTTGATTGTTCCAAGCCATCTATGTACTGTCTCTGGCCCTCTTTCCTACCTAGGTAAAGAATGTTGCAAATTTATTTCAATTTCGGATTGGGCACGGATTTATGCAGTCTTATCATCCTGCTAGGTGGGGAGGGGCGGGAAAGACTAGCGAGTTGAGCTGTGGCGGAATTGAGACGTGCAGATATTGGGCACGCGTTGGGGGTGTATCTGTGTGGCCTTGTAGACTGCCCAGCATTTTGAGATTTCGACAAGCCATGTTGTAGGCCCTGCTCGAACAGTTGCACCGAGTGTCAGGTATCGACCATTAAAGAAGATTGGCAGAAGGGGCTTGTGTAGCACGAACATTAAACCAGTGCTGACCCATTAAAAGCGTAGTACAGGAGACAGACTATGGGCCCAGGGCTGAGACTATTGAGATCTTCTTTGCATTCATCTGTGGGTATGTATATGTTTATGCATATGTAGGTATGCATTTGTAAAATTAGTATGGCAGGGGAATTTCTCGCTGTTGCAATTTCATTGCACTCGGTAAAACAGTTGGCTGCTCCGTGGTCTGGTGCCAAACGGCATTATGTTGATTAAATGGAGCTGACTCGTAACCTCCGGCATCTAGCATCAAGGACCAAGTAAAGGGAGCGTGGTGTCAATACCTGGTTTAAATACTGAATTAGAGTACAGAGTATCCGTCATAATGAATATAAATTCCGTATACCACATTAAAGGAGGACTAGTTTACTACATCACACAGTGTGCTTGGCGCAAGTGCTGTTTAACACTCACTCCCTTGCATCCTTAGTATGATGGCGGGGTGAATGCTTAGTCCCTACAGTGCATGATTCCTATTAGGTAAATACTCCTTAGAGTGTAAGGTGGGAGTAGGAATGTAACGGGCCCGCTACAATGCATGGTTTAACCAGGCATGGTACTGCTTGAGGCGTAGTACTGTTGTGCTCCAGTTTGGTGGTGAAGGGTTGCATGGTACGGCTTGAGGCGTAGTACTGTTTTGCTCCAGTTTGGTGGTGAAGGGTTGCGCGATGGTTAGAGTGGCAGACCCTGATGCAGAGGTCTAGCCCGGGACCAGGGGTCAATCCCCCGTCTTGGGGGTTTTGGGCTCAAGTTACCAGCAACTGCCAGCCTCTGATGTTCACGAATTTGCATTTAAGTACAATAGTGGGGTAGGATAGGTACTATCCCAGAGCCTATCACACCTGTTTACAAGCAAGTTGGTCCAGGGAATTGTTGACCGGGGGACCACCTGCTACTGGGGTTTGCAATAAGGCAGTGGGAATTTTAAGTAGAATTGTGTGGGTAGGTTGAGTACTATCCCACATCCTATCACACCTGTTTACAAACGAGGGGGTTCAGGACATAGTTGGCCAGGGTGACCACCGGCTACTGGTGATAACAATATGGCAATGGGCCATGTTAGCTCACAGGTTATTCAAAAGGATGGGTCAAGGCCATAATAAATTGCCGGCTGAAATGGGAAGAATTTTATCTTTTTTGGTTAAATCAGGAAGGTCCAATGTGGGCACAGGAGGGCTGCACCCATGACAGATTGGTAGGAAAACCAACACGCTATAAAAAATGTTATATTTAGAGGCACTGTATCTAAATGCATTTAATGTATTAATTCTAATCTCAGGGAGGCCGCCCATTGTACACCTACAGTGGGGCAAGAACACGTCAAACGCTCATTTGTCAGAATGGTTGATTGCAAGGAGCATGAAAAGCTGCCCACATGGGTTTAAATACTGTGACATTAGGATAGCAGTTGTTGTGCCCTTTATGACTCAGCGACAAGACGGTCGTGGTAGCTACTTATGTGGTCGTTAGACAATGTGACCATGATGGCTGGGCGGGCACTGCAATCTGATCCCTGCTTGACACCGTCCTTGCACTGACCCCGCAACCCCATAATAAGTTTTCTGGGTGCGGGAATTTTTGGGTGTTTCCACTTCACCTGGGTATCTGCCCGCTACTTACAACGGTAACATGGGAGAGTGGTCTACGTAATCGACAATACTAGTTCGGGGTGACCGGGGGGCTTGCTGATTCAAGTTACCCTGGCGTACGTGCTTGCCTAGGCCTATATGCACTTGCATATCAACTTAACAACAGTTGGCACTCAATTCTTCCCCACCTGTTTTTTGCCTAGGTAAGTCAGCCATACCAAAGGTCAGCCAGGAAATTGCCATTCCATAGTAGGCCTGTTAGTGTCAGGTACTTTCCCCAGAGGACATAGAACACGCAAAACTCACGATGGTAGTGTGGATCTAAAGAGGAAGGTCGTGATCATGCCGAAATCACAGCTCTGATACTGCTGGTGCTCTTATATGGGCAGGAGGGTCAGACAGATTTGCAGATGAACAGGGCTGAACTGGGGGAGGCAGTATGGGTTGATGAACGGTAACACATTAAACCCTGATCTCTTGAAACTGGCAGCGGGAGGGCCACCTGTTACTTGCAACTTGTTAAGGAAATGATGCTCAGTCTGGGATCATGAGAATAATATATATAGGTTATGGTTGCCCCTTAGTTATATTACGCGTTACCACTGTCAGCCACGGTCGAAGCCAACAGTCAGGCGCGGGGGGTTCGATACTTAGATTACGTATATTTCATCAAGTCGTCCTTGGGTGGGTGTTAATACAAACTGACTGTTCCTTTTAAACTGATATCCTAATCATCCTTAAGGAGTCATGAGGGCGTTATGGGGTGCACTGGGGACCCCATCCTTTGTGTCACTGCACTACACACTGGGTAGTATTCGCCATTGAAGGCCATTTTACAGGGCACTCTTTGTAACACTAGTACAGTCAGGCTACAGGGGACACAAACTGAGGCGATGAGCAACACTTAGTCGGAAGTGTTTTAGGAGTATGCATCTGACACCAATTGTATATCAAACGTAGCAAGGGATGGCAATGTAAGACTAGCACGTATACAGCAGTTATCGCCAGAAACACTAATGGTTTGTGTTTATCTTTTCCATTTATGTATCGCCGGGTCCATGGTGGATATCTGGAGTGCTCCGCATCACAACAGCTGCTACAGGGGGACAGCCCAAGGGATGCTGACGTCAGGTACAGGATGGCAAACAACAACGCAAGTGGGATGGGCGAGCGATCAAAAGACGCAAGAAGTGCCGACACAGAGTTGATTGTTTCGGTGTGTAAGCCCGTATATTGGGCTAGCGGCAGTAATGTAGCAGGATGTGGTTTCACAAAATGGCAGTATTTGCCGTAACAGGAAAATGTATACCTACAGTAACGGCGCCTGTGCACGCGGGGCCACCAGTGTCAGCATGATATGCATAGACCACCAATTGGTAAGTGACAACGGTAGAGAGGGGACAGTACACAAGGGTGTGCAGTTCCTAACCTCGGCAACCCCAGGAATGGTAGGCCTAGGCAACGCCTCATTTCCCCAGGTCAGGAAGTAGGGACTTCCATGTTAAAAGTAGTACCATACACTTAACACTTTACAGAGCGTAGTGGCTAGGTGTGGATGGTTAGCATACTGTACAGTATCCCAGTGGGAAGGGTGGAATGGTAGTACCAGGATACCCCCGATCATAGCATCCGCGGGGACCCTCGAGAGGCGTGCCCCCAAACCCTCGTTCATTTTAGGACATGGGGTAACGATGATAGGACCCAGATTGCACCATGGGGGGCTGCTTTTTCCCCCGGCTGCACGTAAAAGGGGGGGGGGGAATAGGCGAGTGCACAGAGTCACTCGGTGAAGAATCACTCGATAAAGAGGATCCACACTTGGTTTGAGAAACTATTTCATACACATTAATCTCAGAATGTCCCACAGGGGGTCATCACAGGACCAAGTAGACTAACAGTCGGCTGATAATGAGGGGTTGACGTTTATTAGACGCTCTACTCACAGGGTGGGGGGGTCCAGTGGACAGAGGCGGGGAGGCCCTAGGGATAGGGAACTAAATAGCAGGGGTAGAGGGTTCTTGGATTATGAAGCTATGACCTTTCTGTGGAGGCGGTTGGGGGGGGGCCAGATAGTCGGTAAACTACCTGGCCTGTGGCGGTAAGGTCATTAATCGGTGAGCAGCATTTTAAGGTCCTTACGGGGGGGCGGACCCATTCACAAAAGGGGCCGCCCGCGGGAGGGGCCATTGGTCTCTCTCAGAACTTCAGGGGCAGGATATGATATCCCGTTGTAAAGGGTGCGGGGGAGGGAGTCTACGCTTTCCTCAGGCTGGTAGCCACCCCTCACAACACTGAGACGTCACTAAGGTGCGCGAGTGTCTGGGCCCTCCTGTTATGGTTAAATGGAGTTCCGGGAGCGCACGTGGGTGTAACGTGCCCTGGGTTGCGCATGCGCATCTTCAACGTGAGAGCGCAGCTGTAAAAGGATCTGACACCGGTTGGCGACCTTGCCGTAGGACTTTATTATTAAAAATATTAGAATGCAGTTTAATTTTCAGGATGATTAGATTACGTTAGGAAACACGCTGTACTAGCTATTTGTTAAGGTTAGCCCATCATACCATGTCGAAACGGATGTCAATCTAATCTTCTGAAAAGTGTGCATTTTAATAATTGTCAGAAATGTTTATTTGATTAAAAATTTTTGATTTGTTTTTATATTTTAATAAATACGGCCAGGGGGGGGGGCCCGTACCCCCCCTTGACTTCCAAAGACCCCCATGTGTCGACTGGTTGAGTTGGGTAATTCAGTCAGTGTTTTAAGGGGGGAGGTGGCCGGCAGTCCAAGACCATGATACAAGGGGGGGCCAATAGGCCCCCACGCAAGCATGGCGGGGCCCGGCCCCTCCCACACCCCGTCCCTTTCGGGGCCGCTTGCCCCGCGCCCTCGCCCCGGAAGTACTGGTGTGCTTCCGGGGCGAGGGGGCGGGGTCGCGGCGGCGAAAGGGTTAAAAGCCTGGGGAGCGCGGGAAGCGGCCTCTTTGTGCCCGCGCTCCCAGGCTCGCTCCTCGCCCCGCCGTGGGGCCGTGTAATTTTCCCCACCCTCCATCCCTTGTTAGCAGACCTTGGGGCCTGGCAAATGGTGAGAATCAGGTTGGTCAATGTGCCAGACTATAGGTTAGGGGGTTCGATCCAGTAGGCCTTGAATTTCCCGTTTACTGGAAGGTAGAACAGATGTAAATATTTTGTGCAGTGCCATGATATTTAACTAATTCTCTCCTTAGGCCGTTTTCCCGCTTACAGGAGTATCTGTATATGTATATGTTTTGTGCTTTGCTGTGTATTAACAATTTTCTCCTTAGGCCTTTTTTCCTTTTAGAATAGCAATGTCGTATTTATTATGTGTGTCTGGCGGTAAGGTCATTAATCGGTGAGCAGCATTTTAAGGTCCTTACGGGGGGGCGGACCCATTCACGAAAGGGGCCGCCCGCGGGAGGGGCCATTGGTCTCTCTCAGAACTTCAGGGGCAGGATATGATATCCCGTTGTAAAGGGTGCGGGGGAGGGAGTCTACGCTTTCCTCAGGCTGGTAGCCACCCCTCACAACACTGAGACGTCACTAAGGTGCGCGAGTGTCTGGGCCCTCCTGTTATGGTTAAATGGAGTTCCGGGAGCGCACGTGGGTGTAACGTGCCCTGGGTTGCGCATGCGCATCTTCAACGTGAGAGCGCAGCTGTAAAAGGATCTGACACCGGTTGGCGACCTTGCCGTAGGACTTTATTATTAAAAATATTAGAATGCAGTTTAATTTGCAGGATGATTAGATTACGTTAGGAAACACGCTGTACTAGCTATTTGTTAAGGTTAGCCCATCATACCATGTCGAAACGGATGTCAATCTAATCTTCTGAAAAGTGTGCATTTTAATAATTGTCAGAAATGTTTATTTGATTAAAAATTTTTGATTTGTTTTTATATTTTAATAAATACGGCCAGGGGGGGGGCCCCGTACCCCCCCTTGACTTCCAAAGACCCCCATGTGTCGACTGGTTGAGTTGGGTAATTCAGTCAGTGTTTTAAGGGGGGAGGTGGCCGGCAGTCCAAGACCATGTTTCAGTGTTTGTGGTTCAGTGGGATAGTTAGGGTAAACGGAACTGACCGCCTGCCACACTCTCATGCAGGTAAATCCTAACATCAACCCGGAATTTCGTCCTGCCTTTACATTCGGGAGTGGGCAGAACTGGCCATGTTTATATAGGTCCCCCATTCGCGTAACTCCAACATTCTCCAATGCTCGAAGGGCAGGGCGCACCTGAGCTGCCGAAATGTCCGGGTGCGCCGCAAAAGGGAGCCTCAGGCATATAGGTAATCTAGCTGTGCCCCCCTGGCAAGAGTCCGCCAGGCCCAGGCAGTGCACTGCACCGGGTTAATTTTCATCCTGGGGCCTCCGCTCCCTCCAGAGAGTGCTGCAGCCATTAGCGGCAACGGAAGTACCGCATCGGCCTCAATTGCCTTGTGCGCCAGGAACCGATGCGGAAACAACCAATAGTGAGCGAACTGCGCCTGCGCGCAAAGGTGTAATATAAGTGCATATCAAGTGCCTTGAACCCGTCCTGGTCGAACGGCTGCACTAGGACATTCCAACTATATCGAGGCTTCTTACACCCCCCATACAAATGACTTGAGGGTCAATTGCAGTGTCTTGAATAGAGAAGTATTTAGCTGAATGGGGATATTCACAAACAAATATAACAATTTGGGTAATGTGTATATTTTTGTGACTGCAATACGATCAGCAAGCGACAGCGGCAGTCTAGACCACCGCTCAGCCCTATCAGTGATCTGGGTTACAACCCGCCCATAATTCATGGAGATGACCTGGTCGGGTTCCCTATGCAGCCAGATCCCTAAGTATTTCACCGTGTCCAAGTCAGAGGGAAGTCTAGCTCAACCTTGCGCGTGTCAGCTGTCAGCGGGAACACTGTTGATTTAGCCCAGTTGATCCCTAAGCCAGAATAGCCTTCAAATTTGACATACTCATGGAGTAATACTGGCAGATAAGTCTCTGGCTCATGTACATAGAGTAGCATGTCATCTGCGTATAACGAAACAACAAGAGGTCGCTGCCTGAAACGAAATGCAGCCGACGTGTGTAACCGGCACAATTTGCAAGCTAAAGGCTCCAGTGCCAGCGTGAAAAGCATCAGCGACAGGGGACAGCCCTGTCGTGTGCCTCTGCCAATCGAGAAGGCCGAGGACACCCAGCCATTCACTCGCACCCTGGCAACAGGCTCAGTATACAGCACACTAATCCATTGGTGTAAGAATGGTGGAAGGCCAATTCTTGTTAAAACAGAGAACATATAGTCCTACTGAAGGAAATAAAATTATTTTGCTGCACCTAGCAGCACTGCCACCGCTTGGAAGTCGGGGTCAAAGTAATGTAAGGTAGTGAAAGCCGTACGTAAATTATGGGTGGTAGAACTAGCAGGGACAAACCTGGCTGGTCAGGTAGAACCAGGAGAGGGACCAGCGGCTGTAGCCGGATAGCAATCATCTTTGCTAGGATCTTAGCATCAATATTAATAATGGACAGAGGCAGGTAAGAGTCGCAGCGATTAGCAGCCTTATCAGGTTTTAAAAGCATAACCAGGAGAGCCTCCTTCAAGGTTGGGAGAGATGTCCAGCATCATAGACCTCTGCATAAACGTCTAGAAGCCTCGGGCCAGGTCATCAATGTAAGCTTTATTAAATTCACTGGGAAGCCCATCGAGCCAAGCGGCCTTACATGTAGGGAGGGACATAATAGCAAGTTTTACATCTTCCACGTCAAATGGTTGTGTAAGATATTTTCTGTGTTCCAGAGATGGCCAGCCGAAGGCAACATCATCAAGGTAGGAGTGTATGTCCACCGCGGGGACTCAAGACTTGCATTCATACAATCTAGAATATAAATCAAGAATAGCCTCGCTATTCTCAGTTGTAGTGTAATGGGCCACCACCTCATCATCCAACATTTCTGTAATGAAGTCTTGACTTTGCGGTGCTGCCAGTTTCTGTGTCAGTGAGCGGATAGGCCTATCCCTCTCCCTATAGTACAGCGCTGTGGATCGTCTGGACCTGTGAGCCATTTCTTGATCCACAGTATCATTGAGTTCCGTCACTAGCTTTCATATCTCAGATAGCGTCGCAAGATATGGGTCTGTCTCATCTCGAGAGTAGAAATTTCCCGCTCGAGAGTAGAAATTTCCGCTGCCAATTTGTGGCTTCTGCGCCGAAGATCCCTTGGTACACCAGCCTGTGTCCCCATGTATACCCCCCGGATAGTCACCTTGAACCCCTCCCTCAAGACACCAGCGCTGTCCACCGAGCCTTCATTTTCACGAAAATAATTCCAGATGGCCTCCCCAACAGTGTATTTAAAGACAGAGTCTGTCAAAGAGGTGGGTTGCAGCCACCATGCAAATGGAGGTCTCTCATATGTAGGAATCTGGAGTTCCAAAAGCACTGGGGAATTATCCGACAGTGTACGAGCTATATGGGCAATTCTTACTACCCATGTGCAAGCAACCTCAGTAGCCAGCCACAGATCTATGCGTGTACATGTCCCATGCACAAAGGACGCAAACATACTCTCAGGCACTCCAGGGTGCTGCAAATGCCATACAACATGCATCCCTCCTGTCTCTAACAGTCCAAGCAGAACCTCCGAAGCTTTCTTAGGACGCGTAAGTCCCTGTCCCATACGATCCATCGCCAGATCCAGACATAAATAGAAGTCACCTCCCCAGAAAATCTCCACTGTTGGAAACCCCGAAATGTGCCGCCATACATCCACAAAGAAGGCAGGGTCGTCAATATCTGGGCCGTACACATTTACCAGAAGCACACTCACTCCGCCCAGCTGGCCATGTAGCAATACCACTCAACCATGTTCATACGTTTCAGCCCTTATAATAGTGAAGGGAACCCTGCATTTAATCAAAATCATCACCTCACGAGAATAGGTAGAATAAGAAGACGCCACACTCTCCCCGGCCCAGCATGCACCCATAGAAGTCTCAGATTTCTTAGTAAGATGCATCTCTTGCAGAAAAGCTATCTGCACATTCATCCTAACTAGGTAGGCTAATACAGATCTAATTTTTTGGGGAGTATTCAGGCCACGGACATTCCATGTTAGAAATTTCACGTTACCACTCATTAAGTTTTACGGTCGTGAGAGGTTCCTTAAATGAATAATTCAGGAATATGTGTCCACATATAAGGAGAAAATGGTGAATACATCGACATCGTAGAGAACAAGTGACAGTCAACCCTACTTCAACCCCCTCTCCCCTGCCCCCACCCACTTCAGCATCCCCAACTCGCCAAAGCCATCCCAACCCATTCCTACCCATCCCAACCAATCAGATAAAACAAACCAGCACAAATGGGGTATTCCCTTGAGGGGGGCGTCAGAACGCGGCTAGCCCCCTAACTAGTAGGAGGTGGCTGAGCTTGCCTGGTGGCTGTGCCTACCGCACCATAGCACTGTGCCCCCCAACCCCAGGAGAGAAACTAGATGAGGCCATGAGATCTAAAATATGACAACCTGAAAAAAAAGGGGACTGTTAGAGCAACATCACATTATTATATTGAGACGGTCAATAGAGCACATTGCAAATAGTGGGAAACTGGCCCTCACTGTTCCTCATTGTCCGAGGGTGCCTGAGACTCTCGCAGCACTCGCTTCAGGTGTTTAGCGTGTTCTAGGGCAGCCTTGGGGTTCGTGAACATTTTTGAGGACCCCTCTGGACCGATCCGCAGGCGGGCAGGGTATAGCATAGCATAGGGAACTCCTTCGGAATGTAAGAACTTTTTAATAGCGTTAAACTCTCTCCTAGCTGCCTGCACATCTGCACAACATCCCCCTTGTCGCGGGCCGTGAGTAAAATAACACCATGGTCTCTATAATTCAAAAGGCGCGCTATAATTAGGCAAGGGGGAGCACCTGAGACAGGCCGCGTGGCAAGGTATCGGTGCTCCCGCTTGACGACAAACATGGGGGATAGCTGATTAGCACCAAAGATGTCCTTGATCAAGTTTTCCATGAACAACTCCGTCTTGCCAACATTCGTGGATTCAGGAAGACCCGTGATCTGAATGTTATTTCGCCGGGAGCGGGCCTCCAAATCTTCATTCTTAGCCTGAATAAGAGAGAGGACCTTCTCCATATTCAGCGTCTTCCGAGTAGCCTCACTCAGGCAATCTTCAGTCACAGACACTCGCTGTTCTACTTCTCCCATATTGGTATTTTGCTTTTCAAGTTGTGCCGACTTATGATCCAGTCGGAGGTTAACTGCGGCCATCGTCCACTCTATGGACTGCAGGCTGCCCTGCAATACCAGCAGTGTCGGCTCAAGGTTGGAAGGCCCCGCAGCCGGGGCATCAGCCTCAGAGTCCGAGGCATCCCTCTGTGAAGATTTAGAGGATTTACACGGCTCAAAAGTGAGGTGAGGTTGGGTTTTATCAGTCCTCCCCATAGTAATGGCAAGTTAGGCAGCTTAGGGCCACAAGCTCAATGTGCACAGATAGGAGGCCCAGAGATACGCCAGCCACCAGCAAGTGAGCTCTTCAAACCACTGCACGTGAGACGCCAACACTACAGCAATACAGGTGCACCACTACTGTACCAGGTTGCAGTGGCGCCAGATGCGGGGGCCCCACAGGCCAGGAGCAGTCCACAACCAATAAAACACCAGCGCAGGGCATCCTGTCATAGAGATATTCAGCATTGCAAGAATGGATCTCCAGCTCAGTCAAGAGAATTGGGGGAAGACATGGCCCATAGCAGCAGACCTCGCCCCAGATCTCACGTAAACTTCCAAGGCCACTCACAGGGACACAGTTCATCAGGCAGCGCCACGAGCCTTCATATGGTCCAGCCACCAACCAGCCCAGCCCACAACTCTCCCTCGTGCACCAGTGCCCAGCTACAGCTTGCAGGCCACTACCCCAGCC
Source organism: Lissotriton helveticus (assembly GCF_964261635.1). Classification (NCBI taxonomy): domain Eukaryota; kingdom Metazoa; phylum Chordata; class Amphibia; order Caudata; family Salamandridae; genus Lissotriton; species Lissotriton helveticus. The sequence continues at coordinate 246,478,301 of NC_136062.1, read as the reverse complement.
CCCAACCTGCGCCGCCTCCACAGACACCGGCCAGGGGCCAGGCCACCCCACACTTACCGCCGTGGCGCCGAGCACTCAGGAATTGGCACAGCTCCTCCGCAAGTCCAGGCCGGGCGTGACAGGATCTACGGGCCTCGAATCCACAGGAGCACCGCTCCGTTATCTTCTCCAGCATCTGGGGAAGACCCCATCACAAGCCAGTAGCTCGAAGGGACAGGTCGCCCGCAGGAAAGAAGCGTGCACCACAGGCAGAGCCGGCTTCACAGGCAGCAAGGAAGCACACTCCGGGCGCAGAGAAACTCAGTGCAGCCACTGCGCGCCAGACTCAGGGCCGTGCGGGAGCGGCCATTTTGTAGAGGGGCCACCGGGATCGGGCACCACTCGTCAGCAGCCGCAGCGACGGATTCAGGCGACGAAATCTGCTCCCACTCCGGCGGGACCCCCCAAAGGTGAGGGGCGCTCAGTGTTTAGCTCAGAACTGCTGTGCAATAGCCGGGGGGTGAGCGTATATGGGCTCAGCCGGGCAGAGCCTCTCTAGAGACCGGCCATCTTGTTGTGCGCTCAAGACACGCCCCCAAAATTAATCAATGTTGAGGTGGGATAATACTCGCATCTGAGTCTTTAATACAATTAAGACTTTCCTTTATAATTTACTAGGAAAATCTACATTGTATTGCAAGACCGGAGGCTCCTATTATGCTTGTATAAAGCATGTTAACTACTACAGAAGATGCAATATGAACAGGTTTACAGTAGTAAGCTCTGAAAACATTATAATTGGACCAAACAGCTGATCTCAGAATATCTTTGAAACGAGAGTCGGCCCAAATACCTTAAGAGGCCATACTTCCTCTGAAAGAATGGGCAACGAAAATGGAAGCATCAATACCACTGGGGACAGTACCCACTTAATTCAGTGAGCAAGGGACGGGGAAGATACAGGTTTGCGGGGTTTCCTAAACTTTAATAGGAGTTGGGAGTCTGAGGACGTTCTGAGATCAATTGTCTTCTGCTTGTAAACTTTGAGACATTGTCCAACACACAACTTGGTTTGATCTGGAAAGTAGGGATAAAAAACCGACGTTAAATTTGTTTTAGTAATTCTGCGAACAGTAAAGAGAACACCTACTGGAGTAAATTGTTGAGATGAAATTTCTACAGCTCAAACATCAGACAAAGGTTTTATAGATATCAAACACAAAAGCATGGTAAGTTTTGCTGATAACATTTTTAAAGACAAGGTTAGCATTATCAGGCCATGAAAGATACAAGTCCAAAACTACATTTACATCCCATAATGTACTGTACTTAGGAATAGGCGCATTACACAGTTTTACTCCCTTTAACTTCAACAAAGAAGCGGATGCTCTTCCACTGGATTTCCATTGATGTATGGGTGGTTAGTAGAAATGGCAGACCTACAAAGATAAATAGTACAGTAAGTTTTTCTGTCGCCAGCCTCAGCAGTCAAGAAATTTACGTTGTAGGCTACATCTATTGAAAAGGGATCAACACGCTTTCCCACACTTCTGACTGGCCATAAAGAACAACCTTACATGCAAGCCTTTTTAGTTTCTGGGGCCCAGGATTTGTTAATGTAGTCTGAAGCTTCTGGCGAAATGAAAGGGAAAGATTGGGAGATCCTGTCATCTTCCAGTCTGAGAGAATGAGGGAGTTGTCTAGAACCAGATTATGAGGAAGATCTGAGGGATCTAAAAGGAGATTGGGAAAGGAAGGAAGAAGAATTGGAAAGTCCATTGCTAATTCCATGTGGGGGCAACCACACTTGTGATTGCCTGAATGGGGTTATCAATTCAAGAATTGCCTTTACACGTTTGACCAGTGCTAATGCCCTGTTTATCTTAAGAAGAGGAGGAAAAGCGTAATTGATCGAGTTGACCAGACCTTAAGAAAAGTATCTAAGGCTAAAGCCAAGGGATCTGGGTATCAACGGAAGAAGTGAGGAAGTTGGCAATTCAGTCTGGAGGCGAACAGGTCTATCTGAAAAGGACCCCATTTGAGGAGTAAAGTCTTGAAGACCGAAGGTGAAGCTTTTAAGCTCTGGCATCCCGAAGATGGTGAGAATTCCAGTCTGCTATAGAGTTGAGATCTTCTGGCAAGTATTCTGCGTGTAAAGAAATTTGTTTAGAAGACAGAAATCCCAAAAACGTTTTGCCAGTTCCGCTAAAAGCCTTGACTTGGTGCTGCCTAGGTGATTGATATACCGAACCATGGAAATGTTGTCCATCCAGAGAAGAATTGAGCAATGCACCCTGTTTTTGGCTAGGCTTCTGATTGCAAAGGAGTCTGCAAGCATCTGTAAACAATTGATATGCAATTTGGTCTTCTTCAGAGACCATGTATCCCCAATCGAGATTGGTCCACAACAGGCGCCCCATCCCGTTCAGCTTGATTCTGATTCTAACACAAGATTGGGGGCTGAGGCGAAGATAGTCTTGCAATTCCAGGCATCTAAATGGTCTATCTGCCATTGAAATTCTAGTCTGGATTCTTTTTTATTTTTTTAAAAATCTTTTTATTTTAACAATGCTCATAAGACCATATGATACAATGCCATGTACAAATAGCACATTAGGGAACAATACAGACATCATTCGGGAGTTACACATCAGGGAATCACAAGAGACCTATTGCATTGCAAATGCTTGTTGTTACCGAAAAGCCCTTTCCACAGCGCATACTGGCTCTTTTAACGTTACTCACAGAAACAAACAAGTACAGGTAAAGCACGAGATGGCTTTGTGTTAACAAAAGCACAATGCTTCAGCACTGAAATTATAATCAACATAGTGGCAGAACTTAAGTTCCAATGGCAGGAGTCAGAAGGAACATATCAACCTGTAATAATGTGCTAGAATCTGTTGGAGAAATATGGTTAAAGATCAGTGTGCACACTGATGAGAGGCATTTGAGTCTAGGACAGTGTCTCCTATGAATGAGCAGTGCGGAACCTGAGTAACAGTCTCTTAATCATGCAGTTTTGCCATCTGCACTAGTCCTGTTGTCATCGGCACTAGTCTTGTTGTCATCGGCACTAGTCTCATTGTTATCATAAGCGCTATTTTCGTTGTTTTCATTAGTGTTGTCATCAGCACTAGTCTCATTGTTGTCATCAGCGCTATTCTCACAGTTCTCGTTGGCACTAGTCCCACTGTTTTCATTAGAGCTATAGTCATTGGTATCATCAGGGCTATTCTCATTGTTGTCATGGGCACTAGTCCCATTGTTATCATCAGTGCTATTCTCATTGTTGGCATGGGCACTAGTCCCATTCTTATCATCAGTGCTATTCTCATTGTTGGCATCAGCACTAGTTCCATTGTTATCATCAGTGCTATTCTCATTGTTGGCATCGGCACTAGTCCCATTGTTATCATCAGTGCTATCCTCATTGTTGTCAGGAGCACTAATCCCATTGGTATCATCAGCGCTATTCTCATTGTTGTCATGGGCACTAGTCCCATGGTTATCAGTGCTATTCTCATTGTTTGCATCGGCACTAGTCCCATTGGTATCATCAGTGCTATTCTCATTGTTGGCATCGGCACTAGTCCCATTGGTATCATCAGTGCTATTCTTATTGTTGTCATGGGTACTATTCCCATGGTTATCAGTGCTATTCTCATTGTTGGCATCAGCACTAGTTCCATTGTTATCATCAGTGCTATTCTCATTGTTGGCATCGGCACTAGTCCCATTGTTATCATCAGTGCTATCCTCATTGTTGTCAGGAGCACTAATCCCATTGGTATCATCAGCGCTATTCTCATTGTTGTCATGGGCACTAGTCCCATGGTTATCAGTGCTATTCTCATTGTTTGCATCGGCACTAGTCCCATTGGTATCATCAGTGCTATTCTCATTGTTGGCATCGGCACTAGTCCCATTGGTATCATCAGTGCTATTCTTATTGTTGTCATGGGTACTATTCCCATGGTTATCAGTGCTATTCTCATTGTTGTCAGGAGCACTAGTTCCATTGGTATCATCAGCACTATTTTCATTGTTGTCATGGGCACTGGTCCCATGGTTATCAGTGCTAATCTCATTGTTGGCATCAGCACTAGTCCCATTGTTATCATCAGTGCTATTCTCATTGTTGGCATCGGCACTAGTCCCATTGTTATCATCAGTGCTATTCTCATTGTTGGCATTGGCACCAGGCCCATTGGTATCATCAGCGCTACTCTCATTATTGTCATGGGAACTAGTCTCATGGTTATTCGTGCTATTCTCATTGTTGGCAACTGCACTAGCCCCATTGGTATCATCAGCGCTATTCTCATTGTTGTCATGGTCACTAGTCTCATTGGTATCATCAGTGCTATTCTCATTGTTGTCATGGGCACTAGTCCCATTGGTATCATCAGCGCTATTCTCATTGTTGTCATGGGCACTAGTCCCATGGTTATCAGTGCTATTCTCATTTCCGGCATCAGCACTATTCCCAATCAATCAATCAATCAATCAACAATTTGTATAGCGCGCTACTCACCCAGTAGGGTCTCAAGGCGCTGGGGGGAGGGGTCCGTTACTGCTCGAAAAGCCAGGTCTTGAGTTGTTTCCTGAAGGAGAGGTGGTCCTGGGTCACCCGTAGGTGGATGGGGAGGGAGTTCCATGTCTTGGCCGCCAGGTAGGAGAAGGATCTTCCTCCAGCGGTGGCTCTTCGAATGCGTGGTACAGCGGCGAGGGCGAGGCTGGCCGATCGTAGCTGGCGGGTGGGTGTGTAGAAAGTGAGGCGGCTGTTGAGGTACTTTGGGCCCATGTCGTGGAGAGCCTTGTGTGCGTGGGTGAGGAGTCTGAACGTGATCCTCTTGTTGACGGGGACCAGTGCAGGTCTCTCAGGTGGGTAGAGATGTGGCTGCGGCGAGGGATGTCCAGGATGAGTCGTGCGGAGGCGTTCTGTATGCGCTGGAGTCTTTTCTGTAGTTTGGCAGTGGTTCCCGCGTAGAGGGTGTTCCCATAGTCCAGTCGGCTGGTGACGAGTGCCTGGGTGACTGTCTTCCTGGTTTCGGTGAGGATCCATCGGAAGACCTTACGGAGCATGCGCAGGGTGTTGAAGCACGATGACGATACGGTGTTGACTTGTCTGGTCATCGAGAGGGAGGAGTCCAGGATGAAGCCCAGGTTTCGTGCGTGGTCTGTTGGCTTGGGGGTGGTGCCCAGGGCAGGGGGCCACCAAGAGTCGTCCCAGGCGGCGAACGATGATCCCAGGATGAGGACTTCCGTCTTGTCTGAGTTCAGTTTCAGGCGGCTGTTCTTCATCCACTCGGCGACGTCTTTCATCCCTTCGTGTAGGCTGGCTCTGGCGGTGGCGGGGTCATTGGTGAGGGAGAGGATCAGCTGGGTGCCATCGGCATAGGAGATGATGTTAAGGTTGTGTTGGCGTGCGATGGCTGCGAGGGGGCTCATGTAGACGTTGAAGAGGGTGGGGCTGAGTGAGGATCCTTGTGGTACGCCGCAGATGACTTTGGTGGCCTCGGATCTGAACGGGGGGAGGCGGACTCTCTGGGTTCTTCCGGCGAGGAACGAGATGATCCACTCCAGTGCCTTCTCTTGGATTCCGATGTTGCTGAGGCGCTGTACTAGGGTGCGATGGCAGACAGTGTTGAATGCTGCAGAGAGGTCCAGGAGGATGAGGGCCGCTGTTTCCCCGTTGTCGAGCAGGGATCTGATGTCGTCGGTGGCTGCGATGAGGGCGGTCTCGGTGCTGTGGTTGGCTCGGAAGCCAGACTGCGAAGGGTCGAGGGATCCGTTTGTCTCGAGGAAGACGGCGAGCTGTTTGTTGACTGTCTTCTCGATGACCTTGGCAGGAAAAGGGAGGAGCGAGATGGGGCGGAAGTTCTTGAGGTCGGAGGGGTCCGCTGTTGGTTTCTTCAGGAGGGCGCTGAGCTCGGCATGCTTCCAGCTCTCCGGGTAGGTGGCGGTGTTGAAGGAGATGTTGATGATGTCCCGGAGTTGGGGTGCGATGATGGAGTCGACCTTGTTGAAGACGTGGTGGGGGCAGGGGTCGGTTGGTGATCCGGAGTGGATGGTGTTCATCGTGCGGGTGGTGTCTTCGGTGCTGACCGGGGTCCAGTTGCAGAGGGTGGTGGTGGGGGGCGTTGGTTCGGTGGTTGGGTGCGTGGTCTGTGTGCCGAAGCTGTTGTGTATGTCGGCGATCTTGCGGTGGAAGAAGGTGGAGAGTGAGTCGCAGAGGTCTTGCGAGGGTGTGATGTTGTTGTTTCCGGCGTTGGGGTTGGAGAACTCTGTGACGATGCTGAAGAGTTCCTTGCTGTTGTGGGTGTTGTTGTCCAGTCGTTCTTTAAATGTTGTCCTTTTGGTGGTGCGGATCAGCTGGTGGTGTTTTTGGGTGGCGTTCTTGAGGGCAGTCATGTTTTCTGTGGTCTGGTCGTGGCGCTAGGCTCTTTCAAGGGTGCAGCAGTTTTTCTTGGATGTTTTGAGTTCGTTGGTGAACCAGGAGGCTTTCTTGCTGCCGAGTCTGCTGGGAGGGTTCTTCAGTGGTGCGAGGTCGTCGGCGCAGTTGGTGAGCCACTGTGTGAAGGTGCGGGCTGCTTTGTTGGGGTCTGTTGCGATGGCGGGAGGGTTCTGGCTGAGGGAGGTGGTGAGCTGGTCGGCGGTGATCTTGCTCCAGCTCCTGCGAGGAACCTGTTGCGGGTGGTGGTGGGTTGTGGTTCTTCTGAAGCTGAAGTGGAAGCAGCTGTGATCCGTCCAATGAAATCCGGTGGAGTGGCTGAAGGAGATGTGCTTGCTGGAGGAGAAGACGGGGTCAAGCGTGTGGCCGGCGTAGTGGGTGGGGGTGTTCACCAGTTGCTTGAGTCCGAGGTTGGCGAGGTTGTCCAGCAGGGTGGTGGTGTTGGTGTCGTTGTTTTTCTCCAGGTGTAAGTTGAGGTCCCCTAGGAGGATGTAGTCAGCGGAGGGGAGGGCGTGCGGGCTGATGAAGTCTGCGATGTCTTCGCTGAATTGTGTGCGTGGTCCCGGGGTTCTGTAGATGAGGGTGCCTCTGAGGATGGTCTTGGGGTCGGTGTGTATCTGGAAGTGGAGGTGCTCGGCGGCGGTGAAGGTGTGGTCGGAGTTGGTCGTGATGCGGATGGTGTTTCTGTGGACGATGGCGATGCCTCCTCCGGTCTGGTTGACGCGGTCCCTCCGGGTGATCTTGTATCCGTCCGGGATGGCCATGGCATCGGCACTAGTCCCATTGTTATTATCAGTGCTATTCTCATTATTTGCATTGGCACTAGTCCCATTGTTATCACTTGTGCTATTCTCATTGTTGGCATCGGCACTAGTCCCATGGTTACCAGTGCTATTCTCATTGTTGGCATCTGCACTTGTGCTATTGTTATCATCAGCACTATTCTCATTGTTGTCTGGAGCACTAGTTCCTGTAACAGTCACCTGAGTATAAGGTCCATGGCCAGCTGCATATCTGATGGTCACTGATTTACATTGGTAAAAGGCTTCTGCTCCGGTCTACCCCGCCTGTAGCACAGCGCCGCACTGTGAGGACAGAGGATGAGGTGTTAAGAATGAGAGAACAGAAAGCGCGCCAGCAAGAAAGTAGATGAGGCACATTTGGGCTAATGAAGTGTCCGACACCAATGTAATAGGAGGCAAAGAAACACTGAAGGCAATGCATCTCCAAAAAGATCAAGCAATAGGAACGGGTGCATCGCACACTTCCAGTTGCACCCACAGTTTTAATTGCATTTACATAATACTTACTATTTGTGGCGAGGCGTCGAGTCTTGCAGGCCATACTAAATAGCCCACACTCTCTCTCAGAAGTCACCCCACTAACATTTACTGTCACTACCTTCAAACTTGTAAAGAGCTCCGCAGTCTTAATATGGCTCGCGCTACTGCACCACACTTCCCTGTGAAATGGATCAAAAAAAAGGAAGCCCGCGAGTGGTGCGCGCGTGCCCCACAGCGAGCCATATGGTTTCAATTATCGCGCCCATGCCTGGGCACGATAATTGAAACCACATGACGGCCTAGTGCGTGTAATAGACACCAATTGGCCATGGGCGGAGCAACGCGACCGCCTTTGGCCTATTGCGTGCCGTCTTGGTAAAAAACACACACTCAAAGCCCAATCGCATGGCACAAAAGAAAAAGCACACGCAAGAGCGCGTGCGATTCCTAGGTCAGTCAAAGAAACCTCATTTTTCACCTACTAAATGTCTCGCACTGCAACGCTAGGCGCGAGACCTAAAAATGCGGACTCAGACGGCAGACGCTGAGTGGAAGGGGAGCAGGAGAAACCCAGGCGGGGCGAAACGGCTGGAGAAATGCTGGGAGACAGGCCCACAATACTGCCTGAATGAAAGCGAAGAAGAACTACAGTATTGAGAGAGCATGTGTGACAAAAGGTTGAGAAAATCGTTACCACAGTCAGGCACGCGTAAGAGCGCGAGGGATCAGTGCTCGAGGACAGTGCGGCAACCTGCTGAATGCAGATAAAGGTATAGTAACAGATAAACTGTTTTTACATATCAGTGAACAATATAAGCAAACAATATAACAGTACTAGAGGAATATGGTCAATACTTATCTTGACTGCGAGCAGCAAGAAAAGAGGGCTGTTCACAGTCAAGCTTGGTATTTGTAGGTATTGCTGGATTGCTATTGGATGTTATTGATACTACATTGTCTTCTCCCATCGGCTAGTGGTTCCAGGCCTTATGGGATTCATAGTTTCTGAATCTTAACTGCTGCTTTCAAAATAAAGCAAAATCAGAGAAGCATAATATGAGTCTCCGGTCTTGCAATTAAATTACATTCAACCCTTTTAAAAAAGAGAAAGCAATTGAACTGTTTTTAAAACTGTAGGGGCCACACATTATAATTTTAAGGAATGTCATTGATGTCTGATGATGGCTTTTAATAATAAAGTCGGAACCATTTGAAAAGCCATTCTTGGACTACTGATAATTCAGCAATGCCAGCCTGACACAAAATGCCCTTACCAGTGTGAGTATCACTGCTGACTGGGGTGGCGTGCAACGCTCAACAAAAAGACTTGAGTAGTCATTATCTGCACTTATTTTGGAATACCATGGGTAGCACCCATTCGCAGTGCATTGTGAGATACGACCTCGATCTCAGCATCTCAGCAACGCTGAGCACTCGCTCTTCTTCCACTTTTCTTTCTTTTCTTCTATAATTTGTTTGTTGTTGCATGTGGCATCTCTATACCATCGCATGATTCAAAGGAATATTATGTTTTTTCTCTCTTCTTTTTTCCTTAGTAATCCAGTTCTGCTTTTTCATAATGGAAATGCAGCCTAAGTAAATATCTTCCTTACCTTATTTCCCATAGCAACATGGTAAAAATCACTTCCTGTGCCCCTTAGAAATCCTTCCAGTCTAGTATGTATCCGAGGAGATCTCATTATGCCTTAATTGTCGCTTGTGGTTCCGGCAGGTAAACGCAGTGCGGCGGGGCAGGGTGGGAGGGGGGAAGTCAACAAAGGATGGAATAGATATATTTAAATAATACCTATTTTGTTGTCTGTCAGCTTCCCCACCCTGCCGTGCCCGGCCCGGCCCTGCCCCGCCACGCCCACCACGATTACCTGAGCCAGCCGCCAATGGATTCCTCACCACTATTTTCTGCACTTTGCATCTACTGCACCCAGTATACCTCCGGTCATCTTTTGCAGTTCCATGTCCATTGGTATGACCCTAAAAAGGTTTTCAGTTATTAAATTTTTCCTACCCAAGGAGTAGTGCATTGAAGGGTAATAGTTGAAATGCAGTTTAAATCTGGAACTGGAAATTACCACTCGCCGCTATAGGCCTTATCAATGTATCAAAAAGTCCATTAAGCTGTTATCGAGAAGACCAGCCCTTGACAACACCAGTGGCAAATTATGTATCATACATATGTGAATAACATAACATACTCCTGTCTGATCAATAATTGTCTCAATGGCAAAAGATGCCATTCATTTAATTTACCCCAGTGCATTTAGAGGACCCTCCATTTTCTCATCAGAAACAATTGTGTCAATCTTTAAACATAATAAGTGCTAAACATGGAATGTTCTTTAAGCCTAAGTACAGATTCCTGCCATAATGCTCACCGATAGAGTTTCCAAAATAGTAAACCTTTACTTAAGGAGACTGAGAAGAATGTGAATTGAGGGCAGACCTGCTAAGCGTGAGCTGTGGCACCAAAAACCCATTCAGGGGAGCCAGACGCTTTATGAGGAGGCCATCTCTTCTTGGTAGGGTGGTGCATCAGTCATGAGTAGTTTTCTAAACTGAAGGCTAGCGGGTAGATTGAATGCAGAGTTCTTCGGGTACTGTTTGGCTATAATGTAGTGATTACCCACCTGTGGTGGATTTTGCCAAGTGAGTTCTTTCAAAAAGGGTCGGGACTTTGGAGTCAGACTGATTATTCATTGTTGAAGGCGGGTGTGAAGCTTAGTGCATGGGTATCCAGAGATACCTTCTGAAGTAAGCCCTATCCTACTGGCTTCATCAGAGACCTGAATCTCCCCATCTTTGATCTGTTTCCAAATTGCTCCCTGAATGCTGTATTACATCTAGAGCTTGATTTTATTTTTGTTCCAAGCTCCCACTTCTTACCCATTGTGTAAACTATAACTCTTCTAGATCCCCCCACCCACCCCCCTCCCCCCACGGTAGTCTGCTAAACTTGATTCTACTCCACTTCCCTGTGCTTTTTGACAGAATTATATTTCCAGTTATTAGGGTTTTTTATATTAGTCATTATTTTAGTCTGTGTAGCTGTTCTATATGTGCGCGGGTTTCTTGTGTGTTATATAACTTGCGCTGTCCTATAGTAAAGCATTCCGATGCCCTCAGACTTACTACGTACTATAGTAAACTCTGGAATAAATGAAAATAGAGGTAGATAAATGGGTGAATCATTGCCATTTGAAGCAGGGTGTGGAATGAGGCTATTTGAATTAAGGTTTGGGCACAGAGTGTGGCTGATTATTGATATTTCAAGTAGGTGTGCAGCCTTTAGTGTAGATTGACAGTTGTTGTTTGATGGAGGTTTTGGAATGGAAGCTGATTGTTGGTATTGGATCAGTGCCTAGTGCATTGAAAGAGAGTCATGAGCACTATTGTTATTTTAAGAGTCTAACAAGACCCTAGGCTTTGTGCACATTCATACCACATTATCTCTCTATCACGACTATCTCCCGTGAGCTGGTTCACTTTCTAAATCAATTAAATTCTTAGCCTCTTTCTGAAGAGATTTTTAATGTGGATACAAGAAACATATAGTTATGTTGCTCATATATGTTGCTCAGTTTTATAGTTGGGTAAGACTACTGTTCCAATGCCAAATCAATCTTCGTTGTCTTCCTAAGAGAAATTTCAAGGATGAGATGCCCCCCAACAGCCGCTCATTTCCATTTTTTTCCTAATTTAAAGGTAGTGGTGCCCATTGTTTTGCAGCTTTATGAGAGTAGGTAGTTTGGTCCCTTTCTTTCCATGTGTCAAAGGCTCCATCTTTCTTTCTATATAACCATTCTGTCTTATCCTGTCCACATCATTGCCTTTTCACCCTCATCAATCTGCTTACACTCCTTCCCTCCCATGACTACCTTCATGATATCCACCAGTTTATGCCCTCTCTAGCCATCACTCTATAACCACCACTCAGAAAAGGCTCTCCTCAAAGGCTTTTCTAATTCCCCCCCCCGGATTTGCAGTCTCCCTGTCTCACATTCAATGTCCTCTCCATCACTTCCCTCACTTGCATCAAGTAGAGCTCCATCTTGTAAACAAGTGAACCCCGTCTCCCCTAAAGAAAATTCCACTGCGTAATATTTCTATTCTGGGTGTTACACCCATCCAAAACCCTCATTCCTACAAAAAACGTGTATGTCTCCATTAATCTTGCGCCTCGTCTTATCAATGACGGAGGGCTTGTTTTCCCCCCTCCCCTGCCTCCTTGGGATGAATTCCATCCATGGGATGAAGCTTCCCGACCACTGCTGCATAATTTCTTAGAGATCACTCTTCATATCCTTCAACAAGGCCAGCCCCTTACACACCACCATGTCAACAACCACCGGCCCAGTTGCATGATCCTGCCCCAGCCCCAGCCCCATTGTGAAGCTTCCATGGCTACCCCAATCCTGAAAAATGGGTGCCATATTCTCCCAGAGGTTCCCCTCAATGCTTTACACAGAACCCATAGAAGTTGGAAAAGCATCTACCGTGTTCCATTCGCACGCTTAAAGACCGCTACTTGCACCACTCCACTAATCACCCTCAGTTTTATGGCCCACCTCACTGGGCATAGGCCTAAAACCAGGAATGCCTGTGGCACCACTCTTTTACCCTTAAACCTTTGATCGGACTTAGAATGGTGAAGGAACAGCTCTATGCTTTCACTCGTAAAACTACATCCTTCCAGTCCAACCCTGAAACTCATTTGCATCCCAACAGGTCAGACAACTGGAAAGCCCTGAAAAACATACAAGACATTAACGCTGAAAACAAAATTGTCACATTCATGCTATTACATATAGCCAATACAACAGGAGAGAAGCGCCAATACTGATACTACAACTCATATATCTCAGTATCTTCCAAATAAAGAATTCTATTCCAGACTGGGAAATGCTATTTAATAGCTGTTTATTCACCAAATTTGGCTACAAGATATATTGAATGAACCTTAGTACATCATGTCAATAATGAATTAGTACAAATAATGAAAAAGGACACGAAACTGGATAAAATCACAATCAAACCATCATATAGTCACTACTCATACATATCACAGTCATCCCACTAGCATTCACACATTCATGCAAAAGGGCTTCACACAACCTGGGAAATTCAATGAACCAGTGTGGGAAGCGATGGATCTGCTGGGCATTTAACAAACATTCAGAAATAGATTTTTAGAAAAACAATGCACAATTAACAAATAAATGTAATCAATTATTTTACACACTTTTTACATGGATAAACATATAATGAAAAGATCCTAGTGTCATGCAATTAAACATCAGGATAACATTAGTAGATCATAAATACGCCTACGCGTTTCGAATCCCCCCAATCTTAGGGATTCTCCTCAGGGCCAAGTAATTCTGGAAAAAAGGAAAAGAAACCTATGTAATAATCTTATGGACACGGGACACTAGCGAGCACTACAACACCTCTGATCACCCAGCTTACCACAAGGTGTGGATCCGGAGAAACAAGTTTCTGGCAGAAGAGTCCTGCAATCTTTTTAAACGATCAGGAAGGAGGAAAGAAAAACAAAGAGAAATAAATAGTGTAAAGAATAAATCAATAAAGTGATCTCAAAGGCAGCTCTTTATTGAATCTTAACAGCTAGCCTGTGAACATTACCTCGCCAAAGGAATGACGTGTCCTTGGTGGAAGAGGGTGTGTGGGTCACTGCCGAGGGACCTGGGGGGCAGGGCACATTATTAGTATCACGACGTGTGTGAAAAAGAGAAACTAACAGAGTAGAGCGGTGTCCCAACATCTTACCGGCAGGTCCCGGGGCCGCGGGTTGCAGTAAAGAGATTCTTTCGAAGAATGGCACAAATCCAATTAAAAGAAGAGATTGGTTTCCCCACTGAAATAAAGCAATGCGGCGGATTTAATAACTAAATCGTGGCGATGGCATAAGTGTATTGCTAGAAAGAAAAACGTCGATCCAAAGCGGGACTCACCGGGACAATTCAATTGTCGGGTGCCGTATGGAGTAAGTCAGCGGTCAGAATGGCACTGATCACCCACGCATGCGCAGAACAGGTTTGGCTGCGTCCAGAGAAGGCTCCGGTTTAAGGGAGGCACTGCGGGGCAGGCCTCAAAGATTCAAAACGCGGCCTGGAATTTCGAACACCCAGTTTTTAGGTCCAGGATGGGACTGCGAGGGAAAAGAATAAAAGGAAGATTCAGTATTAATGCCACAGTGATGTAGAAGAATCGCATATTCGGGGAATGAAAATTTCACATGAAGGAGGGACAAACTATTTACAGTTTAAAGATTTCAGACAGCTCGTTAAGTCCAGTGACAGCCGTGTCGAACTTAACAATAAGGTGCGCTTCTCTTTTAGGGAGTTTAAGATCCCAGTCGCCGCCGCGTGGGTCTTTTTCAACTTTTGATATCACAGTCCATTTTAGATCGCTTATTTGATGTTGGCAACGGTACCAGTGGTTTACAAGTGGCGCAGATTCAACTTTATTCTTTATTCTTGATTTGTGTTGTCCGATTCGATTGCGAATTTCCTGGTTGGTCTTTCCTATATATAGGAGTCCACAAGGGCATAATACTCCCTAATGCCAATAAACTCAAAAAGATCATCGTACACAATTGGCATTTAGTAAAAAACTTGGATGAAAGCTTACATGTACCACCTTTGTTTGCTTTCAAAAAGGCAAGTATAGCCAATTATGTGGTAAGAGCAGCAACTAACAGAAACACAACCGACACTACGACAAATGATGGGTTTGACTCCCATTTTAGGCCACCACAAATGTGGCACTTGCCTGTGTTGTGACCTAACCATTGAAGGGACATTATTCCAACACAATGGTATTTCGTGGAAACACGATACATTTAGTAACTGCAAGTCAAAATTTGTGGTCTATGGAGTATTATGCCCTTGTGGACTCCTATATATAGGAAAGACCAACCAGGAAATTCGCAATCGAATCGGACAACACAAATCAGGATTCAAGCAAGCCGGGCCGAAGACGGCTGTAATGCCAGAAACCGGTCCCCGGAAGCTTGTTTCCTTCCCAGTGTAAGAATTGGCTTTTGTAGTTTGGTTTGCCCTGTTCCCATCATGCACTGGGACAGGAACAGACTAATTTGCATACAGCCAGGTTCTGAAACTGGGATGGTGCAATGAGCTAAAAAACGGTGTTGGATCTAGCCCTGATCTCTTGACTGGGTGAGAGTATTCTGCTTAATTCAGAGACTCTGTCCCTCACCACCCCTTGTTGTAAATAATTTTGTCCACCCTAAGCGTGGAAGGGTATACTCAGACATGAGTCCCTTGCTCATTGCACCATCAGGATTCAAGCAAGCCGGGCCGAAGACGGCTGTAATGCCAGAAACCGGTCCCCGTAAGCTTGTTTCCTTCCCAGTGTAAGAATTGGCTTTTGTAGTTTGGTTTGCCCTGTTCCCATCATCCACTGGGACAGGAACAGACTAATTTGCATACAGCCAGGTTCTGAAACTGGGATGGTGCAATGAGCTAAAAAACGGTGTTGGATCTAGCCCTGATCTCTTGACTGGGTGAGAGTATTCTGCTTAATTCAGAGACTCTGTCCCTCACCACCCCTTGTTGTAAATAATTGTGTCCACCCTAAGCGTGGAAGGGTATACTCAGACATGAGTCCCTTGCTCATTGCACCATCAGGATTCAAGCAAGCCGGGCCGAAGACGGCTGTAATGCCAGAAACCGGTCCCCGGAAGCTTGTTTCCTTCCCAGTGTAAGAATTGGCTTTTGTAGTTTGGTTTGACCTGTTCCCATCATGCACTGGGACAGGAACAGACTAATTTGCATACAGCCAGGTTCTGAAACTGGGATGGTGCAATGAGCTAAAAAACGGTGTTGGATCTAGCCCTGATCTCTTGACTGGGTGAGAGTATTCTGCTTAATTCAGAGACTCTGTCCCTCACCACCCCTTGTTGTAAACACTCTAGGATCCTAGCATCCTCTTCCCCAGTTCCCCGCCGATGGTGCATAGACCCACAGGATCTAGCCCATAAATGCAATTACCGCCAACTTTCCTGAGAAATATGATTCTCAAAAAATGGTGTTCAATCAAGGATAGAATGTACTGAACTATATCCTCCTCCCTGTTCCAAACCTCCGTCTAACACCGCTGGCTAAGGACTCCTGCCAAGCCTGCGCATATGACTTCCTGGTGAACTCCGCCAGAGACCCTACCACCAACTGAAGCATCCTTCCTCGTCTATGGTCCACAATCCTGCTGGCATTGGAGTCTTGATCTTGTCTGCTTCTGAGGCCAGCCCATGAACCCTCTCTCACTGTGAATGAGATGAAGCATCCTCAATGTCATTGTCCACCCCATGCACACGTCTAGGCATGAACACCACAGTATGTCTTAAACAACTCATCACAAAAACTCTCAGCAATTTGAGCACTGGCTTATCCCTTGCAGGCTGTCTGTTGACTACACATACCACAGCAATATTGTCAATTCAGAACAAGACCTTCGTGTGTGGCCCCAGAGCATCATGGCCACCACCAGTGGGAAAAATTGCTGGAAGGCGATGCTCCTGCCCCCTCGCTTCGTCATGGGCCCCTTCTCTACACACCACCTGACCTATCAGTGTAAACTGAAGCAGAAACTGCCGACGGTATCTGAATATATCTGTCGGTCCCACTCACTCTCCTTCTGGGCCACCATTAGGATGCCATTGAAATCCTCCAAAAACCTGCGCCACATATGTAAATCCTCTTTCATGCCCTCTGACAATCGCATGTGGTGATGAGTCATCTGCAAAAAGTCCTCCCAGCCCTCACTACCCCAACAAGCAAAGTTGAGGTGGCCTAGCAAAACCTGCACTTCCCTGACAGTCACTTGTTATTTTGTCAACATAACATCTAGCTACAATTACATGTTCACTTTTGTGTCCGCCGTGAGGTACGCCTCCATGGATACAGAGTCCAGTATAGTACTCAAAAAGGAGAGCACTATTCTCTGCCCCACTGTCTTTTCTGGAGCCAGCAGCACCCTGAGATAAACCATGAGCTCTTGAAAACTTGCCAACTGCTACTGACGGTCTGCAGAACTTGGTTGATCCACAAAAAATAAATCGTCTAGGTAATCCATCACTGTGGCCCTACCCATGTGCCACATGAAGACTCACTGTAAGAAGGAACTGAAGCAATCAAAAAGCGCGCAAGAGGTGGATCCCCCAATGGGTGAAGTTTGTCCACATACCATGACCGATCAAACTGTATCCCCAGCAACTGGAAATGCTTCGGGTGCAACGGCAGCAGCCGAAAACATCTTGATATCGCACTTCGCAATCTGGGGCTCATGAGCCACCTGTTTCACCAATGCCATTGCCACATCCACTCACGAGTAGGGGACCTTCTAGACTTCCTCCGATATGAAATCTTTGAGTGAACTCCCCTCTGGCCGGAACAAGTGCAGTATTAGCCGAAATTGCCCCCTTCCTTTTTAAGGTAGCACACCAGTGGGTGAAATGATCAAGTCGAGACCCTCCATTCTGCCCGCCCGAACCTTTATGAGCTTCGCCCGCACCACCTGTTTGTGTGACTGCACTGACTTCAAATTCTCTGCCCACTGACGTGACCTTGGAGCTTCATACCCCAGCCGGAAACACTTTCAAAAACCTTCACTCAACAACTCAGTGTCTTCTCTGTTATGATATTTGGCCAACCTGTAATCCAAGCAATCCACCTTAATTGGCATATGAGCCCTTGCCTATATTCTCATGAGACCCGCACCCTCCTCTGTTCCCTGTGGCCTAATTTCCCTGTGGTCCCATTGCCCCATCTGCTGCTGCTGTCCACTGCCCCATAGCAATGCAGGGGAGTGTGTCTCCGTTTACACTTGGAGCACTCCGTACTCCCTCATACATAAGCCCATGTTAAAAACGGAGCATGTCCCGATCGCAACTCCTTGCATCTTATCCCCCGCAGGTAGACCAATGGATAACCACAACAAATATTGTTTTACCAAACTGCTCTGGGCCCATTGTCTGATGCCACAAATCATTATCAATCACTCCCACTTTGCCTCAGTATCCCATGCTGACCACGCATAAAACTCCTCATCGTACTGCGCCCAAGTCTCACCCATACATGATCTGAGCCCTTCTGATCACACCCATATATTTAAAGAGGGACACAAGCCTCTCTGCATGTTTTTCGCAGTAGACACATGCGAAAATTAAAAATGCTGCTGTCCAGTTCTCTATGGTTGTCAGCACTTTGGGCCACTTGGAGAGCATATACTCTTTCTCCTTGGAACCTTCTTTCACCCTCAGTTCCATTTGGAGGAACTTCAACATTTCCACATACTCCCCTTCCAAATTTTCTCTTTGGTTGCCAACATTAAGTGGGGGCCAAGGGGTTATGTCAGCCCCATGTAGGGGAGCTTCTTAATTTTATGTTCCTTACATACCTAGCGCCCTTACCTGGCATCAAGGTCTGCCTCCGCACCAGATCCAGCCGCCTAACCAGTTTCAAATGGTCCACCCAAACACTCCCTTACGATGGATTCCCCGATCATCCTGACACTCTTGTGTTATACTAGGTGTAACATTAGTTGAACCCCCTCCTAATGCACTGCTTTGCCACCATTGGCGTTCATCTGCCCCCAGAGGCTCATCTTCTACCACTTCACCTTCGTCAAGACTCATCTCATCATAGTCCAGCTAATGATGAGTTTCAATGCCATCCCACTGCCCTTTGGGTACCTTGACCTTTTTATCCGCCATCAATCCATCCTTTTTATTAAGTACCTGTACATCACCTGAAGGACACCAAAGAGCCGCACTAGAACCTCCTGGCCGTGCCCCAACCTACCATTTCTCTCTGTGGTGGCCCTCCTTCCCGGGGGCGTAGCAACTGTCTGGGTTGCTGCACTGCTGCGATCACGCCAGACCTTCTTATGGCATCATTGGCACCGTCCCACACCGGCTGGCTGCACAAGACCTTACCATCTCTTCTTCTCTGGGCCATGGAGATGCATAAAACTCTCATGAGGCTGCATAACCGCTGTGCTGACAATCCTGGAAGGTCCCGGGTGCCGGGTGAGTGTCCCTGCCTGCCTGCTCCATACCTTGATCTAGAATCCAGAGCCACTGCCCCCACCGCCTTGGTACCCTACGCCCTCCTCATCAATCTGCCCAGCCTCAGTCCCTGCCGGGTAGCTCACCCTCGCCTGTACCCCCAGCTGAGTGCCCTCCCTGCCACACAGGGGTCGTGCCTCACTCCTGATCCTTGCGCAAGTATACCTTTCCGGGAATCCTGACCCTCCTCCCCGAAGCGCCCCATCCTCACCCCTCCTGCCCCCTTTTCCCCTGTTTTGCTCCTCATCCTCGCTTCACTACAACATGGCCACCACCAATTCGTAGCGGGTCCCACCATGCTGCCCCTTGTGTCTTCCTGTTCGTAAAGCTCCCGGC
The DNA here is from genome assembly GCF_964261635.1 of Lissotriton helveticus. Lineage (NCBI taxonomy): Eukaryota > Metazoa > Chordata > Amphibia > Caudata > Salamandridae > Lissotriton > Lissotriton helveticus. Next base: position 246,459,121 of record NC_136062.1, on the reverse strand, counting down.
CCTGCCGAAGAAGTAAACCTGGTTCACCCACCTGCCCCCACCCGCCCATCTCTGACCAGTGTGACCACAGGCCCATGGGGCCCTCTCTAACCAAGCTCCTTTGAACAATGACACCGGGACAACTGTGGTGCAATCCTGGCCTTGTTCAGCTGCTCTTCCCTCCCCCAGTCTGCACTTCTCACCCTTAAGCCCAGAGGCTTCACCTGTGACCTCCGTGCCCAACTCATACCTTGCTGAAACTACTCCTTCTCTCTGAGGGCCTGGCTCCCGTCTTCCAACGCCTCACACGCCACCCGCAGCACTCCTGGTTACCCCTCCAGAGTCCCTCCAGTGCCTCCCAAGCCAACACCATGACCCCATACCCCTGACCTCCTCCTCGCGCCTAGCCTCGTATGGAGAAGGCCTGGGTCTGAAGGAACTGTCCTCCTGCCCGTTGCCTCGCCGCTCTCCTGCACTCTTGGGGCCTCGCCATGCCTCTCGCGCGGTCCCCACCACACGCTCTTCCTGGGCTCAAGCCGTCCCTTCGTGCTGAGTGCACGCTCTGCCCCCCCCCCCCCCTTGATTCTAGTCTTGAGTGGAGGATTCAAAAGCGAGATTAGGCAGAGTAGAATCATAGAAGTGAGAGTTCATTGTTTGATGTTTTGAGAGCTGAAATGGTCAGACGGAGCTCATGTTAACTTTGCAGATGTGATAACGAGGATAAGCTTTGTGGGTGATGTTGTGATTAATGTAGATTTGTTTTCACACTACACCAGGCCAACTACCTACACTCTTCCTTCTGTCTGCTTATAGCTCTTCAGTGCCTTTATTAGCTCATTTCAACCCTTAAATTCTCTTTCACAAGCCCTTATTCAATTTCTCTCCACACCTCCATCAATAAGTCCTTACTCTATCTGTGCTCGACTTAGATTCCTTCACATGTCCACACGGTTTCCCTGCTCTCACTTTCTCAACTGTCCATTCACAATTGACTCTTTTTTATTCCTATAACAGTCCACTAATCAGTTTCTCCACCCTTCCTTTTCGATTTTTCCCTTTTCACCATTTGTAACTTCATTTTAAGTCTTGCTCCATCCATGTGTCTGCAAAAAACCCCCACTCCCCCACCCACATTCCTTTCCATCTCTTGTTCCTTCCTTGCTGTTGCTTGAATTCACCTACAGAAAGAGATAATTATTAATGTGAGAAAGATTTGCTGATGTGCTAAGGAGAGGTGGGAATGATTAAATATTTACACCAGAGTACTCGGGGTTAAAGACGCATATCTCAAGCTGCTGGGTACTTGATGCCCTGTGATGGCATCTTCCTCCTGTGGTATGCCAATGATACCCAGTTAAATAGTGAGGAATCCTCAATGGGCCATGCGGCTCTGGATGTCCCTTTCCTCATCAAAATGGAATCCCTCAAATTATCAGTTTTAACCACTTTGTAATAAATCAGTTGTTCTTCTGGTACAAGCATGACTCTGCTTAATCCCTCTTGGAACACTTTTCTTTGACTTCTACTTTTGCTTCCTTGAGTTCACACTTACTTCTGCTTGTACTGTGATCGCTCGTATTTTCAAGCTACCTCACTCTATTTTAGTAGCACCTACCGTGTGAAATGAAGACACTTACTTCTCCTTCTGATATTTGTTCTTTTGTTCACGTGCTAGTGATTTCGAGGATATTCACCGTAAATGGGTTAATCTAATCTCACCATGGTCCTGCCAGGGTTGTGCCGCAATTCGCCTGATGGTGGGTGTAGGAGAGTAGGGTCTGCTATCCTATGGTCACCCCAAATTTTTGCTTTTTGCTTCACTGGTTTTCGACTACTGAGGCTGTGGGCCTGCTGATCAGACCCCCAGCCTGCTGTTCTCTCACTAAATTAATGACACATGTGCTATAGGCACATACCAATTGGAAATGGACTCCTTGTCAGCCCCTGTAGAATGCACTATAGGTGCACAGGGCACAGGAGCCACTAAGGCCTACCAGGGGCTGCAGCATATCTTTTGCCACCCCTGGCTGGTTCTTAAATTGACACAACTGGCTGATCACTCAGCTGGGGTAAGGTGGTGTACACACCCCTTGCTTAGATATAGTATACCTATGTCTAAACCTATATCTGGACACATGTAAACCTGTGAGCCACTCCTATAGGCAGGCCTCCCCAATCCTGGAGGCTGGGTGCATGGTTTTTATGTGAGATGGAGCTCTAGCATGAGCTGAGCCTGTCTGCAGCCGTCGGGAACAAATCCCTAAGCTGTTTCAGGATAATGCCATACCATATACTATTAAGTGCCTTATAATCCTCGCGGTTATTTAGCAACTTTGGTTTGGCTTTATCAAAACATGTCGTGTAAGGTGTCATACGCTTTGGAATACCATCCCCTTGCCAGTTCTGGCGACGGGGATGGCATTCCACCCCTCTAGAGGGGTAAGACATGTTACTTCACTTTAATGCGGTTGATTTCTCCAAAGGCCTTAAGATCCACAAAATGGATGCCTCTGCCACAGACAAATGTCTGGACCCCTGGAGCTGACCGAAACTCAGTCAAGGGGGCCCTGGACAAAGGGTTTCCTGTCACAGGAGGGTGTCACCGCCCTCCAGACAGGAGATAGTGTATTGTAGCAGGGAGGTTTGAAAGAAACCAGACACTGCCTGGGGCGCACAAGGCTGCCCCTTGCATAATCCGGCCAAACCGGTTCTGGGGCACTCCAGCCCTCGTGCCAGGGCGGCCTGGATCGAAGGAAGGGGGTGTATCCACCCACTTCCTGGGTCCCACCCATAGGAGGGGACCTAGCAGGTAATCACGCCCACCAGATTCGAATAAGAGTGGGAGCAGTGCCAATGCACATCAGATTTTCCTGGAAGAAACATTTGAAACGATATTCTGGACCCTTCGCCCTCCATCTCAACGTGGAAGCCCGAAGAATCTCCCTTGTGGTCAAGGAGTGACCACCCTGCAGCAGCAGGCACCATCCAGCCCTCGACGTCTACTTAGTTGCAGTTCCCGCCGGAACTCGAGCGACTGAGATCGACGAGATCAAGCCTGCCCAGCTTCTAACAGCCCGATCCACAGTCCCTGCAAAGCTGAGACCCGTGGAGGCGACCGGAAGCGTGGGGCACGCCATCTTGAAGTGACCACGAGACGCTGACCGTGCAGCCCACGAGTGACCCTCGAAGCTGTACACCGGGGTTTGAGAAGCCCCCACCCTGAGCTACTCCTGAGCCGAAGTTCAGCCCTCCACACTCGACGAGTGCTGCGTGGGGCCCTTTGGCACGATTTGGCTCAACGCGTTGGCCCGGTCACTTGCCAGCTGGCTTGTGGTCCCTGTGCCGATGAACTACCTAAAAAGACTTGTGATTCTGGTTGCTCCAGATCCACACCAGCTCCCCTGAAAAGGAGCCCCGACTCTGACCTCCCTGGTCCGAGTGAGAAGCAATCTTCCGATCCTGCGTGGATTGCTCTTACCAAGGCTTGTTTGCTCCAAACTTGAAGCCGACTGCACCGACGGTGAGAGCCTGCGTGGGACAGATCGTGACCTGCTCCTGGACGACGCAGATGCCCCAGAGCCCACGTGACAGCGGAGAGAAGCTCCTCGACGACCACCTGATTGCGCCCGACATTGCCTGGTTCCGTCCTGGTTCCACCCTGGTCACTGCTGAGTGACCCAGACTCTGTCCCCTCTGCTTTCAGGTACTCTACAACTTGAGTCCACCCTTGGACTCCACCGGACACTTCGTCTTCACCCTGCCTGCAGCCCTTTCAGCTTCAAGCACCAAGAGCCTGCGTGTCAAAACCCGACGCCACTTCGACCCTGTGCACCCACTTCCTGTGGGTGAGGTAACTTTGCTCCGCCGGTGTTCCCACACTGGTGCACACCTCTAGGGTCTGTGTGTTAAGTTTTGTTCCTCTAGGTTCAGCGGAAGTGTCCTTAAACTTTAACTCTTTGACTTTTACGCACCATTGGTTAACATTGGTGCATGCGTGCGCTTTCCGCACATCTCCCGAATCCCGAGGGCCATTCCCGACTTCAGCATTGCTTGTCCTGACTGCTCCCAGCGATTCCCTAGGCCCTAGGCCTAACCACTGCTCGAGTGGCCTTTCTTATACCACTTGTTTAGTATATGGTTTGAGTGGCCACCCGCCCTCATCCATAATTGTGAAACTTGTATGTTTAAACAGTGCTTTTGATTTAACGCTTGTGCCCCTTTATTCATAAAGAATACTGGGGATTGTTTTTAGTAATAAACACATATATTTTTATAATATATACTTGTGTGGTGTCCTTTCATTTGATATTACAGGATTGTATGTGGTAAAACAGCTCGCTTAACACGACCTCTTAAGTTAAGCCTTTAGGCTGCTTAGTCCATGCTACCCCTAGGATAGCTTGTCTAATAAGGTTGACTTACAACCAGACACCATAAGGGATTGTTTGGTCAGGTAGTAGGTGGTTCCAGAATTGGAAACATCCCCTACCAGGCCAACTTCTCACATTGGTGAGCAGCGGTGCGGATTTGAGCTTGCTGTTGTTTTACCATTGCAATCTTTATATCAAATTGAAAGATCACATCAAGTACCTCTAGGTACATATAAAATCAAAAGCTTAGCATATTAAGTTCTACTGAACTTAGTAGTTGTAGGTTGAAGGGAGTAGCACACCCCTGACTACAACTCACTAGCAAGGTCCAGTAGGAAAACACTTAGTGTAGGTAAGTGCACCACTTACACCTCACTAGTAACCATGTCTGACACAGGAAAGGCCTCAGGGTCTAGTCCTGTGACAGTTGACCCTACCCAGGCAACTTTTGGATATGACAAACTAACCCGCAGAGACTTGATTGCCTTGTGCAAAGCAAGAGGGTTAAAAAGGGGCAGAAGCCCCACCTGCCTAATCCTGGTAGAAATCCTAGAACAGGATGACTTAGAGAAGGCAAAAGCAGCTTCCCTAGATACAGGAACTGGAGGGAACCCCCCTGCAGTTGATCCCCCTGAAGAGGAGGATGATGATGACTTGGATGAGGACTCAGATGTTGAGGACTTAGAAGTACAGGATCAGGGTAGCCAGGTTCCAGTTGGTAGGCTTAGCCAGGCCAACTTGGACCTACTGGGGAATGGAGAGGGCCAGCACCTCCCCAGAACCCAACATGTTATTCTCCCAGGCAACAGAAGAGTGAGATCCCCCTCAGGGGACTCTCATATTTCTAGTGCCTCCAGAGAATCACAGAGAGGCATGAATGCTTCTCAAAAGCTAGAGCATAGGGCCAGAATGAGGGCTGTCAAACTCCAGATAGAGAGGGAGGAGGTAGCCTTGGCTCAAGCTAGACTTGCCTTGGCAAGAGAGCAGAAATTAAGTGGCTTAGATGTCACTGGTGGCAGCAATTTTCCAAGAGAAAAAGACAGGGCCTATGATAATAGAAACCTGACCAAAATTGTGCCCCCCTTTAAAGAAGGGGATGACATCCACAAATGGATGACTGCTCTTGAGAGAGCCTGCATGGTACAGCAGGTTCCTGAGAATCAGTGGGCTGCAATTTTGTGGTACTCCTTTTCTGAGAAAGGGAGGGACAGGCTCCTCACAGTTAGACCTGAGGATGCCAAAAACTACTCTGTTTTGAAGAGTGCTCTCATTGAAGGGTATGGCCTAACCACTGAGCAATACAGGTTGTTGTTCAGAGACACCCAGAAAGCACAGACTCAAGACTGGACTGATTTTGTGGAGTGTGCCACTAAGGCTTTGGAGGGTTGGTTACAGGGAAGTAAAGTTTCAGACTATACAGGATTGTACAATCTTATGATGAGAGAACAGATCCTTAATAACTGTACAAACCAGCTGTTGCATCAATACCTTATTGACTCTGATCTGACCTCTCCCCAAGAATTGGGAAAGAAGGCAGACAAATGGGTCAGAACAAGGATTAAGCAGAAACCCCAGAACCAAGGTGGTGACCAGACGAAAACAGACCAGAAGGGTGGTAATCAGAATCAGAAAGATAAAGAAAAAGACCAGAAGTCTTCAGGCCCCCAAACTAATAGTAAGGAGGGTGGTTCCCAAACTGGTAACAAGAAGAAGAAGAACAAAGGTCCAAAGACACCTTGGTGTAATACCTGCAAATCAGTTTCACACTGGGGCAGTGAGTGCACCAAGGCAAATCCAGTTCCCACCACTACAGCTCCTAAAGCAACTGCAACCCCAAGTACAGTAAGCAGTGGTGGAACACAGTCCAAGGGTGTAGCTGGGTTGACCCTGGGTATTGAAGTAGGATCTGGCCTAGTCAGAGTCCCTACACAGGCAGTTCTCCTGTATGATGTGGACATTGAGTTGCCCACTGCAGTAAGCCCCACTAACCTGGGCAAATACAGGCAGACTCCCTTAATAAATGAGAAACTGGCTCAAGCTTACAGGGACACATGTGCTAGTGTCACCATGGTGACCCCTGGCTTTGTGGACCCTGGACAGATTGTACTAGGAGAGAGCTACCTAGTAACCAATGCAAGCAACTCCACTACCTCCCATAGTGTGGCAGTTGTGAACTTCTCCTGGGGAGGGGTTGATGGCCTAAAGAAAGTTGTGGTGAGTGCAGACCTACCAGTAGACTGTCTGTTAGGCAATGACCTTGAAAGCTCAGCATGGTCAGAAGTGGAGTACAGGACTCATGCAGAAATGCTAGGGATTTCTGAGCATGTCCTTGCCATGACAAGGGCTCAGGCTAAGAAGTGCCTTCCTGAACCAGTGGTGGATCTTGAGACAATAGACCAGCCACAACCCAAGAGAAGGAGCAAGAGAGGAAAGGCCTCGCCTTCCACCTTGCCCCAGGTTGAGGATCAGGTTTCAGAGGAAACTGATTCTGCAGTCCAAGAGGAGACTGTCTCTGAGGAGCTTGAACCTGACCAGGTTGAGTTCCTGGGGACAGGGGGACCCTCAAGGGCAGACCTGAGGCAGGCTCAATTAGATTGCCCTTCCCTTGAACCCCTCAGACAGCAGGCTGCTGCTGAGGCTGCTGGGGATGCTAAAGGTACCCATACTGTGTATTGGGATGAGGGACTCCTTTACTCAGAGGCTAGAGACCCCAAGCCTGGCATGACCAGGAGGTTGGTCATACCTCTGCAGTTTAGGGGGTTCCTTCTTACCTTGGCCCATGATATTCCCCTTGCAGGACACTTAGGCCAGAACAAGACGTGGGACAGGCTTGTTCCACACTTTCACTGGCCTCACATGTCAGAGGATGTCAAGGAGTTTTGTCGCTCCTGTGTCACTTGCCAAGCCAGTGGTAAGTCAGGTGGCACAACAAAGGCCCCCCTAATACCACTACCTGTGGTGGGGGTCCCCTTTGAGAGAGTTGGAATTGATATTGTGGGTCCAATGGACCCCCAAACAGCATCTGGGAACAGATTCATACTGGTGGTAGTGGATCATGCCACCAGGTACCCAGAGGCTATTCCCCTAAGGACCACCACAGCACCTGTGGTGGCAAAAGCCCTCATTGCAGTTTTCTCAAGAGTGGGCTTTCCTAAGGAGGTACTATCAGATAGAGGGACAAATTTTATGTCCAGCTATCTAAAAGCAATGTGGAAGGAATGTGGAGTAAACTATAAGTTTACCACCCCATATCATCCACAATGCAATGGGCTTGTGGAGAGATTTAACAAGACCCTTAAAGGCATGATAAAAGGATTACCAGAGAAGCTCAGGCGGAAATGGGACATTCTTTTACCCTGCCTGCTCTTTGCTTACAGAGAGGTCCCACAGAAGGGGGTTGGCTACAGCCCTTTTGAACTTTTGTTTGGCCACCCTGTGAGAGGTCCATTGTGTTTGGTGAAGGAAGGATGGGAGTTACCTCTCAAAAAGCCCAAACTAGACATAGTGGACTATGTACTTGGTCTCCGCTCCAGGATGGCTGAGTACATGGAAAGAGCATCCAAAAACCTGGAGGCCAGCCAAGAATTGCAGAAAGCTTGGCATGACCAAAAGGCTGTGCTGGTAGAGTTCCAACCAGGACAGAAGGTATGGGTACTGGAGCCAGTGGCTCCAGCAGCACTCCAAGACAAATGGAGTGGACCCTATGCTATTATTGAGAAGAAAGGGGAAGTCACCTACTTGGTAGACTTTGGAACACCCAGGAGCCCTCACAGGGTAATCCATGTGAATCGCTTGAAAGCATTTGTAGACAGGGAGGACATGAGCTTGCTCATGGCCACAGATGGGGAACAGGAGGAAGAGAGTGACCCTCTCCCAGACCTGCTTTCTCAGAACCCTGATGATGGTTCAGTTGATGGAGTAGCCTTGGCAGGCAGCCTCACTGACCAGCAACAGAGGGACTGCAGACAAGTTTTGCAGGCTCACAGGCAAATGTTTTCACTCACACCCAGCCAAACTGACTGGTGTACCCATGTTGTGGACACTGGTGACAGTCTGCCTGTCAAGAATAAGATCTACAGGCAACCTGATCATGTCAGGGATTGCATCAAGGCTGAGGTGCAAAAGATGTTGGAGCTTGGAGTGATTGAGCCATCAGAGAGCCCATGGGCCAGCCCAGTAGTCCTGGTGCCAAAACCTCATACCCAAGATGGTAAGAGAGAAATGAGGTTTTGCGTGGATTACAGGGGTCTCAATGCTGTCACTAGGACAGATGCTCACCCCATTCCAAGAGCAGATGAGCTCATTGACAGATTGGCTTCTGCCAAGTTTCTGAGCACATTTGATCTGACAGCTGGCTACTGGCAAATCAGACTAGCTGAGGAGTCAAAAGCCAAAACAGCATTCTCTACCCCTAGTGGACATTATCAGTTTGTGGTAATGCCCTTTGGTTTGAAGAATGCACCTGCCACTTTCCAAAGGTTGGTGAACCAAGTCCTTACTGGGTTGGATGACTTTTGTGCAGCTTATCTAGATGATATTGCTGTCTTTAGCTCCACCTGGGAGGATCACCTGATCCACCTGAAGAAAGTTTTGGAGGCCCTGCAAAAGGCAGGCCTAACTATCAAGGCCACCAAGTGCCAGATAGGGCAGAGTAAGGTTGTATACCTGGGCCACCTAGTAGGTGGAGGCCAGGTTCAGCCACTGGAAAGCAAAATCCAGGCCATACAGGACTGGGCTCCTCCAGTTACCCAGACACAAGTCAGAGCCTTCTTGGGCCTGACTGGGTATTACAGAAAGTTTGTGAAAAACTATGGGTCTATAGTGACACCATTAAATGACTTGACATCCAAGAAGATGCCAAAAAAGGTTCAGTGGACAGTTAGCTGTCAGAAGGCATTTGAAGACCTGAAGAAGGCCATGTGCTCTGCACCTATCCTAAAGAGTCCTGACTACTCCAAACAGTTCATTGTTCAGACAGATGCTTCTGAGTTGGGGGTGGGAGCTGTACTCTCACAAGTTAATCAAGATGGTCAAGACCAGCCAATTGCTTTCATTAGCAGGAGGCTAACCCCAAGAGAAAAACGTTGGTCAGCCATTGAGAGGGAGGCCTTTGCTGTGGTTTGGGCATTAAAGAAGTTGAGGTCCTACTTGTTTGGAACTCACTTCCTGGTGCAAACAGACCATAAGCCCCTCTTATGGCTTAATCAGATGAAGGGTGAAAATCCCAAACTGCTCAGGTGGTCCATTTCCCTACAGGGGATGGACTTTACAGTGGAGCACCACCCAGGGACTGACCATGGTAATGCAGATGGTCTCTCCAGGTACTTCCACTTAGAACATGAAGACTTATCTGGTCAAGGTTAGTTTAATGTCCCTGCGTTTGGGGGGGGGTTGTGTAGGAGAGTAGGGTCTGCTATCCTATGGTCACCCCAAATTTTTGCTTTTTGCTTCACTGGTTTTCGACTACTGAGGCTGTGGGCCTGCTGATCAGACCCCCAGCCTGCTGTTCTCTCACTAAATTAATGACACATGTGCTATAGGCACATACCAATTGGAAATGGACTCCTTGTCAGCCCCTGTAGAATGCACTATAGGTGCACAGGGCACAGGAGCCACTAAGGCCTACCAGGGGCTGCAGCATATCTTTTGCCACCCCTGGCTGGTTCTTAAATTGACACAACTGGCTGATCACTCAGCTGGGGTAAGGTGGTGTACACACCCCTTGCTTAGATATAGTATACCTATGTCTAAACCTATATCTGGACACATGTAAACCTGTGAGCCACTCCTATAGGCAGGCCTCCCCAATCCTGGAGGCTGGGTGCATGGTTTTTATGTGAGATGGAGCTCTAGCATGAGCTGAGCCTGTCTGCAGCCGTCGGGAACAAATCCCTAAGCTGTTTCAGGATAATGCCATACCATATACTATTAAGTGCCTTATAATCCTCGCGGTTATTTAGCAACTTTGGTTTGGCTTTATCAAAACATGTCGTGTAAGGTGTCATACGCTTTGGAATACCATCCCCTCGCCAGTTCTGGCGACGGGGATGGCATTCCACCCCTCTAGAGGGGTAAGACATGTTACTTCACTTTAATGCGGTTGATTTCTCCAAAGGCCTTAAGATCCACAAAATGGATGCCTCTGCCACAGACAAATGTCTGGACCCCTGGAGCTGACCGAAACTCAGTCAAGGGGGCCCTGGACAAAGGGTTTCCTGTCACAGGAGGGTGTCACCGCCCTCCAGACAGGAGATAGTGTATTGTAGCAGGGAGGTTTGAAAGAAACCAGACACTGCCTGGGGCGCACAAGGCTGCCCCTTGCATAATCCGGCCAAACCGGTTCTGGGGCACTCCAGCCCTCGTGCCAGGGCGGCCTGGATCGAAGGAAGGGGGTGTATCCACCCACTTCCTGGGTCCCACCCATAGGAGGGGACCTAGCAGGTAATCACGCCCTCCAGATTCGAATAAGAGTGGGAGCAGTGCCAATGCACATCAGATTTTCCTGGAAGAAACATTTGAAACGATATTCTGGACCCTTCGCCCTCCATCTCAACGTGGAAGCCCGAAGAATCTCCCTTGTGGTCAAGGAGTGACCACCCTGCAGCAGCAGGCACCATCCAGCCCTCGACGTCTACTTAGTTGCAGTTCCCGCCGGAACTCGAGCGACTGAGATCGACGAGATCAAGCCTGCCCAGCTTCTAACAGCCCGATCCACAGTCCCTGCAAAGCTGAGACCCGTGGAGGCGACCGGAAGCGTGGGGCACGCCATCTTGAAGTGACCACGAGACGCTGACCGTGCAGCCCACGAGTGACCCTCGAAGCTGTACACCGGGGTTTGAGAAGCCCCCACCCTGAGCTACTCCTGAGCCGAAGTTCAGCCCTCCACACTCGACGAGTGCTGCGTGGGGCCCTTTGGCACGATTTGGCTCAACGCGTTGGCCCGGTCACTTGCCAGCTGGCTTGTGGTCCCTGTGCCGACGAACTACCTAAAAAGACTTGTGATTCTGGTTGCTCCAGATCCACACCAGCTCCCCTGAAAAGGAGCCCCGACTCTGACCTCCCTGGTCTGAGTGAGAAGCAATCTTCCGATCCTGCGTGGATTGCTCTTACCAAGGCTTGTTTGCTCCAAACTTGAAGCCGACTGCACCGACGGTGAGAGCCTGCGTGGGACAGATCGTGACCTGCTCCTGGACGACGCAGATGCCCCAGAGCCCACGTGACAGCGGAGAGAAGCTCCTCGACGACCACCTGATTGCGCCCGACATTGCCTGGTTCCGTCCTGGTTCCACCCTGGTCACTGCTGAGTGACCCAGACTCTGTCCCCTCTGCTTTCAGGTACTCTACAACTTGAGTCCACCCTTGGACTCCACCGGACACTTCGTCTTCACCCTGCCTGCAGCCCTTTCAGCTTCAAGCACCAAGAGCCTGCGTGTCAAAACCCGACGCCACTTCGACCCTGTGCACCCACTTCCTGTGGGTGAGGTAACTTTGCTCCGCCGGTGTTCCCACACTGGTGCACACCTCTAGGGTCTGTGTGTTAAGTTTTGTTCCTCTAGGTTCAGCGGAAGTGTCCTTAAACTTTAACTCTTTGACTTTTACGCACCATTGGTTAACATTGGTGCATGCGTGCGCTTTCCGCACATCTCCCGAATCCCGAGGGCCATTCCCGACTTCAGCATTGCTTGTCCTGACTGCTCCCAGCGATTCCCTAGGCCCTAGGCCTAACCACTGCTCGAGTGGCCTTTCTTATACCACTTGTTTAGTATATGGTTTGAGTGGCCACCCGCCCTCATCCATAATTGTGCAACTTGTATGTTTAAACAGTGCTTTTGATTTAACGCTTGTGCCCCTTTATTCATAAAGAATACTGGGGATTGTTTTTAGTAATAAACACATATATTTTTATAATATATACTTGTGTGGTGTCCTTTCATTTGATATTACAGGATTGTATGTGGTAAAACAGCTCGCTTAACACGACCTCTTAAGTTAAGCCTTTAGGCTGCTTAGTCCATGCTACCCCTAGGATAGCTTGTCTAATAAGGTTGACTTACAACCAGACACCATAAGGGATTGTTTGGTCAGGTAGTAGGTGGTTCCAGAATTGGAAACATCCCCTACCAGGCCAACTTCTCACAGTGGGTTTTAAAAAGATGGATCACATCACTTCTGTTTTCTGTTACAATGGGATGTGCATCACTCTCGTCAACAGTTTAAGATGGTTTGCAGCACTTTTAAACCACTTACAATGGAAACAAGCATTGGCATAGCCAGTAGGTCTCGCATTTGGGACCTTATAAGTGTTCAGTTATGCAACAGTTGATGTTGTTGCACCAAGGATATTCTGCTGCACAACTAAATACTTATAAGGTCCCAAAAGCGAGACCTATTGGCTATGCTAATGCTTGTTACTATTTAGAGTGAAAGACATTTATTTATTATTTAGCACTACAAATCCTTCGACTGGATGATGGTCTCAGGCACGCCACACTTCAGGAATATTTTGATGTTTGTATATATAACAGGTGCTGAAAAACCGCTAATTAGAAAAACATAATTTACTGCATTCAGTCTTTGGTGAGTGAGCGCCTTACTTCATTCACACCAGAACAGCCCTCCTTCAATGATGAGAAAAATCACCCTGGGTCCGGGCTGGGCCTGCTAACTACAACGGATGTGACGTTTCACCAGGTGCAGTGGGTCTGCAAGAACCCGAGCTAAAATCCATTCAGAATACACCAATGTCTCCGAACACGCGCCTTAAACGAACTGCGTGAAACGAGCTGATTGAAGCCATGCCAGAGCGCTGTACAACTCATTTTAGACGACAACCTAGTGCATTCTGGGTGTTGTAGTTGTGGTTGGCTTGAACTAACCCAATATGAAAAATGTAATAACAATTGTCTGCATTTTAAAAACCCTGGGGTAACGGGGTTGTAGAGATCTCCCTCAACCACTCTCTAGTGTTTACCCTGTTTTAACTTTGGATTTGCCGCTCTAACCTCAAAATGAAACATTCAGAATTTAGCAGCGGGGTGTAAATAGAAATCGATGCCGATTGGAAAAAAGTTCTAATAGGCAATTTTCATTGGAAAAAAACCCAATACGAAATAAATACACAGCATAAAAAAATGAACATTTTATGATTTTAGGCGAGGAGAAATCTAAGTAACTTATAGAGTGCCAGGTTCAACAAGCATTGAACACACCCGACCAAAGTTCTGGGAAAAGCTCTCAAGCAACCCGAGGCGGGGAGGTGGATATGTGTCCAAGGAGTCCACGCCTGTCCCCCCTCCACTTCCAAGCAAACACAAGTGAAACTAGAGCTGATTGACGCCATGCCAGGTTGCTTTGCAACTAATTTTATGCGACAACCCAGTGCATTCTGGGTGTTGTAGTTCTGGTTAGCTTGCACTGACCCAATAAAAACATGTAATAGCAATTATCTTCATTTTAGAAACCCAGAGGTGATGCGGGTGAAGAGATCTCAATCAACCACTCTCTAGCATTTGTTTACCCCGTTTTAACTTTTGATTTGCCACTATATCCTCAAAAATGAAACATTCATAACTTGCACCGGGGTGTAATGAGAAGTCGATGCAGATTATAAAAATGTTCAAAAAGGTCATTTTCATTCGGGGAAAAACATACTAAAAAAACTATATGAAATAAATACACACATCATAAAAGAAATATGAACATTGTAGGCTAGGAAAAAATCTAACTTTTAGCCCCAGATTCAACAAGCATTGAACACCCCCAACCAAAGCTCTGTGAAAAGTTCTAAGGCCAAACCGAGGCGCCTCCAGGAGCAGAGGTGGACATGTGTCCGAGGTGGACGTGTGTCCGTGGAGTCCACGTCCGCTCCCCCCCTCCAAACCAAACATTGAATGAGATGCTTTCGGGCACTAATGGGTGGATATAGTGAGAACAGCGGCCTTGCTTGCGGCAGCTAGGTTTGTAGTAAAAGTCCAACTTGTGGGCACCCACACATTTCTCCAGGACACCCCCTGCCCTCCTTCCCCCACCCTTGCTACAGGAGCCCACACCGGTTTATCCCTTCAGATGCCTCCTGCCCTTGATTTGCTCCAAAACGCTCTCAAGTCAAAAACACAGAACTTGGAGCAGATCAGAAATTTAAAAAACTGTGAAAGTCAAAGTATAAAAAGCAAAAACCAGGATAACGTTTTCTGGAAAACCTAACACACTTAAATCACTACACAAAACAACAAGCGCTAAAACACAAACGCAGCCCCGCGGCCGCAAAAGTGAAACAGTACTGGTCTAACAAGTGGGGGAGGTGGGGGGAGTGTGAGAGAACACACAGCACTACCCTTGCGGGAGGGAGTAAACATATGTTGCCAAAGCTCGCCCCCGCAAGGGAATCACCAAACGTGCACGCATTGCCATTGAAAGCAATGCAATGCGTGCACGTTTTTGGCTGAAAAGCCGAAGCGATTTCTATAGGTCTTTTTCCTAAGCAATGCATGTGCTCTGCGTAGGCAAGACCTTTAAAACGGCCTACCGTGTGTGAAAACTCTTGGCACCTGTGAATAAGGAAAGCTTGCAGCAAATATTCGCTGTGATGAAAGATTCCTAGAAACAGCCTTGTCAAGTATTTCAGCAGGGCCTTTCATGCTGCAGCCCCAAGTTAAGGTAACCTCCTGCCTTTACCCCATTTCTAGTGCCCCTCATCACCTGTCCTTTCTCAAATTACTAATGTATTTTTTTTTTACAGCCTGCGTTTTTGCAAAGCAGTGGGCAACGGTAGCCCCCTTATCAAACACACTGATCCTCGGTCCATTTTCGAAAAAAATCTATAAATTATTTTTTCTTTTGGAATTTTATGTCTAGTTTTTTTTAATTTGGTTGTATTAAAAAATGGTAATGTATTTTTCATTTGAATTTTACAGCGCCTCTCTACCCTTGGGGTGAGTACTGTGCAACTTAAAAATTATACGTAGATAAAATTTCAATGAAAGGTGGACCTGGTGGGAGGATAGTTTCGGCTCCATCTTTGAATTTTTTGTGGATTAGGTTTGAGGCCTTAAATCAAATATAAACTACCTCTGAAGTCAGAGGATCCTCATTTGATGAAGCAGCAAAGACCTCTGGTTGAACTCAGACATAGTGCCTGGCTGCTGACCACTGGGTGGCCTGCAGAAGTTGAACCATGTATGTCACAATGTCTAGGATGATGAACTGACATGGCAAGTGTGTCACATTACAGCGAAGAAGGGGAAGGATAGATCATTGTTTTGGGAGGGTTGGGGGGTGTTTTGGGGCAGTCTTACAGCAATTGCCACAATCCGAGATGAGGCACACATGCTTGATACACGAAGCTCCCTGCATGCTTCATTACTTGCTTGTGGGGAAGGCAATTTTTTTTCAAGACAAAGGTTTGTTGCTTTGCCCACCCCTTGAGCTGGTTATGGGAGATGAGGAGTTCAGTCGTGCACCATTGAGCCAGAGCCTGCTCCTTCCTGCACCTTAAGACAGACATGGCAGTGTGACATCAAGTTACGCGGAGTCCATAGCCTGGGCGCACATTATCTGGAAGCTGCCTGTAATCGGCACACACATGAAAGAAGAGGTCAGTTGATCTATTCAGAGTGACCGGACACATGTATTTTAGTATGGGTATGAGGAATGGACCGCAAAGGATGCTGAATCATTCAGTTCATGTTGATTGGTGGTACCCCATTTGGACCATTTATCTCCCCATAATTGAGAACTCAAGGCAGACAGAGCAAGTTGACCCTTTTTCAAAGCCTGGGCAGTCACAGTGTGAATAATAAAGAGGTGCAGGTGCATTTATCATGGAGCATTAGATATTTTTGACACAAATATTGCCATATTTATTTATGACTTGTAATGCGCATGGCTGCCTCAGCAACGAGGCGTCCCAGCGCAACCAGAAACCAGAGACAAAAGCAAGAGAGACCAGCCCAGTGATTAAACATCAGATAATGGGAACAACCAAGTTTTATAGTTTTACGGAACACCAAGAGATTGGGAATACCTCTAATGTGAGCTGGGAGAGAGTTCCAGAATTTAGCCGCTAGAAGGCGAAATGAGCGGCACCCTGCCCTCACTCTCCGAACTCGAGAAACACAAACAAGCGCAAGGTCGGCAGATCTCAATCCACGGCCAGGCACATAGGGCATCAACAGGCAAGACAGCCCAGAAGGGGCTTGGTACATCAAATTTTATGAGAAATGCACAATACCTTAAACTGAACGTGCTTTTCAATGGGCAGCCAATGAAGCTTGGGGAGCACATGCTCCACAGAGCAAGATCTAGGTAAGGCCACCAGAAGACGCGCAGCCGCATTCTGAACCCTCTGTAGGCGTTTAACGCTGGCTTTGTTAGCACCTAAATATAGAGAGTTACCATAATCAAGCCTGGAAAGAATTGATGCTTGCACAATAGAATGATGCAATCTAGGAGGGAAAAAACCAAGCAAGGGTCTCAACCCTCGCAAAAGTCCAAAACAGACAGCGGCAACAGTTTTTGTCTGCTTCTCAAACGTCGATCCATTATCAAACCACAACCCCAGGTTCTTCACGGCCTCCTTAGGTGACGGGGCGGGTTTGAGGTGGTCTGGCCACCACTGCTCAGACCATAACTCCCGATCCTTCCCAAACAGTAAAATCTCAGATTTGCTGGCATTTAACTGTAAACAGTTTGCCATCATCCAATCTGAGATGGCCAACAGATCCTCCTTGAACTTCTTCAAGCTGGCACAACAGTTTTTAGAAAAGGCAATTACCAACTGGGTGTCGTCGGCATATGACACCAAGGACAGCCCCCTACCTCTTGCCACTTCCGCCAAGGGTCTCACATTAAAGTTGAACAAAAGCGGGCTTAAGATAGAACCCTGTGGTACCCCCGGGTGCAGGGCATATTCTTGGGAATGAAAAGGTGGCACTGAGACCTGGAAGGACCGCTCCTCTAAAGAGGATCGGATCCAATACAAGGCCCTGCCCCTAATCCAAGCTTCCTGGAGGCGATCAAGAAGAATCGCATGAGACACCGTATCAAAAGCGGCGCTAAGGTCCAACAGGACCAAGTCCTCAAAGTCAACCACATCCAGCTTACTCCGGATGGATTCCATTACTGCCAATAGTGCTGATTCCGTGCTATGGGATGGACAAAAACCATGTGGAGATGAAACAAAGATGTTATGCTTTTCAATGAATTTGGATAGAATGGAGTTCACATGCGCTTCCACCAGCTTAGCCAAAAAAGGCAGCTGGGAAATAGGGCGATAATTGCCAGGATCTTCCGGATCAAGAGAAGGTTTTTTTAATCAAAGGAATGATTCTTTCATGTATCAAATGATGACTTTGGCAAAAGCAATAAGAAGAGTATTGTAAAGAAAATTGCACTTCTCTTGTTTCAGTAAGGTCTGATATCATATCAGAATGCTCTCTTTTCCCTGTAGGGTTTAATATCTTGATAGAACAGGAAAGTGTGCTATCAGTAAGGTCCAAATTCTTGTTAGTGCACAATATGAGAAAGCTAATTAACAAAAATAGAAATGTACTTGACATTAATTTTGTGTTAACAACTGATGACATTCAAATAACATGAACAACTACAAATGTGCATGAGTTTCTCTCTGTAAAACAGAAAAAATATTGTGAATAATTTTGCTCTGCTGGTGTTATTGCTTTTCCCTGTATCTTTCCGTAGCTAATAAAATGTAACTTTTCAAAGCTGAAGGTTGTTGCCTGTGGCAAAAGTGAATGTTTTCGTTTTCATTGTTTATTATATGATGTTTCCTTCACCATGTGGCGTGCAGGCAGGATGTGCAAGTAATACATTCATGCAATGTGTTTTAAAGTTGGTATTTTACTTTTGGTGGAAAGATTATATGAAGCATGAAGGACTGCACAAAATATAATGATGTGTTTTTTTTATATTAATGAGCCATTGATACGTGTATCCGGGCAAAAGAAGTGTTTGATTTAGATGTAACCTCTTGTTTTCTAAATCCTTTGATGACTGAATGGGATGCATTTAAGAATGTTAGTTTCCTACCTTCCAACTCACACGCAGCCACCATATGACACAATATCGGCACCCATCACACTGTCTCCTTGTAAAGAGCTGATATCACACAGTGGCAGGGAAAACAAGCTGAAAACCACTGCACATGGTGGTTTTCCAGCTTATTTTCCTAGGCTTTGAACAGCTGACGTCCATTAGGGAGTGTGTGAAAACACCCCAGAACAACGGCACCAGCCTCAGCAAGCAGTTTTTTGTTTTTTTTGAGGATGTGGCTTGGGGAAGTGGTGGGGTTCAAAAGTGCCACATAGGTACTTCTCGGGGTGCGGCCCTGCCCCTGCGGCGGCTCCCCCACTAGGGCAGAGGAGCGTCGCCCCACTGCTTTTTAGCAGTGCGAGAAGCAGAAACATAACATGGTAAAAATGCAATGCAGCCTACATGGAGAAAATGGTCTCCCCATAGGCGCCTGGCTGGGCGCCGTCCCGACCAATCACAACGCTGTCATTGCAGTGTTGTGATTGGCTTAGGGGGAGGGAGAGAGGCTGCCTGCTTTTTGATATGCACTTTGTTCCGTGTAACATGTATTGTTTGAAACAGTATCGATGAATTCATGTTGCTGTCAGTAGGATTCTGTTATTTTTCTATTTGGGCTGCTTTATACTTGGATCTCTGTTGGTCAGCACTGCTTTTTTCATTTGTTTTAGAACTTTATTGCCTTCAGAATCACTTTAAATTACTTCACATTGTTGCACTGTTGGCTTTCTTTAAATTAATATCAACATTGCTCGAAAAGTGCACAGGTCACGGGCTGTTTCTCTCTGAGCATACATTATTTTTCCTTGCATAGAGTAACTGCTGCATATTCTAATTCACCTTGTAATTGATAGTGTCTTTTTTAATCTGTATAGTGTATTGTTTCTTTAAACAATCTATATGCAGAGAGTATACAATTGATGTTCTGCCTTGCATTACGTTTGCTGGCTACCTTAATAAATCTAGTAATAATAAGAATAAGTGAGAGCCTTTTGGTAAATTATTTTTGCTAAAGTTTTAAAACTGCTTTACCCCCAACTGATGCTTCATATCGTCCTTTTCCTATAAAAGAAGCAGAAACAGTTCTAGTTATCTCAGGATGGTCTGATGTCACATTGGTGTGCTCACATTCTATTTCATTAAGACCCAATGTGATGCCAGAGCTTACTGTAGTTATGGTGTCAATTCAGAGTTTTTTTGTACTCATTAAGGTTTGAAGTTGTGTCTGAACTTTCCACGTATCCTGTAAGGTGAATGTCAGGTTAGATCTGTCTTGTACACAGCAAGATCTGATTCTATGTCAGAGGGTTGTCACATCTCATTCATCTGGCCTTCACAGTGCCAACATTGGAAAGATCACGTCAAAAGCAAAGGAGATGCATCAATCTGCTGGATCGAGCGCCGTTCCCCAAAGCAGTATTTCTGACATCAAGGAACACATTGACGTGGTCAAGAGGAGCCTCCAGAGCCTGGTGAAGAGCCCGGTGAGTCATTCGGGATGTTGCCATTGGGCTGTGAGTGGGGAGTGCTTGCTGTTGCATCAAAGAAGAACCAGTGCCAGTCATAGTTTCTACCATCTCACCAGATTTCTGTCTTGGGTCTTTCACTGCTTGCTTTACAAAAGAATAATCACCAGGGGCTGTATTACACAACGTGCCCTAGGGGTGCAATGGGCGTTTTCACTCACTTTACGCGCCCCTGAGGCACTTTGGTATTACAGAAGGAGCTGCAGGTGCTTGGCCCCATGCAAATGAGGGAATCCCTTTGTCTCTGGGCCCGCACCGCATTATAGACTTGGGCGCAGAGGCAAAGAAGCTGTCAGGAGGCGCACTATCAGTGCGCCCCCTAACTACAGTCCTCTGAAGGGGGGAAAGGTGGTCTTAGGGACCCCCTAGATATCCACTTGCTGATGGGTGTAGGAACTCACCGCACCCACCTGCAAGGTGGTCTCTAATCCCCATGAAAAGTGCAGGCGTGTTGTCGCCTGCACATTGAAACAAGGAACAGCTGCTCTGTTTTACCCTGAATACGCTGCTCCCAGGGCATCACAAGTTCATGGATGCCCTGGGGGCCGCGCATTCTATGTAATAGGGTGCATTTTCCCTGTTGGCGCCCGGCGCACCTGTTTTAAGGTGTGCCGGGCGCAAACACGGAAAGTGCATCCTATACAAAATCGTACCGCAGGAGCCCATAGTTTTTCTCAGGAGATGCGGAATATCAGGATCGCCAAATACCAATGCTGCTAAGTATTGATTCTACCTCCTACCTTGCCCATCTACCACCCTACACTTTCTGCTTCTTTATTTCGCTCTTGTAGGCTCTTTTTCATCCCTGCTTTCTCCCTTTGTCACTGTTTTCCATGATTTCTAATTCCTCTTTTTCCATTTCCTCTTCTTTCATCTTCGTTCCCTCTTTTTATTTTTCTCGGTCTTATTCTGGGTCATGGTCCGATGATGAAAAATAGGTCCTAGTGCCCATAAATGAGTGCCAGTGGGCCCCACCTACAACTACTGTCTAAAATTGAGCACTCTGGTCTTTCGAGATTTGTGCTGTAGTCGGTCTGTGAGAGGAACAGTTAAAATATGCAAAAATATCAAACGTAAACAGTTTGGGTGTTGTTTTGTTTCGCATTTGATATTTTGTATTTATTTTGTTGCATCCCATAACCACATTACTCAGTAATCAGGAGGACTGTGGAGAACTATTACATAGTCTTCACAAGCGCCCCACCTGCCAATAACTGATTTATCAGAACTTACCCACAGCCTAACCATTGTGATGTCAAAACAGCCCCACAACCACTGACCCCGCAGTCCAGCCAATAAGTCAGAATAGCTCCAGAGCCCGGTGACCCCACAGTCCACCCAATGAGATGCCAGACCAGTGTCAGTGCAGCCATACCGTTATCAGGATGACTCCAAGTCTTCACCCTTGATCTGTTTTTGGGATAGAGTTACAGCTGAAACAGTGAGCCAGTATAAACAGATTTCAGTCCAACCAAAAATCCATTGGGATCACCGTGTAGACAAACCACTAGGAAGTCAAGAGTTCATTAGAGTCTAGCTGTGAGTGCATCATAGTTCAAATCTTGCGCCTTTCAGGTGTCCACGCAGCCTAACCACTGAGCTGTCATTGAGCTGCCAAACGGCCATGAGGTTATTGCAGCTCAACCCACTGAACCTGTAGGATCTCTTAGGCATTCTGCCCAGCATCAGGGCACATCGTCCAACCACTGTTGCATTATGCTGGGCCAAATCCAGATCAAAAGGTCACTTCCAGAGTCTTGTAGTGAACATAAATAGCCATCAGGAGGAACCCACAGGACCCATATTTCATCCACTTCCCCATCTGGAGGACCTGTTTCTCAATTACGAATCCTTCATAGATCCATCACCTCATGGAATTTAGGCAAAATTCCACTTTTAAATCCAGGTCACTAGATCTACCATAGGAATATTGGGGGCATCACTATTTTATCTGCCAGTCTTAAATGTGATGTGCTCGTCTCTGACCTTGTTCATTGCAGAAGGGAGTTTATCATGTTATTTTCCAAGAAGTCTTTTGGTTCTATTGGACATTAATATCCCAGACATATAAACAAATTATTTTCACTGCCTGAGGGAAGTGGGGAGCACAGGAACTTACCATGTCTCTTGTAGGCCAAAGGGTGCCTAGAGCACTTTTAAGCATGTTTGTGGCTTCACTTTAGAGGTTGCCGAGCATTTGCGTGGGTTTAACATGTTTCTCTGTTTAGTACGTCAATTTAGAACCTTCCCTTACACAGTCTACGCTATTCATGCTATTTCAATTCTTGCAGGCGCATGGCCATAGACCTGCGTGCCCAGCTGCTCCATTGGTGCCTTCTTGTGTGTCCAGCGGCGGCTTCCTACTGTTCCTTCTGATGCAAACCATATGTACAATGTGTTACCTTGTGTACAGGTCAGTCTACTATGGAAATATACATGTGGGTGGAGCTTCGCCTAACTTTTGTAATATAGCTTACTTTGGGTTATTTTGCCTTTGTTCTACCACTTCCTAGGTCTGTATCCTTATGCAATAACATAAATGATTTCAGTTCAGATTCATACTAATGTTTTGGGATTGCTAAATGTGTACTTACTCCTGAAGGTTATTTCAAAATCTTCAAATCTGCAATATTTCTATTTAATCTGCTAAAAGACCATTTGTGCGCTGTAATGTAGATTAGCTGATATATATGTTTTGACATGCTATCACAAATGACATGCTGGATACCAGGACGTACACCTGTGCCCCTGCACAATAACATGAGATGGTACAGTTGTGTTGCTGTTCTAAAACATGTCAGAGTATTCCCGAGGTGGCTTTCAAATATTCCAGGTGATGGACCATACATTGCCAACATAATTGCACTTCTAGTGGGACTCGGCTGCTGTCTCATGCCTTCGAAAACAACTAAAAACAATGAGACCAAATTGGAGAAAAAGCCATGGATGTAATAAGCTGATTAGTCTGGTACTCAAAAAATATTTCAAAACTTCATGGTGTGAAGAAAGCATGAGTCAGCCAGAGATGTTGAGCCAATGAGAATAGAGCAGTCTCAATACCACAACCTCAAAAAGAGGAATAGTGGGTAAGGGAGGTCAGAAATAGAAAAAACACCACTGCGGCGGACCCTCATCTGCAGAATGGCGACAGTTGGATAGCGCCAGCAAGATAGAATATGCTTTTCCAACAGAGAGCAATGGTCTTGAAACAACCGAATACAGATTTCAATATTGTGACTTCTCTATCCAAATACTTCCACGTAGCCAGCCCACTGCAGCCCCAGACGATCCCAAAGAGTGCATGCGTCAGAAGACCCCCTTTAGCAAGCAGATGAAGCATTACAGGCTGTGATCAGGGAAGGGTGGAAGGAGGTAGGCACATTTTCTGGAGAAGGCGGTGTTTATAGTCCTGTGAGCCTCAGGGGGTTTCAACTGTAGGGAAGGGTATTAAGGCACCAATGGATTCTGCTACTCAAAAGACAGGAACATGACAACCTTATAAAAGTCATACTTGCAGCATATGAAATAAAAATCCATGTTGCCTTCCGGCTTTACTCCACATACATCATAGACTTTGCTACTTATGTTCCAACTGGAGTGAACACTGTGCACACGTACATGCATGCAAGCCGACTTCGCCCTCACTATTGAGATACCACATAGCTTATGTTATTTAAAAAAAAAATGAAAGTGTAGGTACAGCTTACATTTTAGATTTACGCACTATGCAGCTTGGCACGGTTACAGTTTATTTTCTATAGTAGCTTCTTTAGGGTTTGGCAGATGCCTCTTTTAGAGGTGGGTGGATTCTCTTGACAGCAGAGCCTGTCCACTGGCTCCATTCTCTGTAGCCTGTAGAAGTAATACCTATTTACTAGATAGCCATGGCCATGTCCAATTTAGGAAGCATGGAGGACCTTGGCAGGTAAAATGGACAATGGCTCCCTAGAGCCGGGAGAAAGCTCCCGGCTTGTAATGGCCATTGCCTTTTTGTATTTAAGACGCAAACCCTCACTTTGTTGATTGAGCGTGAAAAAGAGAATAACGTTCCGTGCATGCATGCATTTTCACTGAGAGTGTTCAGCTGTGTTGGCTGTAGCACTTTGATTCAAAGTACCCCATCATAGTGTCACTGAACTCAAAATATGGCTTTGTGGCTCTGCCTAAGTGGCATATGCTAATCCACCACATACTAAATAACCCCCATAATGCTAAACTTCACACTGTAAATGTAAAAATGGCTTCATTGTTCACTATAATAAACCTCATGGCCTAGTCTTGAGTGAATCATGGTTGTTTCACTCATGATACAGTGTTTGCACCAAATGTGATTAGCGAAAAATTCCTTATAGGCCCAAACGTGGAATTTGACGTTCTACAGCTGACTTTAAGAAATGTTAAATATGTCGATTAAATAGGTAATATGTTTCTATCTTTTAGGGATAGAAACATTGTTGCAAAGTCATCCTGTGCCCTTGGCACCCCAATTTTTTGCTGACTGGTACTGGTGGTAAGTGACTTTGCCTGACCCTGGGCTCTGCCTAACCAGGCCCTCGGCCATTGCTATGCTGAAAAACACACTTAAAATACAGTTAAAACACCAACATACACTAGGGTTCACTATGGGTTAGGGAACCCCTAAGATTGGCATGACCTCCCCTATAAGGCCCTAGTACATAATAGGGCCGGGGGATCAACACTACATTTAAGTCCCTCGTATATAATAGGCCATGGCAGTTTATAGGCCAGTAGCCCTTTCTGCACTTGCATGTGTACAGTGCTGAGGCCTGAGGTCAGTTTAAAAGGGATGTATGACATTACAACGCATGCATTTACATCGCATGCTTTTACAACATGGTTTTTACAATGCATACCATTACAACGCATAGTGCTTTTAGGCGCTGGATCGTGAATTGTTTAATTTACTATTCCAACTCCAGTCCCCGTGGATAGTAGGGAAGGTGTTGGATAGTACATTAAACATATTCCCTATCCTAGAGCGCCCCCCAGTGCAATGCGTTGTAATGGTTTGCATTGTAAAAGTTGTGTTGTAAAGGCACTGCGTGGTAAAAGTTGCGTTGTAAAGGTTGTTTACCGTTTAAAAGCAGCCCAGTGTTGCAGGACTGCTTTTAAAATGTAAATTGTGCCCAAACTCTACTTTGGTGTTTGGGGCACTTACAAATTGATATACTACAATATTTTGCATATTAGGTCCCCACATTGTCTCCCCAAAGTGTTTTCTGGGGTGGCGGAGGGGGGTTGTCAGGAACTTATAAGGAGTACTCTAATAAAATAGGTTTTATATGCCTTGGGGATAGTGAAATTGCCCATTTCACTTCCCACATTGTGGCAAAGTGTTTCCAAAATCGACTTTCGTGCTAGAGCACTTTGAAGTGAGGATCTGCAATCCATATTCAGAACACCTAAAGTCTCCCCTAGTGGGTCCGGGGTGGGGGGTCCTGTAGATATAGGCCTGGTCCTTATAAAAGATGTTTTATAAGCCCTGGGGTTGAAGATATTGCCCAGTTCAATTTCCCCATTGAAGATCCCCAGCCACATAGGTTAACATGGTATTCAGTTTATAATTAATAACTAACGCTAGGCTTTGAAGAAAAATATAATTCAAGGACTTAGGTATTGATAAATCCAACAACATGCTGTAGTTGAAATCATCCTAAAATGTACAAAAAATAAGTTAGAAGACTTTTTTTGTCTGTAAGCCAAAATTCAGCCTTCTAGTGGTCTGAGCTGATTGGTCAGAGTTGTTTCAGGCTGCTTTGATTAAGTGAAAAGTGGCACTTGGGGTGAAGAGCCATTTTGGGAGGAGAGGGTTCTGCTGCATAGGAATGTCAGAGCAAGGAGGAGGAGGTGTACACCATGAGCTTCAAAGGCCCAGGGGCACAGGCAGAGAAAGCCAAATCCATCTATTCCCACACACTCTGAACCCAGCAGATGGCAGGCTTAAGGAAGGAATGTGCAGATGCCAAGGGGAGGGATACAATTGAGATGTGTCACACTTTGGAGGAAATGGTCATGCTCTGGGTGTTTCCTCTTTGGGCAGGAGTGCCCTCTTGTGTGACCCCAGAGAACACTGAATAAGTATCTGAGAGGGGCAGAGCCTGTCCGATCTGCTGCTGGAAAATACAGAAGAAAAAAGGGTCCATGCTGGAAGTTTGATTTGCACCAACCAGGCAAACTCTGACTGACTGCTACTGCTGCACATTATGGAACTACAGCCCATGGATCAAACCTGCTTCAAAAGGACTAAAGAGTAGACTCCATGCAAGCTACAAGTTAACCGAGCTCACCTGGACCATCACCACAGAGAATCCTCCGCCTGGAGTGACTCTAGTGGGTTTCTAAGGGTTTTGTCCAAGTGGATTGAGGAAATTGAAGTCCCAAACTTTCAAGGGCCCTCTTGGAGCCTCCAGACCCTTGGAGTACGTTTTTGACACTTTGGGACCCTCAAAGGAACTAGGAAAAAGTTCCAGAACTTTGAAAACGTTTGAAGCAGCTTTGGGAAAAAGGTCCATAAGTGGACAGACTCGACCTGGCATGCCGAGCATGCGACCCTCAACCGTGAGCCGGCCTGCCCTCCAGGTTCGTCCCGCTGAAAAGTTCCAGAGGTTCATCTTTGAGTTTGACCAGGAGCTAGTTGTAACCTAAGCCGGCAAACCGTTAACCAAATCCAGCCTGCTGACGAACATCTAGGGGCCTCGTGAGAAAAAGCTCTGTAAAAGTTTTTAGGTCTCAAGGTAGTAGAGTTGACTGGGACCAACCGCGAGAGTTAAGCCGCCCACCTTCAACCGCGAGCCAGCCTGGATTTCTAGTTCGTCCTGCTGGAAAGCTCCGTAGGTCTGACTTCCATAGATTTGACTGGGAGCTCGTCGCAAGGCAAGCCAGCAAACTCTCACCGAATCCGAACTGGTGGAGGGCTTTGAAGAACTCCAGGAGAAAAAGCTCCTGAAAAATTTCTAAGCCGGAACGTAAAAACTTTTACTGATGCCTACTTTGAGGGGTAACCACACAGGACTCCATCACGGTCAGACTGAATCTTTGACTTTGTCACGGTCTAGCATGACCAGATGTCCCAATAGGTGCTATTGGTTTCTATGTGCTATATAATGCTATGCCCTTAAAAAATTCATATAGCTGGTTCCCAATATTGGATTTTTTTCATTTTGGTGTCATGTTAAAGATACAACTATTTCCTATTTTTATAAATTGGTGTAGGATTTTTATTGTGTGTTGTGTCTTACTTATTTAATTCTGAATTGGAGTTTTTAAATGCTTTACAAACCACCAACCTGTATCTGAAGTTAAGCCTGCCTGCTCGCAGCCCAGCTACCAAGGGTTGAGCATGAAAATAATTTTCTGAGTCCTTTTCTGAGCCCTAGACTATGTTAGTGGCCTTATTGACAGTGGTAGATATTTATTTATCACTACTAATAATCCGCTTTCCAGCATTTGATTAGCCCCACCCGACCCAAACAAAAGATGATGGGTTACTAACCTACACCCTGGTAGTCCTTATCAGCTATGTGGAAAAACCTGTAAAGTTCATCAGCACTGGCATGGGCAAGCTCGGTCTATGTTTCACTGTAAAGTCCATTCTCTGTATGGAAATGGACCATCTCAATAGCTTGGGATTCTCCCCTTTCATCTGCATGAGACATCTTAAAGGCCTGTGGTCAGTTTGAACATGAAAGTGAGTACCAAACAAATATGGCCTCAGTTTTTCAGGGACCAAACAACAGCAAAAGTCTGTCTCTCAATGGCACCCCACCTCTGCTCTCTGGGAAGAAGTCGCCTGCTAGTAAAGGCAACTAGCTGATCAAGGCCCTCTTCATTTAACTATGACAACACTGTCCCAATCCCTTGTTCTGAAGCATCTGTCTTAACCACAAATTTATTTGTGTAGTCAGGGGCTGCTTTCAAAGTGTCAAAAGATTTCTGACACTCTGGGATCCAATCCACGTTCGTGGCCTCTTCTTTGAAGTCAGTTCTGTTAGGCGCCCCATAATGGTCCCATAATTTTGAACCAACCTTCTATAATACCCAGTTAGTCAAAGGAATGCCCTAAGCTGAGTCTGAGTAACAGCAGCTGTTCAATCCAAAATAGTTTGAATTTTTGATTGGAGAGGCTGTACGTGGCTTCCACCTACCAGGTGGCCCATGTACACCACTGAACTCTGCCCTATTTGGCACTTACCTGCCGTAATAGCCAGGCCTGCCTGCTGTATGATCTGAAGTACTTCCTTCTGGTTGCTTAAGTGATCCCCCCAGGTAAAACTGTATACCGCTATATCATCCAGATAAGCTGCACTTAACTGCTCCAACCCAGACAAGACCCTGTTCACGAACCTCTGGAAGGTGGCAGGTGCATTTTTTAAGCCAAAGGGCATTACCTTGAACTGATAATAATGTCCCTCTGGTGTGGAAAATGCTGACCTCTCCTTTGCTGCATCAGTGGCCTGAAGTCAAGTCAAACGTACTCAGGTACTTAGCAGGTCCTAACCTGTCAATGAGCTTATCTGCTCTAGGTATAGGATGAGCATCAGTCTTTGTGACTGCATTACGTTCTCTGTAGTCCACACAGAACCTTAACTCTTTTGGTTCACCCTGGGGATTAGGTTTAGGCACAAACACCACTGGACTGGCCCATAGACTGTCAGAAGGTACAATTACCCCCAACTCCAGCATCTTAGCTAGCTCTGACATGGCTAGAAAACCTGTACAGTTTATTTTTCACAGGTGGGCTTTCGCCAGTGTCAATGTTTCCCTGGGGTCAAAAAGAACAGGCCAGCAAACTTCTCCAGCACCTTTTTGCAGTCTCCATGCCACTATTCTGCCAATATGCGGGAGAGTACCACTCCCTCCACTGACCCATCTTGCATATCTTGCATATTATTGGAGGGGAGGTCACAAACTGGTTCTATTTCCTCCTCCACTCCCTCATCAGTGATCAGTAACATGGTCATATCCGCCCTGTCAATGTGGGGTTTCAATCTAATGATAGAGAGTAGTTCCCTGTGTTTCGTGTACGTATACCTATACTTCTGCCTTATGTTATTCACACACTTCTCAACAACTACATTGAAACGCAAAGCCTTTTTATCATTAAAAAGATCTCCCCCTTTATTGAAAAATATCATTTTGTTTACAATCTTGCAAATGTTAAAAAGTCACAATACTTCATCAATAATGCCTTAAAATTCTTTTTAGGGGGAGACCACCTAACATATTAAAGTGGATTGTCTCTCGTGTGTTTGGTGGTCCTATTTGACGTATATCAAAAACGTCTGCAGCAGAAATTCAAAAAAGTATGCACTACAACATATCTAATCATAGACAATCATGTACAAATAAGTATCCGTTAACATGCACTTCATGTTTTTAGATCAGATACTTATTTGCACATTTGTATATTTGGAAGTAAAGCAGCAAGGGTTGCAATATTCGCCCCACCCTGGGACACTAAGGTTGATTCTACCGTCTGCCAACCCCACTGGGGATGGCCCCTTAGTAAGGGGCTTCTTGGTGCATACCGCATCTACCTTTTTTTGTGCCCTGGCTGGTTACAGTCAAAGCACTTATCCACCTTTGAGGGATCAAAGAACCTACCATTCTTTCTCTCATACCCCTGCCCTTTAAATTTGGGATGGTTGGGGCCCCCCTCCTTGTTGAGGTTTTTGTGGGTCTTTGGAGGATTCTGTCTCCTTTCCCTGGGCCTTCTCCTGGACAGGGACCTACCTGTCTTCCTTTCCTCTGGTCCCTCCCTGGCACTTAGTGGAAACCCGGTTCTCACCCACTCATCAGCTGCCTTGACAAGGTCTTTAGGACTAGATAGCTTTGAGTCGACTAGGTACTGGCATCCCTTCTCTTCAGCACAATGAGTCAAAGTGTGTTCTCTCACAAACAAATTAAACAATCCCTCATTTGTGTCAACATTGTTGCCAACAATC
Source organism: Lissotriton helveticus (assembly GCF_964261635.1). Classification (NCBI taxonomy): domain Eukaryota; kingdom Metazoa; phylum Chordata; class Amphibia; order Caudata; family Salamandridae; genus Lissotriton; species Lissotriton helveticus. The sequence goes on along the minus strand of NC_136062.1, from coordinate 246,429,235 downwards.
CAGCCTTCTAGTGTCTTCAGTGAGGTGTCCAGAAAGTCTACCCATGACTTTGTACTCACTTTCTGGGTGTCTCTGAAATTCACTCTGTACTTTTCAGGGGTTAAATCAATTTTTTCAACTAAACATTGTCTCAAGTGAGTGTAGGACTTTGTAGCATCAGGAGCCTATCCCTTCCAACCACAGGAATCAGTTCCCACAATTTTTGGGGCGGACCACCCACATCTCAAGGGCCATTTCAAATGCATTCAACTATTTGTCAATGGCATCTCCCTCTGTGTAACTCAGTACTTTACCCTTGGAAAGTTTGTGGTCAAATCAGCCACCCCTGAACATCTTTTTTTTTTTAAACATAGTTTTAATGATTTTGGAATATAGGACAGCGTCAATATTAAGTGTGCATCACTAATGGCAGCAGCAAAAGGCAAAACAGCATGTGCATATATAATATATTTATACAGTTTCACAGGAAATAAAAAGGAGCAGTGAACCGGTCAGCACAGAACTTAAGCAATGTAGGATAAGCACAGAGTACATGATAATCGCATATGATGTAGATAACAGTGGCATAAGCAAGCATGAACTGTACATTGTCACATCAAATCTAGTCTACATTAAGTAAGAAATATAAAAATAACCAACTCCCCCCACACCCTCTATTCTCTGGTTCATAGATACTGAATGATGTCTCAGAGGCCTATGGAACTATCCCTTGTGCACATAGAGGGGATGATACATAATAGTGCTTAAAGACGTTTAGTGACAACCTAGGCGGGTACAAAAGGGACTGTTGTGTACTTGTACACTATAATTATAAAGCTGACAGTGGTCAAAAAGAAATACAGGTAAGTCTTTCAGGGAGATGTGGGTGTAATGGGGTGAGTCGCAGCTATTAGTGACGCCGGGGTTGTAAAAGAATCTAAAGCTCAGAAGACTTCCAGCATTTGATCCCATTCTAATGAGATAGGAGTCTTACGCAAGCCCCGGAATTTCTCCTGTCGGAGTATAGTACTTTCAGCTACTCCCCATCCTATCAATTTTGGGTGCCAGTACAGTGGCGTAGGTGTAACCCCTGGACATCTTAAACTCTTCATCATTTTCACTTCTACCACTTCTTTTTGTCATCTCCTCCCTCTCCCACTTCTTCTCAGCCAATTCCAGTATCTCTGCTCCAAATGTATCAAAGCTAGTTGGGCCTCAAGCTGTCACTCTGCAAAGGACAGTGGTGGTTCCTGAGTAGGGCACCCTGCACCCCCCCTCCCCATCTGATATCACAAGGCTAACACTTGAAAAAAATGGAAGAGGCACTATCCTCACCCTCCTCCTGAATGAGGCTGGGGGGGACACCCTCAATCCCAGCTTGAACCTCCTCAGCTACCATAGCCATGCCCCTAGGGGACTTCAGCAACCCTGCCTTCCTAAACTTGTTGGAAGCAGGCAGCCTCCTAAGCTGACACTGCACCCTAAGATCAGCCACCTGAGCTTAGGCAGTTTAGCCAAGTCTAGCTCCATGGTTCACCCTAGTTTTGGGTCATCACAACTAGCAAAACAGACTTAGAAAAGTTTTGGAAAAATCAAAACCATGGATGAAAAATGGTTTTGGGAAAACAAGAGGGCAGTAGACCTCAACAAATTGCAACACCCATAAGGTTCTATCTCCAAAACATATTTTAAGAGATGTGTATCATATGGTGTGCACTCCCTGTAGGCACCCTCTGCCCAAAGGGTGCTAACCTACCATAGGGAAGATTTTATAGACATTATGACCAGAGGTGCACCACATTGAGAATATTTATAATGTTTATAAAGAATAACAATTATCCAAGAAAAGTACATTAATCTTAAAAAAGTAATCTTCTCTTTATTGGTGGTACTTAAATATACTGCAAAAGCCAGGGAAAATGTTTCATCCAGTAGAAAATGGACTTCTTCAGGGCTGAAATATGATAGGTATACAACATATATGAATATACACTAACACACAATAACAAATCTTTTTATCTTTCGAATAAAAAAGACAATTTATACTGACATTTTGACAAACATGACTTAAAAACTTATTTGACAATAAAAAAAAATGTTATGTACAAAAAAGCAAAGACTATACATAGAACAAGTTCATATATCAAAAAGTGGAATTTTAAAACATGCATTGCCCACAATGGTGAACTTGTAATTGCATTCACTGGTGGTTTTGATATTCTTGAGCCACCAAATGTTTATTAATCCCTCTGGTATAAAAAATATTTTAAGTTTATAGTATATATGATGTCCAACACGATTAATAGAATGCAATTTGAGCAACCGGTATTTTCCTAAAGGCTAGATGACCTTACATTCACTCACAGTGCTGCCCATTGACCCAACCTATGGCAAGTGGAATCAGCAATAGAGATAGCAGACAGGAAAAGAAGTGTCAAGAGAGATCCCGACCTCCTCAGAAAAAAATATAAAAAGTGAACACCAAAGAATATATACAAATGTTGGATATATAAAAAAAAATAGTGAGGGTGGAATCTGAGCATAAGAGTGGGTACATACCATTAAAACAGATGTATATTGCATAGTCCAGTTGAATATAGTACATGCATTTGGCCCGGTACTAGGAGTGGTACAGTTCCCATGGTAGTCTGTCTGGTAAAAGAAAAAATATTAAACACAATGCAAGACCAGATGCAATATCTGTCCTATTATTATAGAGAGGAGATGGGATACGAGGGAGGGTGAGTACAAGTACTGGACTCTGTGGTGTGTAGAAAATAGAATCAATTACGATACATAACCATGAATACATACATATATAAAGCGATACATAAATGACATTCCACCTGTGTGTGGATTCGGTATGCAGACGTTTCCTGTGTTCTAGGTATGCGTTAAACAAAGGGCATATCTACCGAACGTTGAGCACCTGTGAATGTAAATCAATAGTTTACACCACATAAGGATGAGCCCATTCAAGTACAGGGAGGCATCACCAAAACTGTCAAGAAAAGTGTAGAGGTATGTATTCAATTAGCATGCCAATACAAATGATGTAAAAATGTAAGTGGTTCGTCGCCGGTTATATTCGTAGATATGAATATTACCACATGGTTATATAACGTTCATGACCTCATACACAAAACCACAGTTTATCAAACCATGTGAGAAGTAGTTAAATGCCATTGAGGACATGTTGTAAATAATCGATATGCCCGACAACGTAAGTCAAATAGTAAACGTACTAATCAAATCATGAGAGAAGTGGTTAAATACCGTTGGGGACATGTTGTAACTAATCGTTGTGAATAGAAACATAAGTTAAATAGCAAATGTACAATTCGAAATATGGAATAGTAACTCCAAAAAACATGCAGTGTTTGCAAAACATGCATCAAATCCAGACTCAATACTCTCGGATAACCAGCAATAACAGAGATGCGTAAACCTGTAACCGATGTCCCTTACGTTGCCGCCAGGCTATATTAAATATCAAATATGGTAGGAAATGGACTAAATGATGTTCCCATAAATATAACCGGCCAAAAACAGTATCCTCTAATCAGTTTCACCCAGGTAGACGTTACCTTACTTCAATCAGTGCTGGTGTACGGGAACCAAAGTACTCTTCCTGTTCTCAAGTGCGCGGTCAGAGCGGACAAAGCAGTACCTCCCAAGCAGTGGTGATATTTAAAAGTGGTGGGGCGTAAAGCTATTGTCGTATTGCACTGAGGCAAGCGAGCGTAGCGAGCGAGCCCGAACAACCTACATTCGGTTCGGGGGAGTTCTCCTCCGAGAAAAGTTTGAAAAAAGAGTGGATAAATGGAGCATTTTCAAGCACATTTGAGGAAGTATGAAGGTTGACAAAGCACTTGTGAAAGTGTTATGACATCAATAGTAGAAATTTCATATGATAATGACATAGGTAGCTGCTTGTTCAGTATAATCATGTGAGGTGTCAACCGTCACCACAGTGTGGTCTCCCTGAGGCTGGATTCTCCTACATTCAACAAAGAAAAGAACTCTAAAACAATCAGTGCACTGAACATCTGGAACCCAATTCCACTTGATACTAGGCAGTCACGTCCTTCCAAAAAACTCAAAACAGAACGGAAAAGCTTACAATTCCAATGACCTTCATCCGATAATGCCATCAGCTGATAAATGGGTCTAGTTTTTCTTGACACACCAACCTGTTATCACAATCACCTTACATGGACATCTGGCTAAATCAGGTTATAGGCATCTTAACCAGAACTCCCTATGATTGTAAATAAGTGTATTTTTCTTTTTTTTATTCTTGCACAGAGAAACATAACCATCTGCAAAGTGGTCTGTGAGCTCCTACGAGCACCTAGGGGCTTACTCAGTTCTTTATAAAACTGCAGATAAATTAACAATTGAAACGAAAACGTGTGAAGAAATATTTATTTGTTTCCTATTTTGTTTGGTCCGACTCTGGGTGGCTGTAGGGTCTTTTAATAAATATATATGGATTTATTTACCATGAGCCTATGAGGTGACTTGCAACTGGTTTTGCATAGCAGGGACACTTTGGTTGTATTAAACAAGTAGGGTTAACATTTATTTGTTGAGGTATTAGGGTTCTTGTTTACTGGCAGCAGTGGAAGAATGGACCACACACCCCAGGTAGGCCATCAAAATAGTTCGCAAAGTTCCAGCTAGGATACAACACCTACACCAACATCTGTTGCCTATGGATATCAAAGATTTTAAATATAGGCAAAGTGCGCTTTACACATTTATCACAATGGAATGCACATCTCTAAATAGTGCTGTGAAATAGTTCCCATTTGTAAACATGCACAGACTCCTCTTTCTTGTACAGATTAAATATTTATGATTACAAACTTTTGTGGTTTTACCCATTCGTGTTAAAAGCTACGACACATAAGAGCACCAATTCTTGGTATAGGCTGCACACATGGCTATTTATACTTTCTTGTTCATTCAAACATTCGTGCTTCATGGAAACATGACCTGTCTATCTTGTTTGTTTCTTATGTCTCAACAGACATACGTTTTATTTTGTCCACTAGACTTAGGGATGTAACTATGCATATTGATACATGTAAATCAAATGTCTTAAATAATGCTAAAATAGTGCCACCTATATGCCCTGCTTCTGTGAGTTTCTACCATCAGCACAGAGGTTCCAAAGTGATATATGATTTTGGAAGACAAATGCCTGGTTGTACTGTGGAATTTAGGGTTCCTGGACCCGATGAACCAGGTGGAGGCACTGATATATAGTAATGAATTGTAAAGTGTGGTGCAAGACTTCTAGGCTCCACCCTCACACAGCCTGCCTACTACTGTGACTCAGGATGACATGTGTCCGTTCCAGGACAGGTCAGCACGACTGGCATTCAGTACTGAGGGGGAATATGTCTTCCACAGGGAAAGGGAAGGAGCACACCAAGGGCATATTGGTACTCCACAGTGGCTAGTCCCGTCGCCCTCTGTAGTGCTTTATCCTACGATGTCTGAGCTTGGCCGTTCTTGCAGCAGGCTCTGAGGGGGTACTTTGGCAACAACGCTCTACAAAAACTCCAGAATACCTACATAAATAGACGCTGGATGGGTTTTCAGCCCTAGGGATATGACAGTCAGAGAGAGGCTTAATCTGCGGCCATTAGGATGTTATAGGCGGGGCTGAAGTTAAAGGGTGAGTGGTTGCGAGGGAAGGGGGGTCCTGCGGGGAGGGGGGTTTAAATAATAAAATAAAAAAATTTAATAAAACTTAACATACCTTTCACGGGTCCTGTGTTTTCTATGCTCCAGCTCCGGCTCCTGCTTTCCTGCCTCCCCAGGAACAAGTAGCAGGGAGCCTACCTTACCTAAGCCAATCACAACGCTGCAATGGAAGCGTTGTGATTGGTGATGCGCAGTGGAGAGTGCCCCAGCCGGGCCATTTTCTCTATGTGGACTGCATGCAGCAGCCTGCATAGAGAAAAAGGGAGAGTGTGCATGACTGGGTTGGTCGGCCCTGGGGCTGACCAAATAGTCTGTACCAATAACAGTGGGCAAGCCACTACCCCCCTGACCTCATCCAGGCACTCCAGGCACTTCTGCTTTCTTGCAATTCAAGAAGCAGAAACATAAAATGGCAGTTTTACCATTTTATATTTCTGCTTCTCACACTGCGAGAAAGTAGTGAGGTGACACCCCCGCGCCCCTATGGAGGAGCGCCACTGCTCCCAAGTTCGGCGCTTATGAACTAGGCATGACGCATAACAATGACACATTAGTCGATCGAATGCAGCCCGTGCCGGGGCGAAGTATTGGAGAATCAGTTGCGAACTATATCGGCCATATTGAAAGGGTTAAAAACTTGCACATAAATGCATCTACAAACTGTTAGCTATAAGACACAAACCACGTCCAGTGTACTGTTTCTACAATTAGATCATATTTTTGTAAAAAATTGCCATGCTAGCGAATCATTCTGATAAGGTCCACATTGCCAGTTATGTGCAAATGTACGTGGCCAACTGGAGGTGAGATGGGTATAATGATGGCATTCTACACCCATGTGTGAAGTCCCTATTCCATCTCAGCCAATATAATTGTGCAGATGACCCAAACGAAGTATATACCAAAAAGTGAAGAGTAATAGAAAAGAAAGAAAGTGGAAAATTGAAAAATAAAAATAGTGTTACCTGCATGTTCATGTATGTAATCATTACAGTGCACATGATGAAAAGAAAAAAGTATAACAATGCCATCAGTAAGTGGTTCCCTCTATAGCTGGGAAAAGATGTCCCTCATAGGTTTGAAATGTTTTTTATCGCAAAAATTAACATAACATAATTTGGATGATGTCTTAGTCGCACAAACAGTATATATGTAACATTTCTTTAAACAATAAGAAAAAGAAAAGACAGAGAAATCAATACGTGTCATATGTATGTTTATGTTATGGTGTGATGTTTACACATAGGTTGTTTGTTCTAGATCCGAGATACAAAATAACAAGTTATACGCATATTCATAAGAAAAACGTAGAAAAAGAATAGGGAGTAAGCCCAGGCAACACACAGAATCAGACTAATAATAAAATTAATTGCCTGTCTGGATGTATATGGGTTATATGTCCTACGAAAAAGTGAAATTTATGGTGACCGAGGTATTAGTGTTGCCTATTTAGTATCCCACCCTTCCTTGCCTCAACAGAATCATCCCCTTAGATGTTAGAAAACTTTCTATAAGTGGCATTTTTAGAATTGTGACTTAAAATCCAATTTTAGCAGCTCTTCATGCCAGCTCCCCCTTCAACAGTTCTCCTGTCCAGCTTGCCCTCAATCTGCTACTCTCTGCTGCCTTAGGTTTGTGCCTCCTCTGCTTGTTTTTTCCCTTCTTTTCTATTCGCTTTTTGCTTGTTTTTCTGCCTGTTTCTTCCCACTTCTGCCCTCGATTTTTGCCTCTCCATGCTCATTCTGCCTGTTATTTTGCTTCTTTCTGCTTATTTCTGACCTCTATTTTGCCTCTTTCTGCTTGCTTCTGACCTTTATTTTATCTCTTTCTGCTTTTTTCTGATTTGGCTCTGGCGAAAACATCGCAACCACAACACCCAGATACCTCTAGGGGTGACGATGCTGGGCTATACAAATGCTGATTGATTGACTTTGCCATTAAATAGGGTTTAAAATTACAATCCTTCAGACACCAAATTAAACCTTCCTAATTGCATCCCAATTGAAAGTCCTCACAAATTAGCGGTAATAAGGTAACCCAATATTATCCCATGGAAGAGGTAGGCCTTCAAGTAGTATTCACCTCACCCTCTCCTATGGGCTTGGTAGGGCCTACCCTAGAAGTGACTTATATGAATTAAAAAAGGTTTAAACCTAGCAGAGTGTTACTTTTGCCAGGTCGAAATGGCAGTTTAAAACTGCATGCCAGACTACAACGGCAGGCCTGAGCCATATTTAAAAGCCAATGTAAGTAAGTGAGTGGCACAATCTATGCAGGCCCAGTAGTACAATTTAATTTAGAGGCCCTAGGCACATGTAGGACCACGTTACTGGGGACTTGCAAGCAAATTAAATGTGCCAGTGGGGTGTAAACCAATATTACTGCATTTCAGGGAGCGAGCACAGGCACTTTAGCACTGGTTAGCAGTGGTAAAGTGTGCAGATTCCTAAGGCCAGAAAAAACGAAGTCAGCAAAACAGGAGTGATTTAAGGCAAGAAGTTGGGGAAAAAAGCACACCAAGGATGTCGTGTCCAGCAATAGTCTTACACTTGCTCATCATACGGATTGAGAGTCCCTGAATGCCTGCTTCTTTGTGTTTATTTTCGCATGTGTACACACACCTCTGTTCCTTCTGGTCTCTCTTTGCAGGACTAAGAAAGATGCAAGTTTAAAAAAGTTTTTCTGAAGACTCGTGTTGATAACAGAAACAAGCAGTGACATCTGAATACATGATTACACGAGATGCAACCTGTGCCAAAGATCCTTCTCTACAGATGTGAAAGGTGCCAAGTTCACTGCTTGCTAGATGAGAGAATGTGCGACCACTGCCCATCTCTGCCCATATGGATGCATTTTGGGACTTGTCTTCTCCTTAATCTGTTTTTCAATAAAATGATCATTATGTTCCTTTTTAAAACATGAGCAAGTTTTTTAATATTATTTTCATCAGTGTTCAATTGAAGAACTTGTCAGCAGAAATGTAATGTGAGCATACATTAATGTCACACAAGCAACACACCCATTGCCTTACCTGTTCTGTATTTGTGTAGCCTGCTCTACTGATGCCTGTGAAAAGGCCCATTTTGTGACTGTGGAGAATAGTTACACTAATTTTGCTAATATGGAGAACTCCCATTGTAGTTCAGCTCACACTACAAGTGTCAGGGCACTACTCCTCTCTTGAATGGGATTGCGTCTGTGTTGAGTATCTTACCTCCTTTGTCCTTGCTGCCTCCAAATCATGACCCACCAATTGATCATGCCTCTTTTTGGATCATACCACTTCCTGGGCATATACACCTTGGGCATATACGCCTTTCAGAATATACACCATTTTCAGGCTGCTGCCATTATGTGGTGTTTGAACCGCTCCCATGTCCGGCATGTTGTGTGAGTCCAAATCCCAACTATTGGTTGGTGTTCTGTGGGAAGTCGTCTGAATGCTGTCATATTTGGGAGTCTGAAGCTAGGTGAAACTTGTGTTATGCTGGCGTAATTTGGGTATTTTTTCACAGCACTTATTATGCAAAATCACAAAATATGTTATAACGCCACAGCGCATAATTACATGTCATTCACTGTGAATTCGCCATTCGCTGTAAAAATGTGTGTGAATGCACGTTAACAACGGAACTGATGAGTGGTTGGTGTTCCCTGTGCTTCATTGTTGTTGCACTTATTTTTAGCGTAAAATGCATCCTCACACTTAGGGCCCGATTACGATGGGGTAAGGAATGGCTCCGACCCTCGGTCAGAGCCATCCTTACCGCATCATAATCTCCTGCTAGTAGTAATTTTCGACCAACCCATTTTAATGGAGTCGATCGGAAATTATTACAAACAGGAGTTCCGAATGGATGACGACGGGCTCGGAGAGCACGTCCGCCATTCGAAAGGGCTGCAGTAATCCCTCAGCCTTCTCTTTCCGGCCGAGGGATTACAATGGAAGTTTCCCACTGCCTTTCTGTGCCGGCCTTTCCAACACAGACAGGCATTGGGAATCTGTCTCTGGGGGCCCCCAGCAGGGTCCCCATGGTTACAAGGCTGCCGAATGGTGGGTTAGAGGGCTCCCATGGTGCCCCCCTTTTGATCCATGAACCCCGCGCAGGCACCTTGAGGTGCCTGCCACAGGGTGTAGGGATGAACTGCACCTCTGCACTTTGCTATAAGAGCATGCATTCCCGTCGAAATGCAAGCTCCCATAGCAAAGTATAGGATTGCGTCCGAACAGGTGTCAGTCGCATCCTAATTCCTGGGCTGTAACCGACGACAGGATGTCGTTCGGTTACAGTTCCAAACTGATGTCGGACGGACATCAGGGCCTTAGTGTTCAAAGCATTGGAGGTATTGATTAATTTGATAAACAGTTCTGTCATATTTACTTGACCTTTCCATATGACCAACATGTTGTTGATGTACCTGTGCCAGACACAAATGTTTGTTTTGAAGGAATTATTGTCAGAGTAGTAGAATCTCTTCTCAAAGTTATGTACGCCTCAATATGAAAGACTCTTGGCGAAGGGTCTCTAAAAGAAGTACCACAGGATTGTAGGTAGAGTCTTTTTAAAGTAATTCTCTGTCAATATTATATGAGTTAAGGAGGTGATAAATTCTATTGGAGCCTTGTGTCCCCAATCTTGAAAATGCTTTCAATTACTCTAACGGTTTCAATTGTAGGTATAATTATGTATAACAACTCTATATCTAATCCCATAAGTATACTCTCCACTGGATTAGATAGCATCTGATTGATCAGTTCAATAATTTCTTTAATATCCTCTGAATTTGATGGCATGGATTAGACTAATTGTCTTCATTGATGATCTAAAAATTGAGATGAGGTACTAATATTGAACCAATCCCTGATTCTATAGGACGTTGAGATGTGGCTCATTTCGTCTTCTGAATTTTTGGGATTGCGTAAAAAAATGCAATGCGTGGATCTTTGTTGATTAAAAAAAAATCTTCTCTTTATTGGTAATCCAATCCCAATCTATTGTATCAGTAATGATCCTTTTGGTAGTTTTAAGGAGCCTAGGCGTAGAGTCTTGGGTTATTATCTTACAATTGTGTGTGTCTTCTAGGAGACTTTGCCATTTTTTATTATGTACTGGGGTATTGTGTAACACTGTTGCCCCCTTCTCATCTTCTGGCTTTAAAACAATCTATTTGCTGTCACCTAATTCTTTCAAGGCTCTTCTCTCATCCTAAATTGTGTTATAGTGTCTTGTTATACTCTGTGGTTGATTGTTTCTTGTTGCCATTTTTAGGAAGATCCACTTAAGAATGTTCTTAGTGGGTAATGTAAGTGTTACAAAGGGGAGGAATGACATGGAATTTCATAGGAAATCCACTTTCCTACCCTCAATAATACATTTCTCACCATGATGTTGATATTGTCAACCCACAGGGGATATATAATAAGACAGTATATCCTGAGTGAGGTTGTAGGAGTCTTGATAGAAGTAGGTACCAACAAAGAGATCGTGATAAAGCCAGCAGATAAACGGTGTGTAATAGTGTTACTGAATGCCTCAACATACAACATGACCTTCCATTTGGAGCATCTCTACACCCTAAACCGGTAACACAACTTGTACCATAGGGCACTTGCCTTTATGGTTGATTATTTTCATGCAACTTGTTCACTGGCAAAAAACTACTGCCTATTACTTTCAGCATCTACGTTGTTGTGGAAAGCACACATGTATATGTGACTAGAAATCCCTTTGTTTTCAGCACTCTGTAGGAGCAGAGCATGCAAGATTCAGGACGCTGTAAAAATGATTTTTGGGCTGCTAGGCTTGCAAGGTCTAGCACCCTGTAGAAATGCTTCTGGGTCTGCGGGGTATGCAAGGTCTAGCACCCTGTGAAAATGTTTCTCATGATCAGGGGCGGCACCTTCGTTTGAGCAGAGGAGTGTTGCCTCAGAAACCAAAATGTCCCCAAAAAAGCTCCAGTGATGAAATATAAAATGGTAATAAAGTTCATTTATTACCATTTTATTTTTCATCCACCCGTCCCGAACAGAGCGTCAGGATGGGGTGGGGCCTGCTTAGTGACAGCAGCAGAGAGGAGGTGTGGCTGCCAGGGTACTTCAGTTCAAAGTGCGCATGTCCCTTTGGCCGGCCGTCTTGCGATGGTCAGACAGATATGCACACTTTGAAACCTCTTTAACTCAGCTGTCTTAAGACAGCTGGGTTAGACTAAGCACAGGCCTCCAGTGACCTCATGAGAGCCGAGAAAGGCCGCTCTTTCCAATCCTCGTTCTGTTCTCATGCAGGTTAACAGCATGAGAGCAGCGCCAGGTTTGGTTTGGGGAGTTGTTGAGGGCCCCGCACTGGAGGCAGAGCAGAGAAGAAGAAACCGGAGTGAGTAGGACGATCGTCAGGTAAGTGCCTATTTATTTATTTTTTTAATATGTGCAGTAACTCACCCATTTGCCCACTCCACCACTCTCTAGTGCTGCGAGCCGCGACTGCTGATGATGCAGGGATTCAAGATTCAGCAGCATGTAGAAATGTTTCTCATGCTATTGAGTATGCCTGGTTCAGCATCCTGTGGAAATTATTCTCAAGCTGCAGTGCATGCAAGGTTCAGCATCCTGTAGAAATGCTGCCTCGACCCCTCTTCAAGACCAAACGACCACCACACCCTGATCCCCCACACCATACCAAGCCTAACATCCCCCTACCTGCTCCAGATAAGCGCAATACATCATCCGTGGCTCCCAACCCCCAGTCTCGACCCCTCTCCAAGTCTATACGACCACCACACCCTGATCCCCCACACCATACGACCTACTCCAGTACCCTATCCAGTAACGTAATAAACACCAAAAGACAACACATCTCCAGCAACGCACCAACAGGTCGTAGTGACCCCATGCAGAAGCAATCCCCCACCACTCAAGACGAGACGGACTGCCGTCTCGCCCGTATCGAAAATCAAGTCGCCTTTATAATACAAGGACTGAATCTAATCCTATCCAACCTCTTGATGCTTCACAACCCCCCATAAACACCCACCCCTTAAATTTTTACATGAGGACACACACTTTCATTTTTTTGTTTTTTTTTGTTTGTTTTTTAGGCACGAGGAGATTAAGTGATTTGCCCGGAATCACAGGAGGTTTTGGCATCGTTACCGAGACTCGAACCCAGATCCCCAGGTCCGAGGTCGAGCGCCTTAGCCGTTAGGCCAACTCCTCTCTCCTCAAGTTCCTCTCCCCGTTCCCAAGCCAGGCACCCCGTCCCTCCCCGCATCATGCCACGAGACCAAATAGAACCGCAGAAGCCATGTCCCCGGAGGAAGCGCTCGAGCTGTCCTCCTCATACACCACCCCTCGCGTCGAGCAATCTTCAATCCAGGTAATCACTGGCTTCAGAAGTGATCAAACCCTCCAGAAATCCCCTAGACCACCAGCCTTCCTCATCAACATCCCTATTGACCCTAAAGTAGAAAGATCGAACACGAACTGCATGCTTATTAACTGCAAATCCGCCTCGAAGCATGGCACAGAGCTGGCAGAAACCATACTCAATCATGACATAGATATAGCCTTCATCACCGAAACCTGGCTAAACGACTGTTCGCCTCCCATTCTGGATATGCTCGTACCCCCGGGCTTCTCTATCATCAAGGATAGGAAGGACCAAATAGGCGGTGGCGTGGCAATTATCCACAACAACAACATATTGATCGCTGAAATAGATTCCATTAACCACAACTCCTTTGAATGCCTAACCACCAACATCAGTACCGCCAACAACACTGTACTCCATTGTAACCTCCTGTACCATCCACCATGCAACACCACCTCGTTCACGGAGCACCTGTCAGACCTCATAGCCCACTGCTCCATCCGAAGCACCAACAACATAATTTTAGGCGACCTCAATCTCCACTGGAATGATGAGAATAGTGTTCCAGTACAAGCCCTGACTGACCTATTACACTCTAACAAGCTTACCCAGCACTGCTCAAAAGAAACCAACAACAAAAACGCAATCATGGACCCCATCATCGCCCAACAGGACGCATTCACTATAGACCACATCCTTCCAGTTGACTGGTCGGATCATCACCTAATTCTCTTCCACCTATTGCAACCAATCTTGTGTCAGCCCTCCACGAAAGACCCTCCAACGTGGTCTAGGAACCTATCGCAGATCAACACTGTCGAATTAGAAGAAAAAATATCCTCCCTCCTGCACATCTCCGAGGACGGCCTCTCTACTGCAGAACTCACAGCACACTACAACACAACGATGTCCTCCATCTTAGACCAACTCGCCCCCGTGAAACTGAAAAAAACCAGGAGCATCCCCTCAAGAACATGGTTCAACAAGGACATCAACAAGGAAAGAAGGCAACTCAGATCCTCAGAACGGCTCTGGAGAAAGAACCCCTCCTCTAGCCACTGCGAAAAGCTCAAATCAGCAAGAAGAAAGTACAAAAATCATATCAACAATGAAAAAACCAACTTCTTCTGTACTGCGCTCAATAAGGCAAAAAACAGACCAAGAGAACTATTTGACATCATTAAAAAACAAACGTCCAAGCCGTCGAACTCCCTTGTCCAGCCCTCTAAAGCCTTATGCGATAACTTCGCCAACTTCTTCAACGACATAATCGATAAGATCGAACTTTCCCTTGACATCAACCCACATCCTCCAGGCAACAACCTCACAGCAATCGAAACCACCTTGAGCAGGCGTCCTGCAATTACTTGGTCCGCCTTCGACCCCGTCACAGAATCTGAGATTCTCAACTTAATCTCCACATCCAAACCCTCATCCCACAACTTGGACCCTATACCATCCCAATTGGCCAAAGATCTGAAACTCACCCTTGCCCCACTCTGGTGCGAAATCATAAACAGCTCCCTTAAAACGGGCACCATACCCGACTGCCTCAAAGTCGGACAAGTAACACCTCTCTTGAAAAAACCAGGCCTAGACTCTAACCACCTGAATAACTTCAGACCGGTCTCCAATCTTCCCTTCTTGGTCAAAATTCTCAAAAAATGCGTTCTCCATCAACTGAACAAACATATCGACACTATCAACCTGCTAGACCAGCATCAATCAGGTTTTAGAAAAGGTTGTAGCACCGAAACTGCAATCCTTAACATTGTGGATGACATTCGTTACTCCATTAATTCAGACCATTGCTGTTTAGTCATCATCCTTGACCTGTCAGCAGCCTTCGACACGGTAGACCATAGTCTTCTCATCAAGGCTCTCAAAGAGAGAGCTGGTGCAGATGAACAGGTTCTACAATGGTTCTCATCCTTCTTCCAGAATCGCTCCCAGAGAGTCAAAATCAAATCCTTTACTTCTGACGTTCTCCCTGTGAACAGAGGCGTCCCCCAAGGATCCGTTCTCTTCCCTCAATTGTTCAACATATACATGGTACCCCTCACCTCCATTTTGAAGAAAGCCAACATCCCCTTCCATCTATATGCAGATGACACCCAGATATACCTGGAATCCTCCTCTCTCAACGACAGTCTAAGACTCAATAATACTCTCAAAGAAGTCCAAGAGTGGCTATCATCGAACCACCTTAAACTCAATCAAGGTAAAACCGAGATCCTCCTCATCTCCAACAAGGAAGAAAACCCGCAAATGACGGAGTGGCTGAAAGCCATTGATACTCTCAACACGAATCTCACCCTGATAAACTCGGTAAAATCACTGGGAATCGCCCTGGACCACAAACTATCCATGACTAACCACATCAAGAACTCTACTAAGAATGCCTTCTTCAATCTGAAGCTACTCAACAAAATCAAACCCTTCATTCCACCTACGGATCTCAAACAAGCCACCCAATCTCTGGTGTTATCCAGACTGGACTACGGGAACGCGAACCTCTGGTATGCCTCTCTCTCACCTAGCACCCCTAAAAACCACCCACAGTGCAGCGGCCAGAATGGTCTCAGGAGTAAAAGAATTTGACCACATTTTTCCGGCACTCAGAGATCTAAAATGGCTCCCAGTGGAAATGCGGGCCAACTTCAGAACGGCCTGCCTGACACACAAAGCCTTACACACAAGGAAACCAGAATACCTAGCCTCTAAACTCAAGAAAGCCGGTCAATCTAGAAGTCTCAGAAGCTCCAACTCCCTCCTTCTCATCCCCCTGAAAACACGCAAACAGAAAATGGCAACCCGCTCCTTTGCAGGGAATGCTCCAAAAATCTGGAACGCCATCCCCGTGGACATCAGAACTATTCCCTCCTTTCTAAAGTTCAAAGGCCGCCTAAAAGCCCTCTACCTCAACCATGCCTTCCCAAACCCAATTACGTAACTCTCAAGCTCCAACATGTCAGCCTTTAGACCGCTCGCCCCCGCAACCTACCTCATCTCCCTTATCCTCCCCATCACATGAGGTCTACACCACCAGGAGAATCTCTCTGAATAATGCTCTGCCGAGTCAGCAAGAATTCTCCCTGACCATTATACCTCAACGAGGACCTCCGATCCCCTGAAACCTATTCCTCAGCGTCACACCTCAGCCCTCATCGCCTGTGGACTATCTGAATGCATATCTTTGTGTGTATTTTACCTGTGGACTATCAGATCGTTTATCTTTGTGTATATTCTATTTGTTGACTCTGTATTTGACTTCTACATTTCCTGTTGTAAAGCGCTCCGATACCCTCGGGTCTGGCCAGCACTATAGAAAACTCCTAAATAAAAAAATAAAAAGAAATAAAAAATAGTTCAGCAAACAGCAGAAATACTTCTCATGCTGCAGGACATCTAAGAGTCATCACCCTATAGAAATTATTCTCATGCTGCAGGACATTCATCACCATTTAGAAATGCTTCTCATGCTGCAGGACATGCAAGATTCATTACCCTTACGAAATGCTTCTCATGCTGCAGAACATGGAAGATTCATTTCCCTTTAGAAATGCTTCTCGTGCTGCAGGACATGCATGATTCATCACCCTTTAGAAATGCTTCTCATGCTGCAGGACATGTATGAATCATCACCCTTTAGAAATGCTTCTCGTGCTGCAGGACATGCAAGATTCATCACCCTTTAGAAATGCTTCTCGTGCTGCAGAACATGCAAGATTCATCATCCTTTAGAAATGCTTCTTGTGCTGCAGGACATGAAAGATTCATTACCCTTTAGAAATGCTTCTCGTGCTGGCGGACATGCATGATTCATCACCCTTTAGAAATGCTTCTCATAATGCAGGACATGTATGAATCATCACCCTTTAGAAATGCTTCTCGTGCTGCAGGACATGCAAGATTCATCACCCTTTAGAAATGCTTCTCGTGCTGCAGGACATACAAGATTCATCACCCTTTAGAAATGCTTCTTGTGCTGCAGGACATGCAAGATTCATCACCCTTTAGAAATGCTTCTCGTGCTGCAGGACCTGCATGAATATTCATCACCCTTTAGAAACGCTTCTCATGCTGCAGGACATGTATGAATCATCACCCTTTAGAAATGCTTCTCGTGCTGCAGGACATGCAAGATTCATCACCCTTTAGAAATGCTTCTTGTGCTGCAGGACATGCAAGATTCATCACCCTTTAGAAATGCTTCTCGTGCTGCAGGACATGCAAGATTCATCACCCTTTAGAAATGCTTCTCGTGCTGCAGGACATACAAGATTCATCACCCTTTAGTATTGCTTCTTGTGCTGCAGGACTTGCAAGATTCATCACCCTTTAGAAATGCTTCTCGTGCTGCAGGGCATGCATGATTCATTACCCTTTAGAAATGCTTCTCGTGCTGCAGGACATGCAAGATACATCACCCTTTAGAAATGCTTCTTGTGCTGCAGGACATGCAAGATTCATCACCCTTTAGTATTGCTTCTTGTGCTGCAGGACATGCATGAATCATCACCCTTTAGATATTCTTCTCATGCTGCAGGACATGCAAGATTCATCACCCTTTAGAAATGCTTCTTGTGCTGCAGGACATGCAAGATTCATCACCCTTTAGTATTGCTTCTTGTGCTGCAGGACATGCATGAATCATCACCCTTTAGATATTCTTCTCATGCTGCAGGACATGCAAGATTCATCACCCTTTAGAAATGCTTCTTGTGCTGCAGGACATGCAAGATTCATCACCCTTTAGAAATGCTTTGCGTGCTGCAGGGCATGCATGCACCATCACCCTTTAGAAATGCTTCTCGTGCTGCAGGACATGCAAGATACATCACCCCTTAGAAATGCTTCTTGTGCTGCAGGACATGCAAGATTCATCACCCTTTAGTATTGCTTCTTGTGCTGCAGGACATGCAAGATTCATCACCCTTTAGAAATGCTTCTCGTGCTGCAGGACATGCAAGATACATCACCCTTTAGAAATGCTTCTTGTGCTGCAGGACATGCAAGATTCATCACCCTTTAGTATTGCTTCTTGTGCTGCAGGACATGCATGAATCATCACCCTTTAGATATTCTTCTCATGCTGCAGGACATGCAAGATTCATCACCCTTTAGAAATGCTTCTCGTGCTGCAGGACATGCAAGATACATCACCCTTTAGAAATGCTTCTTGTGCTGCAGGACATGCAAGATTCATCACCCTTGAGTATTGCTTCTTGTGCTGCAGGACATGCATGAATCATCACCCTTTAGAAATGCTTCTCATGCTGCAGGACATGCAAGATTCATCACCCTTTAGAAATGCTTTGCGTGCTGCAGGGCATGCAAGCTTTATCACCCTTTAGAAATGCTTCTCGTGCTGCATTACATGCGAGATTCATCACCCTTTAGAAATGCTTCTCGTGCTGCATTACATGCAAGATTCATCACCCTTTAGAACTGCTTCTCGTGCTGCAGGGCATGCAAGCTTTATCACCCTTTAGAACTGCTTCTTGTGCTGCAGGGCATGCAAGATTCATCACCCTTTAGAACTGCTTCTCGTGCTGCAGGACATGCAAGATTCATCACCCTTAAGAAATGCTTCTTGTGCTGCATGGCATGCAAGATTCATCACCCTTTAGAAATGCTTCTCATGCTGACATGGAAGATTCATCACCCTTAAGAAATGCTTCTCATGCTGCAGGACATGCAAGATTCATCACCCTTTAGAAATGCCTCTCGTGCTGCAGGACATGCAAGACTCATCACCCTTTAGAAATGCCTCTCGTGCTGCAGGACATGCAAGATTCTTCACCCTTTAGAAATGCTTCTTGTGCTGCAGGACATGGAAGATACATCACCCTTTAGAAATGCTTCTCGTGCTGCAGGACATGCAAGATTCATCACCCTTTAGAAATGCTTCTTGTGCTGCAGGACATGCAAGATTCATCACCCTTTAGAAATGCTTCTCGTGCTGCAGGACATGCAAGATTCATTACCCTTTAGAAATGCTTCTCGTGCTGCAGGGCATGTTAGATCACCTTTTCGAAATGCTTCTCATCCTGCAGGGCATGTAAGATTCATCACCCTTTAGAAATGCTTCTTGTGCTGCAGGACATGCAAGATTCATCACCCTTTAGAAATGCTTCTCGTGCTGCAGGACATGCAAGATTCATTACCCTTTAGAAATGCTTCTCGTGCTGCAGGGCATGTTAGATCACCTTTTCGAAATGCTTCTCATCCTGCAGGGCATGTAAGATTCATCACCCTTTAGAAATGCTTCTCATGCTGCAGGGCATGTAAGATGATCACCTTTTCGAAATGCTTCTCGTGCTGCAGAACATACAAGATTCATCACCCTTTAGAAATGCTTCTTGTGCTGCAGGACATGCAAGATTCATCACCCTTTAGAAATGCTTCTCGTGCTGCAGGACATGCAAGATTCATTACCCTTTAGAAATGCTTCTCGTGCTGCAGGGCATGTTAGATCACCTTTTCGAAATGCTTCTCATCCTGCAGGGCATGTAAGATTCATCACCCTTTAGAAATGCTTCTCATGCTGCAGGGCATGTAAGATGATCACCTTTTCGAAATGCTTCTCGTGCTGCAGAACATACAAGATTCATCACCCTTTAGAAATGCTTCTCGTGCTGCAGGACATGCAAGATTCCTCACCCTTTAGAAATGCTTCTCGTGCTGCAGGACATGCAAGATTCACCACCCTTTAGAAATGCTTCTCGTACTGCAGGACATGCAAGATCCCTCACCCTTCAGAAATGCTTCTTGTGCTGCAGGACATGCAAGATTCATCGCCCTTTAGAAATGCTTCTCGTGCTGCAGAACATGCGAGATTCATCACCCTTTAGAAATGCTTCTCGTGCTGCAAGATATGCGAGATTCATCACCCTTTAGAAATGCTTCTCGTGCTGCAGGAAATGCAAGATTCATCACCCTTTAGAAATGCTTCTCGTGCTGCAGGACATGCGAGATTCATCACCCTTTAGAAATGCTTGTCGTGCTGCAGGACATGCGAGATTCATCACCCTTTAGAAATGCTTCTCGTGCTGCAAGACATGCAAGATTCATCACCCTTTAGAAATGCTTCTCATGCTGCAGGACATGCGAGATTCATCACCCTTTAGAAATACCATTCGTGCTGCAAGACATGCAAGATTCATCGCCCTTTAGAAATGCTTCTTGTGCTGCAGGACATGCAAGATACATTACCCTTTAGAAATGCTACTTGTGCTGCAGGACATGCAAGATACATTACCCTTTAGAAATGCTACTTTTGCTGCAGGACATGCAAGATACATCACCCTTTAGAAATGCTTCTTGTGCAGCAGGACATGCAAGATTCATCACCCTTTAGTATTGCTTCTTGTGCTGCAGGACATGCATGAATCATCACCCTTTAGAAATGCTTCTCATGCTGCAGGACATGAAAGATTCATCACGCTTTAGAAATGCTTCTCGTGCTGCATTACATGCGAGATTCATCACCCTTTAGAAATGCTTCTCGTGCTGCATTACATGCAAGATTCATCACCCTTTAGAACTGCTTCTCGTGCTGCAGGGCATGCAAGCTTTATCACCCTTTAGAACTGCTTCTCTTGCTGCAGGGCATGCAAGATTCATCACCCTTTAGAAATGCTTCTCGTGCTGCTGGGCATGCAAGATTAATCACCCTTTAGAACTGCTTATCGTGTTGCAGGGCATGCAAGATTCATCACCCTTTAGAACTGCTTCTCATGCTGCAGGGCATGCAAGATTCATCACCCTTTAGAACTGCTTCTCGTGCTGCAGGACATGCAAGATTCATCACCCTTAAGAAATGCTTCTTGTGCTGCATGGCATGCAAGATTCATCACCCTTTAGAAATGCTTCTCGTGCTGACATGGAAGATTCATCACCCTTAAGAAATGCTTCTCATGCTGCAGGACATGCAAGATTCTTCAACCTTTAGAAATGCTTCTTGTGCTGCAGGACATGTAAGATTCATTACCCTTTAGAAATGCTTCTCGTGCTGCAGGGCATGTAAGATCACCTTTTCTAAATGCTTCTCATCCTGCAGGGCATGTAAGATTCATCACCCTTTAGAAATGCTTCTCATGCTGCAGGGCATGTAAGATGATCACCTTTTTGAAATGCTTCTCGTGCTGCAGAACATACAAGATTCAGCACCCTTTAGAAATGCTTCTCGTGCTGCAGGACATGCAAGATTCATCACCCTTTGGAAATGCTTCTCGTCCTGCAGGACATGCAAGATTCCTCACCCTTTAGAAATGCTTCTCGTGCTGCAGGACATGCAAGATTCACCACCCTTTAGAAATGCTTCTCGTGCTGCAGGACATGCAAGATTCCTCACCCTTCAGAAATGCTTCTTTTGCTACAGGACATGCAAGGTTCATCGCCCTTTAGAAATGCTTCTCGTGCTGCAGGACATGCGAGATTCATCACCCTTTAGAAATGCTTCTCGTGCTGCAAGACATGCGAGATTCATCACCCTTTAGAAATGCTTCTCGTGCTGCAGGACATGCAAGATTCATCACCCTTTAGAAATGCTTCTCATGCTGCATTACATGCGAGATTCATCACCCTTTAGAAATGCTTCTCGTGCTGCAGGACATGCGAAATTCATCACCCTTTAGAAATGCTTCTCGTGCTGCAGGACATGCGAGATTCATAACCCTTTAGAAATGCTTGTCGTGCTGCAGGACATGCGAGATTCATCACCCTTTAGAAATGCTTCTCGTGCTGCAAGACATGCAAGATTCATCACCCTTTAGAAATGCTTCTCATGCTGCAGGACATGCGAGATTCATCACCCTTTAGAAATACTTATCGTGCTGCAAGACATGCAAGATTCATCGCCCTTTAAAAATGCTTCTCGTGCTGCAGGACATGCGAGATTCCTCACCCTTTAGAAATGCTTCTCATGCTGCAGGACATGCAAGATTCATCACCCTTTAGAAATGCTTCTTGTGCTGCAAGACATGCAAGATTCCTCATACTTTAGAAATGCTTCTCGTGCTGCAGGACATGCAAGATTAATCACCCTTTAGAAATGCTTCTCATGCTGAAGGACATGTATGAATCATCACCCTTAAGAAATGCATCTCGCGCTGCAGGACATGCAAGATTCATCACCCTTTAGAAATGCTTCTCGTGCTGCAGGGCATGTAAGATGTTCTCCTTTTCGAAATGCTTCTCATGCTGCAGGATTGCAAGATTCATCACCCTTTAGAAAAGCTTCTTGTGCTGCCGGATATGCAAGATTCATCACCCTTTAGAAATGCTTCTCATGGTGCAGGGCGTGTAAGATTCATCATCACTCTTTAGAAATGCTTCTCGTGCTGTAGGACATGCAAGATTCATCACCCTTTAGAAATGCTACTCCTGATGCAGGACATGCAAGATTGATCACCCTTTAGAATTGCTTCTCGTGCTGCAGGACATGCAAGATTCATCACCCTTTAGAAATGCTTCTCGTGCTGCAGGACATGCAAGATTCATCACCCTTTAGAAATGCTTCTCGTGCTGCAGGACATGCAAGATTCATCACCCTTTAGAAATGCTTCTCGTGCTGCAAGACTCATCACCCTTTAGAAATGCTTCTCGTGCTGCAGGGCATGCAAGATTCATCACCCTTTAGAAATGCTTCTCGTGCTGCAGGGCATGCAAGATTCATCACCCTTTAGAAATGCTTCTCGTGCTGCAGGACATGTAAGAGACATCTTTGTCTCAGTGGGGACTGAGGTGGTCATTGGCTTCAACTTTCCTCGAAACGTAGAACATTGATAAAGACAATGTCCCATGAGACCTCAGCTTGTGCAAAAGACACATTTTGGCTGCTGTAGATGTGGAGAGATGCTTCTGCCTCCCTAGCATTCTTTATTCAGTCTGGCATGCTGCCAGGATGACTTCACATTCAACAGAGAGGAACCAGCTGTTGCGAGTAATCAGTGACATCTTAAGGAATTTGGAGGTCTTGGGCAACACATATTTTGGGGCACCTTGTCTGGATCACCTTTGGAGCTACGGCCCAATTTCAGCTAATTCCAGCCTTTGTGATGGCAAAAAATAATAAATTATATGTTAATCTTTCAGAAACCCGGGCATGAAAAGTAGCTGAAATTTCAAGCCACCTTTTATCCACCATCCAAACAATACCACAAGAAATGTTGAAAAAACATTGTGTTTGGATCTAGATTTTGTTTTACTGTAAAAACAATATTTTATGTTGAATTCAGTGTCTAAAGTAAACCAGCCTTTTCCTCCCATTGTATGAAACACACTGTAAGGGTGACTTGGTAGCTTTCTAGTGGCCCAGTGCAAAACATTAAAATAAGACAACAGCACACAGCCTTTTACATTGTGGCTTTAGTTGACAGGTATTCATAATCACAAATAAATCTATCCTCATTACCGGCATTGTTGCTGTAACAGTGACAATCAAAGCTCCGCTTTGAGGATTTTCACCATTCCATCAGATAAAATCTTATCATTTTCTTAATATTTATCTTCCCTTGCCTTGTCCTCCTTCTGCTCCTATGGTGTATACACATCTCTGGCTAAGGAAAGAGAGAAGTAAAATAGAGGAACATTGAGGTAGTGATAAAGAAGAAGTAGAAAGATGGGTGATTTATGACAGATGTAAGATAAACAGTCAAAGGTGAAGTGGCTAGAAGGAAGGACTCAATAAGGTAGAAATAGGAAGGGGTGGGTATAGAAAGAGATGAAAAGGGCTGGGTGGCTAGGTAAGGTTTTATAATGGAGTACAGAGAAAGAAAGAGTTACAGAAAACAAGCAGGGAATTTCAAGAGAGGAGTGCGGTACGCTGTGGAGTTATTCGAGAGAAAGGTAAGCTATAGAGAGGTAAGCTAGACGTAGATGAGAGAGTGGAGATGGAGAAGGCTTAGGTACCATAAATTGTGGAGTTAGATATAGAGAAGTACAAAGAGATGGGTGGGATACAAGCAAAAAGGCAAGGTAGAGAAATTTAGGGCCATATGTATCAAGGAACCAATTTGCGATTCTGTAATAGCGATTTTAAAGAAATCGCTATTTTAGAATCGCAAATTGGTATGTATCAAGAAAATATTTTTTTTTTAGCGATTTCCTGATATTCCTTAATTGCGAATTCGCAATTAAGGAATACTTTCCCATTCATTTCTATGGGCCAGGAGGCCCATAGGAAGGAATGGGAATTGTTTCTCAATTTGCGATTCGCAATTTGCTAATCGCAAATTGAGAATAATTTCAAGGATGCAGGGGTGTCCAAAGGACACCCTAGTGCACCCCTGAAATAAGCATAGGTGCACATGTGGTGCACATACATGCCCTAAGGGCATGTATGTGCGTCACATGGCACTTTGAAAAATACAAAAATGTGCATTTTTCAAGGAATTCGCAACTTACCACCAACTATAAATTGGTGGTAATTTGAAATTCCTTAAGGCCATTTAGCAAACTTTTTTGGCTTCTTACATTGCATTTAAGGAATCGCAAAATTTGCGATTCCTTGAATGCAATCACAAAATAAGGAATCGCAAATTTTGCGACTCATTATTTTGCATGCAGATTTGTATGATACATACCATTTTGCGAAAATGCGTTCGCAAAAGGTCTAACCTGCCAACATTTGAGTAAAAAAGTATGTGGTGAATTCTACAATATGCAGATTTAGGTGCAGAAGACACAAAATCTGCATGTTATTCCCCATTTGTATGAGGAAAACAATAGGAGAATAGGCGTTATTTATTGGCCTGGTAAATACCAGTCCGTGAAGTTTCAGCACATTTTGGGGCTGAGAAAAGACATATACCCCATCGGACTTGTAATGAGGAGCTACATTTGTTAAACATGCCTAACAGCAAAATATTAAAAAATGGAATTTCATGCTCCTTTTTAATATGATGGGACTGTTGATGGTTCCAATCCCTTTAGCAGAGGGCCACATGGAAGATGGGGGCCTAGGGTAATTGCCTACCTTGCCCAAGACTTAAAACGTCTCTCTATAAAATGCTAGGATTAAGAACAAGGTTTAACCAACTGTGAGGGGGCACATGTGAGGAAATGGGGTATAACGGTGTGGTTGTGAGACCTCACCATGTAATGCACTTCTTAACCCATCTAGGACTAATATGTTTCGTGTCTTAAACCCTCTAGCTTAACCATGGGTAGCTGCGGCTCTGAGCTGCAAGGCTTACACAGAGGAACAAGTGTAAATCATTTAAACAGCATCAAAACAATTGAAGAAGAAATCAGGAAAACACTAAAGAAATCCAATCCCAGTTTATAAAAATAGGCTGTATTTTTAGAAACCACAATAAAGAAAATCCACCAGAGTATCCTGGAGATACAAAAATTACAAGGTAAAGTAAATATGCACTTTTTCACTTAACAGTGAACAGGCTTTGGCATGTTCAACAAATTTGACAATTAGAAACTTTATCAATCAAAACTTGACTAAGTATCAAAGCTGTTACTTAGAGTTACTTTAGGTGACCAACTCCAGTAGGGAGCCAGTGAGGGGACCAGCAAGGTCCTCATAAACAGTTACCTTAGAGGAAGAAGCAGTTTTCAGGAAGTTCCAGGCACTTTTTTCCCTTTGCTATATCTTCCTATAGAAGTGGTCCCAGTACAAGGGATTAAGGCTGATGAAGATGCTCAAGGATGGTGTGGTTGTGATGTTCTTTACAAGGGCTTTTCTGTGGCTATTCCTCGGTTCACTTACTCAGTGAGGTGTTCCTGGTCATAGGGGTCAACGTCCCTTGAAGTCCTCTCAGTCTGGCAGAAGTCCATTCACCACTGGTCTACCAGTCGCCTCGTATTAGGGTCACAGCCAAATCCTCTCCTGGGTCATAGCTTGTATTCTGGGGGACCAAGCTGCATTTTGATGACTCTGCCGTGGCCAGCAGACTTGGGGGCAACTTTGAGCATCATGTACTGATCTCTGTTGCTGCACGACAATGAGAAGCGGTGACTTTAAGATTTGGGCTCCCAACTCACCCCACCATGTACCGAGTAGGTGAATGGAGGTGCCTGCTCAGGTTAATTCTGCATTTTCTCCTACCTTTGCACAAGAGGACCATGACAAGCAGAATACACCTACTTCTGGGGAAGATGTGGAACATCAAATGCACCCATTTGTCGATTGCATGCAGAGATAGATATGACTGAAAGAGGAGGGCTAAGGACTTGTCTTGGTCAGTTTTATAATGGATTCATAATTAAGTAGCCTTTTGTCAGCTTTCATGCAAATACATGTTGCCTGTGCTCGCTCTCCAATGGTGGCAGAAATGGCATCCATTTTGTAATGTTTTTTTTCCAATTTTAGGATATTTCATGGAACAATGTTAACAATGGCTTTATAAACGTTTATAGACAATTTATGCCTAGTTACCATACAAATCTTATTTGCAGACAAAGCACAGCAATTTGGCCACAGCAATAAGTTTCACGAAATATCCTAACATTGAAAAAAAAACATTACAAAATGGATGTAATTTCTGTTGCAAAGCGATGATTATGTTGTAGTAGTCCTAGTTCTATGTTGATTATTGTGCATTATATGTATGTGGTGGTAAAAAATGTACTTTGACCCGTGATCAAGGAACGGCTGCTAGGAAACACGTCTGGCCTTTCTTCTCTGTTTTTCAATTAAACAAGCATTCACTCCAAAAAAGAATTGGGCTCAGCTTCGGTTTATTTACTGGTAGACCGCGGACAAATGTGAGAAATACGCAACCTCTCTGTGAGGCCGTCGCTATTAAGAGGCAGGAGGCTCGCAAAATCAGTGGTGTGTATATATATATGAAATTAACAAAAGCCCTCGAGCTTCGAGAGGGCACACAACACTCACCCCAGCTCCTGTGAGCATGCCCTGCTGTCACTCGCTTTCCTGGCACTCTTCAAATTAATTAATGGGCCGATGCGATTCAGGGCCTGCACGCCCCTTCCTCATAGACAGGCACGGGGGAAATTACGACTCGCCTCTGACTTCATTCAACTATTTATTTGATGAGGAGACGCCCTAAGTGGGCATGGCACAATCTGACACCCAGCAGCATGCTGGTAATTGTGGTCCCAGAGAGGTGAGTTAATATCTCCTTAAGTAGGCTCAGTCCCCCCGTAGGTTAGCCTCCGTTATAGTCCTTAAGTAGGTGGAGTGACAGGTTGTCGAGTAGCATCACACACGGGAAAGCGTGCTTGAAAGCTAGGAGCAGTTCCCTTCTAAAAGCCTTTTCGTTCTTAGACACGCTTCACGCTTTCAGTCCAAGTCAAGAATGGTGCTCCTCTCTACGGCCCAGGGGAGCTGTGTACTTAACAGGAATTAACAAAAGCCCTCGAGCTTCGAGAGGGCACACAACGCCAACCCCAGCTCCTGTGAGCATGCCCTGCTGTCACTCGCTTTCCTGGCACTCTTCAAATTAGGAAAAGCGTTTTTGTTTTGCCAATAACTTTGGAGCCGCGTGACGAATCTCAACAAATGTTTTCCAAAACCCACCATTTTTTTGTTCAGCTGCTGTGTTGAAACGTTTATGGTTAATCTGTTGAGTGAGGGCCGAGAAAAAAGGGAGGGGGGTCCCAAAACGTGTTTTGGGACCACGTTAAGTCAATGGGGATTTTTCATTTTTTGTACATGCCTACAGCCCGAAGTACTGAATGGAATGACATCAAATTTGGCAGAAACCTTGATGTTGGTCCAGAAAGCATGCTTTTTGTGATTTGGTGTAAATCCGTTCAGTAGTTTTTCAGCTATCTAACCTAAAAAATATAGAAATCTGGGGACGCGACTCCTTTCAGTTGACTCGTGGATCCTACTAAAATTCGAATGGCTGCCAACACTTCAAGCAGGCAGTGCTGGCAGCCATCTTGGGACTCTGCTAGAAGGCAAGTTGCAGGAAAAAGTAAAAAATAAAGAAAAGGTGGCGTGGGTGGATCCGCGGCTAAATAAAAAATAAAAGACGCAGGGAATCCTGTGCGTCTTTTTTCTAAAGCTTTTTTCTGAAGCCCCCGGGTGGGCCAAATCCCGGGGGCATGGTAAAAATAATGGAGGGGGCGCTCGGGCCCCCACCTCGGGCTATTCAAAGCCTTGGGGACCGTACCTCCCCGGAGCAGGGATATCATTGTATGCGGGGGAGCCCCACGGCTCCCCACTGCCCCGGTGACTGCCACCTCCCCAGAGCAGAAAATTATATGCGGGGGAGCCTCATGGTCCCCCGGTGACCGCCACCTCCCCTGGACACATACATTAATTATTTAAACAAAAAACAATGCAAGGGTGGTCTACTGCCTCCCTTGCAGCCCCAGGGACTGCCACTTCCCGGGGCTAAAATAAATAGGAATGTGTGTGGGGGGGCTCTGGCCCCCACGCAGACCCAGGGACTGCCACCTCCCTGGGCCAAAATAGAATAATGAAGGGGGTCCATTGCAGACCTCCGGCCCCGGGGACCACCACCTCCCTGGGGCTTACTTAATGAAGGAGGGGGGCCACAATGCCCCCTCCCTTTTTTATATAAAAGGGAGCAGACCCTGGGGGATGGGTCCCCACGGCCCAAAATAGTCTAGGGAAAGGGGGCCACCCGGCCCCTCTCTATAAAAAAGAAATAGAATTAATTTTTTTGAACGCTGCAACTCGCCAGAGGCACCCGCCCCCTTTTTCCACTACTATGCAAACACGCCTTCTGGTGCTGCTGGATGGGGGATGAAGTCCCCGTGGCTACGTAGGGTCCTTAGGGACCAACAAGACCTCCTGTTACATCCAGTAAGCCCCACACTGTGGGATTACTGAGAGGTGGTCAGAGGCTACTCCCCCTTTCTCCACCACTCTGCAAATGTGCCTCTGGGTGCACTGTTAGTGGGGGATGAGGTCCCCTTGCCTCCTGAGGGCCTCCAGTCAAAAGTGGACTTCTTCGCACACGCAGCAGTGTGCCAGGAGGAGCGTTTGTAGAGTGGTGGAGAAAGGGGGCGTGAAATGCAAAAACAACAGTTGATGGACAGAATGCAGAACAATGTCATACATTCACCCCAGTACAGAGATCTGGGCCTAAATCCATCGTTTTTTTGGCACTCCACACCACCCCAGTTCAGACATGGCCATATGCAAACCAGCCTTGACCCTGTGCCTCATGGGAACAGTCCAGCCCGAAGTGCCAAGCCATGTCTTTCCTGGACCAGAATCAAGCATCCTAGGTCCGGTTTCTGGCTATCAGCTGTCTTCAGCCAGGATAGCTTGACTCCAGTGGTGTGGAGAGCATGGGACTCACGTCTGAGCATACCCATCCCACTCGGGGTGACAAATGCAAAAACAACAGTTGATGGACAGAATGCAGAAAAAGGGGGCGTGGCCACTAAAAACCTCTATGCAAACCCACTGTGTTCGACATGCTGGAGGTAACAGTTGGGTAGTTGGCCCCCAAAGACCCTCAATAGCCAAGGGGGCTTCCTCCCCCTACTAGTAGTGCACCAAGGGGTGCGTTTGCAGAGTGGGGGAAAAGAGGGCATGGCTTCCTACCAGGTCTCAGCAATCCTTGGGCGCCAGCTACCTGCTCCTGTTAGCTCCAGTAAGTCCCACACAGCGGGAATGCTAAGAGGTCTTCGGAGGCCACGCCCCCATTCACCACCACTCTGCAAACGCGGCTTGTGATGCCTTAATGGTTGGGGGATGAAATCCACTTTACTCCTGAGTGACCTTGGGGGCCAAGAAGCCCTCTTGGTACCTCCAGTAAGTTCTACACAGCCGGATTCCTGAGAGCTGGTGGGAGGCCCAGGCCCCCTTCTCCACCACTCTACAAACGTGACTACTATTTAAAAAAAACATAGAAATTCACTGAAAAAAACAATGGTTACGGCACGAGTTGAGCTTCAGGAAAAAGAGAAAGAAAAAGAAAAAAAGGGGGGGGGATTAAAGATAAAAGTATTGAAAAAAAACTTGAAAAGGAAAGAGAGAAAAATAAGCGAAAGGAGAAAGAGAAAGAGAAGGAGAAGGAGAGAGAGAGAGAGAAGGAGAAGGGAAAAGAAAGAGACAAAGCAACCAAACATAGGGAGGAGTTTGGAGGTGAGACAGAAGAAAATGCCAAATTTGAACTGATGGCTAAAAAAGCACAGAGATTACAGACTATTAAAAACTTAAAAGCATCAGCAAAGAATACTGGCATACCCGCGTCATCCCAACCAAGAATTTCTAATATATTTAGCCCTCTACATAAGGATTGCCAGAATGATATAATAGCAAGTGGGAAAATATCGATTGCAATCCAGAATAAGACCTCTAAAGAGGGGAGTGGAAATAGTAAAGACGCTCAAGGCATGCCCGCAACCAACCTAGAGGAAAGTCAAATTTCAGGTTCCTATGGAGGTACTTGGTATGCTGATCCAAATGCTGAATCAAAAATGAGCAGTAAAGAGGCAAAGGCATCCATAGAAATAGACGTAGTGCTACCCAACCAGAAAGTACAAACTGAACAATATGATAAAAAAAAAATACACCGGAGGAAGGGGGGAATTTAAACCCTTCTCCAAAGTATGTCGCAATGTCAACTGGTAAAGAATCGCACTCAGCAAACCACTCTCTTTCTGATGAAGATTCTGAATCTGATCTATATGAGACAGGGATGTCTATCTCAAGCAACTCTAGCGATTCAAGTGGCTTTAACAAAATGAGTAACTCTAGAGAATCTAGTCCAAGTGCACAAATGGGCACAGTACCACTAGAGATCTCCGATTCCAACGATTCCAGACCACTTAGTGAACTTAAAGCCAAGGGGGGGAAAAAAAGGAGTGGGGGGAAAAGAAGGTCAAAATATAAAAGAGAACAAAATTTGCTGAATGAGGAAACAACTGATCCTGGTAATTATACGGACTATTCCATAAGCAGACCTAACTTTCCCCGAAGGAGCCCAAGGCATAAATCACCCAGAGAAACACCATTTCAAACTTCAAACTCACAAGAGAGCAAAGACAGATACCAAAAAACAACAGAGCCTTCACTGAGCCAGGTGCTTAGCTCAATTAAAAACTTCCACGCAGATGTAAAGAAAGATAGCCAAAAGAATCGCTTGGCTATAGAAAAATTACAAATCTCAGTGAAAAAAGTGGGAAGCATTTGCTCTGAGATTTCTGAGAGAATGGTCATGGTGGAAACTCGTACTGAGAACCTTGAAACCGATGTTGCGATGCTCCAGAAAAAAGGAAAAGAGCAAGATGGAGCAATAAGGGATCTCTTGCTTAAAATGGAAGACCAGGACAACAGATCCAGAAGGAACAATTTAAGGTTTCTTGGAGTTCCGGAGAATTTTGAGGGAAGCGATGCAAGAGGGGCAATTATCGATATTCTTAAAAAGTCATTTCCGGAGCTGGAAGCATGGGATATGGAAAGGGAAGTATTGCGGGCACATCGCTTTCCCTTAATGATATCAAAACACTCCAACAAGCAAAACCAATTTCCCAGGGCAATACTGGTCTGCTTTGGTAATTTCCTTCTACGGGAAAAAATTTATGATCTAGCAAGACCCACCGCCCAAAGAGACTACAAGGGGTTCAAAATCTTTGTCAGACCGGACTTCGCTCACGCCACCGTGGAGCGAAGATGGAAAATGCGTCAGCTATTTGGACCTTTTGAAAAAATTGGAGCAAAAGTATTTTTGCAAAATCCGGCACGCTTGAAAATAATATTCAAAGGCACGACAAGAAGCTTTAATAGCGAAATACAGGCGGAGAACTATCTACATGAAATTTCTGAGTCCGACTTTCGAAATCCAGGGAAACAATCTTAACTCTAATCATATTAATGAAAGGCTGTTGAAAAAACGGACAAGTTGAACTAACTATTTTCTTGTGGGTTTTTTATTTTTATTTTTATTTTTTTTTTTTTTTCTCTTTCTCACACTAGGAAATGTGGAGCTTATATAAGCTGAATGGTTGAGCAGCCTAGGGAAATTAAACCTGAGATATCATTAGAGCATCCAGCTTTTAGTAGTAGATAAGCAAACTACATTTATTAACAATTTAGCCTAGCCCGCAGGGCCCGCTTGCGCGGAGGTCACAACCCTGGTCCAGACAGGCCCAGGTAACCTTCAAAGTTGGTGGTGGGTGGGGGGTGGGGAAGGGGAGGGGGGAAGGCAGGACAGGTTAGACATACAAGGTTGCAAATCTTATAGAGAAATATATATAGGGTTCACGGGAAAACGGAAATCCTGGGATAAAAATTATGGCTTTTTCCAATTAATAGCATGGCTGGGATAAAAATACTATCCCTGAATATTTGTGGTTTGAACGATCTGAAAAAAAGACAATCAGTTGCAATTGGCCTACAAAATTGGGGAGCTAATATCATCTGTATGCAGGAGACGCATATTGAGGGGTCCCAGAGCCAGCTGTTAAACACATTAGGATATAAATTGGTTTGTGCTACCTCACAAAGTGTTAAAATTCGGGGGGTTGCTATTTTGGCTAAAGGGAGTGGACTGGTGTTTAATAAATCCAAAACTGACAAGTTCGGCCGTTGGGCTATCACCGAATGCAGTTATCAAACAGGGCAGAAACTAACAATCTGTGCCATTTACGGGAGTAATACAGACGACCCTGGGGTTTTTAATGAGGTCTCTAACGAATTGTCCCACTGGCCTCTTCCAGTGATGATTGGTGGGGACTTCAATATAAACCTCCCGTCCAACTGGTCTTTGAATGATGATTGGGAATATAAAGGACGTAAACCCAAAGTATTTCGGTCTTTTAAAAATCTGTGCCTTGTACATGGTCTGGTGGACAGCTGGCAGACTTCTAATACTAATATTGGTGACCCTGGCTACACCTACTATTCAAATCCACATCGCACACATGCCAGAATTGATTATATATTACTTTCAAATTCACTAAGTAAGAACTGCCATACAATCAAATTGCCAAGGATACTATCCGATCATAATCCCCTTTTTTGTACGCTGACTATTAGACCAACAAAATCAGAGCCCATTCAATGGACATTCGAAAAAACATTACTGAATGATCCTCAATATCGTCTCCATATGAAAGACTGGATCCCAAAGTTCCTAGTTGAAAATATTGATAGCATGTCAATAGAGATTGTCTGGGATACCCTGAAAGCTGGGATTCGGGGCGAGACGATATCATATTCACTTAGGTTGAATAGACGTGAGAAAGAGGAGATACAGAGATTACAGGATGAGCTAATGCTAGCCGAAATAGGACTTGTAAATGCCACCAGCAACAGGGATACTATTGGGGATATCTCTAACACTTTAGCTAAAGTAGCAATTGCCAAGGCAGCGATCACTAACCTATTTACAGATAAGGCAATCCGCAAAGCCACGGCACGCAAAGAATTAATTTATGAAGTTAATGAACAAGTGGGCCACCAACTGGCGGTACGTCTTCGTCAACAGGTTAATGCAAACTTAATTAGGGAGATTATAGATCCAGTGGCAGGGCAATTAAAAGACCCAGAACTGATTCGGCAAGCATTTTGGAGGTTTTTATAAAGAATTATATACGGAGAATGGTGAAGGGGACATGATGGAAATTGAAAGGTACCTAGAGAATTGTGAAGGGGTAAGCCTTGAGGATAATGCGCAACAGATATTAGAGGAAGCTCCTAATATGGAAGAGGTGTTGACCGCAGTCAAGAGCCTTCCTAAAGGGAAGGCAACTGGTCTGGATAACATCCCCTCTGAGTTCTATGCTATATTCATAGACGAAATTAAATATATCTTAAGGGATTTAATTGTCCATATTTTTTGCGGGGGGGAACCGCCCAGCTCTTGGTCTAGGGCCAAGATTGTAATTTTTGCTAAAAAAGGGAAACCCCCAGAACAGCTAGGATCATATCGCCCAATAACCCTTATAAATGCCGATTCCAAGATATATTCTAAAATGTTGGCAAACCGAATTGCACCTATAATACACAAGGTAATTACTAAAAGTCAGCATGGATTCGTTCCCGGAAGGTCAACTATTAATCATATTCAGAGGGTGATTACGCTATTTGATGGAACAGAAACTACAGGAGACCCTATGGCCCTAATTCTGTTGGATGCAGAGAAGGCCTTTGATAGGGTCTCCTGGAAGTTTCTCTGGAAGGCAATGGCGATAATGGGATTCAGAATCAAGTTTATTCAGGCTTTACAAAAAATGTATATTAATCCCAGAGCTGTCATATCTGTGAATGGAAGCCTAACCAAGGAAATTATCATTTCCAGGGGAACCCGCCAGGGATGCCCAAGCTCGCCATTGCTTTTCGCAATATATATAGATTCCTTTGTTCGTTATTTGGATAAAAATAATGACATAACACCCATTATGTCACAGGGGTTCGCTACCAAAACATTAGCATATGCTGATGATATTGCCATAGTCACCGCAGATCCAATTGCTGCAATGTTGACCATCGAGACCGAGGCCAGGAAATTCGGGCTAGTTTCTGGCTACGCGCTAAATCAAGGAAAGACGCAAATCGTTCTAAATTCAAAAATTGCGATGGATGATCAAAGGGTAGTGAAGGAAGCGACATATCTGGGAGTCACAATTTCCTCAAAGCTGGAGGAAGTTGTGGATATAAACCTTAAGCCAATGTTAAATACAATACAAAAAGATTTACAACGGTTAGATAATCTCCACCTATCCATTATTGGGAGGGCAAATGCAATTAAAATGGTGTATTTTCCCAAAATACTGTACTTATTTAGGGCAATCTGTCTAGAATTCTCTAGTCAGTGGTTTACATCAATAGAACGTATCTTTTCTAGATTTATATGGTCATATGCACAACCTCGCCGGGCATATAAATTTCTTACCCTTCCCAAGGATAGAGGTGGGTTAGCTCTTCCCAACTTAAGGAGATAATATTGGTCATGTGTACTATTATATAGCAAAGAATTACTGCAAGGGGGGGAAAATACAGAGGAACAGACCGCTTCAATCTTTCAGCTATTAGTGGGGAATTCCAGTTATGGTTATCTTTGGAGGCACATACACGACAGCTACCACAAAAAGGTCAAATTTAAGACTCTACATAGCTGCTTTAAGGTATGGAAGGTTGTCAAGAAAATATTAGGAATTGGACCAGTTTCACTCTATACTCCGGTATTGAATAACCCGATTCTTCCTCAAATAATATTTAAAGATAACTGCGTAAACAAATGGTATAACTTAGGAATAACTCAATTAGGGGATTTTTACACTACGCAGGGGATTAAATCTTTTAACGATCTGAAAGAAGAATTTGACTTAGATTGGCGGGATTTCTTTAAGTACCTCCAAATAAGGGACTTCTTAACACATAAATTTGGGGCAAGGATACTTGGGGAAGAATGTACGGTAGTAGAGACAATAATACACTCTAAAAAACATTCAATAGGCGGAGTTTATGGTTTATTGCTGGATATGTTCCCAGACGATCTAGATAAAATGGCAATAAAGTGGCAAAGCAAACTCGAAATTTCAAAGGAAGGATTTTTATATTCCTATCAGCTAGCCCAAACTATTCTTATTTCCACCAAACTACAGGCACAATTTTATAAAACCTGCTTTTTTCTCTACTACACACCTGACAAGATCGCAAAATGGGGAATCGGCAAGGGGACTTGCTGCCCGAGATGCAATCTATCAAAAGCAGATTCTGTTCATATCTTTGCCTCTTGTCCTGCGTTAAGACCCTTGATAGAAGATATAGAGAGATTTCTAACCTCAGTTCTTTGCAGGAATGTCACCCTGTCACATAAAGTAATGGTACTTGGGACGGAAGACCTAGACAGCCTCGAGAGTGGCCATGAATTTATATTTGTAGCTATGGCAGTCTTGCGGCTATGCCTAGCCTCGGCTTGGCTTGATACGTCACCACCCTCCTTTCAACAGTGGCTAGCCAGACTTCTAGCTGTGCATAATATCGAGATAGCTATATACAAGCAGAAAGGCAGATCGCGACGTAAAAGTGGCAAGAAAATCTGGAGCCCTCTTACACAATGGCGAGACGCACAAAACTAATCATCATTATCAATATTGTTATGTATAATATCGAGAAAACTTTATATAAATTGAAAGGCAGATTGCGATCCTAAGGGGTATGAAAACCTGGATTTTTCTTACTCAATGACGAGATGTATAAAACAAAACTGATAATTTTCACTGTTGTTGCCTATGTAGGCTATGGCTTTTGTTGTTTTTCCGTGATATTGGGAATATATATATATGTATATATATATAATATTTTTTTGGGGTTTTTTTGTGAAAAATGTCTATAATGATTATGTATGTATGATAAGAACAACGTAAAACACATGATGTTAATGTGTAGAATGCTTACCTGTCCAGGGGAGGAGGGGGGTATATGTATATATATGTTAAAAAACAATAAAAACATTAAAAAAAAAAAAACAATGGTTACACGGATGTTATAGTTAGGGATTAGCATCTATAATACCTTAGAAATTTACTGAAAAAAAACAAAGGTTACAGGGACATTATAGTTAGGAAATGGAATTACAAAAACGTAGAAATTCACTGAAAAAAACAAAGGTTACTAAGACGCTGTAGTTAGGCCCAGGTTTCACTCGTACAAAACCAGAGAAATTCAGCAGTTCTAGTTAGCTGAGCTAACTAACTATAACTCGCACCCCCACAATGCATTGCTTATGAACTCACATATTACTTCACTTGTGACCTGTTCTGTGACATCACTGATGACCTCTCAAATGACATCATTGATGACATGATCTACAGAATCTCTGAAGCACCCACGCACACCCAATATAACCTTTCATACACCCACTCCAACTTCCACACTACCATTCCCAAAACCAGTGACACACCCATAGCAGTACTTACACACCCACTCACTGATTCATGGGTCTACACACACATCCACTCAGTCACCCATACACCAATTCACTCACTAATACAGCCACTGATATATCTACTCTTACAGCCACTCACAGACTGTCAGCCACCCATAGAGCTACTCACACACCAACTGACTCACTCATAGTGTCAATCAAACAGCCATTTACTCACCTAGACGGTTATACACATACCCACTCATGCATTCACGCAGATACTAACACGTACTCACTCACTTATACAGTCACTGACACAAGCACACACTCGCCCATACAGCCACTCTCACAATCACTCACTCGCACAGTCACTCATATACTCATAAACTTGCCTATGCTACCTTTCACATATGCAGTTACTCACCCATATACCACTGACACACCCATTCACTCACTGACACAGCCATACTCACACACAGGCACCCATACAGCCCCTCACAGATGCACTCACTAACCCATACAGCCACTCACCCCCTCACCCACCAACACAGATACTCATACACCCATCCAGGTACTCAGACACCAATCAATCACCCATACAGCCACTCACGTACATACTCATGAACCCATACAGACACTTAGACACCAACTGACAGATTGATGCAGACAATCACTCAATTTATTCACTCACCCATACATTCACTGAGACACCTAATCACTCACTTATACTGTCAGTCACACACCCACTGAATACCCACTGAATCATCCATACAGGCATTCATACACCCACTGATTCACCAATACACCTTGGTGTATATATATTTATCACTCATAAACATTTTAAAAACAATCACAGGCACTGGATGATGTCATCAGTGATGTCATTTGAGATGTCATCTGTGATGTCACTGACCATGTAATAAGTGATCAAATATGTGAGGTCATAAGCAGTGCATTGCGGATGCGCGTGTTATAGTTAGCTCAGCCAACTATGACTGCTGAATTTCTCTGGTTTTGTGCAAGTGAAACCTGATCCTAACTATAAGGTCTCTGGAACCTTTGTGGGTTTTATATATATATATATATATATATATATATATATATATATATATATATATATATATATATATATATATATATATATATATATGTATATATATATATATATATCATGCTTTAGGAAAGGTTAGCAGCTTTGGTTTATACGGGACAGGACAAATCGGTTTAAATTGATATGCGCTGATTGTAGAACGTTGGCACAAGGTCCCAAGGAGAATAAAAGTCAAGTTAAAACTATCAGATGAAATAAGGTTTTTGGAGTGAGATGTGAGAGAAGGGGATGGTTGAGGTTCAGGGATGGTACAAGAATGAACGGCAGCATAGTATGCAGAGAGCGGCTGTTCATTACATCAGAGCAACTGCTAGGCGCAGAAACTGGGGTAAAGGCATAGAATCTGACCTTTGAAAAGGATCCAGAAGACGCATTGCGTCATTTGAGCCGATGGTTGCAGGTGGGCTCCACTGGCACCTATTTTTGGGACCAGTGCTTATTTATCCTCATCAGACTTTGACCTAGGGCAAGAAAAGAAAAACACAAAAGGGGGAAGGGAAGAGAAAGGCGTAAAAAAGCAAGGATAAAATAAAACATGATAGAGTGAGATAAAAGGGCAGGGGATGTCTGGTGATGGAAGAAAGAGGCATGAGGTGAAATCAGGATTACGCAGCCTTCGCATTTGATACCCCCAACATTCAGTGCCACTGCTGCAGCTTCTGTACAAAACATTTAGTCAACAGCACTTATTTTTTTATTTTTAAAAATTAAGCACTGGTGAGGACATTGTCGAACTGGGAAGAGGTATAGATTTTCAAATGTATCCAATTATCCCTTAGGGCAGCTATGGGCGTGGCAGACACTGAGAGGTCAAATTTAGGATTCTAACTCCTGTCCTAGACTATTTGGGGAAAGGACAATTCCTCCACCCCTCCCCCCCAAGTATTCCATAGGGCGTATTTACTATTGGAAAGTTATATGTTCTCCAAGTATTTTTAGGGAGGGTTCATATGTAGTAATTTAGAATTGCAGAAAGGGCAGCCCTGAGGTCGCAGCTCAGGGTTAGAAACTATGAATGCCCCCTTTTCCTCTTATCTCTCGTTCATCCCTCTCTACCGATAATGCCTTTACCATCAATCTTTTTCCTTTGCCCACTTCGTCAATTTCTACTCCCGTTTGATCCACCTTCTTTCTGCCCCCGCCTACTACTCCCTCACCTTTCTCTTTTTCTTTCCCATACACCCCGCACCCCATGTCTCTCTGAATAAATATACATATATTTGCATATTAGCCGGCGGCTTGTGATTGGTTGGTGAAGCATGCGTGCCTCGGCCTCTCGTACTTTCTAACAAGTTCCCCGCGGGCTGTCGCTGCTGCGGCTGCAGCTGGAGGTCCCCGGCTCCGGCGGCTGCTGTCAAGCCCCCGGAGCGGCAGTAATTCCCATCAACACCCCCTGCCCCCACCCCGTGGAAAGGGCACAGTCACTCACCCGGCTTTCTGCTCACTCTTAATTAGCCCAATGGAGGGATAAGGACATTTATGTTTAAATAGATCAGACACGTAGCTATAGATACGTGTGTAGGGGGGTGAAATGGCCGCTCCGTGCCGCCTTTCAAATAGCTGCCATGTTAACATGTGCGCCTGGTATGTGTCGAATCTATGCTCCGAGAGTAAAGCGTTTTTTTGGGGGTCTTTGAAGTGAGTGACATGCACACACATACACGACACCTCTCCAGAGTGCTGTGGGTTAGCAGCCCCCAATCTCCAAAAAAGAAGAAAATAACAGGTGTCAGTGAAAATTTAGCTGAAGAACTAGTGCTAATTAAGAACCCGATTCTATTTGTGGCATGGGTGGGGGTGGGGACGTGAGAATGAAACCGCCAAGAAGCTGCTTTATTCATATCGCACAGCTTTATTAATTTGCATATAGCAATTCATTTAAATGCGCCACGTTAAGGTGCTGGTAAGATTAGAAAGCAAAATCTAGTACGCCGGGAAATTGTATTGTATTGTGATATTTATATAGCGCTTACTAGCCCTGTGTGGGGCGCTGAAGCACTTGCCTGCATGGGTGGCACGCTACACCGTGTAGGGTGTGTGGTTGGAAGTGTGCTGTCTTTGTTTTGATCCTGTATGGGAAGTGTTTCTTTGTCGTGCGTGAGGACCACCGAGGTGCGGATATAGGATGTGTCGGTTAGCAGGGTGAAGGCTGAGGAAGTGTGAGAGGCAGGCGTGCAGGTTATAGTTTGCAGGAGGCTGGCAGCTTTGAGCCGCTCTGCAGGCCCCTTTATGGCCGTGCTTTTTTTGTGAAAGAATACGTGGCGGGGACGAAGCTCTGTTCAAAAGCCCATGGCCGGTGCAATTAAATGTTGGCGCTCAAGATGCCAAGTCTGTAGCCTTACAACCATCTCATGCCTCTTTAATCCACTCCCTACCCCTTCAACTCACTCCTGAAAGGTCCTGCTTTTCAGCTATTCACTTACTCTCTTTTTCCGATTTGCGTGTTTGTTCCCTCCCTTGCTCTTGGGAATTATCCCGTCAGGTAAAAGTAAGCGCCGGTCCCCAAAAATGAGTGCCACTAGCAAACACCAGCTCAAATGAAGCACTGTTTTATGGTATTTCTTCTGTTCATAGTCCAATTAGCTGGTGGTTACTGCACGGTGCTGTCCATTTTGAGATACTTTGTTGAAATGTAATGGTCCTGAGCAATGAGTTAAAGGGAGAAATGGATGTGAGAAATGCTGGGATCTGTCAGTCATTGTGAGGTTTCAAGAAGCGGTCACAGTATGTAGCTAGTTGGGACCTGCGGTGGTGGACTAAGTCCTCCGTTGGCCAGTGGTCTCTTCAGCTATTTAGTGCCTGTTTAGTTGGTGATGGGTGGTTAATTTGCGGTTAACTGGTACAGAACGGGGTGATGAACATGGCCCCTGGCAGTTTAGTCTTATGTGTATGTAGGGGTGTCAAGCAGTAAAAGGGAATTATTACACAGCCTGTATGAACTATAATATAGTAGAGAAAACATATTATGGACCCCCACAACTAATTCACTGCCATTAACATCAAGCATCTCATAACTTACAATAACACAAATTGTGTCACCGTCCACCATTGTAATGCCACACTTGATGGTGTCATACATATGTATTTGTTTGTTAAGCATAGTGTGAGAGGGTGGCCTGGTATATGCTGTCCACTAATGTAAGTGGGCACCTTGCACCAGTCCAGATAACCCTAATGTTTTTTAAGAGGTCTTAGACAACCTTAGAAAGCTATCCAAGTGGTAGCTGCGGAGAGCAGCCTTCAGGCTTAGTCTTGAAGGAGTGTAAAGCAGCTTGTTTTACAAAAATGTATTCTTATAGTATAGATTAAATGAAAGGTAACCACACAAAGTATTTATAAAAGTATGTATTTATTATATAATACCCTCTAGTACATTCCAGTATCTCCTACACGGAGATATACATGAAGCACACAATGTTATAGCAAAGAAATCACAGTAAATAGCACTAATACACAGTGGGCCCAAGGGGGGAACCAAACCATATACTAAAAAAGTGTTGTAAGAACCACGACTCAAGTCAGGACAATATCAAGAGGACGTAGAATTGCTGGGACCCCAAGGAACCACCCAAGGTGAGTAGATTGGAACCCCACGGAGTGTGTGCGCAGTGTGAGAACATGACTGCGGGCTCCGCACAAGTCTATGTTGAAGTCGCGGTTGGAATTTTAAAGTTTAGGGACCCTTCCAGTGGACTACGAAGAAACCCTGTGGAAGACAGAAGGTTGGTGAGCCACCCCACCCATGGAAAGCAAGGTGCCCAAATTACCTAAACCAGTGAAGCCAGGGAACATGGATCTGTAGTGGCGCCGGAAACCGCAGTCAAACCCAATGAAGGACTTCGTAGAAGAGCCGCTGCTGGAAGAGAGAAAAGTGTCTGTTGGAACCCAAACATGGATTCTGGTTGAAGGGTACCTGAAAGCAGAGAGGACAGAGTCTGTGTCACTTGAGAGTGACCAGGGGCTTGGTAGACGAATGCCCACCGATGTCGGGTGCTTCAGGATGATTGACGAGGACCTTGACTCTGCAGCTATGAGGACCAGGGGACGCCGAGGTCAACCAGGAGCCAGATATGAGCTGTCCCATGAAGGAGGTCGAGTGCTGAGGGGTTGTTTCCAGCCGGAGCACCAAAAAGCTTTGGCAGATGAGATGAAACGTACCCGTTAGTGTGCAAACAAACAATGTCTTATTAGTAGGACAAAGAACACAGTCTATGATGACCCTGGTGATGCACAAATGATAAATATTCACTGAAACCCAATTTCCACATCTAATAATGTATGTGTATTTTAGTTTTATCAGTAAAACTGTATGTTTGTGAGAGATGGGCATGTTTTTCTAAAAAGTGGGTCATGAGTCTAAAAAGTTTAGGAAGTGCTGGTCTAGGATATAGTACCAAACAGTCTGTGGCTCGGGTGAAAATGCCACTGTGTGAGGGTACAAAGTATAGAAGTAAACTTGCACATTCCAAGCCAGCGTGTACTTAAACTTGGCCACAGTGCACCCAGTGGTTCTCTGAAGCAGTCTAGGGCGTGGCAGGGTACAGAATGAGGCCCCAATCAGATAGCCTGGGGTCAAAGAGCACCATATCCTGAGGCCTAGGAGCATCACACTGTGGGCCTCACTCTGTGTTAGAAGAAGGCACAGTCAGTGACGCAGTGGTGTCTTGGACACAGTGTTTGAAATGGAAAAATAGAAGTGCAGGTACTCTCCAATTAAAAGCATTACTTTTCAACATCACTCTTGAAAAGTGCCGGTACTCTGCCTCTCAAAATAAAAAAGTGCTGGCACTCCCTACTAGACTGTACCGGCCCATTTAAAGCACTGCGCAATCATACTTGACTGTACGTGGCCCACATGAACAACAGATTGGGAACAGTCTGCAGTACAAAGGGTTCATTCAGTCAATGGTGCAGGAGTCTGGTACAGGGCACCCTACATTCTGGAGTCCCGGGGTATAACATCTTGAGGCACAGTCCGTGACACAGTAGTATACGGTCTGATACAAGGCACCATATTG
Source organism: Lissotriton helveticus (assembly GCF_964261635.1). NCBI lineage: Eukaryota > Metazoa > Chordata > Amphibia > Caudata > Salamandridae > Lissotriton > Lissotriton helveticus. The sequence continues at coordinate 246,386,259 of NC_136062.1, read as the reverse complement.
CTTTGGGTATGAGAATAAGGGGGCCTATTAGCAAGAAATAGCGATATTTATCACTAAACGTGGTTAGCGACCTTTTTTTTATCGCTCTCTATCGCTGGATATTTTAGCAGAGAAAACACACTATTAGCAATGTTTTTCTACATTGTGCTAAAATATCCAGCGATAGCGGCGAAATGCTAGAATATCGCTGGAAATTCAGCGATATTCTCGCATTAACGCCAATGGGGGCATAATCTGATAATCCACCCCCCATTGACTATACAAGTAAGTCAACTTTTTTATCAGGTGTTAGTTTATAGCGATTTTTTTATCGCTTCGTCTGCCTTGCTAATAGGCGATAGCTGTGTTAGCAACTGTTTTCAGTCGCTAACAGTTTGGGTACGCCCACTTTGCATGTCATTAGTGATAAATATCGCTGACATGCAAAGCGGGCCCCAAACCTGTAGCTATCCCCTAAAAGCTGTTGCCAACTGCTGTTAGCGACAGCTTGCTAATAGGGCGATGAAAATATCGCCGCTAAAGCGGCGATATTGCCCTTGCTAATATGCCCCAAGATTCTCTGTGGGACAAGACGCACAGCCAGGATAAGGAGGGACATATCCCATGGAACAGTCTGAGTTTCAGGATGTGTTGTATTGCCTGTGGTAAGGTGGGCCTGAGTCTGTGCTAGGGGAACCTGGGGTAAGGGAAGCACAGGTGCAACCTGGGATTTAAACTAGATCATAGTGCCACGCAGACGGGTACTCGTTGCATACCGTCTATATCATTGGTTATGCACAATTTTGGGATATGCGTGCCCACAATCAAGAGCTTCATCAGACACTCAGAAAGAGGTGCACAGTCTAGGGAACATGGAGGCTCGCATTCTGACGTGCGTAGCGGGGGCATACATTGGCATTTGGGATGTGTATCCTTTAACATCACATACCACGACTGGACCATAGGGCACACGGGTTAGTATACAGAAGGCACAGTGTATGGCAATCTGTGCACAAAGGTTTCAATACGGGGCCTGTAGTCTTGTCTGGGGCACCAATTACTCTGTGCAGATGGGCACGCCGCCTGTTGCACCAGGAGCATGTATACTAGCTAGGAAGAATTGAATACTCAGACTGGAGCAAACAGGCTCTGGCATACAAGCACCAGCAACTCGGGTGTACAGGCAGAGGAGCCAGTTGTGAGGCTGGGGCACAAATAGTGTGTGGTATCACAAGCACATGCTCACGGCATGCTTGCGAGGCATCAGGCTGGGGCACCATTGATTTCCTTATTTATGTATGCGTTTTAAATAGCGCGTAGTTTACCTGAAGGTGTTGGAGCGCTAAACAATAGAACCAGTTACATTATATAAGGACTTCAGAGAACATGAATTACATAAAAGATACGGCATGCAGCAGGGGTACAAAGGCTGCAGCAGGGGTAGACAGCAGAGCAACCGTCTAGGGTCACTTCACCAGCTTAAAGGACTCGGGCACTAACCGGCTTTGATGCGTTTGGGCTGCAAGTCTCTCCAGGACAACTGCTGGCTCCCTGGGTCCAAGGTGACTTCATAGCACCGGTTCTTCCTGAGCAGTGTGGAGCTCAGCGGCTGCAGATCGGGTTCCATGGTGCTGCTGTGCCCGGGCCTAACTGTGCGGGAGACTGGCAGCCTGACCTCTAGGGTCCCCGCTGCGCCAGGAACCAGTGTTGCCCTCCGCAGGCTCTAGAGAAGGGCTAGCGGTCCCTGCCATCCATTGTCCGGAGGTGGGCACAGAGGCGGACGCCCGCTCTAGCGTCAGAAGGCAGGGGATTAGTATCAGGGCAGAGACGTCACTGAAAGGGGCGTGCAACACCGTGTGGCTTGAGCCTGTCCCCGGGAGGTGGGAGGAGCGGAGGGAGTGTGCTAGACAGAAGCACAATCAGAGGCAGACTCTGTGTGCAGGATCCCCTTCCCAGCGGAACGTGAGTTGTGGTAGAACCGGCTGCTATGTAATGGTGTCTGCGACTGCTATGGCATACGAGCTGAAATACACATTCATTAAAAACAAGCATCAGCATACAAATAGAAGTGTCCGCTTCAAACAGAGGCCTGGCGAACTTGCTGAGCTCGTTGTACTGCGTGTGTGCTTGAGATCAGGCTGCTACTGTTGTAAATCAGGTGAGCACGACAGTGAAAGCTATATAGAACAATCCCGGGAGTAGTGCGCATGCGTTCTTGTGCTTGCCACTGCACGCGAAAAACAGATGGCACACTGCTCGCCACTGCGCGTAACTGCAAGCCGTAGCCTGTGGGCGGCTACAATTCTTGGCAAAGGTGGGACATGCATCCGCCTTTGCCCAATTTCGTGCTGCCTTCGCACGCAAAGGCCAATAGAAAGAATGCAAAAAAAAGCACATGAGCGTGTAAAAAGTACAGATTGATTCCAAGAGGTCATTTTCATAGAGCAGCGCATGCGCGTTACACTAGGCTCAACCTAAAAAATACATTTTACTACGTTGACATAGTGTCTCTAGTACAGAAGGAAACTACTTTATGTGTAGATGTGTTCCTTGTGAAATGGCTGAACGGGCAGAATGCCATCACTCAAAGTGAAGTTAGCAAATGGGTAAAGTGGGTGGACCCATTGCCCCATTCTGTTTGCTGCAGTTAGTAGAAGAAAAATGTAAATGATACAACAACAGTTTAGTGGATAAAAAGGGCTGGCTGAGAGCCCTCATATGTAAATATATTGTACATGTAATTTTATTGAAATCAAAAGGCATTAGTTGATGACAGACCACATAGAGATTGAAGAACATATGGGGGAGAAAGGAGCCCTTTAGAATTTGCACGGGACATTGATGAAGGAAATTTAGATTAATATTTGATTTTCTTGATGCAGCTGCAATGAGCATAGGTAACCACGTACTTCATGGCATGTAGCCAACCCATTCCACTTCCAATAGCATGGCAGCAACTAAAATGCCTTTCTGTATGCCAGTAGCCCCTCTATTATGGTATATGACCTTTAGAGCACACGTTCAGCCAGAAAGTGAATCTTAGTCTAAGATATGGGTGGAGGGACCAGGTTCAAGTTAGATGGGGGAGGGGCCCGGCATTCTGTTCTCAGTTCAGAAATCAGTTGCTCTTTTATCACAGTGCCTTGTTTGCAACATGAAAAATATTTTGCACTGCAATAAATGCACTAATCCATCCCAAGACAAACGTTTAGGGTTTTTTCCTGTCTGAGAATTTCTTTAGGATGCTCCTGGTGCCCATGCCAGGCTTAGGCACTCACATTACCATCCTCTGGGGTGAGTTGGTGATACATTGACAGAGCTACTGGTTGAAAATGTAGGGAAATGATCCCTTCCTCTGTAAGGAATTGACTCTGCCCTGTCTCCTACCAGCCAATATTCACATTGGCAGAATAAGGGCCTCCTACACCTGATGTTCCTGGGACGTCTGACATTGTGCAGCTGTTGGAACCGGCAGTGTCTGTGAGAGAGCACAAGTCTGAAAAATGTATAAGTGCACCATATTTACAAGCACGTAGTTAGTTTATACATGCACTGAACACGAGTGTTTTATATTTAGAAGTGAAATACACAGAGTGTCTTATATTCAGTGGTGAAATGCATAGAATGTTTAAGTAGAGTAACAATAATCATAACTGTGTGAGATTAATGTAGAAATGTTGGAATGAATATGAAAACCTCATGTTCTCATGTTAAAGGAATCATGTTAGAGTTGAATAGAACTCTGAAAATCCAGTATATTGTGTAGGCCTTAGGGCAATTCACAGCAAATCTAAACGTGCTGCTAAAATAATGTGAGATGGGGTTAACATGGTTCTTCCACAAATGTATTATCGAATTAAGTTTGAAATATATGTTTTATAGATGTGTTGTTTTAGAAACGTATGCTAGTTAAGAATGTTGTTTAAATCAAGTTAATGTTTTAGAGTGCAGGGACTCGCTTCATGTAAATCAAGGAGGCCTGGACTGATAATGTCATCTCCTTTGATGTGCCATGTGCTCGTTAGAGGAGAAGTCGAGAGGTGTCCAGCACAGAGCTTCGAGTGTGCTTTACGACCTAAAGATATGGTGGAGTCTGGAATTTGAGGCCCACTGCAGGACGGACTGTATGCAGGTGCGAGGGTCCTAATCAGCTAGAATGAAAGGGGCTTTGTTCAGTGGCGCTTGGCGCAGGCCTGTAGGAGTTTCCAGGAATTTCAGGGGGTATCAGCGCACTGGAGAAGAAGCCCGGGAACCAAGGTCAACTATAACGAGGGTCTTGAAGAGTACCATCATGGAGTTTACCGCGCAAAGATGTACCACGTGAGGGGCGTCCCAAGGGGCGTTTCTATTGGAAATGTGATTTGGTATTAGGGAAAGCGACCCGGGGAGGAGAGTAGAGCAGATGATTTTGGGAGCCTAAGGAAGCGGATGGGTAGGCAGATAGGCTGATCAGGAGAGACCCATTATCAGAGAAGAGACAAAGAGAAGTGCGTGATCTTCTTAGGGAGTCACCACGGCTGACACCTAGAGGGGTAAAGATCTTGTTAAGTAGGGATGTCACTTAATATAGTGTAGGGACAGACTAACCTGAATTTTCTTTTCTGTAATGACTTTGAGGTTGCAACTTGTATCCATTTTGGCAACGCTCATGTTATTTGAAATTGTACTCATTATTCTGTTTTTCAGACTCAGACTATTCAAAAAGTTCATGTTCATAGTGATACCAATTTATCTTCTGAATCTCATTTTGAGAAGTTTGTATCTTCAGTTATCTTTGACTTTATATTAAATCTTTGAAACTTAATCCTGGTCAGTGGTCATTTAGAGTGGTGTAAGTTCTTAATTGATTGACCTATTGTTAGATTACCTTTTACTCAATGACAGGTACCAACGATTCAGTCGACTTGGTTTGGGATCTGGTAAGGTAACTAGTAACCAGTAATCCCGCGTTAGCAGTTGGTAGCAGAGTGAGGATGGTTATCTTCTTGAGGAAGGTAATCTAGAGAGGTTAGTTTACCCCAAGGCCCCTAGACGTCGAGAGACGAGCAGCGGAAGAATCGTGTGCCGAAAGGTGCAGACGGTGCGAGAAAAGCAGCAGTATCGGAGGAGAGTGAGTATAAAAAGGGTCATGCGTGAACAGATTGCGGTGTTTTGTGTTGTATTTGTATTGTAATGTCTTGCGGAGTTGAATGCCTGTAGTGTGAATGAGAGAAGGTTGTGAGCGCGCGCAACCTGGTGAACCGGTTACCTGGTAAACGGGTGAACTGGTGAAATCTTAAGTTCAGGCCAGAGCTTAAGTGGTTTTGGGTGTATCGAACATCCAGGGTAGTTGTCGACCATAGTACGGAGGTCACGAGGTACCATTGACCGCCGTGGATCCAAGATAGGGGGAGTGTAAGAGTGAGTGTATGAGTAACGGACGCTGGTCGAAAGTTACTGCGTGTGAGTAACCTATCGGAGAAGGCGATTGTCTAGAAGTAAACGGAAAGACATTTCGCCAAGTTAAGGTGACAACTACAGAAAGACTGTGGGCGTACAGTCAAGAAAGGTGATCGCTTGGACGGAAGTAATCATTTTTTCAGAGTATGAATGGGACGCGTGCATGACCGAGGAGACGAGCTGAGAAAGGAGGGGAACTGCTGCGAAGGGGGACGGGTGACGTCGGCTAGAGCCGCGCTGTGATTGAGCGGTTGGTGTGACGTTAGCTAGAGCCGCGCTCTGGTTGGGCGGCTAGAGTGACGTCGGAGGAAAGTTGCGTACGGATAGGCCAGTTAGTGAAAACGGGGCCGAGATTGGTGGAATATCATCAGGAAGTAAACGAACGCGGAGAAAGAGCGAAATCATGAAGTGTTTTAAGTGTTTGAAAGGGATTTTTAAACGAAAACGAAGTGAACATTATTATGGGGAAGAGGCTCCGCCGGAGGGTACACCAGCTCATTATATGGCAACGAATGTTGGGCTGCATACCATATTATGGATTGGGGCTTGGAATAAGCTTACGGAAGGGAATGAGGAAATGCAGTTCCCGAGGTACGGGACGTTTAAGTTAGAGGTGTTACATCGGCTAAAAGCAACCATGTCCTCATTGAAACCCTCGCCCAGACCAACACAGTTTGAGGCCCTTAATGCATGGATTAGGGCTGCACACGACAGAAATTTGAACAGGCGTCAACAAAGACTGACGCGATCGGTAAGAGCAGTGCGAGATTCTAAATGGGATGAGGAAGCAAAGCGGTGGAGGGTACAGGTTATTGAGGTGGAAAAAATGTATCCGATGAGGGAGGTGGCAGGAGGAGGAGGAAGCCTCATGGAGGAAGACGAGGAAAGCGAGTCAGAGGACAATCTGATAAACAGATTGTTAATGGACAGACCACCTCCGAGAGTGGGGGTGATAGAAGATAGGGGGCTCGCAAGGGAAGATGGGAATGCCATTGAGGGGTATACACCACTCCCTATATCGGACTGGACACCTACCAAAGGTGGGGAGACACCTCAACCTAGCACAGTACAGAGTGTAGTGGGAAGGTTTGTGGTGCAGAAAACGCCAGCCACTGAAAGGGTTGAGTCCTTTGGATTGCCAGATGCTCTTCAAGTGCCTGTTACCATAGGACCTATAGTATCGATCTATAACCCAGAGAGAGATAGAGAGGAAGAACAGAGGCAATTGGATAGAGAAAGGATCGAGATGGAAAGGAGGAATAACGTGACAAATGCATGGAAGCAATTGCCAGGTTCGGTAACGTGGAACACCCCATTAGATACATCTGTAGGTCCCAACACAGGACAGTGAGGTCAGAGAGGACCGATGGACCTAAGGGGACCGCGGCCAAAGTCCTATACAGAATTAAGAGCTGATTTGAGGGAATGGGATGGGTCCGCAGTAACACAGAGTAATAGGTCAAGAACAGAACCAGAATGGGAAAGCAGAGGTAACGGGACTGTATCTCATTGTGGGGCCAGCGAAAGTAGTCAGGGGCGGGAAGGCCAAAGTCAGGAGAATAGAGGAGTTACACGTCCTACGGAGGAGAGGGAACAGCAGGAGCAAAATAGTAGGAGTGTAGAGTGTGAGGAGATGTCTCGTCTCTGGGAGAAAGGAGGAGACCAAATGGTACAGGCTTTTCAGAATAGGTTTAGGTGCCTTCATCATGTACTCGGAGAAGACGTTCAACATTGGAGAAAGGAGAACAGCGATAGGTCCCGCCACGCCTCGAATAATCAGGAATCACAGGGAAGTAGTGAAGAAAGAGGGAGTAATGGAATATCTTACCCTGCATCCCGTGAAACTAGCCAGGATGGGGAGAGAGGGGCTATGAGGCGTGAAGGAGTGTTTCACCACCCACCTCGAGAAGATGGGAAGGCATGGGACCTAGAGAGATGGGAACAGGGGAGGACTCCCTATAACTCACCAGTACCTAAACGTAGATCTCGGAGCTGGGATGGGAGAGATGCGGATGGAGGAACTAAATTTAGTGTCTTGAAAGCTGAAATTAAGGCAAAGAGGCTCGATGTTACTAGTTTAAAATCAGATGTTGATGAGATAATAGATGGAACATTGCCTTTGGAAAGGATAGAATTGTATGAACAGGATGAGTTATTGTTCATGGCAAAGGATATTACTAGGAAAGCTAGAGCGTTTCATGAGAAACTGACTGATTTGGCAGACAGGTATGCCGTGGATTTATCTAGGACAAGGGCATTGCAGAGTAACCACAGATTACAGTACGCAGACCAGGATCTAGATGAGAAGAGAACTACTGGATTAAAAACACACATAAGAGAGCTGGTATCAGGGATAAGAGTGTGGAGAGAATTGGACAAATGGGAAGAAAGGTGGTCGAAAAAGGGCACAGTTAGACGAAGTGCAAATGTGATGACCCCCGAGGGAAGGGTAATGCACATGGAGGCATTCCCTTTGCGAGAAATATCAAACGGAAATTATGTACATGTGCCCTGGAGTAGAGGAGATTTAGCTGCATTTACCAACTCATTTCCGAAGTTAAGGGACAATCCAGTTGAGTGGTATAAGCAGGTAGAAAGGTTTGTCAAGATCTCGAAAGTATTGTGGATTGATTTGAACACGTTGTTTGACATCGTGGTCCCATCTGATTTGTGGACCCCGTGCAAGACTAGTGTTGAATGGCCAAATACTGAACCAGTGAGGGATGCTCGGACCAATGGACCGTCCGAGATTGTCATGCGAAAGTATGAAAGGGTAATAGCTTGGTTGAAAGATAAGGTACCACCACAGCATATAGATTGGGTGAAAATAGACCGAACGAGGCAGGAACCCAAGGAGACAGTTCACGAGTTTTATGAAAGATTATTGAAAACATTCAAGCAATACAGTGGACTAGATGTAATGGATCCTAAAGATATAGGGCAGTTTGTGTCAAAGTTTGTCTTGGGGTTGAGACCTGATATTTGTTTGATGATACAGCAACATTTAATCTGTTGGCAGAACAAACCACTAGATGAGATTTTACGTTATGCAAGATACTGTAGTGACGAGATAGATTCTAAAGCCAAGAATCTAAAGGAGAAATTGATGGTGGTGCAAATGCAGTCCGCTGGGAAGGGTGGCCAGCAGAAGCAGGGGATGGGACGAAAACCAAACGGTCAGAACAAAGATAATGAAGAAGGGCAGAGACCTAGGATAGACTTTGCCACTTTAAAGAAAACGACAAAGTGCCATCAGTGTCACCAGGTGGGGCATTGGCGACGCGAGTGTCCCTTTAACCCTGAAAATGGAGAGCTAGAAGTAGAAGAGCAGGTTCAAGAAGTCCCAACTCCAAAGGTGACAGTTCCAGGAAGCAAGGTGGCCAAAGGGGGGACTTCGGCTCCACGGGCCCAGTTCCCACAGCCACCAAAGGTAGCGACAGGGGGAAAGGTCTTTAAACAAATGCCTCTATTCATCGAGGAAGAAAAGTGTTATTACATTGATCCATTGACAGGACAACGTGTGAGCAGTGAAGAGGACTGTACCCTCGGGGCAGTCCTAGAGGTGGATCAAAGAGGGCCATTTGTTGAGGCAGAAGTGGCAGGGTGTCCCACAACGTTCTTGGTGGATACTGGGGCTACCCGATCAACTCTGAGATCGGCGGTGGTTCCAGACTTGCCGATGTCGGGGGAAACAATTCAGGTGGTAGGAGTCGCAAATAAAAGGCTGACTAGTCCATTGACAGAACCAGTGTCTGTGAAGATAGGAAACCATATGAACGAACATCAGTTTGTGGTTTGTGACTCGAGTCCGGTATGTCTGTTAGGAAGGGATTTGTTGTGCAAATTGAACTGCACCATATACTGCACCCCGCAAGGAGTGGAGGTACAGACTACCGACGATGATGCTACCTTTAAGGTGGCCAATTCAAAATCCTGTGTAGAACTATATCCTACTCTGACAGTAGAAGATCTTCCCCAAGACTTACGAGATGCAGTGGTGTCAGAGGTATGGGATTTTACAGGAGAAGAAATAGGATTGATTAAAGGGGTAGAACCGGTAAAAATACTAGTAAAACCAAATGCCGAGTTTCCAAGAACGCCTCAATACAAATTGTCCCAGGAAACGATTGCAGGGATAAAACCTGTGATCGAGTCAATGATACAACAGGGAATACTGAAAGAAATCGTGGGTAGTCCTTGTAACTCCCCGATTATGGGTTTGCAGAAACCTAGTGGGAAATTCAGGATAGTGCAGGATTTACGAAAAATTAACAACATAGTCGTTTCATGTTGTCCCGTGGTACCGAAACCTTCAGTGATACTGTTTCAAATACCATGTCAAGCAGAATGGTTCACAGTGATAGATCTTTGCCAGGCCTTCTTTTCAATCCCATTGGATGAAGAGAGCAGATATCTTTTTGCTTTTAAAATGGAAGATCGCGTTTTAACATGGTGTCGAATCCCACAAGGATTCACAGACAGTCCATCCATCTTCAACCAGTTGTTGAAGAAGAATCTCGAAAATCTAGTACTGCCGCAGAATTCGGTTCTGGTCCAGTACATAGATGACCTACTTGTGGCGTCAGAGACAGAGGAAGCCTGTAAAATAGACTCAATTGCCTTACTGAACCATTTAGCCGAAAATGGACATAAGGTATCTCCGAGCAAGTTGCAGTATTGTCTGACAGAAGTACAGTATTTAGGGCACCGGTTAGAGAAAGGAAAACGTAAGGTGTCACCAGAGAGGATTGAGGCAATAATGAAGATGAATGCGCCTACAACACAGAGGGAAGTTAGAATGTTCCTAGGAATGGTGGGTTACTGCCGACAGTGGATAGTTAACTTTTCACTGAAAGCAAAGCCCTTACAGAAACTGACGCACAAGGAGGTGAGTGATCCGGTACCATGGGACGAAGAATGCTTGGTGGCGTTCTTGCAGCTGAGGGACGATTTATGTCGTGCTCCGGCTCTGGGAATGCCCGATTACGAGAAATCATTTTCACTCTATTGCTGTGAGAGAGAGGGATGTGCTTTGTCAGTCTTGGCACAGACCCACGGAAATGCCCGTAGACCAGTTGCATATTTTTCGGCTACATTAGATCCAGTAGCCGCAGCGTTGCCCGGATGTCTCAAATCCGTTGCTGCAACGGGTGTCAGCATTGAAAGGAGCGAGAGTATTGTGATGGGACATCCAGTGGTGGTGTATGTACCACATTCAGTTGAATTGCTAATGACCAGGACGAAGACGCAGCATCTGACCAATAGTAGGCTCACGCGCTACGAGCAAGTTATTCTTGCCGCGGAGAACGTGACCCTCAGGAGATGCTCTGTCTTGAATCCTGCTACTTTAATGCCATTACCTACTGTAATAGAAGGCGAAGGATGTGAAGACCACGATTGCCTTGATGTGACTGAACTATGCACGAAACCCAGACCAGATATTGTGGATGAGCCGTTGTCTGACCCAGATGAAATTTATTTTGTTGATGGCTCATGTTTAAGAGACGATACTGGTCGGTTGAGAGCAGCTTATGCTGTTTGTACCATTACTGGAGTTGTGGAAGCCGCTTGCCTAGAAGGAGTACATTCCGCACAGGTAGCAGAAATTATTGCCCTAACTCGTGCCTGCATAGCAGGAAACGGAAAGAGAGTCACCATATACACTGACAGCCAATATGGTTTCGGTGTGGTTCATGATTTCGGGCAGTTGTGGTCTCAGAGAGGTTACATGACCTCCTCTGGTTCGCCCATTCGAAATGGAGAATTTGTGCGACTGTTGTTAGAAGCATTACAAGGTCCAGATGACATTGCAATCGTAAAGTGTGTAGCTCATACTAAGAATACAGATTTTGTGTCACAAGGCAACAGATACGCTGATGAAGTCGCACGTTATTGTGCGGAACAAAATTATTCTTTCTCAAAAGTGGAAATAGATGGTGCTGAAGAAAAGACAGAATTAAGTATGATGTTAGAAACTGTAGACACTTGGGAGGATTTAAGAATGATGCAGGAGAACGCACCGGAAACAGAGAAAAAGGCATGGGAAATAGCAGGTTGCGTGCGAAGTGAAATGGATTTTTGGGTTTCAGCAGATGGGAGGGCTGTGTTACCTGAAGAATTAGCTAATCCCATGGCGAGAGAAATACATGGTCCAGTACATCTAGGAAGGGATGCTATGATGAGAGTGTTTAGGCAAACTTGGTATTGCCCTAAATTTAGAATAGCAGCAGAATCAGTATGTAAGCGATGTGTTACCTGCCAACAACTGAACGTAGGCAAACGAACACCAGTCACACTGAGTCACATTGGGAGGTCGGGGGGGCCTTTCAATAGAATGCAACTAGATTTCATCGAAATGCCAAGAGTTAATCGCCTTCGGTATGTGTTGGTGATAGTATGCGTATTTTCCAGATGGGTTGAAGCGTACCCTACACGTAGGTGCGATACACTCACGGTGGCAAAATTGTTGCTCAGGGAGTTGATACCACGCTTCGGGGTGCCTGCCTCTCTGGAATCGGACAGAGGAAAACATTTTAACAGCAAAATAGTGAAGATGTTGTGCTCCACACTGAATATCGATCAAAAACTGCATTGTAGTTATCGACCAGAAGCTTCAGGAATTGTGGAACAAGTGAACGGCACTCTGAAGAATAGATTGGTTAAAGTAGTGGCATCCACATCTTTGAGTTGGCCAGATGCTCTTCCTTTAGTGCTTATGAGCATGCGCAGCACCCCTGACAGGAGGACAGGTCTCTCTCCACACGAGATTCTGATGGGGAGGGCCATGAGACTTCCCACAGTTCCAACTGCTGCCCTATTGAATATTACAGATGATCTGATCTTGGATTATTGTAAAGGATTGTCTGACGCCATTCATTCTGTGTCCCTTCAGGTGCATGCGGCTGAAGTTCCAGCATCGAGGAACCTGTGTCATGACCTGAACCCAGGGGACTGGGTGTTGGTTAAAAAGCACGTCCGGAAGAACTGCCTAGATGTTCGCTGGCGTGGGCCCTTTCAGGTAATCCTGATCACGAACACCGCGGTGAAGTGCGGGGGGCTACCAAATTGGATCCATGCATCCCATACTCGAAGAGTTCCAGCACCTCTAGAAGAAACAGCTCCTATCCCAGACGAAAGCCCGGAAGTGGAAGAAGAGTCGCAAGAATGGATTGAAGCAGCTGAGGGGGTGTCGGAAGAAGTTGGGAACGCATCGGATTCAGAAGAAGAGCGAAGGCAGGACGGCAGTGAGACTGAAGACGCAACTGAAGGAGAGAGCAGCAGTGAATACGAAACAGACACAGATCAGTACCAGAGTGATCAAGAACCGAGTGTGAGGACGAGATATAGGAGAACAAGGTGTGAGGCTGCCACTTGGCCGGGAAGAGACAGGAGGCTAAGTTTGAGGTCGGCCCAGGAAGAAACACTTGTTCCTATATCCGAAGACTCGGATCAGGAAGAAGATACCCAGGAGGGAACCGAGGAGGGCCCTAGAAGATCAAGGAGGGTGCGAGTGCCTAGTAGAAGATACTCTACTCCTGATTGGACCTACCTCGTTGCAGATGTCGGTGGGGCACAGAACCGGGAGGGTCAGGGAAGTGAACCTGATCAGAACTGACCCAATCATCACTGTACAAATACTGTTCCTGCTACCGGGGGCGGAGACTGAAAGGTTGCTGACACTCAACATCGTCTATCCTCCTCTCCTAAGCGGAATAAGAAAATTGATTTTAGAAACAGTTGAATTTCCAGTTTGCTGTTCACGATATCCAGTGTTGGAGGGAACTCTCCTTCGGTTAGAAATGCTTGAGCGAGTAGTGGAAGCTCTTGGAGTGCTCATTGTGTTGGACTAACACCACATTGCGAATGTCTTCAAAGGGGCGCAGAACTGGAAAGGTGAAGAAAGTGATCCTGATTAGAACGGACCCCTTTGTAACCGTGGATGTAGAACTGATAGTACCAGGAGTAGAAATTGAAAAAACGTTAACTCTCAATTTCGTCCGTCCACTTGTCCAGAGCGAAATACGGAGAATAATCCTAGAAACAGTTGACTTTCCATGTTGTTGCAAGAATTGCCCAGAACTTGAGGGAATGTTTCTTCGGATGGACATTTATGAAGACGTGGTGTCACTCCTTGAGCCATACATAACTTCAGACGGATATAAGACTCTTGAAAAGAATTTGTAAAATTACTGCAAGATAACCTAGCGCCGAGTGGAAGAAGAAAATTGGTAGGGGTTTCCTTTTAGCGGATGGAGAAGGGCTAGGGTTGTCTGTTTTCTACAGGACTTTAAACTGTTTTGCGGAAATAAATTGTCAAGCTTCCAAGTGTTCAAAAGAGAGACATTGTGAGAAAGAAAGACTTTTTGCTCAGAAAGAAGAAGAAGCGAATGCTGGAAGAACGTCAAGAACTACACTATTTGAGAACATGGAGGCTGGCAACCCGAACCGCAGGGCAAAATGTATAGTTGGCGCACTGTTGGGAGTGGTGATTTCCCTGATAGTTTTAGTGGTTACTGTCTCATACATAGTGGGACACGAGAGAGATGCAACTGCAGTCAAGGAGGTCAAGGGAGTGTCAACACCGAGAACCACTATTGTTAATGATAAGGGAAACATCAATGATAAAGACAAAGCGTTGTTAGATGCAGAAATAAAAAGGTTACACACAGATGAGTCACAGGGAAATTTCAGGTCAAATGCTTATGCTAAATTGCTTTATGAGTACATTGATGTCATGGAGGCGAAGAATTGCTACGTTTGTATGCAATTACCAGCTTCTGTGGAGGAGGGTATCAGATACCATCATCTTCCATTGACATATGGAATCACATGCAGTTTGTTGTTGAGCATATTTTATGGACGAGAAGGATTTGAGTATTATTTCTCGAATTTCGACTCGACATTGCCAGAGGTCCCAAATTACAAGCATTTGAACAAGTGGGACTATTACAAAAGCGAAGACAGATTACACAAATGGTTTATTCCATGGAAAACGTTAGATACTTCACATGCTCGAAGAAATAATCTGACTTGTCAAGTGTCAGAAATTGAGAAAAGGTTTATAGGGCAGGTAGATACTAGATACAGGAGGCAGAAGATTCTAAAGGCCTCAGGACAATGGGAAACAGATTGGACCAAGGAGGAAAGGATACATCAAAGAAAGGGTAGCTTTGGTCCAATTGCTTTAGACAAGGAGAAATGGGGGAAACTGTGCATTCACAGGAGTTACTCCTATTATGAGAATTTGTATGTAGGTCAAGTCAATTGTGAACATGCCTTTCAACTGGAGTATTACTCTAAGGATTTTCTGAAAGAGATGCAAGCAATTCCAAATGTATATTTTGTATGTGGAAGAAATGCCTATGTAAAGCTACCAGATAATTGGTACGGATCATGCTATCTGGCTATTGTCTTCCCTAAAATATATCATGTTGAGAATTTAGAAACGACGAAGAAAGAAATACCAACTAGAGGGAAGAGAGGGCTGGGTGCAGCGGAAGTAATTGGGGATGTATTCGGTGCTGCATTCCCTATCCTAGGAGTGATACTGAATGACATCAAGATTAGGAGGTTAGCTACAGTCGTAGATAGGCTATCTGCTAGTACTGCTAGATCATTGATGCTGGTGGAAGGTGAGATGCAATCGATTAGGGCAATGGTTCTTCAGAACCGACTTGCTTTAGACGTTCTGTTAGCTAAAGAGGGAGGAGTCTGTAAGGCTTTGAAGGTCCAGGAGTGCTGCACTTACATTCCAGACAATTCAAAACCTCTAGAGAAGTATATACGAAACATCACTGCCATACACTACGAAATTGAGGATCTGGCAAAGATAAACGTGTGGGAAAAAGTAGGTCATGGAATGGGTAAAGTTGGAGGTTGGTTTGCCAACTTAGGAAAGGGTATCGTTTGGTACATACTGAAACCCATCATCATAATTGTGATTTGTGTAATCACTTTGTGGGGATTGGTGCGTTTGTATCAGTGGTATAGAGCAAATAGGTTGCAGAGATCTATGAGGAAACAGGAGGAAAAGTTGACAGCGATGCAGGACACTCAATACAGGAGTCTGAAAGCATTGGAGACAATGAAAAGAGGTGGCACTGCCACGACTTCACTTTGAAGGGTTCTACATTTTGTGATGGTGTCTTGATGGTGATGACCCCTGAAGGTCACCAAAGGGGGGATTGAGAGAGCACAAGTCTGAAAAATGTATAAGTGCACCATATTTACAAGCACGTAGTTAGTTTATACATGCACTGAACACGAGTGTTTTATATTTAAAAGTGAAATACACAGAGTGTCTTATATTCAGTGGTGAAATGCATAGAATGTTTAAGTAGAGTAACAATAATCATAACTGTGTGAGATTAATGTAGAAATGTTGGAATGAATATGAAAACCTCATGTTCTCATGTTAAAGGAATCATGTTAGAGTTGAATAGAACTCTGAAAATCCAGTATATTGTGTAGGCCTTAGGGCAATTCACAGCAAATCTAAACGTGCTGCTAAAATAATGTGAGATGGGGTTAACATGGTTCTTCCACAAATGTATTATCGAATTAAGTTTGAAATATATGTTTTATAGATGTGTTGTTTTAGAAACGTATGCTAGTTAAGAATGTTGTTTAAATCAAGTTAATGTTTTAGAGTGCAGGGACTCGCTTCATGTAAATCAAGGAGGCCTGGACTGATAATGTCATCTCCTTTGATGTGCCATGTGCTCGTTAGAGGAGAAGTCGAGAGGTGTCCAGCACAGAGCTTCGAGTGTGCTTTACGACCTAAAGATATGGTGGAGTCTGGAATTTGAGGCCCACTGCAGGACGGACTGTATGCAGGTGCGAGGGTCCTAATCAGCTAGAATGAAAGGGGCTTTGTTCAGTGGCGCTTGGCGCAGGCCTGTAGGAGTTTCCAGGAATTTCAGGGGGTATCAGCGCACTGGAGAAGAAGCCCGGGAACCAAGGTCAACTATAACGAGGGTCTTGAAGAGTACCATCATGGAGTTTACCGCGCAAAGAGGTACCACGTGAGGGGCGTCCCAAGGGGCGTTTCTATTGGAAATGTGATTTGGTATTAGGGAAAGCGACCCGGGGAGGAGAGTAGAGCAGATGATTTTGGGAGCCTAAGGAAGCGGATGGGTATGCAGATAGGCTGATCAGGAGAGACCCATTATCAGAGAAGAGACAAAGAGAAGTGCGTGATCTTCTTAGGGAGTCACCACGGCTGACACCTAGAGGGGTAAAGATCTTGTTAAGTAGGGATGTCACTTAATATAGTGTAGGGACTGACTAACCTGAATTTTCTTTTCTGTAATGACTCTGAGGTTGCAACTTGTATCCATTTTGGCAACGCTCATGTTATTTGAAATTGTACTCATTATTCTGTTTTTCAGACTCAGACTATTCAAAAAGTTCATGTTCATAGTGATACCAATTTATCTTCTGAATCTCATTTTGAGAAGTTTGTATCTTCAGTTATCTTTGACTTTATATTAAATCTTTGAAACTTAATCCTGGTCAGTGGTCATTTAGAGTGGTGTAAGTTCTTAATTGATTGACCTATTGTTAGATTACCTTTTACTCAATGACAGGTACCAACGATTCAGTCGACTTGGTTTGGGATCTGGTAAGGTAACTAGTAACCAGTAATCCCGCGTTAGCATCTGGTTGGCTGAAGGTATGCCCACGCCAGGTAGAACTACAGCACCCGTCAAGGACAGGTAATTACGCTCGCTGAACAACCCATGCTCACCCTTGGGTAGCTTGGCACTGCCCAGACCGGCTCACTACAGAGGCAATGTGTGAAGCGAAGACACAGCACCCGATTGCGATAAATACACTGAGCAACATAAACGAGACTTCACACAGGATGTATGTAAAAACGTTTACATTTAACACACATGTTCAGTCATTATAACATGGCTATCATATACTTTTGGGCATAAAACACATTTGGAAATATTACTAGCAGTACTAGGACCATTCGTATTGTTATGATATCAATATTATTCACACTGTAGACAGTTCTTACTCTAGCCCCCCCCAATTGAGAGAGAGCTCCCATATACGCTGCACAATATCAGAATTATACACATACGTGGAAATAGAACACTTTTTAGCAGCACTGCAAGCCCAAGCCACACAGGAAACCCAATGTCGAAAGGTACTGTGCGTTTGGCAACAATTAATGTATAACGCGGCACCGCTGGCCAGTGTTGTGAATCACAGGCGGTCCTCACACGATCACTCCCACTCACACACATCCACTCTGCACCACTAAGTGGCGCAACACATATCAGCCAGTCCATACGGCATGCTCTTACACACACAAACATATTCAGCACCCTAATGCAGTGCCAATGGTACACAGTAGGTCAATGGTACACCATCTGAAGACTCCACGGCCCAAGCTTCCTTCCACCTTCTAGTCCACCCCAATTGTCCTATACTCCTGGATGGAAGATAACTAAACCCGCCCCCCGACAGTGGGCCGCACACGGTTGAAGTCCCACTGTCTGGGTACTCGGGAAGCAGGTGGGAATATGCACCAGTTTTTATTAGGAGGTAGATGTAAACAAGGGAGAGGTTAGCAGCCACTTAGGAAGTTCACCCAGAGGTCTCAAAACACAAAGGAGTTGTTGTGAGCCAGCTACCTGGATCCCAGATGACTCCAATGGGGTGGCGTCGCTAGTTCACAAATCCTCCCTAGACTTGCCCTCGGTTTACAGGAGGCGACACTGCTGTGGTGGCAAATCCTAGGGGGAAGGTGGTTGGGCCGGAGAAAGCGTATAGAGTCAAGGATGCTGTGGCTCGTCTACTCAACAGCAACACTGCAGCGGGCATTCACACGTGTCTGATGAATGGTACTGGCAGATATGGTACTTTTAAACAAACAAATAATAAGGCTTTAGTTCAATATTAACTATTTCTCTTAAGGTGTCACCTCCTGAAAACTTTTCAAATCTCAACCAACCTTTAGTTCTGTTGTTTTGTTTTCATTTTGAATGTCGTAGAGCATGGGTACTCACAAACTTTCTCTCGGGGGCCAAATTTACAGTTTGGTTTGTGTCCGATGGCCGCATCGGTGGGGGGGCAGGGTCAGTGGGGGAGGGGCTAGAGCAACAACATAAAACTGACCATGAGGTTGATCATAGGTCCCTGCAGCGGACGCCTTCGTCCACTGAGCCGTCCCGGCATACACACATCTCTCTTTCTCTTTCTCTCTCGGTCTCCCTCCCTCTCTCTAGCTCTCTCTCCCTCTCACCCTCCCTCTCTCCTGTCTTCCTCTGTCTCACTCTGACTGTCTAACTCCCTCTCTCTCACTCCCTCTCTCTCACTCCCTCTCTCTCTCTCACTCCCGCTCCATCTCCCTCCCTTTCCCTCCCTCTCACTCACTCTCTGTCTCACCCCCTTTCACTCCCTTTCCCTCCCTCTCCCTCCATTTCCCTTCCTTTCCCTCCCTCTCCCTCCCTCTCCCTCCCTCTCACTCCCTCTCCTTCCCTTTCCCTCCCTCTCCCTCCCTCTCACTCCCTCTCCGTCTCCCTCCCTATCCCTCCATCTCACTCCCTCTTCGTCTCCCTCCCTTTCCCTCCCTCTCACTCCATTTCCCTCCCTTTCCCTCCCTCTCCCTCCATTTCCCTCCCTTTCCCTCCATCTCACTCCCCATCAGTCTCCCTCCCTTTCCCTCCATCTCACTCCCCATCAGTCTCCCTCCCTTTCCCTCCATGTCATTCCCCATCAGTATCCCTCCCTTTCCCTCCCTTTCCCTCCATCTCACTCCCTATCAGTCTCCCTCCCTTTCCCTCCCTTTCCCTCCCTCCCACTCCCTCTCCGACTCCCTCCCTTTCCGTCTCCCTCCCTTTTCCTCCCTCTCCTTCCCTTTCCCTCCCTCCCCGTCTCCCTCCCTATCCCTCCCTTTCCCTCCCTCTCTGTCTCCGTCTCACTCCCTCTCCCTCCCTGTCCGTCTCACTCCCTCTCCGTCTCACTCACTCCCTCTCCCTCCCTCTCCCACTCACTCTCACTCCCACTCACTCATTCACTCTCACTCTCTCCCTCTCACTCACTCCCTCTCACTCATTCTCACTCGCTCACTCCCTTACTCCCACTCCCTCACTCTCACTCACTCTCACTCACTCCCACTCACTCACTCCCACTCACTCACTCCCACTCACTCACTCCCACTCACTCTCACTCACTCCCACTCACTCACTCCCACTTACTCCCTCCCTCTCACTCCCTCTCACTCCCTCTCACTCCCTCTCATTCACTCCCTCCCTCTCACTCACTCACTCCCTCTCACTCTCACTCACTCCCTCTCACTCTCACTCACTCCCTCCCACTCACTCCCTCCCTCCCACTCACTCACTCCCTTTCACTCACTCCCTCTCACTCCCTCCCTCTCACTCACTCCATCCCTCTCACTCACTCCATCCCTCTCACTCACTCCCTCCCTCTCACTCACTCACTCCAACTCATTTACTCACTCCCTATCACTCACACCCACTCACTCTCCCTCACTCACTCCCTCTCCCTCACTCACTCCCTCTCCCTCACTCACTCCCTCTCTCCCCCTCTCACCCTCACTCACTCCCTCTCACTCCCTCTCACTCTCACTCTCACTCACTCTCACTCACTCAGTCACTCTCACTTACTCAGTCACTCTCACTCACTCTCACTCCCTCCCTCTCACTCTCACTCACTCACTCTCACTCACTCCCGCCCTTCCACTCCCTCCCTCTCACTCATTCCCTCCCTCTCACTGCCTCCCTCTCACCCCCTCTCACTCCCTTCCTCTCACTCCCTCCCTCCCTCTCACTCCTTCCCTCCCTCCCACTCACTCACTCACTCCCTCTCACTCTCACTCCCTCTCACTCCCTCTCACTCCCTCTCCGTCTCCCCCTCCCTTTCCCTCCCACTCCCTCTGTCACCCTCTGTCATCTTACCCTGCCTGTGTGCCAGCCGGGGCACACACACGCTCACAGCCGCACCCGAGCACTTCACAGGTCATTAAAAGACCATTTGCATGTTAATGAGGCCTTTGTATTTCACCTCTTCTTAGGCCCCTGCAGCTTTACTCTGGCCATTCCTAGGATCGGCCGCCGGCAGCCCCCACAGAGCAGCAGAGTCTCTCGCGCTGCTGCAGACACTTAAAAAAAAAACTCGGGAAACACAGGTATGATGTCTCGGGCGTCCGCAGGCCGCCAGGGAAGGTTTTCCGGGCCGCCCCTGGCCCGCGGGCCGTACTATGAGTACCCCTGTCGTAGAGGCTCCTATATAGGGGTGGGCGGAATTTGCGTAATCGCGTTACGCAAATCTCCGCAAAATGGTAAAAAATCTCCGCGAACACACAGAAATTCCGTGAACACGCGGAATTGCTTGTTCGCGATGCTTTTTTACTGTTCGCAATCGCTGTTTGCGTGCTCAGGGGGAAATATCTCTCGAACACGCCTTTGAGAACGCGAACAAGGAAAACATTATGTGAAGTCGCGGAACGCAGAATTTTAGGCAATTTCGCGTTCTCCGCGGAACGCGAAATTACCCAAATTCCGCAAATTCAGCAAACGGAATTTGCCGCCCAGGCCTACTCCTATATCAAAACTTTCAAAACTGAAGTGAGTATGATTTCAGCAACAAACCCACATGCAAAATTGGATGGGTTCAGCTTCACCCAAGTCCTCTCTGGCAGAGATCTGCCAACAGTATGTGCAAGTTGAACAAAAACACTGTTTGCAGCACAATGTTGTGACTGAGCTCAGTGTGAAGTAAAATCGGGTCTGTTAATGTGTCTCTTCTTTTCTTCTTGTTCTTTTTTCTATCCAGGTGTGAGACTAATGCAAGACGCTCATTTGTGGAGAGGTCGAAGCAGGAGGATCAAGGGAGCTGGCAAGACAGGGTCCTGGAAGCCGGAAAACAGGTAAGTGGCAGACGAAGAGGCAAAGCGAAGGGCAGGAGTGTGGATGGTCTTTAAATAAGACTGTTCTAGAATGTTTATAAAGGTCATATTCTAATTGTTTGTAACAAGGGACAGGTGAAGATAATTAACTTGATGAGGCTGCCTTCTAGAAGGTGCTTTAGAATGTTCACAAAGGTCACGTTTTTTTTATTTATTTTTATTTTACAAGGTACAAGAAACGGTACATGTTCATATAATCACATATCATAATTATTGCCGTTACACACATGTATATATTTACATTTCTTCTCCAACATTTCTATAGTCTTTTTCAGATTCCCAAGGATTTACAAAGCCAAGTAGACTTGTCGCTCATTACACAATCGTCCCTTTTAATCTCTAATTAGTCGCTAACATCAGACCCAGCGTCCTCTGGGGAGGCTCACATATATTGCCACGGTAGGCGTTCCATTTTCCCCATATTCGGGCCCACTTTTGGGGCATCCCCTGTGTACATATACTGTTTTTTCAGTCACCAAAGGTCACGTTTGAATTGCTTATAGCAAGTAACAAGTGCCGATGATTAATTTGATGAGACTGTCTTCTAGAAGGTGTTTTAGAATGTTCACAAAGGTCCCATTCTAATTGCTAATAGCAAGGAACAGGTGCAGGGGATTCATTTGATGAGGGCTGTCTTCTGAAAGGTTCATGTTGAGGAAATCTATGCTGATTGCTTGATGCTTATTCTGGTGGATTTTCTGGATGTTTCTGCCTGGCATATGCATGGTAAAACATTTGTAAAAGCTATTAAGCCTTTTCAAACAAACCGGGGAACACCAGCTGCAGCTAGCTATTACCAACAGCATGTAATATAGTCAAAGTCAGGGTACAAGACATTTGTTCACTCAGAAGTGTTGGGAGGAAAGATATGAGCCATGCCGGTTTATTGTGATAGTCAAGAGAAGTGAGTTGTTGCAGGACTCCTGACAGGAGTCACGCGAGTCTCTTCACCCACATCCAAAATGTCTTGGAAGCATTTTTTCAACCCAGTCAATAGCTCTCGCTACTAACTGATGCCAAGATGTCTTCAGGAAGGGCCAGGTGTGGAGAGGGCAGTTGGTCTGCCACGATGAGGGTCAGCAAGGGAACAACCAATGAATGGGGAGGAACACAGGGAAGCCTCTTGATAGGATGAGGCATCCGGATCGATACACGATGACCCAGGTTGTGCTCAGGATACCCAGGCACAGCACTTGGTGTGCATTGGAATGAGTTGCACTAAGCACTTCATCTTTCAAACACGATGCATTGCAAAATCCGCACCACCCTGGAAAGGAGGAACCATGTCTGGTGTTCATTAAGATGGATTGCACCAGGAAATTCCAATCACACACAATGAAGAGATGCAATTCTGTACCTCCCTTGAAAGGAGGCACCACGTTCAGTGCACGACGATACAGCTGCACAACACCAGTCCAGTCACACACACAGGCACAAGTTCAGCAGAGGCACAGGAGGTTCAATGAGGCACTAGATAAACGGGCATGCGGGGTCCCACAACTGGTGAATCCACTCACCACCAACTAGACACTTATGAGTATTGGAGTCCCCGCATTATAGGAACCACACATCTTAGATGCGAGCATGAATTCTGGGGCTCCACACTAGACAATCCGGTCGCCAGGCACAAGTCTTAGTTCCACGCTTGCACCATGCTACCAGTTGAGATTCAGTGGCCGATGGTGGGAACTTGAGAGGGCACCGCTCTCCAGATGGCACAGTTAGATCGTGTAGGTCCCTCACAGAAGATCTTTGATATCCATGAGATCTCCAAGAGAACAGGAGGTCTATGGTCGGGCTCTTGGAGAGCACACTTCAGTAGGTCCTCGGCCCAGGCCAGCTTCTATTCAGACAGTTATCCTCCATGTGCACAACAAAGTCCTCTGACAATGTGCACCACGCAGTCCGGGTTCTCCGGTCACACGTCTCACCCTTTGCTGAAGGAAGGCACTCATAGTTATACTGTCATGTGTATTTGAAGTTCAAGATGTTTTAGGGGTTTTCCCTTTGAACTACAGATGTCTCCCCTAAATTGTTCCCATGATGCACTGGGCCAGGGACAGACTAATTTGCATACAGCCAGGTTCTGAAACTGGGATGGTGCAATGAGCTAAAAAACGGTGTTGGATCTAGCCCTGATCTCTTGACTGGGTGAGAGTACTCTGCTTAATTCAGAGACTCTGTCCATCACCACCCCTTGTTGTAAATAATTTTGTCCACCCTAAGCGTGGAAGGGTATACTCAGATGTGAGTCCCTTGCTCATTGCACCATCAGGATTCAAGCAAGCCGGGCCGAAGACGCCTGAAATGGCAGAAACCGGTCCCCGGAAGCTTGTTTCCTTCCCAGTGTAAGAATTGGCTTTTGTAGTCTGGTCTGCCCTGTTCCCATGATGCACTGGGCCAGGGACAGACTAATTTGCATACAGCCAGGTTCTGAAACTGGGATGGTGCAATGAGCTAAAAAACGGTGTTGGATCTAGCCCTGATCTCTTGACTGGGTGAGAGTACTCTGCTTAATTCAGAGACTCTGTCCATCACCACCCCTTGTTGTAAATAATTTTGTCCACCCTAAGCGTGGAAGGGTATACTCAGATGTGAGTCCCTTGCTCATTGCACCATCAGGATTCAAGCAAGCCGGGCCGAAGACGCCTGAAATGGCAGAAACCGGTCCCCGGAAGCTTGTTTCCTTCCCAGTGTAAGAATTGGCTTTTGTAGTCTGGTCTGCCCTGTTCCCATGATGCACTGGGCCAGGGACAGACTAATTTGCATACAGCCAGGTTCTGAAACTGGGATGGTGCAATGAGCTAAAAAACGGTGTTGGATCTAGCCCTGATCTCTTGACTGGGTGAGAGTACTCTGCTTAATTCAGAGACTCTGTCCATCACCACCCCTTGTTGTAAATAATTTTGTCCACCCTAAGCGTGGAAGGGTATACTCAGATGTGAGTCCCTTGCTCATTGCACCATCAGGATTCAAGCAAGCCGGGCCGAAGACGCCTGAAATGGCAGAAACCGGTCCCCGGAAGCTTGTTTCCTTCCCAGTGTAAGAATTGGCTTTTGTAATCTGGTCTGCCCTGTTCCCATGATGCACTGGGCCAGGGACAGACTAATTTGCATACAGCCAGGTTCTGAAACTGGGATGGTGCAATGAGCTAAAAAACGGTGTTGGATCTAGCCCTGATCTCTTGACTGGGTGAGAGTACTCTGCTTAATTCAGAGACTCTGTCCATCACCACCCCTTGTTGTAAATAATTTTGTCCACCCTAAGCGTGGAAGGGTATACTCAGATGTGAGTCCCTTGCTCATTGCACCATCAGGATTCAAGCAAGCCGGGCCGAAGACGCCTGAAATGGCAGAAACCGGTCCCCGGAAGCTTGTTTCCTTCCCAGTGTAAGAATTGGCTTTTGTAGTCTGGTCTGCCCTGTTCCCATGATGCACTGGGCCAGGGACAGACTAATTTGCATACAGCCCGGTTCTGAAACTGGGATGGTGCAATGAGCTAAAAAACGGTGTTGGATCTAGCCCTGATCTCTTGACTGGGTGAGAGTACTCTGCTTAATTCAGAGACTCTGTCCATCACCACCCCTTGTTGTAAATAATTTTGTCCACCCTAAGCGTGGAAGGGTATACTCAGATGTGAGTCCCTTGCTCATTGCACCATCAGGATTCAAGCAAGCCGGGCCGAAGACGCCTGAAATGGCAGAAACCGGTCCCCGGAAGCTTGTTTCCTTCCCAGTGTAAGAATTGGCTTTTGTAGTCTGGTCTGCCCTGTTCCCATGATGCACTGGGCCAGGGACAGACTAATTTGCATACAGCCAGGTTCTGAAACTGGGATGGTGCAATGA
The DNA here is from genome assembly GCF_964261635.1 of Lissotriton helveticus. Classification (NCBI taxonomy): domain Eukaryota; kingdom Metazoa; phylum Chordata; class Amphibia; order Caudata; family Salamandridae; genus Lissotriton; species Lissotriton helveticus. The sequence goes on along the minus strand of NC_136062.1, from coordinate 246,361,048 downwards.
GCTAAAAAACGGTGTTGGATCTAGCCCTGATCTCTTGACTGGGTGAGAGTACTCTGCTTAATTCAGAGACTCTGTCCATCACCACCCCTTGTTGTAAATAATTTTGTCCACCCTAAGCGTGGAAGGGTATACTCAGATGTGAGTCCCTTGCTCATTGCACCATCAAGATTCAAGCAAGCCGGGCCGAAGACGCCTGAAATGGCAGAAACCGGTCCCCGGAAGCTTGTTTCCTTCCCAGTGTAAGAATTGGCTTTTGTAGTCTGGTCTGCCCTGTTCCCATGATGCACTGGGCCAGGGACAGACTAATTTGCATACAGCCAGGTTCTGAAACTGGGATGGTGCAATGAGCTAAAAAACGGTGTTGGATCTAGCCCTGATCTCTTGACTGGGTGAGAGTACTCTGCTTAATTCAGAGACTCTGTCCATCACCACCCCTTGTTGTAAATAATCCCCTAAATTGAAGGCCTGTCTGCCATGGGGCCGTGGAATGTAGATCCTAATCTTTAGTGGGACCATGATCCGGCCTCTAGAGGCTAAGTGTCACAACCTCTACCTTCAATCTATCCCATTCAGCCCTCAAATTACAGCCCTCAAATGGCAGAGGTCTACCGTTTCTGTGGGATGCCCATAGTGTATGGCTGTCGTTTGGAGAATGCACAGATGTGCTCTCCCCACTCCTCATGTCCACTGGAGCCAGACATCAAGGTCCCCAAGACTCTTGAAGCCTAAAAATGTCCATATTCCATAAGTGGCATTTCTAAGCGAGTAAAACCCCTTTACCAATGGAAGGGGTTTGGCACTCAGCGTCCATTGATATAGAACATCATGAGGCTGCTCCACTACAATCCGCTATTGCAGTCCAAAGTAATGTCAACCACCTCCTTATCTTAACCTATGGCAAAAGCAGGCCTCATAGGTAGTGAAAACACACTTGGGTATTCCTCTCTTCTGAATGTTCAGATATAGGCTGTTGCAATAGTCTAGCCTTGACATAATCAGTGAAGTGCTCACCAAGCGCTGACTGTCCCTTGGCAACAAAGGCAGTATTTTAGAGAGGAAGGACTTCAATAGTTTCCAGGCTTTGCCCTAGACTCCGCAGTCCCGCAACCGGTCCATCAACAAGTTGTGATGGACCGAGTCGAAGGCCGCAGAGTTTTAGAGCTGGGACTTCTTTAACCAATGCCAAATGAGGCTGAGAGTTGTCTCCTTGTGCCCCAGCATTTTAGCTGTTTGTATGTATAAACACTTTATGCATGTAACCTGGCCTCAATGTGTTTTTCAGACTCCCTTCCTACTGGTAGTATCCCTTCATTTATGAAAGAGGCCCAGAGGAGGTTATCTTTTAATCTGTTATCTAAGCGGTAACAGAGAACTTCACACCATTAACCCTTCTATTGCTGTATAAACCACAAACAAGCAGTGATTTTGTGCTTGAAGCTTGAAAAAGAAAACAAAAGTAAACAAGCAATGTCAAAGCCAATAGGTCAGGCATATGATAGTGCTATTGGCTTTGCCAATGTATTTTAAGCCATGTTGTACACCAGCGTGGCTAAAAGTTAGTGGTGTAGAGGGGTATCGCGTGGAGTGTCGTAGAGTGGATTGGCGAAGAGTGGAGTAGAGTATTGTAGAGTGGAGTGGCAGAGAGTGTAGTGTATTGGAGTGGTATAGTGTGGAGTTGCTGATGGAGTGTCATACACTGGAGTGGCATAGAGTAGAGTGGACTTGTGTAGAGTGCATTGGTGTAGAGTGTTGCACAGTGTAGTGGCATAGGGTGCAGTGGCATTGACTTCAGCGGCATACAATAAAGCATCATAGAATGCACTGGCATAGATCAGAGTGGTGCATAATAGACTGGAGGAGCAGAGAGTAGAGTGGTGCAGAGTAGAGTGGGGCAGAGTACAGTGGCATAAAGTAGAGTGGTGTAAATGGCAGTGACGCAGAGTAGAGCCGATTGGCATAGAGTGCAGTGGCACAGAGAAGCGAAGCATAGAGTGGTGCAGAGTAGAGAGCAGTGGCATATAGTGCAGAGTACAGTGGCACAGAGTTCAGTGGTGGAGAATGCAGTGGAGTAGAGTGTCAGAGTGCAGAAGTGTAGAGTGGCATAGAGTACAGTGATGCAGAGTCACTGTACTCTATGCCGCGCCAGGATACTCCAGCAGTAATTGAGTAGTAATTGAGCGCGTTATAAAACCCCATATAACATAACATAACAGAGTAGAATGCAGTGACAGAGTGCAGTTGTGTAGAGTGCAGTGGTTAAGAATAGAGTGGCGTAAAGTGCAGTGGCAGAGAGTTGATTGTTTCAGAGTAGAGCGAAGTGGCATAGAGTGGATTAGTGCAGGGTAGAGTGCAGTTGCATAGAGTGGCATAGATTGTAATGGCGTAAAGTGGTGTAGAGTCCAGATGCTCCTGTAGATAGCTGGAAAAAAGATGGAGGTGCAGCAGGACTGTGGAAGACCGCTCAGCCTTCAAACCCACTGTCACCACACATCACCACCTCATCACAACAACAAAGAAAGAGGCCCCACAAGAAAGGATCAATGCCAACACGCACAATAGCAAGGAACATTTTACCGTGGTCAAAGAATTTGCCAAACCCAGCACAGGGATATCAGACATCCCACCCTCCCAAGACCTCTGCAACAACCTCAGCACTTTCTTCCACCACAAGATTAGGGAGATCTACAACAGCTCCAATTACCTTGATACCCAAGACCCTCTCACCCCACTCACAACCACCGCACCCAACGACACTGGACCCCAGCAAACCCTGATGAGTTGGACTACCCCCATCCTCCACTTCTGACACCCTCAAGATCATGAAGAGCATCCACTCAGGATCACCCTTGGACCCCTGTCCGTACCATATCTTCAGCAGTTCTGGTACTCCATCATCCCAAACTCTGCCGCACCATCAACTGCTCCATCAACTCCGCCACATTCCCGGAAGACTGGAAACATGCTGAAGAAACCCTCTGCCAACCCGAAGGACCGCAAGAACTTCAGACCCATCTCTCTGCTCCCCTTTCCAGCCAAGGTCCTCGAGAAGGCAATCAACGCCCAACTTTCCAAGTTCATTGAGGTGGACCACATACTGTACCGCTCTCAATCTTGCTTCCAAAGCAATCACAGTATGGAGTCCACCCGCCTCGCTGCCACAGACAACGTCCGCACCCTCCTGGACTAAGGCAAAGGTATAGCCCTCATCCTCCTGGACCTCTCAGCCATCTTCAACACCGTCTCCCACAGTACCCTATGCACAAGACTCCACAACACCGACATCCACAAAAATGCCCTGGAATGGATCCGATCCTTCATCACCGGCCAAACACTGAGAGTCAGGCTACCACTGTTCCAATCGGAACACACAGAAATCAGCTGCAGAATGCATCAGGGCTCCTCCCTGAGCCCCACTCTCTTCAACATCTATATGGCCCGCTTGCAGCCATCAGCAGGAATCACGGACTCAACATCGTCTCCTACGCTGATGACACATAGCTAATCCTCTCCATCACCAACGAACCCACAGTCGCAGAGAGCACTTCCACGACGGGATGAAGGCTGTCGCCACCTGGATGAAGGACAGTTGCCTCACGCTAAACTGAGAGAAGATCAATGTCCTCATCTTGGGTTCCATCCCTTCCACTTGGGATGACTCCTGGTGGCCCGCAGACCTTGGACGTCCCCCCAAACCCACAGTTCATGCACGAAATCTCGGCATCATCTTGGACTCCTCGCTTACCATGAACCACCAGATCAATGCAGTCTCATCATCCTGTTTCTATACACTACGCCTACTCCAAAAGATCTTCAAGTTGATCCCTACCGAGTCCAGAAAGACTCATCAGCAGCAGACTCCACTACGGCAGCGCACTCTATACCAGCATCACACAGAAACTCCTAGAGAAACTGCAAAGCATCCAGAATTCTTCCGCCAGTCTCATCCTCAACATCCCCCGCTGTAGCCACATCACCAGCCACCTGATAGGCCTCCACTGGCTCCCAGTCAACAAAAGAGTTACCTACAAGCTCTTCACATATGCCTACAAAGCCCTACACGACACAGGACCTACATAACTCAACCACCGCCTCTCATTCCACGCACCCACCAGAGACCTCGGCTCCGCCCAACAGCCCCTGGCCGCCATCCCACGTTTCTGCAAGACCACGGCTGGGGGAAGATCCCTCTCCTACCTCGCGGCAAAGGCTTGGAACACCCTTCTTCCCCCCCTAAGGCAATCACCGTCACTGCCTCAATTCAGGAAGGACCTCAAGACCTGGCTCTTCGGCTGAACCACAGTGCCTTGCAACAGATCTGCATTTCCCTCTTGCCTCCCAGCACCTTGAGACCCTTATGGGTGAGTACTCATGCTCTACAAGCCACTTGATTGATTGACTGTAGAGTATATTGGCATAGAGTGAAGAGGCGTAGAGTGCAGTGCTGATGATTGCCGTAGGGTACAGTGGCGTAGAGTGGAGTTGTGCAGAGTAGATTGGTGTGGCCTAGACTGTAGTAGTGTAGTGTAGTGGCAAAGAGTGCATTGGTATAGAGTATAGTGATGTAAAGTGCACTGGCATAGAATAAAGTGATGAAGGGTAGAGTAGAGAGGCGTAGCGTGAAGTAGCATAGAGTGCAGTGGCGTACAGTGGACTGGTGCAGAGTGCAGTGGTGTGATGGGGAGTGGGAAGAGTAGAGTTCAGTGGTGTGGAGTGAAGTGGTGCTGAGTAGAGTGGAGAATGCATGGTATGGTTGCGCACTGTCATTACAGACAACACTGTTTCAATTGAAATGACCATTACATTTTCATAGACATACAGTTTTACTAGAAAAACTATACAGTGCACAAACGAAAATGTATGAAAATTGCACCACCTATTGTAATTATTTGTTTTGATCATATTAAAGGATCTGGTTCCAAAACATTTCAGAAATAGCTAAAACTGTGCTTCATTTGTGTTCCAAATTCTGATTTAAACTGAAATAAATTCTTATACAATTCATTTAAATGTTGTCATATGCTAGAAAAAACCTCTTTCCTACCTCCAATATGGAGAAAGACTGTCACACAAATCCTCTCACTTTGAAATCAGAGAGAGAAAACTAACCAAGCACCCTTGGAAGACAGCGCCTGACATTTGACCTTGGTCTTTGAATGCACAGAAAATGTGACAGTGTAAGAACAAGATTTAAAGGCCTGTTTACAGAAAGGGAGTTCGTGGTAGAATACAGTAAACACACTTTAGGCAATGGGAGGGACAAACTGAACCTGGAGAGCCTAAAGAAAATAAAGCCAGCAAATAGAAAGCCAGAAAATGTGAGTTACATACTACAAAGCCAATGATAATCAAGGGACGGAATGCATTCCTAAGTCAACTTTTTGAAAATCCCAAGGATGTTTTAGGCTGCGACCTAAAAACACATGCATTACCAGAAAGTTTCACTGTTCAAAAATACATCCGGAACATTTTGTTCACTGTCTAAACATGGTTTACTGTTACCATGTTCCACACAACTGTATTAAAATAGTGGCTCATTCAGCCATTTCTTTGCTCAATTACACATTTAAATGAGGAAAATATGCATTTGATTTGTAAAACGTAAAACAAATCAAAACATTTTCTTTTCACGTTTCTACATAAATACAAATACGCTCCTTCAGCTTTAAGTGGGGAATATTATAGAGGTGTGACTTTACTTATTGTGAACTATAAATGCTAATTAGTCCTATTCACTATTTTTTGGGGACTTGTGTCCTGTTGCCACCCCCCCCCAAGCAACTTCCATCAATACTCTATGCATTCGCAATTTGACTCCTGAATTCTCACTCCTACGTAGATCTCCGCTTTATATCCACTAAACCTATCAGATGGAGGGGGCCCAGCTGCCGCAATGATTGTACAAAATACCAACCAAGTCCGAGGCCCCGTATTTATTTTATGGACATCGCTTAGGGATAATACAACACATATTCAAAAACATGCAAAACATACTTGTTCAAGGCACTGCTACAAATCTGTACACTATTTTGATCCCAATACAGGGTATTGAAGACTAGGACATTTTTCACCATTCATCACCTAGCATATATATTCATATTTTTGTGAGTTAATGGTCTGCCCTCTGTCTTCAAAACCAATCAGAGGCCCCCACACAGTAGTGTGAGAAGACCCACCTACATGTAAATTCCTGAAGCTAATGAATGTTGGGATCAAAGGCCCGCTCAAATGCGAACCAAGCATTCCCCCCAGACAACCCCCAAGGTGACTCGGGCGTATGCTGTGCGTTTTCTGCTTGTGAGCCTCCATTACATTTCAGATATTCATCTATTTGAGTGCACATTTTTCAATTATAAATGAATGCTTCCTTTAGTAACATTATTATAATATAGTGTTCTTTAAAGAGGTGAGTCTTTAACTCTTTCCTAAATTGGAGCAGTGTTTGGGCACTCCTGATGGATGGAGGTCAATTATTCATATGTGTATTTGATCTGTAACATGTATTGTATTTTAACAAATATGCAAAATAATTCATCATATGCTAAATCTTGCATTGTACATCGCTTGTTACGAGGTCTAGTCTTTTCATAATAACCAGGAAACCATATTTAAATGGTTTTAATGTACTGTATAAGTCGCCGAAATGTTGATCAAGTACTGTGTGTGACTTTTTCACTGTAATATTATTAAAAACATATCACAAAAAAGCATATGTAAGCATGATATAGCGATAGATTTGTGAGAGAAGCATGTTCAGCTTTTCTTGGGAGCTTTGTACGAGCTGAGCTGCAAGCATACTCAGTGGAGGCCGATAAATCCTAGAGCCAGGCTCCTATCAGCAACCTTCTCAAAGTACAGAAGCTAACAGACAACACATTTTTTACTTAGCTAAGTTACATGTCCCAGAATTTTAGATGGTTTAATTAAATGAATACCATCAACAATGTTGCAATTCTGTTTAATGTAGTTTTTATAAATCAATTTAATTTGACACTATTTGACAACTTTTATAGTTACATCTAATCATATAATCTGCACAAGATCTGGGCATTCATTTTTTATAAAGCCTTTTCAAATATATATAGTGTAGGATTCTTGTGTATGTTTATCCATGGTGAAAGGAATTCCAGAACTCATGAATACACCATGTAGTCTCATAGGGCTCATTGTCAGGTAGGCACCATGCTCAAGTAATAAGGACGAGGTCTGCGTCTTTCATCCCACCAGATTCCCTGGCTGGGGTTGATAAACTGAATCAGCTTGCATTTTGCCTGAAGGTTTATGGTTTCTAAAACTAGGCCATATTTGCAAAAAATGTATCACCCTGCCACACGACAGAGTGATAGGCAGGCTAAAGGGCCATAACTTGCAAAGAGACACCAAAGGGAAGCAATCCGCTAAATGAAAAGCCACTAAGACTGGCTGCAGAGTCCATCCTAACCCCCCTGAGAAATATTAATACTCCAAATACTTGGAGGTCGAAATGAAACCAGTATTCCAGGTAATAACCCGCCAATGGTGTGTTATTGCCTTGAAGATGTCAAGATGACCAGAAGGCTGGCATGGTTTACCTCCCTTTCAACTTACCCCAGTCTGTTCCTTGAATTGGGCTGAAAAAGAGAAAAGTAATTGCACAAAGAGCTCATTGCCCTCAAGAGAAAGATGCATCTGATCTGTTAGGAAGAACCTCTCGCCCTAGAAATACCCATGAGAGATGGACCTACGGGGATACGTTTTCAGTAACTTCAGAATTTTTATGTTCAGACATTTAATAGACTCATTAGGCGCCTTAACAGAGAACATCTGTCCCACCATACCAGCCTGGGAATCACACGGGACCATGCCACCACCGCATAAGTAAAATGATGCGTTAGCTGGGACAGCTCAGTTACCAACAAGATCAGCTAAACCATGCTAGCCCTGCTGTGCCTAATGATCACCACTGATGTGTAGAATAACCAAGTCATGTGGTGAAAGCCATGGCCTGGGTTCTTTCAATGGCTGGTCTCAACTTTCCTAGTCAAAGGCCTCACACACAAAACCATCTCATCCTGAAACCAGCTTCTTGGGTTCACCGCACATAAGACCGTAAACATGTCCATTCACCAAGACCTTCCCTTGAGACATGACACCTAATGCACAATGAACAGGAAATTAGAAAAAACCTAAAATGACCGTTTCATGAGATGTACAAATGTAGAAACAAGGCCCTGGCCTCCTAGTAGGGCACACACAAATATACTCACATAGAGCCCCCTAACTTGGAAATACAGGTTCCCTGGAGCTCTATTTAAGGCTGTGATTCCGCCTCACTGACTTGTCAGCTTTTGAGAAAGGGAGACAGACAGAGAGACCGCCCCATACCAACAAATGTTTTCGAGCAGTCACCTGCCATGCAAATCAGTCTTTGAGTTTATGGGGTATTCACTAACCCTGAATGCCTCAGAAACTGCAAAACTGTTCCAAAGAGCAAAACCTCAAATTCTGTAGCACATGCCCCCGGAAGGATGGCTACAACAACGCCAAGCATGTCAGTGTGCCTCCTAGAGACCCATTTTACCCCCCTCCATTCTTTCCCAGTCCCTAGGGGCTCTCTTGATGAGAAAGGAGCTGGAGAAATAGCATTTCCCAACTATCTTAGCAGAAACGTTCAAGGCAGCGCCCTTAGCTTAAGCTGCTGACCTGCCTTTTTTCCTCAAGCAATAAACATCATCCATACCTCTAGAAGGAAACCACCAGTCCATCAACCCCTCCAACAAAAAGACAGGCAATGCTGAAATGTTCCTTCATTGGCTTGTCTTAACTATGGAGCTACGCTGGCTGGAATAAGGTCTGGCAGGAGAGTGCACCAAGACTTTAGAGATGCATGGGGAAAGTGGCGGGCCCTGCCGGGGCCTCTGGTAGGAAGTGTCGGAAGACCTGAAATTTAAATCAAGACAGAGCAGCAGGAGTATCATTCATCACCCATGCTACAGCATGTTGTTTTTTTTAATCATAGCAAGACAATTTCCTTCAGAAGTTTCAACTCAAGCTTGAACTTTGCTTGCTGGTTAATTGACCACCGCCACCCTGTTGTTAGACCTGAAAAGCACAGACCGATCACAGTAATGACAGGTTAAAATGCACAGGGCGAGCTCAATGGGGAATAACTCCAAGAAAAGAAACATTTCTCACCAATCTAGACTTGCATCAGCCTGACAGCCTTCTGTGGGCACACGTTCAGATTGCAGGATTGTCCCACAAGAAAACACTTCTTGACTTTACATGGAAGGGGCAGGCCAGACCACATAACTGATAAAAACATGGAGGAATACGGGCCAGGCCCTCAAATCTTGTTTCTCTCTAAATGCAACCCAGTCTTTTGATGTTTTGATTTGAAAAGAGACACAACTTGAGAAATGGATCTTGAGAAAGGGCGGCCCATGGAAATGATGCACTGTGCAAAATTCAGTTCAGCTAACATTTGAAGCTAATGCAATGTGCGCTTACATGGCCCCAGACATATTGGAATAGACTGTTTGAAAGCAGACACCCTCTCTTTAGGCAGAATGCACACACCCTTTACTGTGTAAATCCGGATCCCCGAAAATATCAAGGTTGTGGAAGGCCACTGGTCTTTTCGTTTACCAAAGGGACATCTACCATTTTCCTATGACAAATTCAAACCCAATTGGACTCTGGGATATGTGAATAAGCCAAGGCTCAATCTATGTAAGGGTGCGTCCACACCTTTTCCCTACAGCCCTCGTCCCCAGGTTTTTGCTCAACAGGTGGCACCATCCACACCGGCGTATGTGGCTGTGCAACACCGCTAACTGATGGGCCCTGCCCTCCATGCTGATCACCTGGTGCTGAAACATGTTGTACCCCCTCACCCCCCAATAGCAGTCATCTTGGGTCAAGAGCAAGTACCCTGCACAGCCATCAGCTGAATCATGACTTCCCTAGGGCTGCACTCTGGCCAAGGTGTTGCTGTGATGAGCTCTGAACCTGATTCCCAATCCCAAGCAGAGCTACCAACCTCCTGGCGTTTGCTAAGCTGTCCTCCTCAGACCTTGCCGTTGATAAACCACTCAGGGGCGTAATAAGGGCCCCCGCATCCCCCGCGGTGCAGGGGCCCATCTGCAGGGGGGCCCCTTAGCACAGTACTCAGGTCTGAGCGCTCTGGATAAAATCAGGAGCGGGGGGCCCCCAGGTACATCGCAGGGGGGGGGGCCTTAAACTTTCGTTACCCCTCTGAAACCACTGTAGAGTGCAGCAGACACCCCCAACCTTGGAGTACCAGGGAAGCACACCATCTAACCATGCCACAATGTCAGGCCGACCTGCCTGCGACACACCTGATTAAGACTCTGCTAATGAGGGAACCATCCATGCTCCAGCAGCGGAAGCTGAACCCACCGCACTCCCATTAAAGACCATGCCACTCTCACCCTGCTTGCACAATTGGGCCCAACCAGGGCTTCAGTCCAAAGCAAGCAGGCGTCCTGTTCTGTGCAATTCTTGGTTGAGGCCCCTAACCACACACCACTAACAAGAAACATTAGAAGCAGAATGCCCCAAAGTAAATTAAAACAACAGAGGCAAGTGCCCAACAACAAGATAATCCCTCTAAATAGAGGGCAGGATTCAAACACAAGCAAAATGATTGAACAGCTGAATATCAACATGGAGAATACTGACACAGAGGAATATCGAGGAGAGAATATCGTAAGGTAAGTGCACATAGGGAAGTATAAATTTACTATTCCTAACTCCACATCCACGTACCTGGAAGATCTATGTACCACGTGAGTACAAATATCTGGAGTTAGTACAGAAATATAGATTTACTTACCTGTTGATATTTTTTAATATTTGTTCCTCGATATTTAGAACCCTGGGTATTCTGACTTTCATATTTAGTAGGATATACCTAGCAAAATGAATGCCCTTCTGTGGAGAAGTGCGGCTCAATGGTTAGAGCGGCAGACCCTGATGCAGAGGTCTGCCCTGGAACTAGGGTTCAATTCCCACCTTGGCGGCTCTTGGACTCAATTTCCCTGGACCTGATAATTCTCACCTCGGTGCCTAGTCTAATCATGGGTCCCACTCTGTGACTCTGGGCAATAGCTTGCTTAATCTCCACAACGGCCCCAGCAGTGCTTGGATGCCTGGCTTCACCTTGGGGGTGCCCAGGAGTGAACATTTCACAGGAAAGCCAGGATGGGTTCCACAGTGGTATGAATACAGAGCTATGATGCCTCCGGGTAGAAGTGCGCTATATAAATCAATACATTTACATTTTTGGCTTTCACACACTCACCGCTGAACTGGGCTCCCACTCTTAAAAAAATGTTTTTATGAAAGAATTTCTCATATGGAAAACACAAAAGACAAAAAGAAAGAGAGATTGGCTCAACAGCAATTACATTCATACGGTGCGTCGTCACCACAGCATCATCCAATCATTAAAATACAGTTCTATCCTATGCAAGGTCTTCCATAAGTGCCCACCTATTATCGACTTCCTATTCGTCCCTTTAGCACTTGTTTCTTGCTTATCTGTTTTGCTCTAACAGTGCATCGTTAGTGGTCTGGGGTGCCAGTCAGTAGAGTCAGCATTTCTGCTCATTGGGCTAAATCTTCGGTTGATTGTTCATCTCTTCTTGTTGTTTTTATGTGTTGCTCGTCTGCCACTGTCCATTCTATAAGATCTCTTTTCCTCTGGTCAGTGCTTGAAATGGAAAAATAGAAGTGCAGGTCTCTATAACAGAGTACCTGCTTGTTTCTGAGAAGTGCCGGTACTCTCCAATTAAAAGTATTATATTTCTCTTGGGAAGTGCCGGTACTCTCCCTCTCAAAATAAACAAGCATTTACAATGCAATGGTTTCGCCTTTGAAAAAGTTAGAGCTATTGGCATTGTAAATGACAAAATGTTTATTTATGTGTTGGTTTTGAAAACAGATAAATAAATGGTACTGTCATTTACAATGCCAATAGCTCATAGTGCAGGCCACCGTGGCCCATATACACCCCAGGACTGTGCCGGCCAGGGAACATCGGCACCACAGGATGGCGGCAACCTTACCCCATGGCCAGCGTTGACAATGCGCTGAATGCTGGCACCGTGTGACCCCAAAACCTTCAGGGGTTTTCAGGGATGCAGATCACGAGCAACAGGGTGCATGGACTGGTGTGGTTTACATAGTGCCAAGACGCCGCCTTTCAGATACTTCAGGGCACTTCGAGAGTGTGGCGTAGCGTGTCCTATAAGCCTCATAAAATTCTCCCAAGCATTGTAAAAGAAAATGAAGGCCTGGCCGACTTTTTTTTAATGGTACCTGACGTCACATATTCCCAAAGTCGGTCTCGGCCACCAGACCTGTCACTAGGCAAGGCACAGAGGGGAGACAGAGGGGTGACACTTGGGGGTGGCATTGGGAGGAGACAGAGGGGTGAGACCGGGGTTGGCACTGGGGAGAGAGAGGGGGGTGAGACCTGCGGGTGGCACTGGGGGAGACAGAGGGGTGAGACCGGGGGTGGCACTGGGGGAGACAGAGGGGTGAGACCGAGGGTGGCAGTGAGGGGAGACAGAGGGGTGAGACCCTGGAATGACAGTGAGGGGTGACAGGGGCTTAGGCAGAAGGCACGGCGTGCTAGGAGCCAGGCCCGAAGGAGATCTCCCACCCTTCCCCGAAGGTGCTTGAATCACCTTCTCTTGACGGTGCCTGCACCACTCCCCCTCCACCCCGATGGTGCCTGCACCACCTTCATCTGTGTTGCCTGCACCCCTTCCCCCCTCTGACGGTGCTTGCACCCTCTCACCCAGACTTTGGAGGAACCCCCCTCACCCGGACTGTGCCTGCACCCCCCTCTCCATGACAGTGCCTACACCCCCCCTTTCCCTTGATGGTGCCAGCAGCCCCTCCCGGTAATGTTTATCTGGATTGTCTACTCTACAGAAACATTTCTTCCCGATAAACTGCAGGACATTCTGAGTTTTCTGATAGAGGTTTAGTCCTCACACAGCAGAGCTATCGCTCAGGTTACAGAGTTCGAACAGGCTCGGGCGTCAGAAACAGTTATTAAATAGGTGACACAGGCCGCACCTCAACAGAGAGACCCATCACATTACACAGTGTGTGTAAGCGAGGCCTCGGACTAGCAGAGCTATCCCTCAGGTTACACAGGTCGAACACCCCCAGGCTCCAGTCCGCAGCAGAACTCTAGTTGAGTCCACAGACCTCCGATTACAGAGGCTTTAAAAGGGCCAGAGCTCGCCCGGGGAGCGTTCTTTCAGGGGGCACAAAGGTCACTGGGGCCGTGATGGGGATGCATACATATTTACACAGCGTCTCGACCGCAGCTCTAAATCTTATAGATTTATAAGAAACAGGAGTTACTATTATGCAATTCAGCGACTAAAAACGAGGAAAGGCCAAGTCACCTGTGCGGCCTGGCACTAACCCACTGAGCACTGTTAGTGGGGTCAAGACCAGTGGTCTGATGGCCGGGCACCGGTCTGGGGTCCAATCAAGAACCAGTTTAGCTGGGTTACCTGCATTGGAAGCTGTGATGAGCAAACTACACACAGATCTCCGAAGCATGCACTTTAACCCGCTGAGCTAATTTACAGGGATTGGGCTCTGTACATGCAGACTGAAGGCAGATCTATGGAGCGGGTGTAGCATCACCAAGAGGGGCTTATTATACTAGCGTCTTTGCAGAGGGCACACTACCTCAATGAGCTACGCTATGGGCATAGAAATCAGCTACAGGTCTGCACAAGGCGCAGACCCTATCAAGCGTTCAGACCAGCTTAAGCAGAAAAAAATATATATTTTATTTTAAATAGCCCACTAGTCCCTCAACACTCCGTCAGCATGCCACCATCACTGTTCTATCCATAGAAGTGCGTCATTTTATTAAAAAAAGCTAAATACAATTAAGGGCACCTGTGTTCATGGCGACGGAAGGAACAGCGGTGGAGGTGGTATTAGCACCAAGGTGGAGAATACTAAAATGAAAGGGGGAGGGGGCACCTGAAGGATTCCGATGCATTGCATGAGTAGGCACCACTGGATTCAGGACCTGCGCCGATGGTGGGGTGACCTGACACCCAGAGCTGGCCTGGCGCTTTTTAAAAAACAAACAAGGGCACGGCCGGAAGCTGTCGCACCCAGAAAAGGGAACGTGTGGGTGGCGTCGCTTTGCAGAAGTAGCGTCCGAGGAGGGTGTCAGCGTGAAATGACAGGGACGAGGGTCCTGGACATCCCCTATGTAGGGAGCACAGCACAGCAAGCGTGGAACTGTCGGCCTCCGAAGTCTGCAGACATGCATAGAGGTCAATGTGCACGCAGTGATGTGCGCCTCCCGTGTTTTGTAGATGTGCATACAAAGAACCCCATGAGTCCTATAGGTCACACTGTGCACAGGAAGCTCGCGTAAGCCCCACAGAACGAGAGCCTCAGAAATCACGAGTCACTGTGATTCCCGAGTGAACAAATTGCAAAAGCAGACGTTATGTTACATGAGGCAAAAGTGACAATTGTGAGCAAACAAAATACACGAGGTGCAAAAGGTGCATTACATATACGAACTCGAAAGTTTCAAGACGGAGCTTCGCAAGTAAGCTACTGCCCGGCTGCCATCTTCGGTGGAATGCCAAAAACGAACCTTGGCGAAAAAAAAAAATAACATCCGCCCACCACCGCAATGACGATCGCAAGGGGGCGGAGAGGGAAAAAAATTACGGAACACCCACGAATCGCCTCGGACAATGACGGACAGATCTCTCTACCAATGGCTAGCCTCCATTTATGGAGCTAGCCAATGGAAGAGAGAGGAGGGACAAAGCCAGTACTGTTGAAACATAAGATTTCGCCTGCGCGAACGCTGCTGCGCAGCGGATCGCCAGGCGAAACCTAAAAAGTGCTGGTACTCAGTACCGGACAGTACCGGCCCATTTAAAGCACTGCCTCTAGTCATATTTTGGAGCCAGTGGCCTGACCCAGTGAACAGCTATGCATCGCTTAGCAAGGACACAACTCAGCGCTGTGAATCGATTCACCATTTTCTGGCTCTTATTTTCTGAGACATTTCCAGCAAACAGTGCTTAATGTTTTTATCTAGCACCTCATGTGCTGCTTAGCCTAAACCTTATAACCCCTCTCCCTAATAAGCATCAATAAGAGGACAGCGCCACACTGGGTGCGGGAAACACATGTTTTCCACACTTTTGCTGCAGCCCAGAGGCCCATAGATGTATGTGCATGCCATATTTTGTGGTGTGATGTAGGTTTGGTGTAAATAATGAATTGGGTCACTGTAAACCTTTTGTTCATCTGCATTTTCATTTGTTTGCATGCTCTTTTCCACTCCTGCTCCATTATTGCATCAGGATAGTCCAGTGTCCATCTCTCTTGTGCCTGAGTCGTGCCCCCTCTTTATCTTGCATTAGTGCGGCGTATTAACTTGTAACTAGTTTTCTGCCCACAACCAAGGCAAGCACCACTCATTATGTAAGTTGTCTCGGTTACCTCCAGGAATGATGTCCAGATTTCCCTCGCCGCAGGGGGTATCTTGACATACTGGAGGAAGGGACCCAGGCCAGTTCCAAACAGGTCACGTGCTCCAGCAAAGGTAAATGATTTGCTATTTAGATATGACTGTCCAATAGTGTTGCTACCACCCCTCTGACAGCTTGCAATTAGCATTTCTCTCATTATATTTATATAAGGTTTTATTGACCAAAGTGGCTTATCAAACAGAGATTTAGGCCCCACTTAAAGTGGCTGGGACCTACTACACCCTGCCCCGACCCGCGCAAAACCTACCTGTCGGACGCACGCCTTGATCCTTTCTCCGAAACTTCTGCCCCATTTTGCCCCAGGGATTTCCTTAGATGCGCCCCTTCTCCATTGTCTTCTCTTGCGCTTATCACCCTGCTTTTTACCCCCTATTAACCATCTGATTAATCGACTCTTCATTCTACTTCCCCCTGGTACATCTTCTCCTGACCTCTTGCTCAGAACTGTTCCCTACTCTACCTCTACGGTTATCTTAACGTCTCAAAGGGTGCCGTTTAGTCCGGCCCATGTGTGAAATGTTGGGTGTTTTAAGTACAGTTCAGAGGCCGGAATGGATAGAAGTGATGTAGTGTCGTTAGACCAAACACGAAAAAACCCAGGGGCAGATTTACAACTTCTGGCGCATCTCTGCAAACCAGCAGGGATGTGCCAGAACAGATGCGTCACGCAATCTCCCCCTTGCGCCACAATGGATCGCACTTACAATGCGGCACACCATGGTGCAAGGAGGGGCAGATGCGTGACGCATCTTGTGGTGTACGGGCAGCACATTGCTGGAGTTGCATCACAAGCACGATGCAACTCCTGCAATGCATAGGGGCCACCCATATTTATTTATTTATTTATTTTATTTTAACAGCTTTTATAGCGCGCTCCATTACCATGGGGTATCCTGGCGCGGTGAGTAGTTCAGCCTCGAGAGTGGAGCACATCTATTATAGTGGGGCGTTAAAAAGATGGGTCTTAAGATCTTTTTTGAAGACAGGGATGGTTGGAGAGGCTCTGAGAGAGAGGGGGAGGGCATTCTAAGCATAAGCTGCCTTAACTGAGATAGATTGGCCTCCCAATCGAGCATATCTATATTTAGGAACAATCAGTTGGCATTGGTTAGCCGATCGCAGGGCACGATTAGGAATGTAAAATGAAAATCGTCTCCGCAGATACATCGGACCCTGACCATGTGCCGCTCTAAATGCCAACACCAGAATTTTAAACAAAATTCGGTGTGGTACCGGGAGCCAGTGCAGGCTACGTAAGTGGCTCCGCACGCTCGACCTCCTAGGGAGCGAGAAGAGCAGGCGTACTGCGGCATTTTGTATCACCTGAAGGCGATGAATCATATACCCAGGCAAGCCGCAAAATAAGGCGTTGGCATAATCGAGCCGAGACAATATCAGGGCTCGAAGAACAGTTTCCTTAGCAGCCCTGGGGAGGAGAGGAAAAAATCTTCTCAGGGTCTGCAGGGTGCCAAAGCAGATACCAGTTAATTTTTTTACGTGCTCCGAAAACTTCAGGTCCTGGCCGAACCACACCCCCAAGTTCTTAGCTGGGCCACCCATCGCATTAGGACAGGGTAGGTCTGAAGGCCAGATCTGGTCCTTGAAGTTAGCAGGGAAGGAGCCAAAAAACAAAACCTCCGACTTGTCTTCATTGCACTTAAGCTGGACTTGTGCAAGCCACCGAAAGACTTCCGACAAACAGAGCTGGATTGCTGATGGATCCAACACATCCTTAGGCCAGGTGAAAAGCAGCTGTGTGTCGTCAGCGTATGCTATTATTTTGGCTCCCAGCTGTTCCGCCAGATAGAGTAGGGGGGTCATATAAACGTTGAACAATAAAGGGCTCAACGTAGACCCCTGCGGAACTCCAGTTGTCAGTCTCTTTGGGGCCGAAGAATGAGGGGGCAGCCAGACCTGCTGAGTTCTGTCACTCAAAAATTATGAAAGCCAATCAAGGGCCAGCCCTGAGATGCCAATGGCTCCCAGTCTTGCAGTGAGCAAGGCATGGGGCACCGTATCGAAGGCAGCAGAGAGGTCCAATAAAATCAGGACCGCTCTGCTGCCCCCGTCCAGGCACTCCCGAACTGCCTCGGAAACCTCAACCAGTGCCGTCTCGGTACTGTAAGCCGCCCTGAAACCCGACTGAGCAGGATGCAGGGCGTGAGAGGATTCGATGAAACTATCCAGCTGCTTAAAGGCCACCTTCTCACACACCTTAGCTAGAGCTGGCAGCAGTGAGATAGGCCGGTAGCTCGATGGTATTGATGGATCTAGACCAGCCTTTTTTAACAGCGGAAGCAGTTTTGCCTCCTTCCAACTTCTCGGAATCGAGGCAGTGGAAAGGGAGAGGTTGACAATCTGGGTCACCTCATGAGCGATGGTATCCACTATCCCTCCCAAAACCCTGGCAGGACAAGGGTCCGAGGGAGATCCGGACTTTAAGGCCACCAGGATTTGCCGTATGTCAGATTCCGATGCTGGCCGGAAGGTGGTGCATCTCTCCTTGCGCCTGCTTCAAGCAGGCGTAAGGATTTGACGCAGCAGCGTCGTAAAACTGACTCAGTGAAATCTTGTAGATTTCACTGCGTCAGTTTTACGGGGCTTTCCTGCAAGGGAACGCCCACCCTGCGACAGAACACCCACATAAAACCTGACGCAGGTTTCATGTGGCGCAGGGCTTTACAACATGGCGCACCTGCCTCACGTTGTAAATAAGTCATAAAGTGGCGCATGGTTTACGCCGCCGCTGCAAAGTGATGCAACAGCGGCGTAAAAGTGACGCAACAGCAGCATAAAAGTGGCGCAATGGGCTTGTAAATCTGCCCCCCAATGTCAAGTGACGTGGCCCAAAAACATACGAGTGCAGCTGAGAGGAAAGTAGACTTTTTGCTGATACGAGGAGCTGTAGCTCCATTTTCATTCTAGATGGAAGGAGGCGGTGACGGTGCCAGCAGCGGGGCAGCCTGCGAGCCATGCCCGGGCGGGCGCACGAGGGGGCATCCACATCTGAGCCGGGCCTGTCTCTTCCGGTTGGAGTCAGCGCTGGGGGCTCTGAGCAGTGTCTGTCCGATAAGCCACGCTCGGGTGGCTCCATACTTGCAGATGGGAATTTCCCAGCTCTCGCGCCAGAAATAGCACTTCCGCTTGGGCCAGAGATGAAATCGCATTTTCGGAGAATGTGTTGGATGTAGGCTTCATAACAGCCATTAAAGGCGATGCACGGCTGTGAGCGGGCGGGGGAGGGGCGTGAAAGCAGTAATCTCCCCGGGGCCCCAAGCGCTCTCTGCAGCTGGGCAGGTGATGGAGAGAGGCAGGGCCTTCCTGCGAGCCCGGTACATGCGTTACCAGGGAGTGTGAAGCTGTTATATTTGTCGGGGCCCCGCCCCAGCGTAAACATAAACCTTAAAGTGTTTGATCCGCGTTAGCCCAGAAAAGAGCACTCCTGAGTGAGGCTGATGGTGCAAACTGAGATCCGGGCTGCGCGTGCGGTGCTGGCTCAGACGAATCCTTTTATGCGACTGCATCCGACTGGGACACAAAGTGGGTCCGGCCATTAAAATAAATGTGCCCCACATTAGTGCAATACCTGGCAAAGTGACCATGTTTTAAAAATGTGGGTATTTTTGAACTTGTAAAGACACGCTGTATATATATGCTTTTCCAGGGTATGGAAGAAGAGTGCATGAATTTGAGCTTGCTGCAGGCAATGTGTGTTTTCATATCAGGGAAATCAACAGTAAAAACCGGCCCAGCAGAGCGTAAAACAGGCCCACAAACAGCCCAAAAAACTGGCCACATACTGATGTGACGGAGTAGCCCTTTGGGCACTGCCCGATTGACCTATCGGCCAGTCGGACACTGAGGGTGAGGGTAGTGGGTGGGGTTCTAAATGCATCAGTGTTTACTAGAGACCCGCGGAGCCTGGCGAGGTATGGTGACCATTGACTCCATGACACAACGTCACAACTTTTCCATTCCTAGACTTTGCCTCTACATATCAAAAGTATGTTAGTTCAGTTGTCTCAATTTAAATGAACCAAGACTACAGCTCCCAGAATGCAATGCTATGTTAAAACCCGGACTTGGGAGGTGCTTTCCCTGTGGTACGGGGTCACCTGGTCACCCAAAGCTTAGGTGTTGGCTCTGTTCATGGTGTGGTGGATGGGGGGGGGGCTCTACTGAGGGGCATGGGTGCTGCAGAGGGGGTACTTTTTTGAGACTTGAGTTCTCTGTTGCAGGACCTACGCTTTGGAGAGGTTCCTGATCTAGTGTTTAAAGTGGGCTGAAAAAGTTGGGAAAGGGGAAGAGTCTCTAAAAGGGGTGTAGCCAAAGAAGCAGAATTAGGGATCCTTTCTATAGCCGTGGTCGATGTAACAAAAGATGTGGCTTGAAACATGCAAACCGACTAGTATTTGAGTGCACCTTTGTGAGTTCTGTTACTGTATCCAGAGATATTACACAGCAAACATACACCAAAAACAAGCCCAACCCATTGGCTTTGACAAGGCTTTCTAGCAGCATCAGTTAAATGAGTACCATCAATACTTTTATTGTGAATAAAAATTGAATAGGAAACTGTGAACTAAACATTACTAAATTGTGTTAAAGGGACGGTGCCCTACACTCATTCTGCTAATCTCACATTCTGCTTACCTCACAGGTCATCTCCTTGCTCTTCATTATAGTTTTTTCACTCTGTCCTTCTGCATTTATAGAGAGTGCACCATGTTAGGGTGCATGGCACTAGGACCCGGGAGCCCCGTGGACCCTCACCCACTCTTGCAACTCTTTGGCCAGAGGCAGGCAGGGTAGGCAGAGGGATCACTGGTCGTGTTTCTTGTCTCTTGTCTCACGAGAACAGGATGGGGGTCAGGAATCAGGAAGTCACTGGTGGAAATAGCAAATCACTTGTGCAGCCACATGCATCATTGTAACATTTTGCGATTTCTTAATTGCGAAAATTAAGGAATCGCAATTAAGAAATCGCAATTTTTTTTTCGATTTCTTAATTTTCCTTAATTGCAATTCACAATTTGCAAATCGCAATTAAGGAATCCCTTCCCATTGATTCCTATGGGCCTAGTGGTCCATAGGAATGAATGGGAAGCCATTCTCATTTTGCGATTCGCAATTAAGGAATCGCAAAACGAGAATGCTATTTCAAGGGTGCAGGGGGGGGGGGGGTCTTTTGGACCCCCACCTGCACCCCTGAAATTTAACTTTGAGAACATTTTTCACACATGTGTGTGTAAAATGAAACTTTCAAAAATGCCCTTTTGTGCATTTTTGAAAGTTTTCGCAAGTTGAACTTCATGGTAATTTACCACTACCTATTTGCGAATTCGCAATTTAAAAAAAATCATGCATAGCATTTAAGAAATCGCTAAATTGCGATTTCTTAAATGCAATCGCAATTTAAGAAATCGCAAATAAATTGCGATTTCTTAAATTGCGAAAAAAGCTAAAAGTTTAATGCATCCCAAATAAGGGATTTGCATTCGCAAACGGCTGAATTTTGCGATTCGCACCGTTTGCGAATGCAAAAACCTTTGATGCATGTGTCCCTTGGTCCCGATGTCGCCATGGCAGAGGGGCTATTTAGGGCCAGCCCGACTTGGCATCTCCCTTTTCGAGAGACCATCTCAAAGAAGGGGCCGGTACTAGTTCAGTCATTTGGAAGCCAACGTGCAACTTTCCTGCTGTATCCCAGCTTCTCCCTGCTCAACACCTAGGCTAGACCAAGTATCAGCCACATTTGGAGGCTCATACCTGCTGCCTGTCGGCTCCTATCTGCTGGCAGAAGATACTGCCCCCAGATTTAAAAATTAAATCAGGCAAATTGACAACTGGATGACAACCTTAAGTTAAACTCTGGGAAAACTGAGGTTCTTCTCCTGGGCAACAATGTTACTCCACCCCAGTGACAAAAGTAAGATCTTGGGATCCTATTTGACAAAAAATTGTCATTTGGAAATCAGGTCAAAGCAATATCCTCCTCAGTCTTCTTCATTCTGAAGAGCGTTAGGAAAGTGTGTCCATTTATTCCCATAGATCCCCGGAAAATGATAGTGACTGCTCTCGCCCAATCCAAGTTGGATTACTGTAACACTTTTTTTTATAACGTACAGCATAGATTCCTCCACAAACTACGAATCCTGCAGAACGCTGCAGCACATCTCTTACTGGAGATCCCCAAGTATCAGTCTGCGGCTCATGCCTGGTTAAGGCGGATAGCATTTAAGGCTCTCTGCATCACCTTTAAGCCTCTACATGATTCTGTCCCTGAATATCTCAGGAAAAAATGTTTCTGTATGCGCCTTCTAGTACGCTTTGTTCTTCTTTAGCCAGGTACATCATTGTTCCTAAGTTCAAAAGATCCTCTTGGGGCGGTAGAAGTTTCACAGTTGTCATGGCCAAACTATGGAACTCCCTTCCTCTTGAGCTGAAACTAAGCCCCAATCTTCCTTCTTTCAGGAAATTGTTAAAAACCTGGCTTTTTGCTAAATAATTAACGTCTACTTTTAGTGACTAGCACTGCCAAGACACCTCAGAGAATTCGAGCGCTTTAAAAGTTCACTTTTCATTTTAATTGTATTTCCTCCCCCCTTGCACAGCACAATCAGGGGCCCACATCGAACAACACCACTCATTCTACTACCGAAAGCCCGACTGAGTTATTTATGGGCAGTGATCGGTGGCCTCCCAGTCCCTTTTACTTTAACTTACGCTATTCATTCAGTGGAGCGTGGCACCAGCGTGGCCCCCACCATGCCAGGGTGCTGCCCTTCCCATTCTTTTGACCACCAACACTAATTAACATGGTCCTACACCCCCACCCCATACCAGTTGTTTACCCTGCCCCTCCCTTCTGGGGTGGCTGTTTTCCGGACTGCTGCAGTGGGTATTCTACCCATCTGACTTGTACTATCTGCATTGGTCAGCTGCCCGAGGCCAGGAGTAAGGATCAGTGCTTTTGATGAGGAGGGTTGAGGAGCAGGGTGGAGTTAACAGTGTCATTGTTGTCTGGCCTGTTTCATCCCACTGTTCTTGTTAATGCCCTTTGTTTTGGTACCAATCTAGTTTTTTGTGTTAGCAGTTTTAGGGCTTTGGTATTTTTGTTGCTCGTACTTTGTATAACTATTATTTGAGAGTGGGATGGTGGGAGACAAGTGTTGTGTAGGTAAGAGAAGGGTTGGAACCCCTAGCTGGTCCAATTGCTCAAATTAGTCTTGGGAGATGAGAGAGGTTCTACAGGATCCTTGTCTTATTTCGAGCCCGACACAGATATAAAAATGGTGGAACCCCCTAGGCACTCGAGTGTTCCCCGTGCGCTGTGTTTCCACCTGTAAAGAGGACAAGGAAACAGAGTTCCCAAGGTTGGTCAATGGAGGGGCAAGGTCATGCTGAGCAGTGGTCTTCTTGCCAGGTGGCTCAATCCACTGAGCAAACCACTTCAGTTATGGTCAACCTCTCAGAGATGGTACCTGTGACTGACAGAACCATTACCACACACCAAGTATCTCTTGACGACCCACCAGCCCAGGCTGTGGACACTGTGGTAGCTCCTGGCGCCAGTGAGTCTAATGAAGCACTTTGTGTCTTGAGTGACATCTGCCAGTCTTTAAAGCACCGCTCACCGGGCATAAAGGACAAACCTTTGGATCAGACTATTGCAGGCAGGGCCTCAAACCCCAAATACAAATGTGCTGGTACCCCCCAAGAGCGACAAACAGGTGCCAGCAGGAGTCTTGCTGGCTCCGCAGGCTTCGTCCTCCACCGGGTGGGGTAAGGACACTGAATACACTACATCTTGTGTGTTGTCATCTGTTGACCAGCTATCTTCCCAGCTAGCCAGTAGTGCTGACATCCCCACCACTAGCTCTTCCCTGACCTCCCTATGGGTCCCTCCTAATTCATTACTGTCTGCCATTGCTTACTTGAAGCAGCAGGTAGATGACATTGCAGCCAGTACGGTAAGTGGGGAGAGAACAGGCAGAAAAGTAAGAAAATTGAGGATGGGGCAGCATCTGTCAACAGGGACCTACCTGCTACGTAAGATGCTGGTAAAAAAGCTGAGGGGTCAACCCATCTTAGTGATTCTACTCTGTAAGAGGAATTGGTGGTCAAGAGACCATCCTATTCATACCAGTTAAGCTGGCATCACATGTGCTGGCTGACGTCAAAGAGTAAATCTGGAGGGGTGACTTCATTCAAATGTTTTCACTGACATGGGCAGAAAGGAGGAAATTGGAAACAAAGGAGAAAGAGGGAAAATAGGCCACAAAAGACAGAAAGCCAAAGGTGGAGGAGATTATCACTGAGTGGCTATTTGATTTGAATGTCTATGTCACACAATCAATCAATCAAGGCGCTGGGGGGAGGGGGGGTGGCTCCAGATGAGTCAAAGAGCCAGGTCGTGAGGTCCTTCCTGAACGTGTGCAGGGTCAGGGAGCATCTGATGTTCACCGGGAGCTCGTTCCAGGTTTTGGCTGCGATGGGGGAGAAAGCTCTCCTGCCGGTTCTGTTCCTGCCAATGCGGGGGATGATAGGTTTTGCATTTCCCGCTCCTCAATTCACTTAACATGATGACGTATAAGTTAGCATAGTGTGTCTAATCGAATGATGTGTTGCATATGTATTGAGGACTGATTGGTTATTTTCGTGTTCCAGTTAGCAATTTCTTAGCTTAGCTTCTGTGCCGTCATCTTGGGAACATGTCTCCGCGATCAGACTGCAATGCCCCCTCCCTTATAAGCAGAAAATCCCTAGTCTCAGCGTTTCTCTTCTTGAGTTAGTATTTGCAGAAAACTAACAACAAAATGTGTTTCATTGCTATCAGTAATGTTCCCATGCCCGGGAGGCACGGAATACGGCTGCGTGGCCTTGGGGATGATAACAGAGCCATCCTCCCGCAGGTGCAGCGGCTCCATGTGTGCGTTCACTGTTCACCATTTCTCCAGTCCTGTACTTTTCCATTAGGGGCGTGACTAATGTTGCTGTAACGTGTTATAATGTATTTTCGTTTTGAGAACTGGCAGTCCTCTCGGCGTACTCCCTGGAGTGAAGTCCTGACAGGGCCTCTCTATAGAGAAACTAATGGCCTAATAAATGGTTTCTAATTCTTCTCCACTGTCTGGCTGGCTTATTTTATGGGAATGATATCTGAGTGAGGTAAGTTTGCTCAAGTGGTCAGATGGCGCCCGAACAGGTACCCCGCGTTAAGGATCTTTCTCGCCCGTAGGTGGGTTGTAAAAGGTCGGGGACCGTCTGGTCGGCACAGTGGGTCTGGGTACCCATTTGATGCCGGGCTTGGTTCTCGCAGCGCTGCCCCACCCTGCTGATCGGGAGAGGTCCCGGCTTATGATCCTGCGCCGGGGTCCAGAAGACGGACCTTTGGGAGCTGACCGTGATGGTCTAAGCCGCCGGCGATGGAGAACAGGGGATGTCGGGTTTCGCGAACAGGAGGTGAGTGGTCCGACTGATGATTGACGGAGCTAGGGTGCTCCGAGGGGCTAGGGTGCCCCGGGGAACTCAGAGTGCATGAGACGCTCTGACAGACTGTTTGTGGGTTGGTGGAGGCTCGGGGGGACGCCTGATGTTCCTATGTTGTGGAGCATCTGGCCGGACGGTACTTGGACGGGGTCGCGGTTGATCTTGGTGGAACACTGGGAAAGGACCCAAGCCTACTCGGAAGGGGGGTTTGCTGGAAGGGTCCCAGGTCTCCCAGGGTGAATATGTGCAGTGGTCCGTGTAGCTGACCTGTCCTCCAGCCAGTTTCTGCACTGTTCAGTGTTTCTTAAGTCTGCGGTAGGGTCTGGTTCTCCAGGACTTGGTCGACGGGCCTTGTCCCATTGTGGTAACACATGTTTGGTATGGTGACTCGAAGTATGCCCATAGGAAATATGTGTGTGTAAGGACATGAGTGGTTGTTTGTGGGGATAGCTGTTTAGCATTTTTTGTGTCTGGGTGCATGTGAGTTCTTTGGCGGTGTCTGATTGTGTGAGCAAGATGCCGCGTTCCAGTAAGTTGCGATGTTTTGGGTGTTGTTGTCGTTCAACTGATGCCAGATTGGCCAAGAGTCAGCCTGCTCCTTTAGAAGGCTCTCCCAACTTTGAGATGTATGTGAAATATGGACTTACCCCGATTTTGTTTAATACTTTGTGGCATCGATACACCAAGAGTAATGTGGATTTGCAATGGCCGTTGACCGGTTCATTCGATGCAGCTAAGATAGATTACTTGTAGGAGAGATTGTTTGCTCGCGCAGTCGCCAGAGCATGTTTGATTCCCTAAGGTTGTGGCAAAAAGAGGTTCGGCAAAGACAGATGAGAGATGAGAAGATGGCCCAGAAGAAAGCTACCCAGTCGATGGTATAGAAAGTGAGAGCCTATAATAAAGCGGAGACAGAGGCAGGGATTGAGCGCGCAGATAGGCTTCACAGGTTGCAAACAGATAAGAGTTATGTGGTGAGAGCGGAGGAGAAGGATGAGGTAGAGGACCTTCTGGATGCCCGCCCCCCGCCCCCTTATGCACCGCAATTGGTATATCCCGCGCCATCTACTTCTCCGACTGTTTTGTCTGCTTCTGACTCTTCACAGGCACCCTCTTCCTCCCACCCTTCCGCTATACTAGCCTCTACTTCCAGTGTTTTGAAAGGTGTTGAAGCTGCATTGACTTCTGTAACCTCGCCCCTCGTTTCTTTATTGCAGACGGGAGCTTCAGTCCTGTCTGCCCCCCTTGTGGCTACACTACTATCTGCATCTGCATTATCTACGGCTTCGGCGAGTGTTACCCCTCAGACTATACCTGAGACTCCGACTCGGGGTCGGAGGGGGTTGGATGGGTGTACGATATTTGACCATGTACATAAATTACTTACACGTTCTAATGTGGGTATGGAAGAGAAACAGGTTGTGGCCAATCAAACATGTCAATGGGCTCGGATTGCCATTTATACAATGGAGGATAATTGGTCTACGATGAAAGATTATGAACCTTTGATGCAGCAGCATGCTTTGTGGCATATCTCAGCGACGTTGATAGGGTTGTGGGAGCAGTGCCACGGGGACCTGGCGCCCCAGATTATCTATGATATTAGAAACAGAGCTTACAGGGCCAATACTAGTTTGGGAGAGGTTTATGGAAATATGCGTACATTGGTTGGCTACAGAAATGAATTACAGTCTGCGGGTCCCTCTACGTTTAGGGCACACCCCATGCGTGAAGTCCATCCGTCTTTCACCCTGAAATACCTGAATTGGTGGATCCAGTGACAAACGCAGTGACAAGGGCGCGGGTAGAGGCTCGCTTTCAAGAGCAATGGGTGTATGTCCCCTGGAAGAGGAGTGAGGTGTTGGCACTGAAGGGACAGTTACCTGATTCTAGAAAGAATCCGACTGCCTATTATAAGGAATTGACTGAGGCGGCTACTTCAACGGTCATGACATTTGCAGACATTGAGTTATTCTTTGGATTATTGGTTCCAGTGGATGTATGGAGACAAGTGAGTGGTACTGATCATGGAGACGAGTTGGGGGGCACATGGCAGGAGTTTAAGGATTGGGATAAAGAAAGGAAGCCAGGGGATAAACCGAGACAAGAGATGTTAGCCCTGCCAGAACGTATCATTAAGTACATGCATTCCCTTCTCTCACCGAAGAAATTGGATTGGGATAAGTTGACTGCATGTCGTCACAAGAAAGAGTAGGGTGTGTCTGACTTCTTTACTCGCTTTGAGGAGGCATTCCTGGATTTCAGTGGTCAGGATTTGTTGCAGGATGGCGGGGTGCGGCTTTTTGTGAACAGATTTGTGCATAATTTGTTACCGGAAATATCGGCCCGGTTGCAGGCTTCTGAGAGTACGTGGACGACGTCCACCCCTTCTGGCATTTTGAGTATGGCTCAGTACTATGAGCATAGGGAGAATGAGAGTAAAGATAAAGCATAGAAGAAAGCAATGGACTTGAAAATGAGAGTGTTGTTGCAGCAAGTAGCCAGAGGACGGGGACGGGGGTGTGGGGCCCCGCCCACTGCGGCCGGGCAAGGTGGAGTTGGATATGGACGTGGAGGAAGGCAGAGTTTGGCATTAGGGGAAAATCAGTGTGCTAATTGTTAGAAGGAGGGTCACTGGTGGCGGGAGTGTCCGGAGCCGCGGGATGGATACAGAGGACGGGGCAGAGGTAGAGGTCGCGGGGTAGTACGTAGGGATGACTGGCAGCATAGTGAGGGTCGGCGGGCAGGTGGGAACTACTTTGATGGTGACAGGGACAGACAGCATTATCGAGGAGATTGTGACGGGGAGCGGGACAGACAGTATTATCAAGATGACTATGATGTAGACGAAGTGACAGGTTTTTCTCACAATTAGGACAGCGTAGGGCAGAGTAAGGGACCAGTGTCATTGCAGGTAGATCAGCGAGGGCCCTATGTCACTGTGGACTTGCTGGGGTCCACCAAGAAGTTTTTAGTGGATACGGGAGCTAAGAAGAGTTCCGTGGCACGTTCCCTGGTCCCTGGGGCAGCTCTGTCTGGCCAGAATAACATCTCCGTTGGGTTTTCAGGTACACCAGTGATTAGCCCCATTTCTAAACCACTCACTCTTATGATTGGTCCTTTTACTGTTAATTCTCCGTTCCTTCTCACGTCCCATTGTGGTGAAAATCTTTTAGGTCTAGAGTTGTTGAAGAGATTGCATGCCACGATTTACTGTTCGCCGGATGGTGTTTATGTTACATTGGACCCCTCTGTTGCATGGGCTCAGCAATGCTTTTCTAAGGACGAACCTCTCCCACAGGAGCTTAAAGGGGTGCCAGAAGCTTTGTGGGCAAGTAGTCACACTGATGTGTGTACATTGAATATTGCACCCGTCTCCATTAAGGTCAAACAGGGAGCTCGTTTACCGCATATTCCTCAGTATAAGATTTCACAGGAGGGTGAAAATGCTCTCTTACAGATCATTCACGATTTGATACAATCTGGAGTAGTGGAGGAGATGGCTTCCAATGTGTGCAATAGTCCTATTCTTCCGATTCTTAAGAAGCCTTCTGCTGATGTTGTGATCAACCAGATGGTTATCGATTTGTAATTGATTTGAGGCAGATTAATAAAGTAGTTGAGCCCCAATATCCTGTAGTTTCTGATATAACTACAATTTTGACAATGATTCCTCCCACGGCCAAGTATTTTTCCGTTTTGGACTTCAAGAATGCATCTTTCAGTATCCCTCTTCATCCTGATAGCCGCCATCTTTTCTGATTCTCGTTATCTGGCCGTAGTTTCAGATTTTGTAGAATTCCCCAGGGCTATACTGAGAGCCCTAGTATTTACAGTCAAGCATTTTAAAACGCAATTAGATGATTTGGAACTCCCAGCGGGTAATGTGTTGTTGCAATATGTAGATGACTTGTTGATTGCGTCTGATACGGCGGAAGGTTGTAAGGAGGGCACTGTCCGACTTTTGCATCATTTGGCACGTAATGGGCATAAGGTGTCACTCTCTAAGTTTCAGTATTGTCGACAGGAGGTTACCTACCTAGGTCATCTCCTATCGAAGGAGGGGAGGAGGTTGACACCGGAGCGTGTTATGGCGATAACTAATATGTCTGTTCCTAAGACCCAACGAGAGGCGCGTGCGTTCTTGGGCATAACATCGTATTGTCGCCAGTGAATACCTAACTATGCTTTACTAACCAAGCCCCTTCTTCATTTGACTACCAAGGAGGTGCATGAGCCCTTGCCTTGGACCCCCGCATGCCAGGAAGCTTTTGAATTGTTGTGTTCTGCGCCTGTACTTGGCACTCCTGATTACCAGAAGCCTTTTGTACTTTATGTGCATGAAGCAGACGGTTGCGCGCTCTCGGTGTTAACCCAGTGTTTCGGGGGGAAGCAGAGACCCTGTGCGTATTTTTCCGCTACACTTGACAATGTGGCAAGAGCGTTGCCGAGCTGTCTTAGAGCCACAGCGGCTGCTGCGGTGTTGATTAGACAATCGGCGGGGCTCGTCCTTGGCACTGATCTCACAGTGATGGTACCGCACGCTGTGGACACCCTATTGAATAAGATACAGACAGCATTTAACTAGTGCTCGTCTCACATGCTATGAGTTGACGTTGTTTGCCCCTCATATTACAATTAAAAGATGTGCCACTCTGAATCCAGCCACATTACTACCCCTCCCTTTGGACGAAAAGGACAATGACGTCCATGATTGTTTGTTTCAGACTGAGGAAGAAACGAAGGGATGGATAGTTTTGACAGACACTCCCCTAATTGAACCCCAAGGGGAATTGTATGTCGATGGCTCGTGTTTTAAACTTCCAGATGGCACTACGACTGCAGCCTATGCCATAACAACATTGCAGAAGGTTCTGGAGACATCTAGGGTCCCTTATCAGTCAGCACAAGCTGTGGAGTTGATAGCCTTGTTACGAGTGTGTGAATTGAGTGAGGGACTGGATGTGAATATTTATACTGACAGCCAATACGCCTTCGGCGTGGCTCATAGTTATGGGCGACTGGGGGTAGAAAGGGGTTTTTTGACATCACATGGACAGAAGATACAGCATGGCCCATTGATACTACAATTGTTAACAGCATTAACACTTCCCAAAAGACTGGCTGTAATAAAGTGTAGTGCACACAAAGCAGTGGTGGACGATGTGGGCCGGGGCAATGCATTTGCAGATCAGACAGCTAAGGAAACTGCTTAGACAAAACTCCCACGTATGTTTGTGGCAGGACCGGCTAGGTGGGTACCAAACAATGACATGTTTATGAGTACTGTGAAGAGTGTACGGGATATTCAGATGGGGGCAACAGAGGACGAGTTGAAGATATGGAGGGAGAGTGTGGGGCGACTGGGCTCGGATGATTGTTGGACACACTTATCAGACAAGCGAAGGTGGTTGCTCCCTGACGCATATGTACCTCCTGTGGTCACAATGGCTCATGTTAGTGCAAAGGGGATTTGTAAATTACTGGACCCAGTATGGCGTAATGACAATATCTCTAGACTGGCGACACATTTAGTACAACGTTGCAAGGTCTGTTTGCGATACAATCTTGGGAGGGGGACACCTGTTCTGCCCGGTAATTTTGCACCCCCTTCTTTCCCTTTTGAGGTGATCCAGATGAATTATATTGAGATGGAGAGGGTCAATAATCTCAAGTATGTCCTGGTGGTGGTGTATTCTTTTAGTAGATGGGTGGAGGCTTTCCCAACGAAAGAATGCACAGCTATGGCAACAGCAAATGTGTTGATTAAGGAATATTTTTCGAGATATGGATTGCCCCGGATGATTAGGAGTGACAACGGGACACACTTCAATGCCAGATTGATGAAACTGATATGTAAGGGACTGCAAATTCAACAGAAATTTCATGCAGCACGACATCCCCAATCTGCAGGTTTGGTAGAGAGATATAATGGGACTTTGAAGTTAAAGTTGGCTAAGATCCAAGAGAGTACAGGGCTGCGATGGCCAGACGCACTCCCTTTAGCTCTGCTTTCTACCCGGGAGACAATGAACTCCACGACAGGTATCTCCCCGTATGAGGTGGTCTTTGGTTGCCCAGCTAATGTTTGGGGTGTCCCGAGGACTAAATGTTTCGCTGATATTGAATATCCTTTGTTGACAGACTACTTGTATGCTTTGACTAAAGATCTCTGTTTCCTTCACCAGCAGGTAGCAGACACGCTGAAGCCGCAACCGGAGGGGCCTGGACATTCCATTCATCCTGGTGACTGGGTATTGGTTCATCGGTATCAACGGAAATCCTGCTTGAAGCCGAGGTGGAGCGAGCCTCGTTTGGTGTTATTGGCAACACGTACCGCACTCAGGATCCAGGGCCAAAAAGTTGTGGACGCATGTCAGTCACGTGAATAAGGTTCCACTTCCATTGCACTATGATGCATGGGTGAGGGAGGGCGTCGCTGATCAGGAAGGTAAAACAGTTCCTCGGTATGTGCCCTTCTCTGATGCTCAGTTGAGGGGAGAGGAGCTAGCTGAGAATGAAGAGAGGCTGACCTCAGTTGAGAGAGACAAAGCCTCTCGAGATCGAATTGATTCGACATCAGTGGATAAGTCCCTTGCCGTTGACCCCTCCCCCATTTTGTTCACAGATCCAGAGGTGCGAGGCAGCACTCGCTATAATCTGCGGCCCAGAAAAGGAGAACAGTGCACTGGAAGAGGGGCTGAACAAGGGAAATAGGGAAGGACTAAAGTGAGAGATGTAGGGAAGGACTACAGATTGAGCCCTGGTGCACTACCCAAGACATTGTTACGAGAACATTAGGTCTTGTCCGGGCCCAGATTAAGTGCTCCTCTGAGTTGTGAAGCTGTGCAACTCCGACGTGGGAGTTAGGGCATGAACAATAGGAGCCTGCCTGTGAGGCTCTAACTGACACAGGGAGAAGATCCCCTCTGGTTGGCCTCAGTGTGAACTGATCCTCTCTTTTAGTTTATTATTGGACTTATAGCTAGGTGAATATGTACCCTTTTGGCCGTCCCATTCCCGACAAGGAGCAGCCCTTTGCGGCTCCTCGCAGAGCTGAATCTGATTCACCCTGGTCATCGTTATCCAGGAATGAAAAAATTGTAGTTATATTGGTGATCATCATTGTATTCATAATAGTTCTTGGGAATCTATATTTCCTTGATGAAAAGTACCCGGTTCACCAATTCATGTCTACCACTACCCCGACACCTGAACATAATGTGGTCACTTTAGACTATCGAGAAGAATTATTGCGTAAGGGCTACCAGGAGAATGTTTTCATTAAGACATTACATCATGCTCATGCTGTATACAACGTTACTGATTGTTGGGTTTGTGGGTTATTGCCTTCAGCGGTACACTAAAAGGATAGGTTGTTGGTGCTTTCATTATCTTATGTGAATAGTTGTGTGGGATGGTACACCCTGATCAGTTTGGTGAAATTCTTCCAGCAGCCTGATTTCTTGCAGCCCTGACTCACCAATAGTGGATCCACCCTGACAATGCGAGTACGCCCTAAACACCAATCCCCTTTTGGACCAATTGCTAATGACGGACGTTTTGACCAGACTTTAGTAGATACATGTTACAGAAAGGTGGGACGGTATATTGCACTGAATGACAGATCTCGTTAGAAGGAGTTTTCGGCAGTTGAATTCTTCTTTGATTTTCCGACGTCCTCCCCCAGGGAATAGCAGCAGACATCCCTTAGTCCCTATTGCTGTGGTGGGTCATCAGTCTCCATTCTGCATTCCAGGAAGGGGACCTATGAGGGTTGGTAACAGTTCCTGTAATGTGACCTCTTCAATTCGATTGTCCATCAGCCCCTCTTTGGTCCCTCCACCGAATATCTATTTTGTCTGCGGTGAGAATGGATACCTCTGGTTACCTGAGGGGTGGGGGAGTGTCTGCCATTTAGCGTATCATCTAACCCCATTTTATTTGGCTCCATCTAATTACCATAAGACACATTGTTGGTCTCCAGTGGTTCCTGGGCAGAGGAGAAGGAGGGAACTTCAAGCAGATGACGTTGACCAGACTGATACTTCTTTACAACAATGGACGGATATTACCCGGGGGTTGTTACCATTTTGGGGTCCCATGTTCAATAGTAGGGCTATCAGGAGACTCTCTAGGGCTATGGAGAAGGTGGTCAATACAGAAGCTGACATTGTGACCAATATGACCGTTGAGATGCAGGCTATGAGACTTTTCCCTTTACAAAATAGAATGGTCCTTGACGTCATCCTGGTTGATAGGGGTGGAGCCTGCCGCGTCATCGGGTCCTCCTGTTGTGTTTATATACCTGATTCCGCCCCCACCGTTAATTTGGCTGTACTAAAACTTCATCGATTGGCTGCTGAGTTACATCAAGACACTGGCACCTGGTCATTGAGTGGGTGGCTCTGGGGAGCTTTCACTTCCTGGTGTTGGAAGAACTTGATGGGGTAGTGGGAGTTTTGAGGATTATCCTGATTTGCTGTTTTTCTGTTTATTGCCTTCCTCCTTGTTGCTCGCTTTGTGCCAGTACTATGACCTCCTCAAAATATCAATCTCCACAATATCCAGTTTTGAATAATGTGGTACACAAAGAGATTCAATCACTTATGAGTATGGATGAGAGCATCTTTGTGGATTTAGGATATTATTAGCCAGTTGCTTTTCCGTAATTATTGTAAAGGCACTCCTTTGGCCAATAAAGGCTGCGCTCATGTTAGCCACACAATGCTAAAAGGCGGGTCTGATAGGTTTTGCATTTCCCGCTCCTCAATTCACTTAACATGATGACGTATAAGTTAGCATAGTGTGTCTAATCGAATGATGTGTTGCATATGTATTTAGGACTGATTGGTTATTTTCGTGTTCCAGTTAGCAATTTCTTAGCTTAGCTTCTGTGCCGTCATCTTGGGAACATGTCTCCGCGATCAGACTGCAATGCCCCCTCCCTTATGAGCAGAAAATCCCTGGTCTCAGCGTTTCTCTCCTTGAGTTAGTATTTGCAGAAAACCAACAACGAACTGTGTTTTATTGCTATCAGTAACGTTCCCATGCCCGGGAGGTGCGGAGTCTCGGCTCCGTGGCCTTGGGGATGATAACAGAGCCATCCTCCCGCAGGTGCAGCGGGTCCATGTGTGCGTTCATTGTTTACCATTTCTCCAGTCCTGTACTTTTCCATTAGGGGCGTGACTAATGTTGCTGTAACGTGTTATAATGTATTGTCGTTTTGAGAACCGGCAGTCCTCTCGGCACACTCCTTGGAGTGAAGTACTGACGGGGCCTCTCTATAGAGAAACTAATGGCCTAATAAATGTTTTCTAATTCTTCTCCACTGTCTGGCTGGCTTATTTTATGGGAATGATATCTGAGTGAGGTTAGTTTGCTCAGGTGGTTTTGAGCCACGTTTATCAGGGGACCTCTGCTAGGGTGAGGTCAGTGGAGCGGAGGTTCCTCTTGGGTACATGGAAGGATACTCTCTCGTTGAGGTACTTGGGTCTGATGTTGTGGAGGGATTTGTAGGCGTGGAGGAGGAGATTGAAAGTGACCCTCTTCTCGACGGGGAGCCAGTGGAGGCCTGCTAGGTGTTGGGTCATGTGCTCATGGCGTGGTGTCCCAAGGACGAGCCTGGCTGCGGGATTCTGGATGGTCTGGAGTCTGTGCAGAAGAGTATTGTTGATTCCGGCATAGAGGGCGTTGCCGTAGTCCAGTCTGCTGGTAATGAATGCGTGGGTGACGGTCCTTCTGCAGTCAGGGGGGATCCACTTGAAGGTCTTACGGAGGATGCGAAGGCAGTTGAAACTGGTGGAGGCACCGACGTTGATCTGAAGGTTCATGGAGAGGGAGAAGTCAAGGATGATGCTGAGGTTCCGAGCGTGGTCTGTAGGGGTGGGTGGGCTCCTGAAGGCAAGAGCCACCAGGTGTTATCCCAGGCGGAGGTGCAGGGGCCGAGGATGAGGACCTCGGTCTTTTCTGTGTTTAGCTTCAGGCAGCTGTCCTTCATCCAGGCTGCCACGTTCTTCATACCTTCCTGGAAACAGAGCCTGATGTCTTTGGGATTCTTCATGAGCAGGAGGATGAGCTAGGTGTCGTCGGCGTAGGATATGATGCTGAGCCCATGCTGCCTGACAATGGCGGCGAGGGGGGCCAGGTAAATGTTGAAGGGCGTGGGGGTGAGTGATGATCCCTGGGGTACTCTGCAGTTGATTTCAGTGGGTTTAGAGAGGAAGGGAGGGAGTCGGATCCTCTGGGTTCTGCCGTAGAGGAAGGATTGGATCCGGTCGAGGGCAGCTCCTTGTATTTCTGCATCGTGCAGTCTGGCTGCGAGAGTACAATGTGAGACGATGTCAAAGGCTGCAGAGAGGTCTAGAAGAATAAGGGCAGCGGTGTGTCTCTGGTCAAGTAGCATGTGGATGACATCGGTGGCGGCGAGGAGGGTTGTCTCGGTGCTGTGGTTGCTGTGGAATCCAGACGGGGAGGCATCCAGGTTGGAGTTATCTTCTATGAAGGCGGTCAGCTGTGCGTTTATGAGTCTCTCAGTGAGTTTGGCCGCAAACGGGAGGAGAGAGATGGGTTGGTAGTTTTTCAGGTACGTTGGTTCGGCCAATGGTTTCTTGAGGAGGGGTTTCACCTCAGCCCGTTTCCAGTCATCTGGGCAGATGCCTGATCTGAGGGATGCGTTGATGGTGCGTCCTAGTTCGGGTGCAATGACGGTGTAGGCCCTATGTTGCTGCAAAGTTGCAAAAGAAGCTTTAGTTGGCCACTTCTATAATATTTTATGCAAACAAGATCCTTAATGCACACCATGGCTATGGGGTAATACGTGGCTAGATTAAGACTGCGATTTCAGGTGAGCCAAGGTCGAAGACCCGGACTTTGGGTGGGATCAAACAAAGATGAATGTGTGGTTGGAAACAGTCAATATTAAGTTTCCATTAAAACAACCTTTCCGTCAACAACACTTCACAGGGACAAAAAAGGAGCTTGCTGGGCCTTCAATAGGAAGATGTGCACATGCCCAATTGCTCCATATAAATTCAAACATGTGTGCTATTTTTGTGGCCTCCCATCTCACCCTGAATTCAAATGCATCAAAAAGCCCAAGGAAAAGGACAGAGGACCTGTCAAATCTACAAACTAGTCTGGCTTTACCCACACCAGTACAGGTAGATAAGCTACTGCCTTGGCCTAACATCTACCCAAACAGACAGATACTACATACACTGTACTTTGGTTTCACTCATGGTTTCGGGATCCCAGCCCAGAGGTAGTGCCTATAACACAGTGGATTAACCGAATTGTAATCCCTACTCATGCAAGATTTGTAGCTAAAATTCTTCAGAAGGATTCACCTTTGGTTTGAATAGAAGGGCAGGTTCTAGCTCCAACTTTTGAAGCATTTGTTTCTCGCCGGGAACTGTACCTTAGAAAGAGCCTGGAGAGTTCAGACTGATCCACAACCTCTCAGCTGCAAAGTGAAGATCAGTTAATGATGTGGAGGAGCCACAGGCTTGCTTAGTAAGATACTCATCTGTTGGTCAGGCTTTTGTAAAGCTAAGGTAGTCAAGGCATGGATCCCTCCTTGTAAAAATGGACTAGAATCTGCCTTCAGACTCCTACCTGTACACCCAGATGACTACCACTTGTTCGGTTTGCTATTCAGAGACATGTCCTGTTATTACAGGTGCATGCATGTTGGCTGTGTTGTCTCCCGCTGCTACTTTATAGCAGTTTAGCTCTGCTCTTCAGTGGATATTTGTGGAGAAAACCGGTTAAAGTGACATCACACACACTACCTTGATGACTTCGGCTTTATGGGGGCCACCCATTTCCAATGAGAGTAGAGTGGCTTTTCATCTCACTACTCCAGGAGTTGGGCTTTCCTCTGGCCTCTGACAAAACAGTTGGTCCATCAACTGCATTGACTTTCCTGGGCATTCAGACAGGCAATTGATACACTGTTATCACTTAAGAAAGTAACACTGCATCAGCAGCAGGTTTTGGTGGGCCAATTGAATTTTGCCGTGAGAATTTTTCACAGGGTCCATCTATGCTCAAGGCCTATTGCTGGGTCAATGGTAGGTCTTACACAGAAGCCTCTTCTTACCGGATTGCTTGGAGAGAATGAAGAGGATATAAAAATGTGGGACAACATTTTTGGGAACACTTCAATGGTTCAGAAGTTTGGCCTCTTCCACCCATATCCAATCAAACATTAGGTCTATATACAGACTTATCTGGCAGTGTTGGCTTCAGGGTGATCTTGGACACTCGATGATGCAGGGGAGAATTAGCCACCATTGTCGCATGATAGAAGCGTAACCAAAAACATTGCACTCCTGGAGTTATTCTCTATTATTTTGGCGGTGACTATCTGGTCAGAAGTTCAAAAACAAGAGCATTATTTTCTGTTCTGACAGCAAGTCAATGGTCGAGGCCATTATCATATGGCGCGCGTCCTACAAGTTACTGTTGTTACTGAAACATTGGTCCTGCTGTGTTTGAAACATAATGTGTTATAGATAGCCCGACATGTGCCTGGTAATTGCAATAATCCAGCTGACTCTTTACCTCTCTCTAAGTTGCAGGACTTCTGGACTTCTTACCTGCTATAAGCCTAGAACATGACTGAATTTCCAGAAGATCTGTGGAAGATTGGTACCCCGGCAAATCTGATCTAGTGGTGGTTTCCCTGGCTAAACAGCCCACACAAGTTGCATATGTGCTATGTTATTTGAATTTACAAAGCACAAACAATTACCCAAAGGTGTCAAGGCGCTAGCACTCTGAAAGAGGAGAACTAAGAGCCCTGAGAGGTGTTTACTTAGGAAATAGCCAGGTTTCTAAGGCTATCTGAAATTGAGTAGGATATGGATGGATCTGATGTGGGGTGGTAGATTATTCCATTCCTTCTCTGTGAGGTTAACAACGCTTCTGCCTCCCCAGTTTGTACATTTGAACCTCTGGATCACCAACTGCCCGCCGCCGCTAAACCTGAGGCTCCTCCCAAGGTACCACTTGTTGGATTTTTGCAAAAACTCTGGACCAGTACCGTAGAGAGCCTTTTGGGCCATGCAGAGGCCTTTGAACATAATCCTCTTTCTGATACAAAGACAATGACGCTGTTTAATGGTGGGGGCGGGCTGATCTATGTTTATGTCTCCTGGTTAATGTTCTAGCTGCCGCATTTTGTAATACCTGGAGTTTATTAAGATGTTGTTCCTTCATGTTAAGGTATAAAGTATTACAGTAGTCTATTTGTGCCAGACTAGAGCCATGATAGCAGTTCTCTGGGCATCGGCCAGATTGAAAGAAAATATCTTTTTAAGCATACACAGTATAAAGAATTCAGAGGAGGTGATTGCCTTGACCTGTGGTCCGAGAGTCAGTTTGATGTCTAAAACCACATGCAGATTTCTGACTTTATTTACTGGTGTGGGAAGGGTACCCATTTCTTGAGGCCACCAGGATGGAGCCCATTGGTTAGGGTTGTTCCCCAATAAGATGACTTCAGTTTTCCCTGAATTAAGTTTTAGACAATTTTGGCCCATCCAGTGTTAATTGCTACCATGCATTATTGAAATTTAGGCCAGTAAGATTGTTGGTTGAGGACATGGCAACCACAGTGTGGGTATCATCTAGATAAGAAGTTGGGTTACGACCAAAAGATCTAATCAAGGTCACCAGAAGTTTAACGTATATGTTAAACAGTGTGGGACTCAGGAAGGATCCTTATGGGACTTCACATGGCAGAAAAAAGGGTTCTGTTACAAAGGGGTCAAGGGCCCCATCTGTTTCCTTTCAGTAAGAAAGGATCCTAAGAGTTTGAGAGCAGATCGCTTGATACCAACAGCCTGGAGACGGTTGATCAAATCTTATAGTCGACCGTATCGAAGACTGCAGATAAATCAAGGAGTACCGAGGGAGCACTACACCCGCCATCCTCTATAGCTCTGATTTCATCTGTGGTTTTTATCAGGGCTGTTTTGGCACTATGGCCGCTTCTGAAACCAAATTGTGTAGTATCTAGCAGCTGGTGGTGATTTAAGATTTGAGCCAGTTGTTGGTTTTAAGCTTTTGCATTTATTTTGTGAGGTAGGGATAGGCGGGAGATAGGTCTATAGTTGTTAGGATCTCCAGGGTTAAATTGACTATTTTTTAGCAGCGGAAGGATGTAGGCCTCATTCCAGACTGAAGGAAAAAGTCCAGAGGGCAACATAGAGTTAAAGGTTATAGTCAGATATTCTGCCACTGTTTCGGCGGCCATGTGAAGGATGGAAGGAGGTCAGAGCTCAAAGGGGGAGCCTGGTTTAGTAGTTTTGATAAGTGAGGTTACTTGCTGTAAGGTAAGAGGGGAAACATTAGGTTTGTCAGACGTATGCAGGTTTGTGGAGTGGTTGTCAGTCCTGGGAGCCTGATTCTGCCTAAAAATATTTTACATTTGAACTACTTTATCAAAGAAGAAACTGGCTAAAACGTTACAGAAGTCCTGGGTGTTGTAGCTCGAGGTACTCCTGGGAGGTGATGTCAGACTGGCTACGACTTTGAAAAGCTCTTTGGTGGAATTGTTGGCATCAGTAGTTTTTTGGGTGTAGTAAGTTGACGTTGCCTTATGAACAAGAGTTTTATAATTGTTGAGGCAGGCCTTATATTTTTCTGTTTCAGTAGGATTATAGTCCTTTCTTGTTTCCTACATTTTTGTTTATGCCACCTAAGGGTCTCCAAAAACAAAAGGGGCGATAGGAGAAATACTTTCTGAACTGTAGATCCTTTTTGCAGGAAGAGTGCTGAGACGTTCTCCAGTGAGCGACTTATTGGGAGCATTTGTCGTTATTAATCATTTTATTATAACAGCAACAATTTGATAGATGTGCTGTAAGTAGATGCATTGTAATGTATATAATGTTACTTGATGTAATTATTTATATTTTGTCTGATGTAAGACTGTTTTTGTTTATTGTTTGATGTAAATAAACATTACGGGTCTACGGGTCATATACTTGTTGGTGTCACCGCCACTTCACCATGTCCCTTGCCTATGACAGACACACATACCTCCAAACGCTCTCCTCACCTGTGCACAAAGTATTTTTGTTTTGTTTTGTTCTGCCAATATGTCAACAGCTGGGTATATCTCCTTCACAAAGTGGTAAGTACAATTGGCACATATGTGACCATTGGTGCGTGTTCTGTGAGGAGCCACGGGCTGGATGAGCATGTCGTTTATGACCCACTGACAGGCGCTGTTGGAATCTTCTATTGCCTTCAGCCTCAGCTGTAAAGCTCCTGTATGTGTGCTGTCAAGTACACCCACCTACAACCAGAATTCACCCTGACAGTTAGAGGCTCTCAGCTGACAGCATGCACTATACAAGAGTTCTGCGTCTCAGGAAAAAAACACTACAGGGACCAGTGGCGGCTGCCTCGCAACTCGGGGGAGGGCAAAAAAATGAAATAAACGTACATTTGCCGCCGTCGTACTCCTCTCCTCCATCCTCATCTCTTTGCAATAGCAGTACCAGAAGCACCCAGGCTCCCAGACTCTCCCAGCCAATCACGATGTTGCTCATGCAGAGTTGTGATTGGTCTGAGCGAGCTGTTTGGCTGCTCAGGCAGTGCCTGGTAGCCTGGGTATATTCTCCACTGGGCTGTGCAACACAGCCAGGTGGAGAATATGCTAAGTGCGCATGACTGTTTGGCCAGTCATGCGCACTTAAAGAGTGCAAACCCCTCCACACTCTGACGGTGGTGAGCCAACCCGGTCCCGACCTGGCTCCAGTCCCACACAGAAAAATAAAATGATGATAACGTCTTATTATCATTTTATTTTTATTTTTTGCACTGCTGAACTAGCATTGGGGCGAAATAGCATTGGGGCGCCTTAGCGGAGGAGTCGCCACTGACAGAGATGCTTTATCTTGAAAAAGCAAATACTCTTAGGGAATAGAACATGTTAAAACATGAAATGTTAATAGGGACTACATCACTGAGATAGAGCACCTCAAGTGTTTTTACATTCATTGCTGAGGAATTGATTAATGCTTTTGCCAGTACAGTTAAGTATATGAATGTTGGGGAAGTTGGGCACCCATGTCAAAGTCAGTTTTTACAGGTTACTGCTGGGTATGACTGACAGCTGACAGGACCCGCTCCACTCAAATCCCTGACCTGGACTTTGCAGCAGGAACACAGCACTCAATACCGGCTCTAGGGCAGTGCAGCCAGTGCCACCGCACTGGGTGCTGACTTCCAGGTTATTATGCCTGTTGCAAAGAACGTGTACCATGCAGATTACAAAGTGCATATAATGTAAATAGATCTGTGGGTTAATGCTTTTAAAAGAGACAGCCTTTAGGTACTTTAAATGTATATGGTAAAATCCTAATATAGAACAGCGAGCTATTAACTCTCATCAAAGAACTTTATGCAGACTGCAAAGTATAGATTAGAGCATAGATTAAAGTTGCAAAAAATATTAATTTAGGTAGAAATCGATTCTTATTATTAAATAGAACCCCCTCCCCCAACTATTGGTTTTCCTGATCAAATTCTGAGTTTGTGCTTCTCCAGACCAAGCACTCTTAAACTATACTGCTTACCTGTATGGCTGACATGTCACAGCTACACCTTGTAGTCCTCTAGCTTATGTAATGTTTTCAATACACTAATTTACAATGGTATGATTAATTAGCTCTGTGTAATGTGTGTGTGACTCAAAGTGATGTGACACCCTACACTGGTATGAGTGTAGCTATATCTATATAACTAATTAGATGCATCTGAGAGAGAATGGTTATGGAGACTTGTGGGGCACTGTTGAAGGGCGGTGGTCCTGAGAGCACTATTGAGAGTTGTGGGTTCTGCTGAGAGGACTCTCTGCACAGGGGGCTCAGGTTAGTGATGCAGGCTCTGCTGAGGAGATGGGGCTCTGCTGAAGGAGCTGAGCTCTGCTGAGAGGACTCTCTGCACAGGGGGCTCAGGTTAGTGGTGCAGGCTCTGCTGAGGGAGCTGGGCCTCTGCTGAGGGAGCTGGACTCTGCTGAGAGGACTCTCTGCACAGGGGGCTCAGGTTAGTGATGCAGGCTCTGCTGAGGTGACCTGGCCTCTGGTCACTCCCCACGCCGCACGGCTCCTCCTGGTTGCCCGTGACTGCCCCCACTGCTGCTGCTGCCAAGGGTTCGCCGCTGGTGTGCCCCTGGGACCTGCTCGCTGGTTCTGCTTCATTTTTTCATCCCCTACCTGACTGTTTGTTTTTGGTTATTGTTTTTACTCTGTTTGATGGCAGCTTATTTGTATCTTTCTTTTTGTATCTTTACTCTGTTTGCCGTTCCTGCGCCCTTGCCCTCTGTGCCCCCCCGCTCCCTGCTTCCCGCTGCTGCTCCCCGCGACCCGCCCCATTTTGCCTTCTGTGCCCTGTGCCCTCGCCCATTGGCCGCCCGCTCCTGCCTCCCAGCTGCTCCTCCCTCCCACTTCGCCACTTATGGAGGGCGCCACGCGGAAGCGCAGGAGATGCGCGCAGCGGGCGCGCCGCTGGCGAGCTAAAGGCACGACAAAGGCAAGCCCGTCTGCGCCCGTCCGTGCCTGGACCGCGCCCACCGCCAGATCCCCTGGCCCCCACCGCAGCCCAGTTACCCGGCTGACTCCGCCACCCTCAACGCACTCAACACCGGACGACCACCCACCTGCTACCGAGCCACCCAGAAGCACACCCACGGACCCTTCACC
Source organism: Lissotriton helveticus (assembly GCF_964261635.1). NCBI lineage: Eukaryota > Metazoa > Chordata > Amphibia > Caudata > Salamandridae > Lissotriton > Lissotriton helveticus. The sequence goes on along the minus strand of NC_136062.1, from coordinate 246,318,267 downwards.
TGTCAAGCTTGCAAATTCACCTGCCTCCGACCCCGCCCCCAGCCAGCCACGCCAAGCAACAACGACAACCACCTCAAGTGCATCCTCCTCAACACCTGCTCCGTCCACAAGCACGCCATCGAACTCTGGGACCTCCTCAACACGTCCTCGGCCACAGACATCGCCATAGCCATCCCGGACGGCTACAAGATCACCCGGAAGGACCGCACCAACCAAACCGGAGGAGGAATCGCCTTCATCTACAAGAACACCATCAACATCACGACCAACGTCGAAGATACACTCTCCACCGCTGAACACCTACACTTCCAAATACACACCGACCCCAAGACCACGCCCGCGCACACAATTCACCAAAACCATTGCTGACTTCATCAGCCCGCACGCCCTAGCCTCACCAGAATACATCCTCCTAGGAGACCTGAACTTCCACCTAGAGAAGAACAACGACAACAACACCACCACCCTGCTCGACAACCTGGCAAACTTCGGACTCAAGCAACTGGTTGACACCCCCACCCACAGTGCCGGCCACACACTCACCCCCATCTTCTCCGCAGGCAACCACGTCTCCTTCAGCCACTCAACAGAACTACACTAGACCGACCACAGATGCATCCACTTCACCTTCAAAAAGAATACATCCCACCACCGCACACAACAAATCCCCCGCAGATGCTGGAGCAAAGTCACCACAGACCAGCTCCTCTCATCATTAAGCCAGAACCTGCCAGCCGACACTGCTGACCCTAACAACGCAGCCCAACAACCTCGCACAATGGATCACCAACTGCGCCGACGACCTCGCTCCACTGAAGAACCCCCAGGCAAGACCGGCAACAAGAAAACATCATGGTTCACAGACACCCTTAAAGAATCAAAGAAATCCTGCCGGACCCTCGAAAAAACCTGGCGCCATGATCGGACTTCAGAAAACATGACAGCCCTCAAAAACACCACCCGCGTACACCACCAGCTGATCCGCACCACCGAAAGGACATAGTTCAAAGAGCGACTGGACAAGAACACCCACAACAGCAAGGAACTCTTCAGCATCGTCAAAGAGCTCTCCAACCCCAGCGCCATCAGCAACGACATCACACCATCACAAGACCTCTGCAACTCCCTCGCCACATTCTTCCACCGCAAGATCACTGATATACACAACAGCTTCGGACCACAAATTCCGCCTCCAATCACAGAACCAACGACCCGTACCATCACCCTCAACGCATGGACACCTATCAGCACGGAAGACACCACCCACGTCATGAACACCATCCACTCCGGATCCCCCGCTGACCCATGCCCCCACCACATCTTCAACAAAGCCGACAGCATCATCGCACCCCACCTCCGGAACGTCATAAACAGCTCCTTCACGTCAGCCACCTTCCCGGAGAGCTGGAAGCACGCAGAGATCAACGCCCTACTGAAGAAACCCACGGCGGATCCCAGAGACCTCAAGAACTTCCGCCCCATTTCTCTTCTTCCCTTCCCGGCCAAAGTCATCGAGAAGACCGTCAATAAACAGCTGACCGCTTTCCTTGAGACGAACAACTCGCTCGACCCATCCCAGTCCGGATTCCAAGCAAACCACAGCACCGAAACTGCTCTCATCGCAGCCACCGATGACATCAGGAGCATGATGGACAACGGAGTAACAACCGCCCTCATTCTCCTAGACCTCTCGGCAGCCTTTGACACCGTATGCCACCGCACCCTAATAACCAGCCTCTACAACACTGGGATCCAAGGAAAGGCCCTGGACTGGATTACATCATTCCTCTCCGACAGAACCCAGAGAGTCCGCCTCCCTCCCTTCCGCTCCAAAGACACCAAGATCATCTGCGGCGTACCCCAGGGCTCCTCACTCAGCCCAACCCTCTTCAATATCTACATGATCTCCCTCGCCGCCATCGCACGCAAACACAACATCAACATCATCTCATACGCCGACGACACCCAACTGATACTCTCCCTCACCAAGGACCCAACCACCGCCAAAACCAACCTCCAGGAAGGAATTAAATATGTCGCAGAATGGATGAAGCTCAGTCGTCTAAAGCTGAACTCAGACAAGATGGAGGTCCTCATCCTCGGACAATCCCTCTCCGCCTGGGACGACACCTGGTGGCCCACAGCGCAGGGCCCCGCGCCGACCCCCACGGACCACGCACGTAACCTAGGATTCATCCTGGACTCCTCACTCTCGTTGACCAGACAAGTCAACGCCGTATCCTCATCCTGCTTCAACACCCTGCGCATGCTCCGAAAAATCTTCAGGTGGATCCCCACAGAAACCAGAAAGTCCGCCACCCAGGCCCTCGTCACCAGCCGTCTGGACTGCGGAAACGCCCTCTACGCAAGAACCACAGCCAAACTCCAGATTCGACTTCAGCGCATACAAAACGCCTCTGCCCGTCTCATCCTCGACATCCCCCGCCACAGCCACATATCCGCCCACCTAAGAAACCTGCACTGGCTCCCCGTCAACAAGAGGATCGTGTTCAGGCTTCTCACCCACGTACACAAAGCACTCCACGACAAAGGACCCGCATACCTCAACGACCGCCTCTCGTTCTACACCCCCACCCGCCAGCTCCGCTCAACCAGCCTCGCCCCCGCCACCGTTCCACGGATCCGCAGAACCACCGCTGGAGGAAGGTCGTTCTCCTACCTGGCCGCAAAGACATGGAACTCTCTCCCCACACACCTTCGACTGACCCAGGACCACCTCACCTTCAGGAAGAACCTCAAGACCTGGCTATTCGAGCAATGACAGCACCCCTCCCCTCAGCGCCTTGAGACCCTCACGGGTGAGTAGCGCGCTCTATAAATGTATTGATTGAGGAGATGGGGCTCTGCTGAGGGAGCTGGGCTCTGCTGAGAGGACTCTCTGCACAGGGGGCTCAGGTTAGTGATGCAGGCTCTGCTGAGGAGATTTGGCTCTGCTGAGGGAGCTGGGCTCTGCTGAGAGGACTCTCTGTACAGGGGGCTCAGGTTAGTGATGCAGGCTCTGCTGAGGAGATGGGGCTCTGCTGAGGGAGCTGGGCTCTGCTGAGAGGACTCTCTGCACAGGGGGCTCAGGTTAGTGATGCAGGCTCTGATGAGGAGATGGGGGTCTGCTGGCGGGCTCTTTCGAGAGAGCCAGGCTCTTCCCTGAGCTCTGCCCAGAGGCTTTAATGAAGGACTTTGCCCTTGCTGAAGGCCCTGGGCTCTGCTGAGAAGGCCTGTGTTCTGCTGAGGGGGCTTGTGATCTGCTGAGACAGAATAGGCCTCGGGCGCTGCTGAAAGGGTGCAAACTCTGACGTTTGCTGGCTTCTCTGCTGGGTTAACTTATCAAGGTTCTCATGTCTCAGAGTTAATTTATGCAAGCCATTCTCTCAATCATTCAACTGATGCGCCACAATGTCAAAAGAGCCCGGGAGTGTCTCTGAGAGAGTTCAGGCTGTCGCTGAGCATCATTGAAAATAGTATTTCCGTCCCATCAGGTCTGTCAATTCGGTCCCTCTAGTGATTGTGTTTCCGTCGTCGGCCTTGCTGATGGGGGCCTTCCTGCTGTTCCTCCCCTGAAGCTGGTGTGTAATACTACTGCATGTGTGTGGGTGTGAAAAAACGTGTGCAACAAGGGGTAGTACCCGGTCTGCGAGATGTCTCTCTGGATTGCTACACATGAGCACGTTGGGCCCAATACACAGAACTAGCTTAAGACAAAATCCTAAACTTACTACCATCACAGAAGGCACTTACTCATTTTGGTATTCACAGAAGGCACTTACTCATTTTGGTATTCACAGAAGTTAGGAGTCCTAACTTTAGGACTCCAAAATGCCTTCTGTGAATACCGAAAGTTAGGATTTTTCTCAGTTTAGGAGTAGTAAAATTAGGAGTCCTAACTTTAGGACTCCTAAACTGAGAAAAATCCTAACTTTAAGACTTTCAGTATTCACAGAAGGCATTTAGGAGTCCTAACTTTACGACTCCTAAACTGAGAAAAATACTAACTTTAAGACTTTCGATATTCACAGAAGGCATTTAGGAGTCCTAACTTTACGACTCCTAAACTAAGAAAAATCCTAACTTTAGGACTTTCGGTATTCACAGAAGGCATTTGGGAGTCCTAAAGTTAGGACTCCTAACTTCTGTGAATAACGAAATGAGTAAGTGCCTTCTGTGAATACCAAAATAAGTAAGTGCCTTCTGTGAAAACCAAAATGGTAGTAAGTTTAGATTTTGTCTTAAGTTAGTTCTGTGAATCGGGCCCGATGGTTATTGAGGGTTCTTCTACTAAGCTTATGAACCTAACTTAACCTTCACACATGTGAAAGAAAACGCATGTGGAATTTGCTTACCGAATCAAAATCTGTATGTTCTCGCAAATACTCTGCATTTTCCCAATAAAGGATTGGCAATATTTATCACAAACTCATAATTACAATATGTGCAGTAAGAGAAGTTAACACACATATTGCACATTACCGGACCACTCATAATGAAGGACCTAGCCTTCATTCAAATTGGGCTCAATGATTTACCTGGGGGCCTGCCACCGGCCATAAAAGAAAGGGTGAAGGTTCTTGGGTAATGTGGAGTACATCACCACTGTCACTGGAAATTCCCAATCATCTCAGATATTTTGATTATGGCTTTTTCTATGGCCGTTTTGGATTTTATAGTACAACCTTGGTTATTTATAATTTAAACTTAGTGTAAAAAATTAATGACCAATGCAGTGGCGTTTGGTGACATAAAAAAGTGGTGAGGCATTGCATACATTAAAACATACATACAGACATTAAAAAATGACATTAAAACATACATTAAAGTAAACATCTAAGAAAGAAAAAAAAAGTTTCACATCCTTCATCCTTCAACACATCCTCAATGCTCTACAATGTAAGCAGCATGAGTGAAGCGTCTGGATTGGGTTGCCTCTGCACTCGGAAAGGCACTGGAGGCCGGTGCCTTCTCTTCAACCCACAGAAATACAAGATGCTAGCCACACACTTACTTAAATCCTCTGTTTTTGAGGGAAAAGACCAAGTCAACACTTCCTGGTCGATCCGGGTTTATCACTCAACCCTTTTTAATTTTTAATTTTTATCTTTTTTAGTTTGATGTATGAAAAAGACACCTTATCGTATTATATTTTGCTCAGCAAACACTTATATACAATTCATAATTATTTACAACACAAAAACATACACATAACTACACGTATATACAAGATTATTTGCTCTGATATATACACAATCAATTCTTGCTAATTGCGTAAAGACAAGAGTCATTAACAGTTCCGTGAGAATAGACAGTTAATCACAATGAACTACAACTTGATGTAGTAAGCTCAGAAAAAAGAATAGAAGAGAAATAGACTCAAAATTAATTGATTCAGTCTATTAAACAAATTTATGTCTAATCTTTTTTACGCCAACGCGTTTCGAATCCGGTATGTCAACTCAACGGATTCTCATCAGGGCTCTGCCTTTTTACGATGTATCTGCAAGTGTATAAAGCAAAGCTTGTTTTAGCTACATTATTGGTATATGACAAAGCTTCCAACTGCACTTGAGTTATGTTCCTCTTATTACCTGTTCTACCAGCCATCGCCGGTTCGAGGGTGGAATATTGGTCCTGACTGAGTTTCTTATTTTCATATCTAGAAATAAATATATGGATGTCATAACCTATTTTGTTTACTTATTGTACAGAACGAGGGCACAAATATTAAATAGCCTACCTGGCTGGATCGTTTCTGTGATCCTTCGTTTTCATCAATTAGGATTCATTTTCATCTCGATGTCTAGCTAACAGCCTGAAAGTAGTAAAACACTCGTTTAATGCGCGTTCGCACAGGCGAGAGAGAGAAAGGCACTCAGTACTCTACTCGGCATACCTGCTATGCATAGCTCTTTGTTTAGGCTGTTCGTGTTCTATTTGCGTGTAGCGGCAAGCGCTCTTCAACAATGTGGACACCACTTTTAAAGTCCACAATACTCCCTTTCGTTTCCCCTAAAGGAGATAACATCGTATTAAAAAACCTTTAGTGCTACTACATTTGTAGGTCAATTAACCTGTGTTATTTTAAGACTTACTCTATCGCGCTGCAACACGGCGTCTGGCTCACAATCTCCGAGTGTGGCGGCCATGTTGGGACGTGGTTTTAAGTCTTATTAAAATACCCATTAGTGGCGGCCATCTTGCAGTGGGGTTTCTAGAAAGGGATATCTTTTAGGATGTAAGAGGAGGTGAATCTCAGTTGTGAGATGCGCAAGAATATCTGGAGCAATTTACAGTCTTGATATCTCAGATAGTGAATTGAGGCCGCTTTGTGCACTGTTAAATTTCAGTATCAAATATGCCTCTTTTTGCAGTAGAATTTTCTCATGATCAGTATATCTTGACTGTTGTAATACATACAAAATCGTCCATTTAAAGTCGTTCTCAGTATGGTTATTTTCAATAAAGTGCTCCACCATAGGTGCGGTTAACACCTTATTCTTTAGTCTCGATTTATGTTGTATTATGCGCATATTCACTTGTTGTGTTGTCTTGCCTATGTACATTTTATCACATGGGCAGGTAACTGCATATACCACATTGCGTGTTTTGCAGTTTGAAAAACTTAAGTGTTTCCACTTAGTATTCCCATGTTGAAATTCCTTCCCTTCCACAGTTGTTGCACACGCCACACAAGACCCACATTTATGGTGTCCCTCGATGGGTTTCATTTTCCATTGCGACAAAAGGTCGCTCTTGGGTTTGGGTATTGCTATATCCGCTCTTACAAGTTGTTGTCCAATGCTTTTGTTTCTCCGATACGCAAACAAGGGACGGGGAAAGGGACAATCCAAGTTCTCAAGTAAGTGCCAATTTTTTAACACAGTTTGCCTGAATCTATTGGTATCAGGCCCAAATGTGGTGACACAGACCAACCGGTCCAGTTCGACCTTTGGTTTTATCTGGAGTAAACATTCACGCGGTGTGCAACGTGTCCGCTTAAATGAGTTTTTTAGCAATTTTTTGCTTGGATTGTCCCTTTCCCCGTCCCTTGTTTGCGTATCGGAGAAACAAAAGCATTGGACAACAACTTGTAAGAGCGGATATAGCAATACCCAAACCCAAGAGCGACCTTTTGTCGCAATGGAAAATGAAACCCATCGAGGGACACCATAAATGTGGGTCTTGTGTGGCGTGTGCAACAACTGTGGAAGGGAAGGAATTTCAACATGGGAATACTAAGTGGAAACACTTAAGTTTTTCAAACTGCAAAACACGCAATGTGGTATATGCAGTTACCTGCCCATGTGATAAAATTTACATAGGCAAGACAACACAACAAGTGAATATGCGCATAATACAACATAAATCGAGACTAAAGAATAAGGTGTTAACCGCACCTATGGTGGAGCACTTTATTGAAAATAACCATACTGAGAACGACTTTAAATGGACGATTTTGTATGTATTACAACAGTCAAGATATACTGATCATGAGAAAATTCTACTGCAAAAAGAGGCATATTTGATACTGAAATTTAACAGTGCACAAAGCGGCCTCAATTCACTATCTGAGATATCAAGACTGTAAATTGCTCCAGATATTCTTGCGCATCTCACAACTGAGATTCACCTCCTCTTACATCCTAAAAGATATCCCTTTCTAGAAACCCCACTGCAAGATGGCCGCCACTAATGCGTATTTTAATAAGACTTAAAACCACGTCCCAACATGGCCGCCACACTCGGAGATTGTGAGCCAGACGCCGGGTTGCAGCGCGATATAGTAAGTCTTAAAATAACACAGGTTAATTGACCTACAAATGTAGTAGCACTAAAGGTTTTTTAATACGATGTTATCTCCTTTAGGGGAAACGAAAGGGAGTATTGTGGACTTTAAAAGTGGTGTCCGCATTGTTGAAGAGCGCTTGCCGCTACACGCAAATGGAACACGAACAGCCTAAACAAAGAGCTATGCATAGCAGGTATGCCGAGTAGAGTACTGAGTGCCTTTCTCTCTCTCGCCTGTGCGAACGCGCATTAAACGAGTGTTTTACTACTTTCAGGCTGTTAGCTAGACATCGAGATGAAAATGAATCCTAATTGATGAAAACGAAGGATCACAGAAACGATCCAGCCAGGTAGGCTATTTAATATTTGTGCCCTCGTTCTGTACAATAAGTAAACAAAATAGGTTATGACATCCATATATTTATTTCTAGATATGAAAATAAGAAACTCAGTCAGGACCAATATTCCACCCTCGAACCGGCGATGGCTGGTAGAACAGGTAATAAGAGGAACATTACTCAAGTGCAGTTGGAAGCTTTGTCATATACCAATAATGTAGCTAAAACAAGCTTTGCTTTATACACTTGCAGATACATCGTAAAAAGGCAGAGCCCTGATGAGAATCCGTTGAGTTGACATACCGGATTCGAAACGCGTTGGCGTAAAAAAGATTAGACATAAATTTGTTTAATAGACTGAATCAATTAATTTTGAGTCTATTTCTCTTCTATTCTTTTTTCTGAGCTTACTACATCAAGTTGTAGTTCATTGTGATTAACTGTCTATTCTCACGGAACTGTTAATGACTCTTGTCTTTACGCAATTAGCAAGAATTGATTGTGTATATATCAGAGCAAATAATCTTGTATATACGTGTAGTTATGTGTATGTTTTTGTGTTGTAAATAATTATGAATTGTATATAAGTGTTTGCTGAGCAAAATATAATACGATAAGGTGTCTTTTTCATACATCAAACAAAAAAAGATAAAAATTAAAAATGGTTGAGTGATAAACCCGGATCGACCAGGAAGTGTTGACTTGGTCTTTTCCCTCAAAAACAGAGGATTTAAGTAAGTGTGTGGCTAGCATCTTGTATTTCTGTAAGTTTACGAATGGTCCGGCTTGCCCCACGTCCCAGGACCTGACTCCCCCATTCTCTAAACGTTAGAGCGGGATCCCCCCGCGAGAGTTCCAAGGGCACACGATTAATTCAGGTTGCTCATTGGTGTTCATAAGATCAAATCAAGGAGGGATAACCTATCCTTCCAAAAAGTAATGTCTGAGAAGGATACCTTATCGTTCAGCGAAGAACGGATACAAAGTTTAATTGCTTCCTCTGCATTCTCCAATGTAGCTCTGAGCTCCTCAGCTCAACAACAGAACGAGTCGGATAAATTAATAAGGCTGAGTAAAAAACACTTAAGGACTGAATTGCATGGGCATTTTTCATTAAAACACCTGAGAGGTGGGACTATACCCTGGGGGCTACAGGTGAAGAATGTCCCTGTGATCTTCACTGAGGATACTGAATAAAGAAGGGGATTCAGTTGTATCAATACAAAATGCAGCAGGGACCTGATGGTCCATACAATAGAAACTGCACAGAGACTCAGTGCCAAAGAACTTGAATAAATAGAAACATTAACCCAGGCTATTAAAGATAGTCCCACAATATCTGATGCCAAAGCGCTATTAGAAAAAGTAGAGAAAGAGATCTTGGCATTCAAAGACACTACACTCAATAATAAAATCGCGCAGTACGAGAGAGACTCAAAGGCATTTACACTCGAGAAAGCATACCCATTCTTAAAGGACGAGTATTATACTCAAGCCGAGTCAAGGGGAGCATTGCGTAATTATCAGGGAAGGTCCCGGTATAGATATAAAACTTTTTCCTAAACCTCTTCATCATCAGATTCATCGGGCTCTGACGCACGTGGGAACCAAAATAAAAAGCAGGTGTCTTTTTTAGAGAAGGACCAGCAAGGAAAGACCAGATTCAAGGTACCATGGGAGATGCGGACAAGGAGGAATTTCTACAAATCATAAAGGCACCTTCAACAATAGTCAATCTCTCTGCCAAAACACTCACAAAAGATGAGGAATCCGTACTAAACTTAGGGTTAAAATTTGTGCCCCGTCAGCAAACTGACTTTACCCGAATGAAGCAAGAGACTATAGAATTTTGTCGCAAAATTCGACTTAGGGTATTTTTTGCCAACCAGCCACCAATGATGGAAAAAGAGACGACTGGGTTACGTAATAAATCAACATTTACACCCAGTCACAAAAATCCCAAAACAGGTTTATGCCTTCGAATAGATTATGCTTTCCTCAATTGATAAAATAGAGAAAACAAAAAAATATTTCAAACAGAATATCAGCAGAGGACAAAGAAGTGCATTACAGAATTTGCGAAATGATCAATCTATAGTTGTAAAACAGGCCGATAAAGGCGGAGCAGTAGTCCTTTGGCCAAGGGTGCAATATCTTGCTGAAGCTGATACACAGGTGAACAATAAAGTCTGGTATAGAAGTTTACAGGAAGATCCTGTAAAAAACATCCAGGGACATATAGCTGACATTGTAAAAATAGGACTAGATGAAGGATATGTGGGTGTGAGGGAAGGTGAATTTCTGATTAAAAAATATCCCAGGACACCAATCCTGTACTTCCTCCCCAAGATCCACAAAAATCTAAATGAACCACCAGGACGACCCATTGTTTCTGGGTGCGATTCCTGCCTTGAACCACTTGCCAAATATGTGGACTTCTTTTTGAAGCCCTTTGTCAGCTCTGTTAAATCATATCTCAGAGACACAATGGACTACCTAGTGAAAGTAGAAGGAACTGAATTCAATCCTGCATCACAATTGCTTGTGACAATGGACGTCATGTCCCTTTATACTCAGATCCCCCAAGGAGAGGCACTGGAAGTCATCGAGCTTTACCTAGAAGCTCGTGTAAGACCACATCGAGTTCCCACCAGTTTCATTCTTAAACTGGCGGAAATCGCGTTGCGGAAAAATTATTTCCCATTTAATGAGCAGTTCGTCATGCAGACCAAAGGGACTGCCATGGGATGCCCATATGCTCCTGAGATGGCTATATTGTATATGGCTGAATATGAGAAAAAATTCATTGAAAAGGACAACCTGTACTGCAGTCAGATTAAGCAGTGGTTACGATATATCGACGACGTGTGGCTCCTGTGGCAGGGGAGCCACACGGAGTTGATTGAGTTCCACGGATGGCTCAATTCTAAACATCCAGACATTAAATTCTCAATGACATTTAGTGACACACGAATGACGTTCCTGGATGTGGAAATCACATGTTCAAATGGAAAGTTAGCCTCTTCTTTACATAAGAAGCAGACTGATAAAAACACAATATTGCACCACCAAAGTGACCACCCCAGGAACTTAAGGGCCAACTTACCTTATGGCCAACTGCTCCGTATCAGGAGAAACTGTACGGAACTATCGGAATATGAAAGGCATGCTGATACATTCTGTCACGAAATGGAAAGCAGAGGTTATCCTAAAAAATTGCTAAAAAACTCATTTAAGCGGGCACGTTGCACACCACGTGAATGTTTACTCCAGATAAAACCAAAGGTCGAACTGGACCGGTTGGTCTGTGTCACCACATTTGGGCCTGATACCAATAGATTCAGGCAAACTGTGTTAAAAAATTGGCACTTACTTGAGAACTTGGATTGTCCCTTTCCCCGTCCCTTGTTTGCGTATCGGAGAAACAAAAGCATTGGACAACAACTTGTAAGAGCGGATATAGCAATACCCAAACCCAAGAGCGACCTTTTGTCGCAATGGAAAATGAAACCCATCGAGGGACACCATAAATGTGGGTCTTGTGTGGCGTGTGCAACAACTGTGGAAGGGAAGGAATTTCAACATGGGAATACTAAGTGGAAACACTTAAGTTTTTCAAACTGCAAAACACGCAATGTGGTATATGCAGTTACCTGCCCATGTGATAAAATTTACATAGGCAAGACAACACAACAAGTGAATATGCGCATAATACAACATAAATCGAGACTAAAGAATAAGGTGTTAACCGCACCTATGGTGGAGCACTTTATTGAAAATAACCATACTGAGAACGACTTTAAATGGACGATTTTGTATGTATTACAACAGTCAAGATATACTGATCATGAGAAAATTCTACTGCAAAAAGAGGCATATTTGATACTGAAATTTAACAGTGCACAAAGCGGCCTCAATTCACTATCTGAGATATCAAGACTGTAAATTGCTCCAGATATTCTTGCGCATCTCACAACTGAGATTCACCTCCTCTTACATCCTAAAAGATATCCCTTTCTAGAAACCCCACTGCAAGATGGCCGCCACTAATGCGTATTTTAATAAGACTTAAAACCACGTCCCAACATGGCCGCCACACTCGGAGATTGTGAGCCAGACGCCGGGTTGCAGCGCGATATAGTAAGTCTTAAAATAACACAGGTTAATTGACCTACAAATGTAGTAGCACTAAAGGTTTTTTAATACGATGTTATCTCCTTTAGGGGCAACGAAAGGGAGTATTGTGGACTTTAAAAGTGGTGTCCGCATTGTTGAAGAGCGCTTGCCGCTACACGCAAATAGAACACGAACAGCCTAAACAAAGAGCTATGCATAGCAGGTATGCCGAGTAGAGTACTGAGTGCCTTTCTCTCTCGCGCCTGTGCGAACGCGCATTAAACGAGTGTTTTACTACTTTCAGGCTGTTAGCTAGACATCGAGATGAAAATGAATCCTAATTGATGAAAACGAAGGATCACAGAAACGATCCAGCCAGGTAGGCTATTTAATATTTGTGCCCTCGTTCTGTACAATAAGTAAACAAAATAGGTTATGACATCCATATATTTATTTCTAGATATGAAAATAAGAAACTCAGTCAGGACCAATATTCCACCCACGAACCGGCGATGGCTGGTAGAACAGGTAATAAGAGGAACATAACTCAAGTGCAGTTGGAAGCTTTGTCATATACCAATAATGTAGCTAAAACAAGCTTTGCTTTATACACTTGCAGATACATCGTAAAAAGGCAGAGCCCTGATGAGAATCCGTTGAGTTGACATACCGGATTCGAAACGCATTGGCGTAAAAAAGATTAGACATAAATTTGTTTAATAGACTGAATCAATTAATTTTGAGTCTATTTCTCTTCTATTCTGTTTTCTGAGCTTACTACATCAAGTTGTAGTTCATTGTGATTAACTGTCTATTCTCACGGAACTGTTAATGACTCTTGTCTTTACGCAATTAGCAAGAATTGATTGTGTATATATCAGAGCAAATAATCTTGTATATACGTGTAGTTATGTGTATGTTTTTGTGTTGTAAATAATTATGAATTGTATAAAAGTGTTTGCTGAGCAAAATATAATACGATAAGGTGTCTTTTTCATACATCAAACAAAAAAAGATAAAAATTTAAAATTAAAAAGGGTTGAGTGATAAACCCGGATCGACCAGGAAGTGTTGACTTGGTCTTTTCCCTCAAAAACAGAGGATTTAAGTAAGTGTGTGGCTAGCATCTTGTATTTCTGTAAGTTTACGAATGGTCCGGCTAGCCCCACGTCCCAGGACCTGACTCCCCCATTCTCTTCAACCCAGGCATTTAAGACAGCTGGGTTGCAGAGATTTGGATTACGCATGTCGGGCTGGCCGTAGTAAGATAGCTGCCCAAACCGACATGCGCACTTCAAACTGAAGTGGCCGCTCCTCATGGCTGCCAATCAGCAGCAATGACGCACTGGCCCACTCCCACACTCTGTTCGGCAGAGAGTGTAAAATAAAATGGTGATAAAATCATTTATTACCATTCTATTTTTCACTCTTTCTGCAGCAGAATGGAGGAACCGCCGCTGGACCATGGTATAACCATGAGTCTGACCATAAAACCCAAAAACATAGAGCTAAAATAATTTCATTTTGAAATTTTACTGTAAACATCCCCCTGGCCTTAGGTTCAACGCTGAGAGGGAGCATTAGCCTTTGGAGCATGCGGCTTGCATTATATTTAGGGTTAGCAGCATTCTGAGGCTCAGGGCTTGGGTTAGTTTAAAGCCTCTTTTGAGCATTAGCTCTTAATTCAGGGTTTAGATTGAGTGCCATGCTTCGGTTTAACATTTATTCCACTGTGTTTTTACCATTATATTAGTTTTGGATTACATCGTCAGCTTGACACTCATAACCTTTTTAATGTTTTTCGAATTTTCGATGTCTGCATATCATTCCCAGTATAACTTTGATTTGTAGTTAAGTATGGTTTGGTTTGTTGCCAGCTCTACCACCAGGACACCTTTTAGGTATTTGCGTGCCCTAAAAATCCCTAAATCAATCAGTCGAGTTAATTTGGGATCATTTCAAAGTCGTTCAGAATCTTTAAAGATGTCGATGACTTGTAGCCAAAGCCGGGGTCCTGTGATGTTGGAAACCATTGTAGCCGCAAATGATTGTTTTTTTCTTGCTGTTGAAGTGCAGACTATTGCCAGATTTAACTCCTAATGAAGCAGAGTATGATGAGGATATCTTCTTCTAATACTGGGGTGAGTGCAACGATGGGCGGACGTAGACAACCCCACCTCCACTTCCAGCTATCAGCAGTGGTCAGCAAGGACAACCAGGAAACACTTTCCCTGAATGACATTTCCTAGGAACTTGTTGACATTTCTTCCCACGTGATTCCCATAAGTGGATACTACCAGTAGCAGCCTGTCCCCTGCCACAATAGGGGAGGCCGAGCCGGAGGAGGGAGGTGCGAAGGGTTTGGTATAAAAATAGTCTTACCTTAACACTGCCGCTGTCTCCCGTGCATCGGCTCTTCCTGCTTCTAGCTCTGGGCAAAGGCTCCCAGCCTTCCCTGCGGCCAATCCTGAAGCTGCTTTCGCATGATAGCAGCTTCAGGATTGGCCTGAGCGTCGGCAACTTGTGCTCCTAGGAAGACTGGGAGCCTGTGACTGCTCTCTCCAGCTCCAGCAACGCAGCTGAGGCTGGAGACAGCTTCACTACGCATGAGGGGTTTGGCCGGCCTGAGTACCCACCACTCCCCCACCAGCAGTGCCACACCCTGGCCCCGCCCACAAGACTCGTCAGAGTCCTAGGAGGAGGGTCAATGGGATTAAAATAAAATGATAATAAAACGGTTTTAAAACACGTTTTATTTACTGGTGGTGGCAGGGGTGGGCGGCGCTCCGCTGCTCTAATGGAACAGCCGCCGCTGGAGGTGGCTCTGGTGTTCTGACTCTGATGACAGTCTCCCAGATGTGTCAATCCAACAGGTTTCTTCATCAGTTTCTTGAGAGCACCAAACCCCACCTTCTTGTCAATTACTTTCTTCATCACCAAGATCTTATGACCCTTTTTCAGTGAGGTTCACTAACACTAGTCTAATTGTATTATGGATGACAATTCTGCATACGTGTAATAACACTTTCCCTTTGTAAAAAAAAATGACTTGATTTACTGAGCTCAGCCATGATAATTCATCAATCCCTGAGCGAGTGCTTGTCAAAGTGTCACCACTGTTGACTTTTTTAATTCTGACTGCTTGTCATCTTCCCATGGAGTCCTGGAAATAGTACTGAGTCAAACTGAAATTGAACAAGCATGATGGTTTTCAATGACTGTAAATTCATTCAGACACAGAAAGATTTACAAATGTTTAATGCCCATACCACAACTAGGCTTTCCTTTCCAGCTTGGATCATCCAATCTCTCCCTGAGTGTCCGTTTAGGGAGTCTGCAGCTCTGGGATGAAAGACAGACCTACCAGGCGTGTATCAGCTGTAAGACCGGTACAGAGCATGGTATGGAAATAAAGCAAGTAACCAGAGTTTGTATTCTGTCGTACTTAAGCGTAATTAGTCCCTCACAGTCTGCTGACCAAGAAAGTTCCAGGCCCTGAGAGGTCAGATGCTTGAGAGTGGGAGTCTGGGAGAAACACTTCAGTCCATATACAACACAGCACAGCCCAAGCTTGGAAAAAAACTTAGTAAAGTGAGGGTTGCAGAGGCAGCTGTGACCTTGAATGGTCCGGGTTGTATTCTTTGCCTGGAGGATATGTGCCCACAGGATTTCACTGAGGCTTTGTTAACTTGAATGTGAACTTGTTTTGCTTGAGTGTGAAATGTGCTTCCTCTACTCGGGGGGTGCTTTTAAGAGCCCAGGCTGCCATCGCTACAGCTGGCACAACTTGAGATGTGTCAGTAGACTTTTTCTGCTTATAACACTCCAAACATGAGGCCATTGTAATCAAACAGACTACTAGGAGAGACAAAAGTCGTAATGTTAAATGATGAATCATACAATTACAGCTGTTAATACCCCTTGTTGAGGGTTCAATTTGGAGAATATTTCATGCCAATCATCCTGTTGATTTTTGTTGGTGGGTCTCACCGTATGTGTTTGGAGCATTGGATTGATGCTTATCATACAGTCACTGGTAAATTGTCTTACTCAGTGGCTCGAGGGGATCATACTGTCCTGTGATGTTGCTGGGCCCGTACATACAGCATTACTAAAAAAGCAAAGGGGATTAGGTGGGATATTCCTTTGATGCTGGACTCTTGTCTGATGCCCCATGTGTCTCTTCTTTCCTTTGTAATGAGAATGTATAATTTTTGGAATACCTGCCTATCAACAGGGATCTTCACTGGTTGGATTGCCTGCTCGTGTCCCTGTACACCTGCACCTGATGCATTCTTAGCCTTGCCTTAGAACGCCTCTTTTGCCAGAAGTCTGTTTTTCATACTGGTTGCGATTCTGCTCTGATATGAGGCAGCAGCGGCTCCTTTGCTATGGCGGAGGAGTGTTGCCCCACTGCTTTTCAGCAGTGCCCTGCAAAGGAAACATAAAATGATAATAACTTTGAGTTATTATCATTATCATTTTATGTTTCTTGTTGCTTTTAGGGTGGGCAAGCGGGCCGGGCTGCTCTGCTCTCAGAGCAGGGCAGGGGAGGAGTGGTTCACCCACTCCAAGGTGCGCAATGACTCTAGCCTCCCAAACCAGTCATGCGCACTTTCCTCGTTCTCCATGCAGGCTTCATTACAGATGTGGAGAACAAACCCAGCCCCCCATTACCTGGTTGAGCGATGATCCAAGATGCTCAAAACCAATTCCAACGAGAGTTGAGATTGCTCAGGTGAGCTTTTTCTGTGCTTCCTGTGCCTCGGAGAGCAGGAGCAGAGACCGGGACCGGCACTCCAAAGTAAGCGTTTCTTTTAATATTTTTTTTTAACAGTTTACCTCCCACCTGCGTACCCACATCCGCAAACCATGCCCATTGCCAGTGATATGAGGGCAATCCGAAGAAAAAAAATTCAGCTACACAGGCTTTTAAGGCACCCAACAGCACTTTCGAACAGCTACTTACCACACACATACATTTACCAGTTAGTGAGCACTTTTACTAACAGAGCAAATAAGCAGTTTTCACCGACCGGAAAACCGTACAGCTCTAAAACGTAAGAATTTCAACCAGTGATGACATGTCTGGGCAAAACTGATTTAGACTCAAGACAGCAATGGGAATGTTGGTAAAGTCATAAGCGGTACTACCGAAAGGGACTGTAATGCCATACTATGGAAGATTGCAAACTCTACAAGTGATAATTTAAATAAAATCAATAGCAACATGGAGCGACCATCATGTGGCTAGCCTTGGTCATGGTAGTGATATTGTCGCTTACTAGGTCACAAAGATTTTCGGGAGTTTGAAGTGTCTTCAAGTCTTTAAGACTGCACAGCTCTTTCATGGCCATTGGATGCCCCACTACCTCTGATTGCATGTCAGCCATATGGGCAGACATATAAAGCCAGTGAGCATCTATTGTGTTGCAGCTTATGGAGGTGTTTACATGTGAACAAGGAGAATACACAGCCAGCAACAAGGCAAATGTAGCTATGGAGATGCCAGATCCTCTTCTCTATCGGTGCCAGTTTGGACCCAGATTCTTAGGGTTTTTGTCCTTTTTGAGGTGGGCAGTGGTTCAACTGAAGCCAGAAACATTGATGTGTATGATGTTCTTTATTTTGTTTCACTGTCAGATGATGAGTAAAAAACATGGTTGGAAACCCATTCAAAGATGGCCAACCTGTAGATATCTCTTTGCACTTGAGGTTGCTATGTCATCTAGTACTAACGTTTGAAGTGAAGAGGAGAAATAAACAAAGTCAATGCTAGCATGTATAATTTAGGAACAGACACACACACATACTGATTACTCAGACACGCTTCTTCCTCTTGGACACACTTTTCCCCAGACACATGGCCACATTTCCCACCTCTCTAACACATACTGCCTCCCTCAAGCACGTATATGCAATGCAGATTTCTGTCTCATAAACACGCTTCCCTCTCTTGGTCATGTAAGGAAGATCGCAAGCCTTGGTACCACAAAACAACAAATACACAAACTCCCATTCTCATATTTACACACACATGCACCCTTGGACACGCACAATTTCCTCTTGCAGGCAGCATATTTAGACACACGTGTGTGCGCGCAGCGCGCACCCACGCACACATAAGCACACATACTCAAATGAATATCTCCTGCAAACACACACAAGCAACCATCTCAAAAACGCAGGCTTCTCCTTGGACATACTTTACACTCATTTACATTCAGATTGCCTTTCTGAGCTCAAGTAATCACAAAACAGGAATTTATAAAATAATACCGGATGAAGACTGTTGGCTCGTTACTTTTATTGACACTGTTATGGGTTAGTAAGTAAGTAATATGCTTATAAAGCGCACGAATGCTGAGGCGTCTTAGCACTGAAGGAGGACTCAGTTTTAGCTCAAGAGAGGAACATTACTTCTGTCTTGCAAATGGCCATGTCTTCAACAACTTCCTGAAACGAGGTCGGGATAGTTGGAGTCTGATATCGTCAGGTAACTGGTTCCATATTTGATTGACAGCAGTTGTCTTGGCCCATCTATGAAGTAGATTCATTGCCTATAACTGACAGAGACATTATGAACAAGCACCACACGAAGTGTAGTAGGAAGGGGCTTGGTGTAACTCTGTGACAAATAGCTTTTACATTGTGAAGTCTCTGACAAATGCAATAGTAAGCAGCTCTACACCGTGAACTGTCTGACAAAACTGGAAGGGTTTTACAATGAATAGAAAGGAGATTCACTTTGTCAATTCTATGACACACACAGTAAGAAGGAGTGGTTTTACTTCGTGAGCCCTGCAACAAAGACCATAGGAAGGGGCTTTGCAATGGTTTACCTTCCTGCACATATTCTAGTTTGAAGAAAAGGCTAGAGCAGTCTGGATTGTATTGTGTTCATTAGTGAGTTTGTGTTTATCATTTAATCATGTGGGAACTAAAGTACCTTTTCTTGTTAAAAGCAAAAACACACTGTGCATTGATTCATCACGTTTCATTGTGTGATTTGCGCAGTTCTGAGTTTGTAACCCTCGCCGCTTTCCTGAGAGCCATGGACTGCTGTGCCTCGCTCAAGGGTTGTACTTGCTGCTCCCGTAGGGTGCTGTAGTAAGGTGTCTCCAGTGCATCTGATAATTAAGACTCCAGCTGTCACAATTGGAGCTTGGGTATTCGTAATTATCATCAGACCCCCCTTCTCCCGTCATCAGTTCCCATATTCTCACTTCACGTACAATGGAGATGCATTGTCAATGCCAACTGCCTCAGAATAAACCAGCCCTGATACCATATCCCCCTAGTGTGGCACCCCAAGCTCCGTCAGCTGCACATACGCCACCAGTAAGAAAAACAATCATTGGCAATGCCAATAGGTCTGGCATTGACTGCTAGCCTTTTGGATTTTCAATGCTTGTTTTGTTTCGCCATGGATTTTATGAACTTTTATTTCTGGGGGAGCTGCTGGGCCCTTGACAGTAAAAAAATAAAAGTTTCCTAAAAGCTAACTTTTTCGGTTTCAAAAAGCACACATTGCCATAGCAGTAACTACCAATTAAGGGTACTACTTTTCGTGTGGATGTATTTGTTGTGAAAGAGGAGAATGATGTCACTCACAGTGACATTAGCAATGATTTAAGTGGACTGACCTATTGAACCATGTTCAATGGCTGAACAGACCAATGGATGAAGAGAGCTGTCTGAAAGTCGCTGTCACTTTATTACATCTATGAATTCAGTAGAATCAAAAGGCCTCGGATAACCACTGTCCAAAAAAGCAATATTGTGTTAGTCCTTGTGTGTCAGACCCAAAATAGTAGTAGCTGACAAACTCCGGGCAAAGTAAGAGCAGTGCTTTATGGGCCAGTACTGTCTGGTACTTAGTACCCCTCAGACCGTTACACAAACACTCCCGTCACACACAGTCCCAGCACACAATGTCCCTTCCCTCATACCTCCACCTCTACCCCGTGACACTCCACATACCTCTCATACAAACACTCCGTCACACACAGCCCCTTCCCTCGTGCGCCCCCTGTCCTCGGACCGCCCCTCGTGACACTACACTTACAACTTGCACAAACACTCCCGTCACACACAGCCCCTTCCCTCGTGCGCCCCCTGTCCTCGGACCACCCCCTCGTGGCACTACACTTACCCCTTACACAAACACTCCCGTCACACACAGCCCCCTCACACAATGTCCCTTCCCTTGTGCGATCCCTTCCCTCAGACCTCTCCCTCAACCCCCTGACACAAAAACTCCTCTCACACACAGTCCGTTTCCTCGTGCGCTCCCTTTCCTCAGACAGCCCCTCTTCCCTGTGACACTCCACGTACCTCTCATACCGATACTCCCGTCACACACAGTCCCTTCTCACGGACCTCCCCCGTGGCATTCCACTTACCTCTCACACAAACACCGTCCTCACACACAGTCACAGTCCCTTCCCTCTTGCGCTGCTTTCCGTCGGACCCCCCTCTACTCCGTGACACTACTTACCTCTCACACACACTCCCCTCACTCACAGTCCCTTCCCTGGTGCGCTCTCTTCCCTCAGACCTCCCCCTCTCCCCCGTGCCACTCCTCCCCAGACAGACAGGCAGCAGTCGTGAGAGGCGGGGCCGCGGCGCTGTCCACCAGCCGCGGTGCTGAAGAGCCCATCACTCCAGGAGAGCCGGCGCGGACACCGGGAGCGCACGCGGAGTCTGCGGGGACTGGACGCCGCCTCCGGAGCCCGAGCGAGAGGAGCACCGGACCCGGCCACGCCGAGCTCAGGGGTACCCCGGGTGCGCCAGGGGAGGAGCTGCGGTGTCTGGGGGGACTCCAGTCTGAGAGCAGAGGGGCTCCTCGGCGGCTGTGCACGGTTTTGGTATTAGAACTGCGGGGCTGTCTCGGAAGACTCGGGGTGCGGCTGGTTCAGAAAAGTTTGTGGCGAGGGGCTATTCCTGAGTCCCCGGCGTGCCACGGCTCTAGACGCCCAATCTCAGCTACCGAGGCTCCCACGTACACTACCCACCCCCGATTCTGAACCCCCCAGGCTCCTCCGAGAACAGACGGACTGCCCAGCTCTGATTCTGGACCCCCAGGCTCCTCCGAGGACAGACAGACTGCCCAGCTCTGATTCTGGACCCCCAGGCTCCTCCGAGGACAGACAGACTGCCCAGCCCCGATTCTGAATCCCCCAGGCTCCTCCGAGGACAGACAGGCTGCCCAGCCCCGATTCTGAACACCCCAGGCTCCTCCGAGGACAGACGGACTGCCCAGCTCTGATTCTGAACCCCCAGGCTCCTCCGAGGACAGACAGACTGCCCAGCTCTGATTCTGAACTCTCCGTTACCGAGGCTTCTTCGATGACAGGCTCCTCTAAGGATAGACAGCTCCGATCCTAAGCTCCCGAGGCTCCTCTTGGGACAGACAGACGGCCCAGCTTTGATTCTAAGCTCCCGAGGCTCCTCTTAGGAAAGACAGACTGCCCCGCTCTGATTCTAAGCTCCCGAGGCTCCTCTGAGGACAGACAGACTGCACTGTTTTGACTCTAGCCTCTGCGTCCTCAGCTTTGAACTCTGACCTCCCGGGTCTCCCGTGAACTCCGAGCGCACGAGGCTTTCCCAGGCTCACCGGGGCCGGATCTGCACCCCCAGAATGGCGTTCATGGTGAAGACGGTGGTGGGGGGCCAGCTGAAGAACCTCACCGGGGGTCTGGGCAAAGGAGAGGAGAAGGGCGAAGGGGAGAAGTCTGCGGCGGAGGCCCAGGGCATGACCCGGGAGGAGTATGAGGAGTACCAGAAGCAGCTGCTGGAAGAGAAGTAAGGCTGCTCTGCCTGTTGGTGTTATTGATTGACTTAATAAGCGCTGCGAGGCTGAACAGTTCCATTTGTAGGCGCCCTTGAGGTGCATGTGGTTGAACCCTAGCTTCTGCTCTGCTGTACTATTCTTGGGTCCCTGTGTATGTATACTTGCCTGCTTCTTGTTACTGGACTGGGTACTACTTCTGGGTGCTAGTTGTGGGTGGCGGGTTGGTTCTCGGTCTAGATCTAGGCGCTAACTCCCGGCACTGTTACAGTTTAGTGGTTCTAGGCAGGGATATTGCCGTCCGTCCTGTCTCTGGGTCTTCGTTGCAAGTACTCGCTCTGGGCAATGGCTCTTCGGACTAGTTGATGGTACTGGGCCTGGCTAATTGATATAGGCAATGGTCATAGTTGCTAGTTCCTGGTCCTGGTACAAAGTTTAGAGCACAGGTCCAGAATACTGGCCATGGTAACTGGTTCTGAACACGTTTGTTAGTGGTAATAGCTATACCGAGGCACTGGACCTAGTTTCTGGGTCTAACCATGGAAACTGGTTCTTAAAATATATTTTGAGTGAGTGCCAGGGCTGAATTCTTGAAACTAGTCCTGGTTCTAGGTATTAGTTAGGGGTACTGCTAACTGGCACTGGTCCTGAGTGCCCGTTCTGAGCGCTAGTAGGTGCCATCCTCAGTTCTCATCTTGGGCACCAGTCTAGGCACCCCTGCCAGGCTCCAGTAATAGCTTCCAGTTCCAAGTAATAGTAAAGGATAGTAGGGCCTGCTTTGGTGTTTGGCTGTCAGGCCCTCTGCCACAGGCGTGAGTACCTTGGCCACCTTACTACAAATGACGTGGGATATGATCCGGACACGAGTCGGGGATACACACTAGTGGATGGCGTCCACCCACTTCTTTGACAGGGTGAACGCAGTCCACCCTGCCAAGTGTTTGGGCCGCACTGAATACTGTGCTGGACTCTTCCCAGTATCATTTCCAAACACCTGGACACTTTCAGCAGCGCCTGCATGTTGTTTGCTTTACTTCTGCAAGAAGCAACAACGTGCAGGTACAGGTGGGAGGCGGCTTTCTTAGTTAAGACTCCTGCTGGGCCCATAACAAAGGCTGAATTTGAGGTGTCATCAGGCCTCCAAGTCTCTTGGCTGGTAGCAGTCAGGAGCCTCACACCTGATGTAAATGAAGCAGAGGGAAAACAAAGGCTCACACCTTGTTAGCACTTCACACCTACTCAAGAAAGGCAGCTTTTCGTTTTGTTCAGTCCCTGTTCAGGAGATATGCATGCCTGTAAGAATATCAGATGTGTTGGTCTTTCCCAGCATTTAACAAAGCAAATTGCAATCAAATAGAGCATACTACACCTGAGGAGGCGTTGAAATAATTTAAGTCCCACTATTTTTTCTTGTATAGCCCTACTCATTCCAATGGAGGGTGTCAGAGAGCTTTACATCAACACGTGCATATTACATGTGCAATTAATTATATGTTTGTAAATGAATGTACAGGATATGTTACATAAAACTGGGGGATTGCAAGATGTACAAGTCACATATCATCTTCCATAGCTCTCAGTGCTATTATCCTCGCAATGCACTAAAGCGTACTCATGATAGACCTGCTAAACATATATGTGAGGGCTTTAGATCTGATGTCGCTTCTTGTGATGCCACTTCCGTAAAGTTGTGGTTTTTGATGCAACTTTCTATGATGTCAATTCTTGTGACGTCATGCGTAGTGATGTCATGTGCTGTGATGTTACGTGCCATGAAGTCGCGCACCATGATGTCACTTGCATACTGCTTAACTAGGTTAGTCCCCCCCACTTTTTTTTAGGACTTTTGCCCTGGATATGATGGATTTGAAATAGTGCAGGCCGGATGTCCATCACGTTCGTGATGCAGTGACCGGCCCTCCAACCTCCACATCAGGCCTTTAGGCTGGAGAATAGTCTGGGGTACTAGTCTGAAGGCTAGGCCTGGACACTGCTCCTGTGTGCACGAGCTCTAGGTAACTGTAAACTGCATCTATTTCCTGGTGCTGGTTTTCGATACCCGGATGTCGCCCTCCTTCCCCCGAAGCAAAGTAACATTTGTAGTATTGTCCTTAAAATCCGTTGTGTTAATCCCCGTGCAATCTGTGCGCCGGGGGCGGGCGGGGCCATCCTGCCCCGTTTATCTGGGCCCGCGCCCTCTGAACGTGAGGCTCCGGTCAGCGATTAACAACGTGTTTCTAGGAGCGCAGGGCGGGCGAGGGATGACGTGTGCAGGGCAGTGAGACAAGGAAGGGGCAGTCAGAGGTAAAGAGAGAGCGGGGGAGGGGCAAGAAAGACACGTCGGTCCCTGCAGCCCCTCTTCGTTTGTGTGTCTGTTTGGGGGCCTTTAAGAAGGGCCCTCTCGTCCAAAACCTCCAAATATAGCAGCAGGGGGGATTTTGATTGCCATTAAGACATTTGCCCCCCACCCCACGTCAATTTACTTTAACGAGTGACAGAGTGGATGAAAAAGAGAGAGAACCAGAGAAATTAAAGGGAGTAAGACAAAGTGGGGGAGGCAATGGCGGGCGGAGAAAGGCAGTAAAGACGGCGAGAGGTGTTTATTTATAGCTTTATGTTTTAGTTTTTGCAGTTACACCAGCTTCTTGGTGCTATAGATAACTAAACACGCATTTAAACATGCATTTGAACTGTGCTAACATACAGTGTTCTTGGTTTAGAGGTTACCTGGCAGACTTGACTCCCCTCAGCATGGGTTCATTGCCATCTCTGCCCAGGCTGCAGGGGCACATTTGACCCACCCCCAGTGCTGCAATGGGCAGCTTCCTGCAGCACCGGGGCTGCATCCACGGAATGAGAGCCACTTCTGGGACAAGCCTTTGGTAGAAAACCCACCCGTGCCCGTCACTGCTTGCAGAATACAGACCTCCAAACGTGGGCACCAGAAATCTACCCTCTGGAGAATGCTGCCCGGTGATTGCCCACGTGGGCTTTTTTCCATGGAGTGAACTCAAACAGAGGGGTCTGACACTAATGCCCTAATTACAAATGCCCCAGGTGGGAATGAGGTATTTAACAGATATGGCAACGACCGACACTGTGGGGCGAGGTATTGGTTGCAGTAAATACCTTCTAGTCTGTGTTTTCTCCTAAAAACCCAGCACAACATGGAGTAATCAGTGGCAGCCGTACCAGGTTACACACGTCTCAGTAATTACCCTGAAGGCTCCCCTGGTACATGTTGGCAGCTTTGACCTGACGTCACTGACCGTGGCTGACCCTGATGAAAGTGGCAGGCGCGCGATACTGACTGCAGCTGGCAATTACCCCCGGGATTCCAATCTACCGCGGAACAGGAGTTTGCGCCTCACACCTAATGATAGGGGGCTTGCATTCCTGGGGGGCCGGGAGCACAGAGGACACGTGCCACTTTTTGGCAGAGCCGCCCACCTTTAACTCGGCCCTTATGTCTCTAGGAGTCTAGGTCAACTCAACTCTCAACATAGTACATTTCTTCAAGCCCCGCCCCCGCCCCCAACTTCCAGACTAACTTACACATTCACCCACTGACTGACGCACACGGTTCTATCCAACGCGTAAATGGGAACCGATTTATAAAGAAAAAAATCAAGTATTTGGAGGTAAAGGAGAGACACAATAAAGGTCGAGGCAGATGGGGGAGGTCAGCAATCCGAGACAAGAGTTCGTCGAGAAAAGTGAAAGTTCAGAGAGGAGAGAAAGGAATAACTGAAGGTAGGAGACGGCTCGTGGGACAGCTGCTGCGCCCACCCATCAGCCGGGACAGTGATGTCTCAATATCACGCCTCCTGCTCCGGATCAATTTAATCCAATTCAGGGCGCTAAAGTGGTGTTTACCAGAAATAACTGCCCCGGCAGCACCTGTGTGGGTTTGTGGTCAGGGGGTGCATGCGTTATTGGGTCTGTGGACCCAGACCTGGACATCCCACATACGGAGTAAACTCCCAGCACCGAGTATACACGATGTGACACGCTGAATGCACACCACACCGTAACATGCACACACTACAGTAGCATGCACACCCAGCGTTCTAGCATGCACACATCACCCCAAAAACACGCAGTTACCCTATTATGCACACACCATAATATGCACAATTTGTGAAATGAGGGCCTGGCAATGTAATACGAGCAACGTCATAACACGCGCACATTACCATCACGCGTGTACACCACCGCAACTTGCACATGGTAGCAAAACATGCACACACCTTTCTAGGTTCATGCGAGTGTAACCGCACAAATCAACAATCCATGAACAAAGCACTGCGGCATGCACACACCACAACACACACAAAGACCACCATTGCATGAAGACAGCAGCAGAGCATGCGCTGAGCACCACAGCCTGTACACACACCCAGCACAGCAATGTGCATACACCACAACACACACAAAAACCACAATCGCATGACCACCATTGCAGGAAGACAGCAGCAGAGCATGCGCTGAGCACCACAACCTGTACACACACCCAGCACAGCAAGTGGAGTGGTGTGGCTCACTGGTTAGAGGCAGCAGACCCGGAAGCAGAGGACGGCCCGGGACCAGGGTTCAATTACCGACGGGGCAGGGTCGTGGACCAGGGTCAGCGGACTCGATAATTCTCGCCTCGGTGCCTACTCTAACCAGGGATCACACTCGGCAACTCTGGGCATTAGCTTGCCTCATCTCCACAACGGCCCCCCACATACGCCGGGGATGCCTGGTTTCACATTGGAGATACCCAGTAGGGACCATCTCACAGGGAAAGCCAGGACGGGTTCCCCAGCGGTCTACAGCGCAGAGATACTCCTTCGGGAGTCGACTAGAAACCCACAAATAAATAAATAATAAATGTGCATACACCACAACACACACAAAAACCACAATCGCATGAAGACAGCAGCAGAGCATGCGCTGAGCACCATAGCCTGTACACACACCCAGCACAGCAATGTGCACACACCACAACACACACAAAGACCACCATTGCATGAAGACAGCAGCAGAGCATGCGCTGAGCACCACAACCTGTACACACACCCAGCATAGCAATGTGCACACACCACAACACACACAAAGACCACCATCGCACGAAGACAGCAGCAGAGCATGCGCTGAGCACCACAACCCGTACACACACCCAGCACAGCAATATGCACACACCACAACACACACAAAGACCAGCATCGCATGAAGACAGCAGCAGAGCATGCGCTGAGCACCATAGCCTGTACACACACCACGCACAGCAATGTGCACACACCACAACACACACATAGACCAACATTGCAGGAAGACAGCAGCAGAACATGCGCTGAGCACCACAACCTGCACACATGCACAGCAATGTGCACACACCACATCACACACAAAAACCACAATCGCATGAAGACAGCAGCAGAGCATGCGCTGAGCACCATAGCCTGTACACACACCCAGCACAGCAATGTGCACACACCACAACACACACATAGACCAACATTGCATGAAGACAGCAGCAGAACATGCGCTGAGCACCACAACCTGCACACACGCACAGCAATGTGCACACACCACAACACACACAAAGACCACCATCGTATGAAGACAGCAGCAGAGCATGCGCTGAGCACCACAACCTGTACACACAACCAGCACAGCAATGTGCACACACCACAATACACACAAAGACCACCATTGCTTGAAGACAGCAGCAGAGCATGCGCAGAGCACCACAGCCTGTACACACAACCAGCACAGCAATGTGCACACACCACAACACACACAAAGACCACCATCGCATGAAGACAGCAGCAGGGCATGCGCTGAGCACCACAACCTGTACACACAACCAGCACAGCAATGTGCACACACCACAACACACACACACAAAGACCACCATCGCATGAAGACAGCAGCAGAGCATGCGCTGAGCACCACAGCCTGTACACACAACCAGCACAGCAATGTGCACACACCACAACACGCACAAAGACCACCATTGCATGAAGACAGCAGCAGAGCATGCGCTGAGCACCACAACCTGTACACACACCCAGCACAGCAATGTGCATACACCACAACACACACAAAAACCACAATCGCATGAAGACAGCAGCAGAGCATGCGTTGAGCACCATAGCCTGTACACACACCCAGCACAGCAATGTGCACACACCACAACACACACAAAGACCACCATTGCATGAAGACAGCAGCAGAGCATACGCTGAGCACCACAACCTGTACACACACCCAGCACAGCAATGTGCATACACCACAACACACACAAAAACCACTATCGCATGAAGACAGCAGCAGAGCATGCGCTGAGCACCATAGCCTGTACACACACCCAGCACAGCAATGTGCACACACCACAACAAACACAAAGACCACCATCGCATGAAGACAGCAGCAGGGCATGCGCTGAGCACCACAACCTGTACACAAAACCAGCACAGCAATGTGCACACACCACAACACACAAAAAGACCACCATTGCATGAAGACAGCAGCAGAGCATGCGCTGAGCACCACAACCTGTACACACACCCAGCACAGCAATGTGCATACACCACAACACACACAAAAACCACAATCGCATGAAGACAGCAGCAGAGCATGCGCTGAGCACCATAGCCTGTACACACACCCAGCACAGCAATGTGCACACACCACAACACACACATAGACCACCATCGTATGAAGACAGCAGCAGAGCATGCGCCGAGCACCACAACCTGTACACACTACCAGCACAGCAATGTGCACACACCACAATACACACAAAGACCACCATTGCATGAAGACAACAGCAGAGCATGCGCAGAGCACCTCAGCCTGTACACACACCCAGCACAGCAATGTGCACACACCACAATACACACAAAGACCACCATTGCATGAAGACAGCAGCAGAGCATGCGCAGAGCACCACAGCCTGTACACACAACCAGCACAGCAATGTGCACACAACACACACAAAGACCACCATCGCATGAAGACAGCAGCAGGGCATGCGCTGAGCACCACAACCTGTACACACAACCAGCACAGCAATGTGCACACACCACAACACACACACACAAAGACCACCATCGCATGAAGACAGCAGCAGAGCATGCGCTGAGCACCCCTGCCTGTACACACAACCAGCACAGCAATGTGCACACACCACAACACACACAAAGACCACCATCGCATGAAGACAGCAGCAGGGCTTGCACTGAGCACCACAACCTGTACACACACCCAGCACAGCAATGTGCACACACCACAATACACACAAAGACCACCATTGCATGAAGACAGCAGCAGAGCATGCGCTGAGCACCACAACCTGTACACACAACCAGCACAGCAATGTGCACACACCACAATACACACAAAGACCACCATCGCATGAAGACAGCAGCAGAGCATGCGCAGAGCACCACAGCCTGTACACACACCCAGCACAGCAATGTGCACACACCACAATACACACAAAGACCACCATTGCATGAAGACAGCAGCAGAGCATGCGCAGAACACCACAGCCTGTACACACACCCAGCACAGCAATGTGCACACACCACAACACACACAAAGACCACCATCGCATGAAGACAGCAGCAGGGCATGCGCTGAGCACCACAACCTGTACACAAAACCAGCACAGCAATGTGCACACACCACAACACACACAAAGACCACCATCTCATGAAGACAGCAGCAGAGCATGCGCTGAGCACCACAACCTGTACACACAACCAGCACAGCAATGTGCACACACCACAACACACACAAAGACCACCATCGCATGAAGACAGCAGCAGAGCATGCGCTGAGCACCACAGCCTGTACACACACCCAGCACAGCAATGTGCACACACCACAACACACACAAAGACCACCATCGCATGAAGACAGCAGCAGAGCATGCGCTGAGCACCACAGCCTGTACACACAATCAGCACAGCAATGTGCACACACCACAACACACACAAAGACCACCATTGCATGAAGACAGCAGCAGAGCATGCGCTGAGCACTACAACCTGTACACACAACCAGCACAGCAATGTGCACACACCACAACCCACACAAAGACCACCATCGCATGAAGACAGCAGCAGAGCATGCGCTGAGCACCACAGCCTGTACACACAACCAGCACAGCAATGTGCACACACCACAATACACACAAAGACCACCATTGCATGAAGACAGCAGCAGAGCATGCGCAGAGCACCACAGCATGAACACACACCCAGCACAGCAATGTACACACACCACAATACACACAAAGACCACCATTGCATGAAGACAGCAGCAGAGCATGCACAGAGCACCACAGCCTGTACACTCACCCAGCACAGCAATGTGCACACACCACAATACACACAAAGACCACCATTGCATGAAGACAGCAGCAGAGCATGCGCAGAGCACCACAGCCTGTACACACACCCAGCACAGCAATGTGCACACACCACAATACACACAAAGAGCACCATTGCATGAAGACAGCAGCAGAGCATGCGCTGAGCACCACAGCCTGTACACACACCCAGCACAGCAATGTGCACACACCACAACACACACAAAGACCACCATCGCATGAAGACAGCAGCAGGGCATGCGCTGAGCACCACAATCTGTACACACACCCAGCACAGCAATGTGCACACAGCACAATGCACACAAAGACCACCATTGCATGAAGACAGCAGCAGAGCATGCGCAGAGCACCACAGCATGAACACACACCCAGCACAGCAATGTACGCACACCACAATACACACAAAGACCACCATTGCATGAAGACAGCAGCAGAGCATGCGCAGAGCACCATAGCCTGTACACACACCCAGCACAGCAATGTGCACACACCACAATACACACAAAGACCACCTTTGCATGAAGACAGCAGCAGAGCATGCGCTGAGCACCACAGCCTGTACACACACCCAGCACAGCAATGTGCACACACCACAATACACACAAAGACCACCATTGCATGAAGACAGCAGCAGAGCATGCGCTGAGCACCACAGCCTGTACACACACCCAGCACAGCAATGTGCACACACCACAATACACACAAGGACCAGCATTGCATGAAGACAGCAGCAGGGCATGCGCTGAGCACCACAACCTGTACACACACCCAGCAGAGCAATGTGCACACACCACAATACACACAAAGACCACCATTGCATGAAGACAGCAGCAGAGCATGCGCAGAGCACCACCGCCTGTACACACAACCATCCAAGAATAACAGAAACACGCACACAGGAGGGCAGCTTGCATCCAGCACTGCAGCATGCACACGCCACAATACACACACAGACCACCATTGCATGAAGACAGCAGCAGAGCATGCGCAGAGCACCACCGCCTGTACACCCAACCATCCAAGAATAACAGAAACACGCACACAGGAGGGCAGCTTGCACCCAGCACAGCAATGCGCAAGGCACACACACTGCAACGGGCACACACTACAACAGTTTGCACATGTGCACATCATCGTGACATGAACACAGCCTCCTGGAATGCACACAAAGAGAATACAATGCACACCCTGTACCAGGCACATTTGATCACATGCACCAACCATTCTAACAAGCACAGAGCTGTACCCTCTGCACATTGGCACAGCACTCACCCACTGCTGGTCCTATCTCGTAGGCCTCGTTGCCAAGTTGATCTCTGGCCTGCCGTTGACTGCTCGTCTGGCGGGAGCTTTGCTGTGCGTAAATGTCCCCTCCTGGGCCACCTGCTCTTTCAATTTCATTGGGGGTGACATGCTCACCCCTGCTTCTGAGGTGGTGATGCACACCCATGCACACACGCACACTCAGACACACACACACACACGCCCACACACACACAGATGTACACCCACGTCCCAGGCACACAGAAGTGCACCCCACATAGTACACCTCGATTGTAAGGACTGACACCAGGTGACATCTACTCACAGTCACCTTCATAGACCCGCCCACTCTTCTGCTTCTAGGCGCTAGTCTGTTACTATTAAAGACCGGGTGCAGAGCGGGAGGCTGTCATCCCCGTGTGCCTGTCCTAGGATGGGGAATGCTCAAAAGAGGTCCTCCCCTCTCCGACCTTTAACCATAACCAAAACCAAAACACCTCAAGTACTACAAGTAAACATTTCCTGTCCTTCGATCAGGCCTACGTCAGGGCATGTTGCAGCCTCTGCTTGGTCTGGTAGGGTCTGTTGGCAATGCCCCTGGTACAGACCTGGCGATGGCCTCTCCTGGTGACTTATGGGGTCAGGTATAAACAAAGGAGGAGTATCACCAAAAGGACCAGGGAGGTACTTAATGGGATATCAGAAGAGAAAAGGATACTTTCCTTTTGTTAAGAAACCCCTCACTCACCAACCTAGTTGGTGACATGCTTCATCATCGGGGTCCACCCAGATGGCCGAGTGCCATCCGGGTGTGCTGCGACACCTGATTACAGTGGAGCTGGTTTTTGATGTGGAGTGCAACAAAAGTGTTAAAAATTGTCCTGGTATGATTGTAGACAAAAACTTTAATCAGAAAGCCACTGGACAATAATAAAAACAGAGTGTAGATACTGGTAGGTTACAATGACCAGGGGTATCTATGTGAATAATATATAAAAAGCGGTCAACATGTTTCAACCTGTAAATGGTAATCCCAGGTTTTCGTCAGGACCAAAAAGGAAAATGGGTGGTGTACACACACTAACGTGTACCCAGTCCTAGATTCCGTGTACTGTGTTGCAAAAATGTGCAGCAGGCAAACTCACAGCCTAAATAGGTGAGAAAAAATGAAGAAACCTGTGGGAGGAAAACAAAAGTAGTCACAAACATATTGTATACGTGCCTGTAACGTAGTGTAGGTTTTCATATTACTGCATGCTTCATGCGAATCCCATTAATAGTAAAAATACATGCCAGGGGAGTGGATACTGGTATCTAGTGTGGTAGTGCTAGCTGGCCGTATCTCGTAAATAGGTGGTGCTATGAATCAGCCATCCTGATAAGCTCACTCAATCACACAGATCAATTGTAGTGTGTGGTGGCTGGGAAATACCGTTAAATGTCACTAGCACACAAATAATTATTCGTAGCGTGACTATTAGAACTCACTTATACATAGGTGAGTTATTCTCATACATGCATGCATATATAATTGTATCTGACTATGAAAGACAGCTGTCAAATGGGGGAATCTTACTCCTAATCAGAGTTTCAATTGCTCCGGGGGGCAGAGGAAGGCTTGTTGAAGAGGAAACCTATTCTGTGGTACAAGATAAGTAAAAAGCCGGCAGTATATCGGTAAGGAGAGAGGTGGTTCGAAATGAGCCAGAGAGAGCCACTGTAGCATGGCGATTTGGACAGCAGCGCCTGAAGAAAACTTACAGTTTCTAAGAAATCCGAACTCCGGATACCTAAACGCCTCTTCGTTGTCCACGTAGCAATGAGGGAGCGCCAGTGAGGAGGTTATCTAGCGGCGGCTTCCGGGTTGGGCGGGGATTCGCATGAAGCATGCAGTAATATGAAAACCTACACTACGTTACAGGCACGTATACAATATGTTTGTGACTACTTTGTTTTCCTCCCACAGGTTTCTTCATTTTTTCTCGCCTATTTAGGCTGTGAGTTTGCCTGCTGCACATTTTTGCAACACGGTACACGGAATCTAGGACTGAGTACACGTTAGTGTGTGTACACCACCCATTTTCCTTTTTGGTCCTGACGAAAACCTGGGATTACCATTTACAGGTTGAAACATGTTGACCGCTTTTTATATATTATTCACATAGATACACCTGGTCATTGTAACCTACCAGTTTCTACACTCTGTTTTTTATTATTGTCCAGTGGCTTTCTGATTAAAGTTTTTGTCTACAAGCATACCAGGTCAATTTTTAACACTTTTTTTGCACTCCACATCAAAAACCAGCTCCACTGTAATCAGGTGTCGCAGCACACCCGGATGGCACTCGGCCATCTGGGTGGACCCCGATGATGAAGCATGTCACCAACTAGGTTGGTGAGTGAGGGGTTTCTTAACAAAAGGAAAGTATCCTTTTCTCTTCTGATATCCCATTAAGTACCTCCCTGGTCCTTTTGGTGATACTCCTCCTTTGTTTATACCAGATTTCAGACCCGGGGACTAGGAGTACCCTCCGTTCACTACGGTGAAGAATCCCTCACTCTCTCCTTTGTTGATATATAGACTTATGGGGTCACTCACTCCCTCAGCTCGTTGTGGGTCTCCTTCTGCTGTGCTGACAGCTCTCTGCTGACAGTGGCATCTGAGCTTTACTTCCCTGCCACCGTTCTCCTTTATCCTTCCATATCCATATTACATGAGGTCCCTGCCTCCTTGGTGACGCATGCAAGAACCCATTTGTGCCTTCCTCAGTGACACCACTTCTACATCTATGTACTATCCATGAGCCAATCCCGAGGTTGCGATACCACTTTTCTAGTGAGAATAGCTCATGAACTTCCACACTTATTCATCGCTCGAACATCAGCTGATGGGTGACACCATAGCCGTTCCATGCGCAGTGCTTCTTTACGATGACCAGAAGTCCTCCAGGGTTGGCAGGCTCCCTCGCCTGGTTTAGGGCACCTCCTTGGTTAGCATGACACGTCCCACAGACCAGTTTTAGGCAGATGATAGGGTGCCATGCAGGGGTGTTTTACTCCAGTCTTTCAGAGGGATTCTTCTAAACTGTTGAGCCTACATTTTGACAATCAGTCTTGACAACAAAGATGAGTCATAGAGCTGGCTTGGGGTTTGGTTGGTTTTTCATGTTGAAAACACGAGGACAGTCCTCCTGCCACTTTGAGGGTGAATCCACCTGCAAGAGATGAGGCTCACCATACAGGGGGCTCTGCAAAACCCACCTATAGTCTCCCCCGCCACTATAGTCTCCCCCGCCAGGCTGAACTCCATTCCTGTGGCTTTTCTTGGTAGCATTTAATGCTGCCTAGAACACACTCTTTCAAATGGCCACACAAAGAACACCATCTGCATCAATGCGAGACACATTTTCTACTGCTTGGACTCTCTGTTTCATACCGGAATATTTGTATGAGGCTTCGGGAGCAATAAACATTGAGTCCCAAATAACAAGGCCCCATTGTGTGTGCAGCGGCTTCTGGGGTGTAAATGGGGCAGAATCTGGATGTCTGGAACCCTGAATAATGTGGCTACTGTATTTTATCAAGTAACTTTTTAATAACATCGTGCCGTTGATTATCCCTTCCTCCTTCTATAAAATTATTGAATTTTTTCTTGTATGTAACTGGAATTTGTGTAATATGTTTTTCTGATATGTACATTTGTGGTTTTTATATTTTTATGAATGAATTGTGTAACTTTTATGGTTTTCATACTTGCAAACCGAATAACGTATTTGAGAGAGAGAGATGTCTGTGTCAGAAAACACTCCAAACAAAATGAGAGTTTATTAGATTTAAAATAAATGTAGTATATGTACGAATGTTGACGTATAGTGCATCCTCCAGAGATGGGAACCTTTACCTAAGCACGCGGACACTCCAGGACCACTGTCAGCCTTTCCTTTTCCAGAATAAACTTAGTGTAAGTGAGTTTGGAGTACTGCACTTGCACCCCCACAGAGCGCCGGGAGGTCAGCCACAGGTCATGGCTCTGACGGGTAATCCTGCAGCATATAGTCAGAGATCTAAGACAGCATGCTGTGATGTGGCCTCGCTGTGGCCAATGATTTCATTCTCACTCTTCCCACAAATCAGATTATCATAGATCAGTCCCTCCAATATCAGGCACTCAGTGGGTGCTGCCAAGCCGCGCACACAGGCAGTACCTCTAAATGGCTGCGGAGGCATTGTGTGCATGTTGCATCGCTGATCACGCAAGCGGTGTTTAGACAGAATATCGG
Source organism: Lissotriton helveticus (assembly GCF_964261635.1). Taxonomy (NCBI): domain Eukaryota; kingdom Metazoa; phylum Chordata; class Amphibia; order Caudata; family Salamandridae; genus Lissotriton; species Lissotriton helveticus. The sequence continues at coordinate 246,282,294 of NC_136062.1, read as the reverse complement.
AAACAAAATATCGTAGGACAAAATATCGTGTCAAGAATATCGAGGACAGAAATATCGTGATGCAAGTTTCTATGGGTAAACAAAGTTGTCCTCTATATAACTTCACATATATACACCCTACGATATGTATATCATTAAGCTACATAGATGTGGAGGTAAGGATAGTAAATCTATAATTACCTATTTGCACTTACCTTCTCAGTATTTTGGTCCTCGATATTTTTGACACGATATTCTGTCCACACAATATTTTTATTTCCGATCTCCCGTCCGTGATCCCAGACAAGCAACTACTGCATTGTTGATCGGACATCCAAAGATGTAGCACATTACATAGCAGACCAGTTTTGCTGTGGAGAGGCTCGGTAAATGTTAAACTAACATTAGAAGGAGCTTATGATCTATTATGTAGGTAAAGATTTCATATAAAAAAAGGTACAGGGTAAACACCTGAATCCTTCATAGTAATCAATTCTTATTTATTGATTGATTTCCCTCTGCTGTGTTGGGGATCTGGATGCAGAAGCCGCTGGCTGCCTTTATCTCTGTGTCAATGTACAGCACCACAGACCCTAGCCCATAGGACAAAGCATTGTACACCACCTTCAGCAGCTTTTCTATATGGTAAGGCACCATCATCCAGGAAGCTACGCACATCTCTGCGGTGGCCTGAAATACTCTGACAAGTAATGTTCTACTTTCCGGGAGGCGAGGGGATCAGAAGACACTTTTGGTGATATAGCACCTGCACCGCGCTTAGAAATGCATGGCAGGATATCAGTAGACGCTGGTATCATTACAATCGCATGATATCCTTGGCGTGGGTACCTTAGCCGGGGCTTCATCCATGCCATGTGCCTGAAGCAGCCAGTCCTTGTACACTTCTAGTTTGTCTGTTAACATCACTAATTACATTTTGTGTTTATTTCTGATTTACTTTAACTTTATAAGACCATATCACATAAAACATGATGTGAACATTTGAACTTAATGAGTATTCATCACAATAATTAATTACTAGGAGAACACTCTTGTTTCAGTAACCCTGGACACCATCAAATATGTGTCCTTCTGCAAGGAGGTGATTACTAGATTCAAAGCAGCCTTCAATTATTCAGCATTAGTATTCGAAATAAACAGAAAGTGATATCATTTCTAAGATCATTAGCTACAGCCCAAAGGGAAACACACAAGGCTAAATGTTTCTCTGTAACATCCACACAACGCCCACACTCTCCTCCTTAGAGATGCCAGCCAATGTCCATACAACTTCTAAAACAGGAAGTTGGCTAAGTATAAAACGTATACATTGTCAAAATACTACAGACGTGAGTGGTCTGAGCAGATAATTCAGGAGCTGTCCTTGAACCACAGTCTCCATATTTTGCTTACACAAAGGATTTGCCCTCTCGGGACACAAGGTGGCAGATCTACAAGGAAGTGCCGCAGCGTGGCACAACTAGCAGTTTGGCTGTCCCACGCTGCGGCACTTCCGAAGCACAGGGATGCAACATATTTACAAGAACATGTTGCATCTCTGTGCTTCCCCCTGGTATCCCATTTATTTATTTATTGAAGAGTTTTATATAGCGCTAGCCAGACCCATAGGTATTGGAGCGCTTCACAGCATGAGTTATCCCACTTAGTGACGCAGTGTCTATGTCCTGCAATGTGCAAGCGTAAGTGTTGCGGCAGCGGCTATCCCATGAACAACGGCGTTCATTTCAGGTGATAGTGGACGCACTGTACCCACCTGTTATAAGACGTTGTTGAGTGTCTGGGACTTAGACTCACTTTTACGTTAACTTCAGCCAGCTGGACACTATCCTAAGGTCAATGGTGAAAGTGAAAAACATGAGTGTCCCTCTCTGGCTGAAAACCATAACATAGCATGGGTATTTGTAAAGTGCGCCTCATGCAGCTTCTTGGCATTAAATAACAGATGTTTATTTTTACTCAACAGTATGGCATTTATTCACTTGATCGCACTCAGAAGGATAAGAGGCTGAGTGGGCTTGCTGGGGTTTGAACCTGTGACCTCAAAGTCAAGCACAGGTTTGTGGAGTGGATGGATCAGTCCACTGAGCCCCCAGACCTGACAAGCGGTGACACTGACTCCCATACTGATAGGGAATGCCTCAAGGTATGCCTGGGAGTGCACACTCACCACACTCACTGTTCAGACATGTATCCTACAGGACCGTGACCCTCTTCCAGAGCAGATGGCTTTAGTTTGGTTCTGGCCAGTGGGTGGAAGGGTCCTGTGATTACTGGGTGGCTTGGGAGGACCTCTGCGTAGACGTCCGTTCTTGAACCATGTCTTCCTGGTAAGGGGTCAGGTCTTCCCAACGCTACTAGCAGAACAGCTTCTTCTTCTTGTAGGGCAGTCCGCAGCAGCAGGTCTTACCTTCGAGTGGTAGACTTGTTCTCACCCTTAGGTAAAGAGCCCTTTCCCCGTCACATGTCTATCTGTGCTGGTGTAGCAGAACATATCCAGAAATATTCAGGAATGCGACCTACCTACTGGAGATGGCCAGTATTTATCTAAAACTGGGGCATTGGTGGTTTGTGTGTGCACTGCAAGCTGGGGTGCCAAGTTCAAAGTCATAACACCAGCCAACCAAACCAAAAGACATCTTCATGTGTGTTCTCCTTGGCCTTCATAAAGAAAGAGAAAGGTACCAGTTTTGTGTTCTAGTTTTGTGTTGCATCAAGGATCTGGGCTTGAGATAGCATAGCAGCTCACCAGACTGGGACAAACTGCCCTGAAGTCTTTAGGGACGCCGGAAAGCCTTTATGCAAAGCAGAGAACCAACATCTTGTGCCACATGCCGGGAGCAGCCTTTGCGCTTTGATACATTTTCATTTAATTTCGTGCAACATGTCCTCTCAGAGGACAACATTCATACTGCAAACTGCTTCATACACAGCACATTTAATTCAAGTAACACAACACACACTTATGGGGAAAAGAAGGACTTAGTTACAGGAGACTGGATGGGTTTTATCTGTGGAGGATGAAGTCATCCACTCCCACGGATAGAGGTGAAATACTTTATGCCCCTTGTAGATTCTGAGCATCTATTCTAGTGAGTGGGGTGATTGTGCCCTTTGCATTCAATCCCATTCCAGCATAGTATTGTCCTCTAATTGTTAGCAAGATTAAAACACATAAAGCCCCTGTAGTAGACTCGCGGATATAAAGTCCACAAAGGAAGAAAACCAATGCCGACTGGCAGTAGGGGGCACCAGGTGTTTCCCTGGTAGGCCGGAAAGGTGGGGGCCGGTTTTAGACCGGTGGGGGCTGTTTTTAGTAACTGGGGGCCAGTTTTGCGGCAGTGCTGCAAAATCGTCCCCATGTAACAGCTCAGCAGCATTGTTCACGTCAGCCCCCCTCCGCACCCCTAGCCCCCCTGCTCCCTTTCCCCCCATTCCCCAAGGCCGGTCGGTTTGCGATCCCAGTGCAGCCCTGAAGAAAACACTGGGGGCCATATTATCAAGATTATCAGGTTCTAGTGTTAACCTGGGCTTCTATGGGAAGTCACAAGGGCATATTATCAAGCCCATTATCTCTGCTTTAGCGGCAGTTTCCTGCCGATAAAAGCGGCGATAATGATCGCCCTTTCTTGATAATATGGCCCCTGATCTACCAGAATGGTGCAAAAAAAGGCAAAAAGGCTCTGCTTTCTACCTAATCACGTTATAGCTTAATGCAGACAAGAAATATTGCAGAGGGCCACACACACCACAGCAAGTACACGCCACTCTAGTACTACCATAACTACCATAACATGCCTACAGGGGAATGATGTGCACACACCAAGACATATACAACGCACCAAGATATGCACCCAGCTCCATAATGTAAAGGCACCATGTACACACACACACACAGACAGTATGCACATACTACCAGAGCATGCAAATGCAAGCATAACATGCACACCGCACAACTTGCCCATAGGACCTTAACATGCAATATGATTGAGTTTTTATCATAAAATGTGACAAAAGTGTGCTTACATTTCCCACCTCATGAATCATCAGGGCTCGCGATATAAGCCATGCGCTCACTGCGCTGTAGGGCTGAATGTCACAAGCCTTGTAGGAAAAAGACAGGCCCCGAGGGTGGGGAGGTCTCTGACAGATGCGGGGCCATTTCAAGGGATCCGCGAGGGGACAGGAAGCCAGCGCAGATTTTCCAACTCAAGGACGATCGGCTCTCGTCTTCTCAGACCCAGAATTACCCTGGCAGCAGCATCCTGCAAGAGCTGCAATCTGCGGATCAAACGGAGCGGGAGACCTATAAAGAGTGACAAAACGTGCACTTGCAACCTGTACACAACACCGCAACATGCACGCTCCAATACAGCAGGTACATAGAGTGACACAACGTGCACTTGCAACCTGTACACAACACCGCAACATGCACGCCCCAATAAAGCAGGTACATAGAGTGACACAAAGTGCACTTACAACCTGTACACAACACCTCCACATGCACGCCCCAATAAAGCAGGTACATAGAGTGATACAACGTGCACTTGCAACCTGTACACAACACCGCAACATTCACGCCCCAATAAAGCAGGTACATAGAGTGACACAAATGCACTTACAACCTGTACACAACACCGCAACATGCACGCCCCAGTAAAGCAGGTACATAGAGTGACACAACGTGCACTTACAACCTGTACACAACACCGCAACATGCACACCCCAATAAAGCAGGTACATAGAGTGACAAAACTTGCACTTACAACCTGTACACAACACCGCAACATGCACGCACCAATAAAGCAGGTACATAGAGTGACACACTGTGCACTTACAACCTGTACACAACACCGCCACATGCACGCCCCAATAAAGCAGGTACATAGAGTGATACAACGTGCACTTGCAACCTGTACACAACACCGCAACATTCACGCCCCAATAAAGCAGGTACATAGAGTGACACATTGTGCACTTACAACCTGTACACAACACTGCCACATGCACGCCCCAATAAAGCAGGTACATAGAGTGATACAACGTGCACTTGCAACCTGTACACAACACCGCAACATTCACGCCCCATTAAAGCAGGTACATAGAGTGACACAAAATGCACTTACAACCTGTACACAACACCGCAACATGCACGCCCCAGTAAAACAGGTACATAGAGTGACACAACGTGCACTTACAACCTGTACACAACACTGCAACATGCACGCCCCAATAAAGCAGGTACATAGAGTGACACAACGTGCACTTACAACCTGTACACAACACCGCAACATGCACGCACCAATAAAGCAGGTACATAGAGTGACACACTGTGCACTTACAACCTGTACACAACACCGCCACATGCACACCCCAAAAAAGCAGGTACATAGAGTGATACAACGTGCACTTGCAACCTGTACACAACACCGCAACATTCACGCCCCAATAAAGCAGGTGCATAGAGTGACACAACATGCACTTGCAACCGGTGCACAACACCGCCACATGCACGCCCCAATAAAGCAGGTACATAGAGTGATACAACGTGCACTTGCAACCTGTACACAACACCGCAACATTCACGCCCCAATAAAGCAGGTACATAGAGTGACACAACGTGCACTTACAACCTGTACACAACACTGCAACATGCACGCCCCAATAAAGCAGGTACATAGAGTGACACAACGTGCACTTACTTATAACCTGTACACAAGACCGCAACATGCACGCCCCAATAAAGCAGGTACATAGAGTGACACAACGTGCACTTACAACCTGTACACAACGCCGCAACATGCATGCCCCAATAAAGCAGGTACATAGAGTGATACAACGTGCACTTGAACCTGTACACAACCCCGCAACATGCAAACCCTAATAAAGCAGGTACATAGAGTGACACACCGTGCACTTACAACCTGTACACAACACCACCAGATGCACGCCCCAATACAGCAGGTACATAGAGTGACACACCGTGCACTTACAACCTGTAAACAACACCGCCAGATGCAAACCCCAAAGCAACAGGTACATAGAGTGACACACCGTGCACTAACATACTGTACACAACACGGCCAAATGCACGCCTCAATACAGCAGGTACATAGATTGACACAAGATGCACTTACAACCCGTACACAACAACGTCACATGCACGCCCCAATAAAGCTGGTACATAGAGTGACACAACGTGCACTTAAAACCAGTACACAACACCGTCACATGCACGCTCCAATGAAGCAGGTACATAGAGTGACACACCGTGCACTTGCAACCTGTACACAACGCCACAACATGCACGCCCAATAAAGCAGCACAACGTACACTTACAACCTGTACACAACGCCGCAAAATGCACGCCCCGATAAAGCAGGTACATAGAGTGACACAACGTGCACTTGCAACCTGTACACAACGCCGCAACATGCACGCCTCAATAAAGCTGGTACATAGAGTGACACAACGTGCACTTGCAACCTGTACACAATGCCGCAACATGCACGCCCCAATAAAGCAGGTACATAGAGTAACACAACATGCACTTACAGCCTGTACACAACACCGCAATATGCAGACCCCAATAAAGAGTGACACAACAAGCACTTACAACCTGTACACAACACGGTAACATGTCCACCCCAATGAAGAGTAACACAACGTGCTCTTACAACCTGTACACAACACCGTAACATGCACGCCCCAATAAAGCAGGTACATAGAGTGACACAAAATGCACTTACAACCTGCACACAACACCGCAACATGCACGCCCCAGTAAAGCAGGTACATAGAGTGACACACTGTGCACTTACAACCTGTACACAACATGGTACATGCCCACCCGAATAAAGAGTGACACAACAAGCACTTACAACCTGTACACAACACGGTAACATGCATGCCCCAATAAAGCTGGTACATAGAGTGACACAACATGCACTTACAACCTGTACACAACGCCACAACATGCACACCCCAATAAAACAGGTACATAGAGTGACACAGCGTGAACTTACAACCTGTACACAACACCGTAACATGCATGCCCCAATAAAGCAGGTACATAGAGTGACACAACATGCACTTACAACCTGTACACAACACCGCAACATGCACGCCCCAATAAAGCAGGTACATAGAGTGAGACAACATGCACTTACAACTTGTACACAACACCACAACATGCATGCCCCAATAAAGCAGGTACATAGAGTGACACACTGTGCACTTACAACCTGTACACAACAAGGTAACATGCCCACCCGAATAAAGAATGACACAACAAGCACTTACAACCTGTACACAACACGGTAACATGCCTACCTCAATAAAGAGTGACACAACATGCACTTACAACCTGTACACAACACGGTAACATGCACGCCCCAATAAAGCATGTACATAGAGTGACACACTGTGCACTTACAACCTGTACACAACAAGGTAACATGCCCACCCGAATAAAGAATGACACAACAAGCACTTACAACCTGTACACAACACGGTAACATGCCTACCTCAATGAAGAGTGACACAACATGCACTTACAACCTGTACACAACACGGTAACATGCACGCCCCAATAAAGCATGTACATAGAGTGATACAACATGCAATTACAACTTGTACACAATGTCACAACATGCACACCCCAATAAAGCAGGTACATAGAGTGACACAACATGAACTTACAACCTGTACACAACACAGTAACATGCACTTCCCAATAAAGCAGGTACATAGAATGACACAACATACACTTACAACCTGTACACAACACCGCAACATGTACGTCCCAATAGAGCAGATACATAGAGTGACACGCCGTGCACTTACAACCTGTACACAACACCGTCACATGCACGCCCCAATAAAGTAGGTACATAGAGTTACACCACGTGCACTTACAACCTGTACACAGCAGGGTAACATGCACACCCCAATAAAGCAGGTACATAGAGTGACACGTTGACTTACAATCTGTGCACAACAACGCAACATGCAAGCCCCAATAAAGCAGGTACATAGAGTGACACAATGTGCGCCTACAACCTGTACACAACACGGTAACATGCACACCCCAATAAAGCAGGTACATAGAGTGACACAACGTGCACTTGCAACCTGTACACAACACCGCAACATGCACGCCCCAATAAAGCAGGTACAGAGTGACACAACGTACACTTGCAACCTGTACACAACACCACAACATGCACGCCTCAATAAAGCTAGTACATAGAGGGACGCAACGTGCATTTGCAACCTGTACACAACACCGCAACATGCACGCCTCAACAAAGCAATTACATAGAGTGACACAACGTGCATTTGCAACCTGTCCAAAACACCGCCACATGCACGCCTCAATAAAGCAGGTACATAGAGTGACACAACGTGCACTTGCAACCTGTACACAACACCGCAACATGCATGCCCCAATAAAGCAGGTACATAGAGTGACACAACGTGCACTTACAACCTGTACACAACACCGCAACATGCACGCCCCAATAAAACAGGTACATAGAGTGACACAACGTGCACTTACAACCTGTACACAACACGGTAACATGCATGCCTGAATCAAGCAGGTACATAGAGTGACACAATGTGCACTTACAACCTGTACACAACACCGCAACATGCACACCCCAATAAAACAGGTACATAGAGTGACACAATGTGAACTTACTCCCTGTACACAACACAGTAACATACCCACCCCAATAAAGAGTGACACAACAAGCACTTACAACCTGTACACAGCAGGGTAACATGCACACCCCAATAAAGCAGGTACATAGAGTGACACAACGTTGACTTACAATCTGTGCACAACAACGTAACATGCAAGCCCCAATAAAGCAGGTACATAGAGTGACACAATGTGCACCTACAACCTGTACACAACACGGTAACATGCACACCCCAATAAAGCAGGTACATACAGTGACACAACGTGCACTTACAACCTGTACACAACACCGCAACATGCACGCCCCAATAAAGCAGGTACATAGAATGACACGACCTGCACTTACAACCTGTACACAACACGGTAACATGCACACACTAATAATACAGGTACACCCAATATTAAAAAATACACAAACCACAACAGACTACTCATGGCAATGTAGCATGCACCCAACATAGCTCAACTAAAACAGCACCAAAACATGCTCACACAGGCACCACGCATCACCATAAAGGGCACACAAAACTGTAGCATGTACATAGCATGATAGCATATACTCATCACCATAACCTGCACAGATCACCATAACATACAGAAAGCTTCCCGGCATGCATACACCACAATAACAGGTACACATATCTGTAGCAAGCCCGCACCACCATAACATGCACATACTGCATCCGCTTGCCCACATCACCGGAGGAGGATGGCGTATAGCCAAAGCCGCTGGAATTATGCGATTCTGCATTTTATACACAATTATGGATTGTTTGCCCTTGACATACAATACATCATCTACTGCATAAGCTGCAGATGTTAACAAAAAAATGTGTTTCTTCCTCAAACGCATTAAAAGTTGCACATGTTGCCACGCAGTGTTAACCCTTTGCAACCGCCAACCGGTCATCTTTCAATTGCTGATTACTGGATTTAGATGTTAAACTAACACTAATGCGGTCAAGTCTTCGTCCAGAGGGACTTAACGTGTCGAATATGACAAAAAATATAGCGATATTGCACAAAATGTGCCTTTTTATACGGAATAATCTTTTTCCTCCTTCATAATTTAGTCAACCCTGCTGCATAATTGCAGTGAGTCTGCACATAGTACTATAATCAACAAAATGTATATTTTTACTGATACAGCGGTATCCACAGCATGGGGAAATGACATAAACAACATGGGCAGAGCCACGCTTGCCGTTCCAACACAAGCGCAACCATGCTTGACTTAACCACGCACATGTGTGGCTATGGCAATGCACGGTCTAGGTGCTGAGATGGGCGGGCCCAGGAACAGGATGGATTGGGAGAGGTAAGTGGGGTTAGAGCCGGGTTTTGGGGTAGTTTTTAAATCGAGCTGGAGAAAGCAATGCGAAGCATTGCGTCCAGCTCGACAACTAATGTTGCCCGTCTCCTGGGAATCTGAGACAGGGGTCGGGCTTGCGCGACGATTGGTGTCTGTGGACGCGCACGTCCAGGCCGGCGCCGTGCACATCTCCTGCCTCAGATTCCCTGAAGTGCGCAAACACACATATACACATGCACAGCTACACACACGCATACACACACGCACCCCCCCCACCACGGGCTCACGCGCACACACACAGCCACGCACGCACCCCCCCACCACTCACAGACTCACGCGCACACACACGCGCACACACACACGCACACAGACACACACACATATCCCCCCCTCCACTCACCGTGCTCTTTTGTCACGTCGCCTCGCTGTGCTCTACAGGCTCCACACTCCCCTGGTGTTTTCTCCACCGCATCTCCACACGTGGCGCTTCCCTCATGCCTGGGAGCCCCGCGTCACCGTTGCTCTCTGTGGGCCGGGCTTCCCGCAAAAAGCGGAAGTCCCGCCCCAGGACATGACACTCCCGAACTTCCAGAACCTGCCGTGAAGAGACACACAAAAAACTGACACTACGCAGCATATAACCTCGAAGGATGAATAAAAACACAAACTGGCGAGTTTTTTATACCACAGTGCACCTATTGAGGCTCGGAAGCCACAGGCCCGCCTCATTGGAGCTGGGCACGAGCTGATGAGCCTCCGCCTGGAGCTGTGGGGGGAATGTGAAGAATGTGACCCGAGGGGGTACTGGCGGCTCTTCAAGAAGAGACCACGTGGCCTGCTTCCACCCGGACCTGCTCTCAGCACCACGGAAGCTAACATATTGGGCCCGATTCACAGAACTTACTTAAGACAAAATCGAAAACTTACTACCATTTTGTTATTCACAGAAGGTACTTACTCATTTTGGTATTCACAGAAGGCACTTACTCATTTTGGTATTCATAGAAGTTAGGACTCCTAACTTTAGGGCTCCTAAATGCCTTCTGTGAATACCAAAAGCCTCAAAGTTAGGATTTTCTCAGTTTAGGAGTAGTAAAGTAAGGAGTCCTAACTTTAGGACTGCTAAATGCCCTCTGTGAATACTGAAAGTCTTAAAGTTAGGATTTTTCTAAATTTAGGAGTAGTAAAGTTAGGACTCCTAAATTTAGGATTCCTAAACTGAGAAAAATCCTAGACTTTCCGTATTCACAGAAGGCAAATGAGTAAGTGCCTTCTGTGAATACCAAAATGGTAGTAAGTTTAGGATTTTGTCTTAAGTTAGTTCTGTGAATCGGGCTCATGGTATGTAAGCTGCGGCCAAGCGGGGGACACGCAAATTCGAGCTGTGCCCTCTGCAGGAGTCAATTAAGTACTGGGGGAAGAGGGCTGGCATATGTAACTTCAATTGGGCGACCCTGCGGGTCGTGGCCTGAACTGCACGGTGCAACAGCTCATCAGTGAGATGCAGTGAGAGGTGCTGGACAGTGACCTCATACGCCAATTGGAATAATTAGGACACACAGCGCTTGGTCCTTCCAGGGCCTAACCATCAATTCTGCTTTGGACATGAAGCCCATCTCTTCCGGCCCGCGCCTGTCCCACTCCAAGAAGGCCATCACAAGCCCGCTATGCATTCCGCACCCCTTTTTCCTAGCGCACTCTGTCGCCTTAAATGACAGGATCCATCCTCCCCTCTAGACTGCCCAGCCACGCTCCCACCAGTGCCTCAACCGAGGGCACTTGTATGTGCGGCCCCCTGCCCCCAACGCCCCTGGCCATCCCCGCATCCTCCACTGCCATCACCCTTCCCGCCAGTGCCCGCCCCCCGCTTTGTCCCCCCAGCGTCCTCAGCACTGAATCCCCATACCAACCGGCCCTAGAATGATGAAGGCCCCTGCATGACGCCCCTCCAACCACGCACCAGTCCCCTCCCTCCACCACTGATCCTGCGCAAAGTAGTCTACGACCGCGTCAGCAGCTCCACGCTCCGTGTCCTGCCGAGCTGTGTGCCCCCATGGGCACATTACTCATGCCATTGCCATAAATGTTTGCTACGTCTTACATTTTATTTCCTTTCGATACTTTCACACGTGCCACCATTGCCTATGTAACGTTTGTTGTTGTGTTGCAGGGTCTGCCATTTATTGCAGCATTATGCCTCTACTGGTACTTTGTTTGCTGTTGTAACCTGCACACATGTCCTTTCTCCTCCTGTAATGCACCGTTTGCTACTTTTTTTTATTTATTTTTTGCTGCTCACAATTGTCTGTTCCTATTGTGAAGCCTTTGACACCTTCGGGTAAAGTCCACGCTGTATAACAATGCATAAAACGTCCCCCACCCACAGGCCTGCATTAGCCTCCCAGTGTGTCCTTCATATCACCCGCCCCCACGGCCCTCTGCATAACGCGCAGTCTTTGCACCCTGTATAGCGCCTCATCCACCTCCCCCCCAGAACACCCAGTACTAGAACACGCTTTCGAGGAAATACCGGTAGTTTAAGCACTTGGAAACTGCGCAGCCTGCATTCTTTTCCAAATGGACCAAACGTAACAGTGGTAATACTGCCTGGGCCATAGTTTGCTCTCTCGAGCACAACTCAAGGCCTGATGACATTACTATTAACCCCTATGCGCCTCCTGACTACCAAGGTGTCACTAGACCTTCATATACCTGCTGGTTTGTCCTTGCCTCCTTTTTAGGTCTCGTAGAAGCAACGCACCACTCAGCACCACCACAGCACTACTCAGCACCACCACAGCATCACTCAGCACCATCACAGCACCACTCAGCACCACCACAGCATCACTCAGCACCACCACAGCACCACTCAACACCACCACAGCATCACTCAGCGCAACCCCAGGTTATAGGTGTCACATTTGCGAAAGTTATAACTATTGGCATTGTAAATGACAAAGCTATTAATTTAGCTATTTTCAAAACCAACACATAAATAAAAAAATTGTCATTTACAAAACCAATAGCTCAAACTTTCCTAATGCGAGACCTATTGCATTGGAAATGCTTGTTAAGGGTTGGGGGTAATTTTTAGGGCTCAGGGTTAGGGCTGGGGGGCATTGAGGTTGTTTTTAGGGCTGGGGAGTCGGGGTTGCTTTTAGGGCTCATGGGGGGGGGTCGGGAAATTTTCAGGGCTTGAGGTGTTTTAGGGGTTGAGAGTTCAGGGTAGTTTTAAGGCTCGGGGGGGGGGGGGAGACATTTTTAAGACTCAGGGGGTGGTCGGTTAATGTTAAGGGCTCAGGGTGGGATCGGGTTACTTTTTAGGGCTCAAGGGCGTAGAGGTACTTGTTAAGGCTAAGGGCAGGTGGCGTAGGGTATGATCTTTATCATACATCCCTATATCAGGCATTTCTTTACTACGAAATTGCCTGATAAATGAATGCATTGTTCAGGCGCATTCGTGGTTTAGGCAGCGTAGCAGAGGAATGCGTGGCTTAGCAATGCGTGCCTCTGTCATACAACCCAAAGCGTGCACAAAGCACAACGCCGTAACTCATAAACAGAGTTTACAGCATAAGGCAACTATAGCATAGACAGGCAAGGAAGTAAATTCACATGAACGCCCCCTCCCCAGCTCAAACCTTCACTTTCAGCAAAAGGTGCTAGAAATCACACTCACTTTCTTAAAGGCTCAGCGCGTCTATTAACACTCACAGGAGCTATTTTAACACAAAAAGGCAGGAAAGTGTCACTTGAAACATTTTTGGGCTGGTTTCAATTATCACTTGTATTTTATGTGAACAGTTTTTTTGAGTATGAAGCTTATGCATTTGTGTATTCATTGGAAATCAAAACAATTTTTAATGTGAAAAATAACATACACAGAAGGCACTCCCACACCCACGCACACAGCACGATCTGCACGTTGGCTGTTGCCGCGTCGCCTTTTTTTCATAAAGATTTCCTGCTGGAAGAAGACATTTTAATACATTGCTGCTGAAATGGGGGTAATGCATTTTTTAATGAAAGGAGCTGTAATCCCCTAATCCGCTTTGGAGACTTGGATGTGGGAGTGCGTGCGTGTTTTATTATAATCCGGCAACAACTCTGCTTTGTCTAGGAAGCTGCTGCATCTTCTCGGAAATAAAATTAAGATGCATATTTAAAGGATCTAAGGAAAGAGGCAGCCAACGTCTATTTTTATTGTCCTATCTGTCGTTTAGCATTACAGTGATAGTTTACTAAATAGACGGGTTAACCCATGAATGCCTGCAACGTCAAACGAATACATAATATGAAATATATATGGATGAAACACAGTTGAGAGGATGTTTAAATGAGGGATAGATTAGGGTAACATTATGTCTGGACTCGCCCCTCATATAATTTCCAACGAGTATCTATTGACAAACCAAGTTAACTTCATGTCATCAGTTAATTAGATCCAACAGTGAGTTTTACAACTATCAGGCCACTGACAGCTGGGGGTAAATCTGTAGAAATCTGACGGATCCAGTCAGTGCCTGGCATGTGACTGACTCTCACTCTGTCCTGTACCCTCTGAGAATCAGCAGGATATTTCTACAGGTGGTGGGTGGGAGGCTTTAAATAACAGCTTCTCATTGGATAGTATTCCAAGTCGCAGTCCATTGTTATTTTGCCCTATTTGTGCCACAACAGGCAGGACCATGCATATGCAAATCAACATCGGACCTCTCCAATAAGAATAGTCGAGAATGAACTGCTAGGCCACACCCCTACACAAGTAACTCCAAAACATGTTCAACTTCTTGGGCCCGATGTAGGTAGCCAAATACCGGTCGGTAACGGCCGAAATTCGGTAATTTCGGCCCTTACCGACCGGAATAAGAGTTTCGAGATGTATGTGGAAAAAAAGTGTCCGAATCGGTAAAAACCAGTCGGTAAAATACCGATTCGGTATTTCACGAATTGGAATATACCGAATTCTTATTTACCGAGTCGGTAAATAAGAAATGGGTATTTTCCGAATCGGAATATACCGAATTCTTATTTACTGAATCGGTAAATCAGAAATGGTAAAAATGGCATATCGAGATGTAGGAAACCCAAAAAATACAGAATACCATGAAAATCGGTATTTAAGAGTCGGTATTTACCACGGAATGAAAGCAGGTGGAAACCAGGTGCTGGATATAAAAGAAGGCCCCAAAATGCAACAGTGCAACCACAATGGCGGCTTTCTACATAATGAGAAGGCGGCTACGGATACAGGTAGCAGGAGAGAGGGTCTGGCTAAGGGAGGAGCAGGTGTATAGGCAGAGGATCACCCTATTCCAACTGACTGAACCAGAGATCCTGCAAAGGTACAGGCTACACCCCAGAACCATCCTGGACTTGATCAGGGACCTCCACCCATATCTGGAACACCCAACCCCAAGAGCACACGCCATCCCACCCCATGTGCAGGTGCTGTGCTGCCTACACCTTCTTGCTTCTGGGAGCTACCAGAATGTGATTGCTGTGGTAAGTGGGGTGTCCCAGAGCTGCCTGTCACGTTTCTTTAGGAAATTCCTTGACGCCATGATGCAGAAGATGGGACACTACATTGAGTTCCCTGACACACCTGCTGAACTAGCAAAGACCAAAACCGATTTCTACCAACTTGCACACTTCCCGCACATCATAGGCTGTATCGATGGCACGCACATCACACTATGCCCACCTGCAGCAACAGAACACATTTATAGAAACCGGAAGTCTACGCATTCAATCAATGTGCAGGTGATCTGCAATGCTGCCAACATCATTACCGACATTGTTGCCAAATTTCCAGGGAGTACCCACGACTCCTACATCTTCCAGAATAGTGGGATATACACACGCCTTGTTGCTGGTGATTTTGGGGATGGATACCTGCTAGGTAAATAACTGTGAGACACCCTGATAGTCAATGCAGAAGGATCAATCATGAGTATGTGACTAATCATTATTTCATTTTCCACCCAGGTGACAGGGCATATGCCCTGCGTTAATTTGTCCTCACCCCCTACCTGAATCCATCCACCACGTTGCGTGGTGGAACGCACTTTTGGACTGCTTAGAAGCAGATTTCGCGTCCTCCATAAGAGTGGAGGTGCACGGCAGTACACGCCAATGATCTGTTGCAAAATTATTGCGACCTGCGCCATGCTACACAATCTTGCCACCAAGGAGGGCACAGAGGTAGAAATCACATATCATGAGGACATAGATGATGGGACAGAACAAGCCGATCACAATGCAGCAGGAGCAGCGCCAGCAACAGATGGCAGACTGAGACACGCAGAAATCACAACCAGATATTTCTAATAGAGTGAGGAGACACAGGCATGTTTAGTTACTGAAGCACTCAGTTTACTATGCACTACTGCACTTCACATATACCAGACCACATGAATCAAACAACATCCGCATTTCACACTGGGTGGCCAAAGTTCACATCACTGTGACGTGTCCTGTGTTCAGGATTATTTGTTAATGCCTGCGCTTACGCAATATGGTGTGGGAGCTACGGGGCAGAGGGCCAACTTGCGCATTGGTGCCAGGGTCTTCTGCATGGAGCCTGCTGCTCCGACGGACGTCCTGTACAGGCGTGCTGGATCCACTCCTGCTTGTGGACTCCTCTGTGTCCCCGACACACGTGTTACCAGCAGTGGCTGTCTGCTGTGTCAGCAGTACCTCATAGCAGAGGCCACTCTCCCCATCCCCCTGGACAAGTCACTGCAGCAGTGCACAATGTCAGTCTGCATGTTCACTGACCGGCGGCATAGCAGGGTGGTTGCAGTTGCCAGCCGGTTGATGGCCTTATTCTGCTGCTTAAGTACGTGCCTATTCCTGCGCCTTTCTGTCTGGTCACTCTCTAGCATGTCACAGAGGGAACCCATGCGCACACCCATTTCCCTCACCCCCTCTACCATGGACTCCATTCCTTTTGCCATGGACTCCATTCCTAGGGCCATGGAGCATATCCCCCGATCAATGTTTGACATCCTGCTGTTCAGGATGCGCACCTGTCTGTGCACTGCCATGATCCCTTTGGTCTGCATGCGCTGGATCTTCACAATAGTGGTTTCCAAACCAGCAAAGACCCCATGCATATCCTGCCCCTCATCTCGCTCACGTGCCCTACGACCATGGACACTTGCACGCACAGATCCTGATGACCCTTGTTGCCCTGCGTTGCCAGCCAGTGGTGGAGTGCTAGGTGTGTGAACCTCCACCTCTTCTTCATCAGAGCTTTCTAGAATCCTGAGTGGTGGAACATCCTGCCTCCTTGGCCGAACATGCACAGTGGACCCTGAGGTTGGTGTTGTGGCACCTGCAGGTGCTTCCGGAGTCTGTGTCCCAAACAGCAGGGATGACAGTGGCTGTGCTGAGGTGTCTTCCTCCAATGCTGTGGGTGCCTGCGCTGTGGAAGTGTCCTCAGGGACAGTGCTGGGTCCTGATCTGTCTGAAGGCTTCTCCCTCGCAGCCGTTGCTGGTGCACTCGCCTCCCCTCCCTGCACTGCACTGCGCGATGACTCTCCTGTGGGCAGACATGGACAATGATCACCTGTGTGTCTTCATTAAATACATTCCTATCACACAATTTCCTAAGCATCAACTGCTTGTGTATGGGGAGGGTGGCAAGGCATGCTGAATTCTGTGTTGGCTGCTTTGATGTATGTTCCTATGACTACGACTACCATGATGCATTGGTGGTGAGTACTGACATGTGTTCTGGATTGTGATTCAGTCACCCAGATTGGGGAAGGGGCCAGGGAATGGGTGGGGATTCATGTCCATGCATCTTACGTTTCTTTCTTGCAGCTCTGGCTGAGCTGTCAGCATCCCCAATCCCATGTATGCATTCCAACTCCATGGTGGATTTCACCAGCTGCTCCAGTTCAGTGAGGCTTGGTGCACGGCTCTTCCCTCCACCTGTGGCTAAGGATTCTTTCCTCTGGGTTGCAATCTTCTTTTTGGTGGTGATCCTCAGATCATACCACCTTTTTTTTATATCTTCAATTTCCCGATGTGTGACCCCTAGGGCATTTACTTTGCTCTGGATCACCAGCCAGGTGTTTCTTTTGACAGACTCTGCTACTTGCAGGGACTGTCTCCCAAAAAGCTGGCTGTAATGCTGCACTACCTCCTCCACCAGCACCTGGAGCTCAGTTGTGCTGAATTTTAGCTTCCTTTTTCTATCACCTCCATCCTTCTGGCCTTCCTGGGACTCCATGGTGATGCTCTGCTGGGCTCAGTGCAGCCTGCTCCTCTGTCTTCCCTCCAGCTCTCCAAACAGTTCTGTAGCTCTGCACCTGCATGGGTGTGGCCACCTCCAGGTACTGTGGTGTGGTACTTGCATCTGATTGGTTGATTTCTCAGTTGCTTTGTTGTGGTGTGTGGTGGGTGTCCCTGATTGGTTAACTGGCTCACATGTCTTCTATTCGAATTTTCGAGATCAGATTTTACCGATTCGGTAATCTCTGAATCTGTAATTTCCTATTCGGTATCTCCCATTCATTCCTATGGGCCTGGAGGCCCATAGGGTTGAATGGGTGATACCGATTCGGATATTACCGATTTGGAGATTACCGAATCGGTATTTACCAAGTGTGGATTCCGATTGTTACCGATTCGATATTTTTTACCGATTTTTTTAGCTACATTCAGTTTTCCGATTCATAAATACCGATTCGGTATGAATCGGTATTTAAGAACCGGAAAAATGAACTTACCTACATCGGGCCCCTTGAGCCTTTTCGGTGAAATGCCCCTTGAGTCACATTCCTAACCACTGGTAATAACACCGGGCGCATTGCAGAAGAGGTGTAGCGCAGCGGCCAGGGTACCTGACTCCGGACCACAGAGTTCATGGTTCAATCCCCGGCTCCGGTGGCAGGTTAGCCCAGCACCATGTGACTCTAGGCAGTAGCTTGCTTAATCTTCCCGACGGCCCCCAGCCCTGGGACACCTCTCAAGAGGTAGCTGTGTGCTTTACAAAGGCTGGCATTTCATTTCATTCCAGTCCGTCATTTTTCACTCCCTGTGCCACTACAAACAGGGACTAAACAAATATAAATTAGCCTTGGTTCCCGTCCAATAACAGTTCAGTCCGTGCTGCTAGATTTACCAGTGGCTGAGATTATATTTTCTTTTTATGAACTGTTTATTTAGGTTTACATAAACCATAAAACATATTTTAAAAATCCACTTTTAAATTTACAATTATGTCACGTACAATCACATTTTCATCAGTTTCAACTTATTTAAAGCAGAGCTCCAGAAATCAGATATATTGCATATAATATTTACCAGTATGGCAAATGTAACATTTTTTAATGACTTCATATTGATCCAGATACGTGTGTATCTAGACCAAAACCCAGCCCCAACCCCAAAGTGGCCTTATTTACACGCCCATTGCGCCTCCAGTGCGTCACTTTTTCTGACACACCGGCAGCGAAATGGGCTTGTCCATATTCACAGGGCCACCTTAATTCATGCTGCGTGACTTTTCATGGCCTTGTAAATAGGGGCCCCTTTCACGCATTACTCTGCGTGAAAGGGGTGCTCCATAGGTGTTGCTGTGGGAGTTCCTGTGCTACATTCATGGAACCTGACACATTACCAGATTTACAATGTTTTGTAGAGCTGGGAATGCGTCAGAATCCTCCGCCTCCCCAGAGGAAGCGTAGGACCGGCGCAATGAGGAGACATACTTTTATTTCTCCTTGTTTTTTTCTCTTCCTATGCGTGCTGACTTCTGCAGCACACACAGAAAGAGGGAATTGCCATTAATTATTGGTTTGGTGCAAGAAGGTGTTCCTTCTTCGACAAAAACAATCATCTCCGCAACACTGGCACCCTTGCAACATGACACAAGGGTGTCTGTGTTGGCGCACGGCTGCTGTTTGTGTGCCAGCGCAGGGGAGGACAGGAATGCGCCGTATCTTGTAGATAAGGCTCTTTCCTGCCCTTTTCTTTTGATGCATGGCAGCACAGCAGGAAGGCTTGCTGCACTGCTGTGCCGTATATTGTAAATGAAGCCCTACATTCTTTAGCTCACAGATATATTGCATTGTTCATAGATGTATAAAGTATTGTAAAGCAATCATTTCGTTCTGCAGCAGGCTGTTTTTCGATTCTTTTCATTCTTTCTCTCTGATCACCACCCTACCTTGCCCATGTGCTTCTCTTGCCCTTGTTTGCTTCTCGGTTGGTCTTCTCATTATTTCTTTCTTGCTCTGAGTCTTCATTTCTTTATTTCTATTTTTTATCCTTTCAGCCCCTTCATCATCCTCTCTGCTTCTAGGATTTCTCTGTGTGTATGTTGCCCTTTTGCCATCCATCTTCTTTAATATCTGTTTCTCTGCCTCTCGCTATCATTTCCCGACATGCTGTTAGGCTGACTCCCTCTCCTTCTCCTTCTCTGCTCTATCAGGGCTCTATCGCCTTCTTTAACATATTCCCCAATTATATTAATTAGATTCATCCTCATCTTTATAACACAAAGTTTGCCTTCCATTTCTTGTTCCACCTCTGTCTACCCGCTAACGCGAAATTTCTCCCTGTTTCTCACTCAGGGGAGTGGCCACAGGCAGCGGTGGGGAGTGGTCAGAGGCAGCGGCGGGGAGTGGTCACATGCAGCGGTGGGAGTGGTGACAGGCAGCGGCGGGGAGTGATCACAGGCAGCGGCAGGGAGTGGTCACATGCAGTGGCAGGGAGTGGTCACAGGCAGCGGCGGGGAGTGATCACTGGCAGCAGCAGGGAGTGGTCACATGCAGTGGTGGGGAGTTGTCACATGCAGCGGCAGGGAGTGGTCACAGGCAGTGGTGGCGAGTGGTCACAGGCAGCGGCGGTGAGTGGTCATGGGCAGTGAGGAGGAGTGGTCATGGGCAGCGGCAGGGAGTGGTCACGGGCAGTGACGGGGAGCAGTCACAGGCAGCGGCGGGGAGAGGTCACAGGCAGCGGTGGGGAGTGGTCACAGGCTGCGGTGGGGAGTGGTCACAGGCAGCAGCGGGGAGTGGTCACATGCATCAGCAGGGAGTGGTCACAGGCTGCGGTGGGGAGTGGTCACAGGCAGCAGCGGGGAGTGGTCACATGCATCGGCAGGGAGTGGTCACAGGCAGCAGCGGGGAGTGGTCACATGCAGCGGCAAAGCGTGGGTTACCTGCACCCGGGGCAAGGGAAGTAATGCCCCACCTAACCCGCGGACCGCTAGCACTTTCTCAATGCAACTAGTACGATTTTTTTTCTTTTAAAATGTTGCTCTCCTAAGGAATTTCGCGCCCGGTGCAACCGCCCTTGTGGCCCTGCCACTAGTCACGGGGTTTGGAGGTGTGGGGGAGGAAAGGGACCCGTCATCCTCATCCCAATACTGGCGGAGCAAGAGACTGCTTTCGAAACAAAAGCTTAGCTCACGTCAATACTTTCTTCACCTCTGAATACATTTGGAATGCAAGCTTATGACCAGCGCCAGGTTGCCAAACAAGCTTAAACTCATTTATTTAATATTCATACGAAGACTGAAACTGCCCTTGCTCGGTCATCTGCAAAAAGTAGCCTGAAATAGGGGATAATCACAGTGCTGCATGAGTCACTGCAACAGAGGCATTACTGAAATTCACGTTTTACTTTCCAAATCTCCTTTTTAGGTCTCGGCTGGCAAAAGCAGCGTGCATGCACTGCTCTCGTCATACCAGAGCTTCTTGGAATCAATACAGATTCCTAAGCTCTCTGAGGCGGGGTTGAAGCCCCGCCCATCTTCCTCATTCTCTGGCGTCATCCTGCATGCAAAACGCAGACTCACGATAGAAAAGGAGACTTCTTAGTCCCGCCTTGTTCCCGCCCACCCGGATTGGATCTCTCACTTAAGGCGTCACACACTCTCCTTCATTAGCTGGGACACACTATGTTTTTCACACAACGCCGACAGCTTGTTTAGTGTTAGAGAGAAATATGGACCGGAAGCCGAGAGAAACTGAAAAATATGCATTTTGTATTTCCAAAGTTGCCAACAATAGTTTCTTAACTATTCTAAAATTCACCAGCGATAATATAGGAAGCTTTTGCAGTTTAAATATATTAAAAATAGTTTTAGAACATATAATGTAGTGAGCTCATATTTGAAAATTTAAAAAAAGTATCTCCTCAGCAATACAAGAGATTACTCCTAACACCTCAAAGATTGCCGTGGGCGCTTTACCCTGGGATGGCGGCCATCTTGAGAAGGGCTTACTCAGATTCAGATGCTCGGCATCTGCGGATTGCATGGATGGTTAGCGCGCAATAATATACCCAAACTCATGTAAAGTGTTAGGGGGCACTCCATTGTTTTGAAAGACCCCCTACTGGTGAAGTCCACTGCTCTGTTGATGTCACACATGCACACTAGGTGTCTGAACAGTGATCAACAGCCCTGCATTAATCCGATGTGCCATCTAGTCCGTCAATTATGTCCGTGACAACCATAACACCAGTATGTGCGCACACCCTAAAGCAGCAACGTTTGGAGATGGCGGGCCGGGCACGGGTGCAGTCTCTCCTCCGAAGGTACCAGCTACTACTGTTCACCGTGTTGCTGATCCTTTTGCTACAAGCGCTTCTGGGATGGAGCTTCCAGAGCTGGAGAAAGGGGGCGAGGAGGTGAGATCGGGAGTACGGTAGTGCATCAAGAATGTGGATTGGAGAATCTAAGGAAGGTTTGCGGGTGCTTGGGGAGTGATAGCTATGTTTACAAGTTATGGCTGTAATAATGATTGACTTACCATGCTAAGGTGCTGGAGATGACCTCAGAATGGAAGTCACGTTTGAGATTGTATATCGACCCACATGTAATTGATCACAAATTAGAATTGCAGCACAGACATTGTAATTGTATATAGCGCGCTTCACTGAAATCCATAGGTGGATTGGTAGAGACAATATAAATCCTCCTGAACCTAAAGCTCTAGGAAGAACCAATCTGATTGCTTGGGCAGGGGAAACATGGGAACAGTGGGAAACATTATCACTACACATGATTGCATTGCTATACTGTATATGTTGCATTAAAATACAATATGTGGTCTTTACCGAAAAGTGATAGAGCGCTGTACAATGGAAATAGAACATTACAGAAGGCCCACATTAACCAAGAACTTTGGTACATTTAAACTAGCCAAACACTTTAAAGAGTATGGTATAAATTGTAGCAGTCATAAAAACTGAGAAACAGGATATGGACTGGCGCAAAGTACAAGACAGAGTCCAATAAATCCAGGTAGAGAAGTAAGCCTCAGGGCACTACTCAGTGCAGATACTAAACCAGAGAGGTTAAAAACTGGGGGTGAGGTTGCTACAAATGTCTTTGAAAGAAAAGGGCTTTCAGCTCAGATTTAAAGAGAAACTTTGAGGTGGTAGTGTGTTGGTTCGAAGATAAGGAGTCCAATACTCTGGTACCTCAGAAGAATTGTGCTAAAATTGGTTTCCTTTTAAAGATTGAAGGTGCTAGTAGCAGCGCTTCGGCATTCTGTGAAAGTCTAGTTCCCCCAGCTAAGTTAAGGTTGCTAGCCAGGTAGCATGGAGTGAATGTATGTCGGGTCTTGTGAGTAGTACAGACTGCCTTATATGTAGCCTTGGTTTCAATGGGCAGCCAGTGAAGTTAAACCAATATCAGCGAAATACAGCAATTCCTTTTGGCAGCATAGACAACGTTTTGACAAATGTAGGACTGGTTTAGTAAAAGTGGAAAGACCAGTTGAGGGAGTTAGAGTAGTCTATTCTGGCTAGAGCCAGTGATTGAACACAATTTTTGAGACCTTGTTCTGGATGTAACAGCGAATTGAGCGGAGAGCATGCAGTTGAAAGCATTTCTGGCCATAATGCTGATGTGTGATTTTAAGTTGAGCCTTGTGTCTAGAATGACTCTTGGATATTTGGTTTCGTTAACAGTAGTGAGCTTTCTGTTAAGGGCATCAAGTGTGTCTATTCAGGATTTTATCACAAGTGGTTATTTCGATGAGGAAATGATAAGGGACTCAGTTTTGGAGGGGTCAGTTTCAAATGATGGGAAGTCATCCAGTCATGAACTTTGTTTAGCATGTAGGCAAGGTGCGAGATGTCTTTTGGAGAGGAGACCTTGAAGAGTAGTTTGATGTTATCAGCATACTGAAGATAAAAGATATACAAGTAGTATCGAAGTGTCTGAGGCATCACAAAACTCCTCAGATTGAACCTTCACAATCTGGATAAATCTATTGAGACTGGGCTTGTTTTGAAATATTATAAAAAAAAAAATCCTGTACATCTGCTATATACCCAGGCTTCACTTTGGTGGCAACAGTTTACTTATATTTGGAAAGCATAACTCAAAAGCTGCTTGATCACAGAGTTATAACCGACTTGCGTAGTAATTGAATTTGGACAATGTTGGTATAACTGTAGCAGCAAGACTGAGATTCCTCTAATGTGCTGTGGAGCAGTGACACAGCATTGACGTAGAACATCAAGTGGAAGGCCATTGTAGCTCATGCATCCAACGTAAAATATACCAGAAGACTTTAGCAATGTCACTGGATCGACCTGTCTTTTTTATTTTAGATAACATAGCATGTGTATTGTAGAGCACAGGTTGACTGGTGAGGACATTCTTAGTGCTATTGGCATCTAAAGGGTGTTTATTGTCACCCAACTGAATACTACTCATTTTATTGACCTCAGAAAGATCAAAGGCTGAGTAGTCCCACCAAGATTCAAATATGTGATCATGCAGTCAAGCACAGATCCCTGAAGTGGATGAATTAATCAACTGAGCCATCAGAAGATCAATAGATTTACTGTCTTTTTCCCTCTGTCCCTTCTTCGTAATCTTGACTATGCGTTAATTAAAAAATATGGTAATCCTAACCCAAATCCAGTTGCATACTTCATTATCGGGTTTCTGCTAGTCATGCCCATGCTTCTAGTGCGTGGATGCTCCTATTGGAGCTGTGGGGCAAGGTAATAGAGTCCTTAAACGGTTTAAGACACATTTGTATCAGAGATTTGAACATTAACTTCATAAAATTGTATAGAAATTCTGACACCTCTTCCAGTGTGGTTGGCATTGTAGGGCCCTAGTTAAAATATGAAGAAATGGTTATAGTCTTTTCTGAATGTATTCTTACCTCCATTTTCCATGGTTACAAACAAAGACCAGTAGAGATTAAAGTACAATCCTTTCTGGTATCTTTTACACATGCTTCTACTTTATCTAGTTAAGTTTCAAGTCATAGGCCGTTGTAAGGACAGGTGCTTGTTTACATGTATGGTAATGTCTAGATTGCTAGGTGTGATCTAAAGAGGTGGATTTGAAGTTCTTTCAGATTGTCAATAGATTAGGATTCTGTCATTGCCTGTCGTGGAGGTGATTCTGCATTTTTAGGTCGAGCATAGCGCAGTGTGCAAGCGCTGCTCTAGAAAATGACCTCTTGGAATCACTTCAGCTTTTCAGCCAACTCGTGCGTGTGGCTTTTTTTAGCAACACACACGAGTTTGCTGAAAAGCTTAAGTGATTGGCAATTGCTTGTGGCTTTCAAAAATAAAGGGCATGCAATTGGCTAAAGGCAGGTGCATGTCCCACCTTTCACAGTAAAAGTTTCCTCCCACGGCATGCAGCTGTTGGGAGGGAGCCACAACGCTTTTACTTTGGCGGCCGCACTTGTCTTCCTTACAGCGCGCGTGCACCACTCGCGGGACGCTGCAGCTACATTCCTCACACCCGCAGCGTTTTGCCTGCGAGAGCGAGAAGCTGTAGTGCCTCCTTGTTTTTAATTTGTTAGCCTCTTGGTTTCTAAAAGTTTAACCCCTGGGAGCACTCCCTCCCCAGTGCTGCACACGACCAACAGCTGACACAGCCCCGCCCACCTAATAGACCACCCGCACAGCGGCGGAAAAACCGCCGCGGTTAAGGTGTTAAACACTTTCCATTTTAAGTAGCCTGACATTACTGTGATGACAGTTGAATTTATTGAGAAGCAAAAAACAATCATTTCTGGTGTTTGGACTGGTTTTTATACACTTGCTTCTTTTTCTTCTCTTTTGTAGCTAGGGAAATGTGATGTTGAAAGGCAGCACGAGTACATTTAAATTGTTACATTTGCTTAAGTTTTCCTCTGTCCTTGTGCTTTCATTTCGCACCCTCTTTTATTTGTGTGCAAGGTAATAGGAAGTAGTGTTCCTGCTTGAAAGGAGAGCTAGGCTTTCCCCGGAAAGGACTGCAGTCACCTAATATATTTCAGCTTTTATCAATGTAATATTAATTTACAGAAAAATAGATGAAGTAGTTGTTTGATCATTAAATTATGTGAATTTCCTATTAATCGAAGATCTTCTGTTCTATCATACGGATACGGAGGTCACTGTCACAACGTGAACAAATGAGGTTTTTCCTAAGTGTGTATTGGCTTAATCAGTTAACTGTCTCCTAATAATGTTTAAAGTGCTTAAACTTCTTATAGCGCTCTATTGGAATATTTGGAGACTTCCAGAAAGATACGTTACCCAAAATGACCACACAGGCTCCGTCAATTAAACAAAACAGTAAATGTGGTCAGATTTCCTTGTTCTTGTAGATATGGTCTGGAATGGCTCTCCAGAGAGGTTAAAGCGTGCCATGACATTCTAATGTCCTTCTGTCGGAGAAGCGAGTGGGTGTGCAGAAAGCCCTCCAGAACCCCCATCTAGCCAGTGGCTGAAACCTGTCAAGAAGCACATCTTAAAACGCAGTTTCACAATAACTTTACTCGATGTGATTTGTTAAAAGCTACCAGTTAATCGTGTTGATCTTAATAAAAACAAGCATTGGCATAGACCATAGGTCTCGCCTTTGAGACCTTATAAGTGTTTAGCCATGTAGTAGTTGATGTTGTTGCACCAAGGATATTGTGCTGGATAACTAAACACTTATAAGGTCCCAAATGCGAGACCTATTGGCTATGCCACTGCTTGTTTAAGTGAGTCTCTCTCGCTAACAAAAACGTTATTTTACAAGCTTTTTCCTATTTATCCTTCTCAAAATACTCATCACTCAGGTTAATATTTTTCTTAGCACTTGGCCATCTTTGCTGTCAGTCCTACGAGCTCTTCCACCCCTTTAGCACTTTGAAATGACTTTGAGAGGTCAGAAGCAAATAAAGACAATATGTGGGACACGCTAGTAATTCTGAAGCTGGAATTCACAGGGACACTAGGAAACTGACACTGGGCCATTGAAATAGGGATATAAACTTTGTCTCTGGCGCACTGCCACAGGGGCACCGACACTGCCATGGGGACATTGACATGGATACACTGAGACTAGGACACTAGCAGGGGTCACTGAACCAAATGCACTAACAATGACATGGAAGCTTTTTCACAGTTTTCTATAGCACAAGCACATTAGACTGATTTACAAGAGAACCAGACAAGGAACACAATTTTAGGCACAAAGAGATTGAGTGCCTTTTGCCCAGGACCCCAGGATGTTGAGCCAAGGCCTGGATTGTAACCTTGCTCCCCACTTTCAAGGCTGACCGCTCTAGCTGCTAGGACACATCTCCTCCCAGTGATACAGAATCACTAACACGGGGCTGAAACACGAATGCTGGGCACTGGCAGAGGGACGCTTAGACATAACATGTTGATACTGGGACACAGTGGCAGTACAGTAGGATAGTATAGGGCCAGTGACACCTTGAAACTGAATGGGGGATGCAATACTAGCATCCAGTCATGTGGATACTGATTGAGGAAGTTGAAACAAGTACAGTGAATCGGACATGGGCACTAGGAACCTGACATGGAGCGCCAGCGCAGACATGGGGATTTTAACACTCTAACATTGACATTGTCAATACTAACATGTGAACTAGGACAGTGACACAGCGGCAATAGCACCCACAAAGCGGCAACGACACAAAGGCCTGACACTTGCCAAAGGGACACAGAAAGTGGGACACTGACACAACAGCACCAACACTGACTTGGGGATATTATTTTGAGGTACAGTAACACTGGAACTCTGTCACAGACACTGATGCTGTATCTATGCCATGGGGCAGTTACACTAGGAGAACCTACACAGGGACACTAGAATATTGACACTGTGATAGTGACACAGGACACCGCACCAGTACTGTGATACAACACAGGGTCACCCACGCAAGGCTGGTGTACTGACTTATGGTTACTGACATGAGGACACTGACAAAAGAATACTAACACAGGGACAGTGACATGGAGAAACCAACAAAGAGACAACCAGCATTGATAGCGACACTGAGACACTAACCTGGTCATTGTACACAAAGCATCTAGAGGTGTGGTCTGCACAGACTGGTTAGAAGCAGGATCTGTACATTGGAAGCTCCTGCAAGCAGAACCTCTATACCCTGTACTGAAAAACCTGAGAAGCAGACTCTGTACACAAACTGCTTAGGATAAGAGACAATACACAGAGCAAATAGATCCACAGTGTGTGCACTGAAAATGCATAGAAGCAGAGTTTTCATCCTGGTAGCTTCTAAAAGCAGGGTCTGTACAGTGGTAGCTCCTATAAGCAGTGCCACTGTAAGTCTGTGCATTCTACATAATTATGGCTATGTCACACTTGCCACATGAGCCAACATATTCTGCATAATTTGCAGATTTTAATAAACAATGTGCTTTAAGCAGACCTCTTGTTGTACAGAGGCACGTCACCTTTCAGTTGATAAATGCTGCATTTAGGGAGTAAACTGAAATTAATGAAGTGAAAAGTGACAACATCGTGAAGAAATACTGCTTCAAACTGTTCTGCATTAAGCCATATAATTGTCCCTTTGCTAGCTGCATAATTTAGTTAACCTTGCTACATAATGTGGTCCTCCATGGCTGCATAATTCCAGTGACCCTGCTTGTGAGAGGAAACCTTACACAGAGAGAGAGAAGAAGAAGAAGGCTCGACATAGAATTTCTATACTAGGAGTGTGTAGATAGAAGAAGGGTTTGTAAATAAGACTATTCAGAAACAGTGGATGTACACAATACCCAACATAGAAGCAGAAACTGTTGACAAAGAGGGGCGAATTCACAAAGGAAAAAGTACATGCAATTATTTACACATATGTATATTTACTTCTAAAACTGGATGCAACACTACACTTTTTGCTATTCACTATTTCATCATTTTTGAGTGTTGAATTCTACTTTGATGAGTGGGAGTGGATCCTCCTACAACAGGATTTACAAGTGTAAATGTACTTCTAGTATCTTTGCACTTGCCAGTGTAGATCTCCATCACTGTGGTGGAGAGCTCCCTAAGGGAAAGTATACAGACAATTATTAGTGTATTACTCTTTAAAACAATACAAAACATTCTAATATTAAAATATAAAAAGAAACCATATTTTTTGCATCTAGAACTAATAATACAAACAGTACATTAACTCATCAAATTAAACATTATTAAATAGTTCATCAATTTAAATATATTCATTTAATTTATAAATGTATTTTAAACAATAATTTTAGAAACAACCACCCGCACCTACATTTTTATTTCTATTTAATACATAGTAAATTTAATTTAATATTGTGTTTAATTAATGTAAATAATTGTAAAATAAATGTTTAAAAGTTTCATTTATATTTTAAATTAGATACATTAACTTGTAAAAAATTATATATACATATAAATATATGTGTGTGTGAGTGTAAATATATATATATATATATATATACTAGGTTCCGTGCTAAATTAAAAACATACCTATATGTCAGGTAGAATGCTCGCCCCTCAGTTAAAATTCTAGCTTCCGCCTCTCTCACCATAGCGCGGGGACACGCCGGTGTGCGTAACTCAGCGCTTTACAAATGCCCCTATTATTATTATTATTATTATTATATTTTCACACTCACGCACTATATATATATATATATATATATATTTATATATATTGCAAGTGGTAAATCCTCCACAGTTTTTCAGGAAAGGTATTTGGGACACCAAGATTGATGCTACAAGATGCGTTGTTACATTCAAACTGGCTGAGGATTTGCACCTTCTTCAAAGAAAGGACATTTTTCTTCTGGGTGCCATATTTATCAGGCCATTTTCAAATGTGTCTTCATAAAAATGAGAAAGAGTTCACAAGTAAGTGCAAACGTGCCTATAAAATCGAATAAGATTGGTCCAGTGTGAGGAATTTTATAAAATCTACTCGCTCAAGGTACTCGATGTTTTAGAAAAGTACCTGTTCTTTAAAAAAAAATCTACTTGCCCCATCTGATGCCAAGCAGTGAGGTGACATTATGGCAGGCTCTCTGATTATGCTAATTTTATAACAGGGTTTGGATTCTTTTAAGTCTCTGATTTCCCCACATTTCCACTATTATACGTACAAGGGCTGGAAGTAGGTGAGAAGCAGCTGAATGTCCTATACGTTTGTGAACACTCACTAAATTTGCCTGTTGACGGGTATTCATCAAGTCTTCTTCACACTAGAAAAGTTTGGTAATGTATTGTGAAGGCAGTAGTAGAGTTTTTCCATAATGGGAAAAAGGGGTTATAGAAATAGTGAATTTACAATCGCTCAGCTAAATTGTGTATTGGTAATGCACACATTCACCCTAGGGTCCTCTGGTACTGAAATAATAGATTTATATTGTCACCCACCTCAATGATATTCCCTTTATATAGCCTTGGAAGGTTCCACTTTCTGTTTTGTTTTCAGAATTGGACCCTCACTTATTTTCATGATTCTCCAAATTGAATTACACTGTTTATCAATCAATTTATTTTTAAATATCGGCATACATCCAACATATCATACTAGAAAATGCTTCCAGGAAATTATATTTAATATTGTGCAACTGTTTAGCAAAGTGCTTTTTTCAAGTTGGAGTTTTTTGCGTGTATATTTTATTTTGGAAGCAAAAAAAACATAATTCTGTTCAGGCTTCTTCATTTAGTCATGGAGCATTATAAAGTATCTCAAATTATTAAAGTTTGCAAATACATATGCACACTTTGTAATATAATGCAAGCTGGACTCACATTTCACTGCATTTAATTACATCAATGGCCCAAGTAGAAAAGGGTGTGCATTAATGAATCATATTTACAAGTTTGAAACATTTAAAAATATAAATACAAATCTTGCTTTAGTGTTAGCAGTCCTTTTACACATCTGTGATTCAAACCAGAATACGAAGAATATATGCTTCTGGGGGTTGGGCCTACTTATCCATCAGACAAATAAAACCTGAAAACTTGTTGTCTTTGATCCCAAATAATATGCCCTGGGCTTCAGGCAATGGGAATTCCACACCACTGATTGGTGCAGCAAAATATCAATCTATGTAGCAGAATGGGCAAGAGGTTTATCAAAATTCTACAATCTTGTATTAGACAGAGCTCATTTTCATGCTCTACAATACACTTAAAATAAAGACACGCATGTTGGCTAGTATGATCATGAGGTTCAACTTTCCTCTTAACCGAATTACAACGCCAGTATTTCTTTCTTCTCCGTGTGGCTAAATTAACAAAGACAGAAACCACAACAGATCATACCAGAATTAATTATCACTGTAAACAATCATATCACTGTGTTTGTGGTTCCGATTCATTAGAAAGAACTACAAGTGACACAGAAGAAAGAATTTACACATAACTGAATTCTATTGACAGTTAAGGCATCCTCAGCTAATTGGCCTTATGATAGTAGTTTACTTCTACGCAGTGTCATGTATTCTAATTAATGCCTTTTTGTCCTCATAACAAATGCATATTCGCAAACATAATGTTCTTACTGTAACAGAACACTTTTATTGCTAAAACATATTGTTAAAATGCAAGAAGTGAGATACCATCATTTACAAAAAAGGAAGGAGAAAATGTTCCTAAATAGAAGTCAGATTTAACATGATTGTTTTAATTCATTCTTCCAAAATCCAAATAAACAGGCTGTGAGAATTCATTAAACAAATTAGTAATATTCCGGAAATATAGTCATAATCTTAATATTAATGCATTAGTCATACAAATGAGAGACTCACAGTGCTTATATAACCTTGTCTCGTAGTAAACCAAGTGATTTCCTTATACTATTGACTACACATATTCCAGGGTGATCAGCTTAAGTTACACTATGGTGGCTTTCCTACAGCCACTATGTGTTTTCTCAATCGTGTTTCTAAAGCAGAAATTAACAGAATCAAGAAATAAACAAGACAACTGTTTTAAACAGATACATATGCATCCCAAAAGAGGAGTGAAACAGCAGTTGTTACTTGATTGATAACCAGCATGTAAATATAACTTCTCATTGGAGTTCAAACCATCTAGACATTTAGTGTTCAAATCAATGATGTGCTGGAATTCAACAAGCACCAACTCTCAGGCTGTATCCTGTTAAGACCAGATTAACATAAGACGTCAGGTTTCTGGTTGGGCTTTGTCTGACAATATACCCTTTCCTAATGGCCCACAGATGTTGGGGACCTATGTATTACTGGAAATATTTTACTTCATATTGTGGCTTGCAAGGACATTCCATACAGAATAACCTGAGGCGCATGTGATAAACCTTTTGATCGGTTTTCTCCTGCTCGTTGGTAAGGTAAGGTTGCAGACCCCAATAATCCCTCCAACTTTCGCCCTATTTCTTTGCTTCCCTGCTTCTCCAAGATTCTGGAGAAACATGTTAATTGTTTGCTTAACTCCTTTGTTGAATCCACGAATTTTCTTCATGGTTCACAATCCGGGTTCAGGGCTGGCTTTTCCACGGAAACAACTCTCCTTGGCGTGTCAGAAACCATCAGACGTCAAGTGGATAATGGTGAGACGGTGGCACTCATCCTGCTTGATTTGAGTGCCGCTTTTGATACCGTCTCCCATTCCATCTTATTGTCCACTCTGAAGGCAGTTGGTGTCGGTGGTACCGCCCTGGCCTGGATCGCTAATTTTCTTTCTGACCGCACGTTTCAAGTTTTTTCTTCCACATCCGCGTCATCTATCCTCCCTTCTTCTCACGGTGTTCCCCAGGGATCTATCCTTAGTCCCCTTTTTTTTTAAACATTTATGTGAGACCTCTTGCTTTCCTGGCGGAGCAAGCTGGTCTCACAATTTATTCTTATGCTGATGACACTCAAGTCATCTACTCACTTTCAACTAATAAAAACCTCCCATTTTCCTCTCTTCAAATTGGGCTGAAACACATATCGGACTGGATGCTGAAGCACAAACTAAAATTAAACGGGGACAAAACTGAGCTGCTCCTGTTTGGCCCAGACACCTCCCTCTGGGGCCCACATCATTGGCCTCCGGAGATGGGTCCTCTACCCATTCCATCAGTGTCTGCTCGCAATCTTGGTGTGATCTTTGACAACCAACTCACTTTCAAACAACACGCTGTGAAAGTCTCAGCCACCTGTACTACCATCATCAGGTGGCTGAGAAAGATCACCTGGATGCTGCCTGCAGACACCTTGAGGACCGTAGTCCAGGCTCTTGTCATCTCCCGCCTGGACTATGGGAACATCCTTCTCTTAGGCGCCGCTAAGGAGGTAACCAGGAAGTATCAGGTGGTACAAAATATGGCAGTCCGCCTGATCTGTCACCTTCCGGCCAGATCCTCGGTGACTCATCATATGAGGAACCTACACTGGTTGCGGATTGAAAGCAGAGTCAATTTCAAAGCACTTTGCTACATGCATAAAATCATGACGGGTAAAGCCCCCCGTTATCTCTCTAATCTGGTGCAGCAATATATCCCCCCCCGTACACTCAGGTCCTCGACGCAGAATAAATTTAAAATTCCGCGCATCAACAGAGCCAAGATGGGAGGACGCTCGTTTTCCCTGTTGGCCCCATCCTTATGGAATTCTCTTCCTCAATCTTTGCGCACTGAAGTGTGCTTTCTGAAATTCCGGAAGGGAATAAAAACGTGGCTCTTCAACAAATAATGCCTGATCTTACGTCCCTCTCTACCTTTCATCTGTCAGTTTGCCCTAGCGCCGGGAAACCTCCGGGTAGCTGCGCGCTTAATAAATGTAATTATAAATAAATAAATAAATAAGGTGTATATTTTTGGATTTAAACTGTCTTGACATGTTTTACAACTTTCATATTGGTAGACATATCTCTATGACCACTAGCCAGCTGTAGAGTGGTGCAGATTTCAGTGGTCTGTAGAGTGTGTAGTCTTGCAGAGTAGAGTGTAGTAGAGCACTGAGGTGTAGTGTGGAGTACATTAGCATTCAGTGCAGAGGTGTAAAGTTGAGCGGGGCAGTGTAGAGTGGTGTAGAGAGCTATGGCGTAGAGTACAGTGGTGCAGAGTAGAATAGAGTGGCATACAGTGCAGTGATGTAGAGTCTAATGGTGTAGTGTGGCATTGCGTGCATGGCATAGTGTGCAGTGATGTAGAGTAGAGTGCAGGGGCGTAGTGTGCAGAGGTGCAGAGTAGTTGGCGAGGAGTGCAGTGGCATAGAGTGAATTGGTTTTGAGTACAATGGTGATGAGTTCATTTGCAGAGAGTGCAGTGGTATCAAGTAGAGCGGCGTAGAGCACAGTGGTGTAGAGTATAATGGTGCATAGTAAGGTAGAGTGGAGCAGCGTAGAGTGCAGTTGCAAAGAGTGCAGTGGTTTTGATTGAAGTGGTGTAGAGTGCATTGGTGGAGAACGCAGTGATGTACAGTAGAGTGGTGCAGAGCAGAATGGTGTAGATTAGCATGGTGAAAAGGAAAGGTGGGTGGTGCATTATAGAGTGCAGTGGGTTAGAGTGGAGTTGTGCAGAGTGCAGTGGTAATAAAGGAGATTGTTTCAGGGCAGAGTGCATTGGCATGGAGCACAGTGGCATACAGTGCAGTGTTGCAGAGTAGAATGGCATAGAGGGGAGTATCGTAGAGTGGAGTAGATTATAGTTGAGTGGCCTAGACTGTAGTGGTGTGAGTACTTTGGCAAAGAGTGCAGTGGTGCATAGTAGAGTACAGAGATGTAGAGTGCATTGGTATAGAGTGGACCGGTACAGAGTAGAATACAGAGGCTTGGAGTGTAGTGGCATAGAGTGAGTGGTGCAAAGTGCAGTGGCACAGAGAAGTGTGGAGTAGAGTTCAATGGCAGGGAGTGGTGTTGTAGAGGAGCGGAGAGTGGTGTAGAGTGGTGCAGAGTAGAGTGACAGTGGCTTAGAGTGCATTAGTTTTGAGTGAAATGATGTACAGTGCATTTGAGGAGAGTGTAGTGGTTTAGAGTAGAGTGACGTAGAGCACGGTGGTGTAGAGTAGAATGGTGCAAAGTAAGGTAGAATGGAGCAGCATAGAGTGCAGTGGCGTAGAGTGAATTCGTTTTGAGTAAAGTGGTGTAGAACGCATTGATGCAGGTTGCAGTGGTTTCGAGTAGAGTGGCAAAAAGGGCAGTGGTGTAGAATAGAATGGTGCAATGTAAAGTAATGTGGAGCAGCTTAGACTGCAGTGGCGTAGAGTGAAGTGATGCAGTGTAGAGTGCCATAGAGTGTTGTGATGAGAAATGGCATAGAATGCAGAAGAGTGGCGTAGAGTTGAGTGGTGCAGAGTAGAATGCAGTCAACTAGATTGCAGTGTGGCAGAGTAGAGTGGTGTAGAGTTCAGTGGCAGAGTTTAGTCTTGCAGAGTAGAGTGTTGTAGAGTGCTGAGGTGCA
The DNA here is from genome assembly GCF_964261635.1 of Lissotriton helveticus. Taxonomy (NCBI): domain Eukaryota; kingdom Metazoa; phylum Chordata; class Amphibia; order Caudata; family Salamandridae; genus Lissotriton; species Lissotriton helveticus. Next base: position 246,246,614 of record NC_136062.1, on the reverse strand, counting down.
GTGTGGAGTGTATTGGCATTGAGTGCAGTGGTGTAAAGTTGAGTGGTACAGTGTAGAGTGGTGTAGAATGCAATGGCCTAGAGTACAGTGGTGAATAATGAAACAAACCGGGTCTGGTGTGTGGCACAGTAAGGCTGCGCCAATTCAAGTAACAAACAAAACACTTTGCCAGTACTGTGCAATTTTTTACAATTTTTAGTTGAAGAGCTACTAATTGCTCTCCCGACAATGACCACTCTTTCAGTCCAACCAATTTATGAAAACATAGTTCTTTATTTTTTATTTATTTTGAACTGTTTTTTAGGTATTTATTTAGAAAAAATTCATGTATTTTGCAGTGTTTATTCTGCAATATTTTTCGAGTACATCAATGTAATTAATACAGAGGAGGAACAGAAAATTACACGCAGGAAATGGTAAATCAATTGATTGTACAAAAATTTAGACAATTAACACAACACATAGACACTGGACAACATTGAACACTCATGGATATCTAAGGGAGGTTGGGGCGGTGGGGGTTGGTGGTATTTCTCTCAAACTGTTTGTCATGGAACAGTAGATTTTAACTTAATTAAATGTACAATTTGACTTATTTAAACTCAAATCATAATTAAATCTAGCTGGATAATTGCTTTAATTAACCACAGTAAAAGACAATCCAAGTTAGGCCACCTAACCACAAGCGCCTCAATTGGTCGACGCGTTTCGAATCCTAAAGCTTTAATTAGGATTCTCTTCAGGACCAAAACAAAATCAATCTGTGGAAAAACAAAATAAAAAGCAAACTGTCAGTGGAAGACAGAGAGACTCTCAACTTTCATTCAGCGTCCAGAGCACACTCAAAAAGTTACCTGTCAGTGAATTAGTTTGGGTACGATGATGAGCTGAAAAATCAAAGAACATTTATATTCAAAACCCTGTTTGATGTTGGGTTTACTACACATCATATTACGAAAATCTAGTGTACTCACTATAGTGTGATAGTATCAAACACCTCGTGGGGGCGTCCAAACTGGCGAGGGATCCATTCCTTATATTGTTTAACCTCAATTCGGGATCTGACCTTTAGACTTGATCTAGAAAATAGAGAGAAAACAAACCACTCTCAGTGCGCTATTTGGGGCTCAACCCTGGCGGTGCTGCGAGCGGCAGCATTGTTGCACCGCAATTGTAACTAATAACCGGATTGTCGCTCTGCCCGACGTTCCTAACTTCCTGACTAAACGAGGATCTTTTTACCGAAAAGCGGCTCCAGCACGGATTGCAAAGGCCGCTGCCCTGGCTTCTGGGCGGTTTATTAATTACCTGAGATCGTTCGTTTTGTTCCTCCACTGGGTCGCGGTCGATAATGCACGCGATGGTGGTTTTCACAGGGTGTTGGTGTTTTGAAGTCAGAGTGATTTCCGGGTTCCTGCTCTATGAATCATGGGAGTTGTAGTTTAGGTGGTATGACTCATGGGAATTGTAGTTTCTGAGGGATGATCTGCCAAACCCTTGGAGCGAGCGCTGCAAAAAAATGCGAACAGGGGAAGGGGCACAGGGTTGGATGCCAGCGGGTATTTGTTCGATTCATCAGAGGTTGAATTCACTTGATTGGTAGAGCGCCCATTGCGAATGTAACCTTACAGGCTATAAAGTTCCGACATTTCATTCAGACCTTGTGTGGTCGTGTTAAATTTCAAAATTAACATGGCCTCTCTTTGGCGTAGTTTGGCCTCTACATCTCCGCCTCTTGGGTCATTGTCAATTTTGGATATTATGGTCCATTTTAGATCTTGTTCCCCATGTTGCTCGTCGAGCCAATGTTGGACCAATGGGGCGGTCACCACTTTTTTCTTTATCCGAGACTTATGTTGAGACATCCTTTGTCTAGTCTCTTGCGTTGTCTTCCCTATGTACAATTTGTCGCAGGGACATAGGATCCCGTACACAACATTCTTGGATTTACAGTTCGTGAATTGTTCGTGCTTCCAAGATATTCCTGCATGTTGGAACAGATCCCCTTCTATGGTAGTTGAACAGCAAAGGCAAGTGCCACATTTATGGTGGCCAGTGATGGGTGGAAGATTCACATATTCCCGAACTGTCAATGGCTTTTGTTTTGGTATTGCTGCTCTCACGATGTAATTGGCGATGCTCTTGTCCTTTTTATATGCAAAAAGGGGGCTTTCTGTGAATTGACTGTTGAGGTCTTTGAGCAAATGCCAATTTTGATGGATCAGTTTTTTAAGCATATTTGATGATGGACAATATGTCGAAACACAGACCACGCGTTGTTGTTGATGTTTTTTTCTTCTCTCAAGTAGATCCTCTCGCGGAGTCCACCATGCTCGTTTGATTGCTTGTTTTAATAGTTTAGCTGGATAGCCACGGACAAGAAGTTTCTCTTTTAGGACCTCCGCGTGTTCCATAAATTCATCTTTAAAGGTGCAGTTTCTGCGGATGCGCAGAAACTGCCCTACTGGGAGGTTTTGCTTAAGGCTTCTCGGGTGGTTACTTGAGAAATCCAGTGCCTTATTGCGGTCTGTGTCTTTCTTGAACAGGGTAGTGACTAGTTGTCCATTTGCACAATATACCTCTACATCCAAAAAGGACATTCGAAATTTATAGACTTCTTTTTGAAACCCTTTACACTGACGGTCAAATCTTTTCTTTTGGACACCACAGACTTTTTGAGAAAATTGGAGCAAATACCATACAATGAGAACCAAGACCTGTTAGTGAGTATGGATATAGTCTCACTCTACACACAAATTCCCCAAGATCAGGCATTGGAGGTCCTGGAGATCTTCTTAGAGAAACGGGTTCAGCCTTCAAAAATACCAACAGAATTCATATTACAACTCCAATGGATAGGAGGCTGGGTAAGATACATCGACGATATCTTTTTCACATGGTCAGGAACATCAGAACAATTAAACCAATTTCATACTTGGATAAATGACAGGACGAATGACATAAAATTCACGCTGCAGACCTCGAGCACCAGAATGTCCTTTTTGGATGTAGAGGTATATTGTGCAAATGGACAACTAGTCACTACCCTGTTCAAGAAAGACACAGACCGCAATAAGGCACTGGATTTCTCAAGTAACCACCCGAGAAGCCTTAAGCAAAACCTCCCAGTAGGGCAGTTTCTGCGCATCCGCAGAAACTGCACCTTTAAAGATGAATTTATGGAACACGCGGAGGTCCTAAAAGAGAAACTTCTTGTCCGTGGCTATCCAGCTAAACTATTAAAACAAGCAATCAAATGAGCATGGTGGACTCCGCGAGAGGATCTACTTGAGAGAAGAAAAAAACATCAACAACAACGCGTGGTCTGTGTTTCGACATATTGTCCATCATCAAATATGCTTAAAAAACTGATCCATCAAAATTGGCATTTGCTCAAAGACCTCAACAGTCAATTCACAGAAAGCCCCCTTTTTGCATATAAAAAGGACAAGAGCATCGCCAATTACATCGTGAGAGCAGCAATACCAAAACAAAAGCCATTGACAGTTCGGGAATATGTGAATCTTCCACCCATCACTGGCCACCATAAATGTGGCACTTGCCTTTGCTGTTCAACTACCATAGAAGGGGATCTGTTCCAACATGCAGGAATATCTTGGAAGCACGAACAATTCACGAACTGTAAATCCAAGAATGTTGTGTACGGGATCCTATGTCCCTGCGACAAATTGTACATAGGGAAGACAACGCAAGAGACTAGACAAAGGATGTCTCAACATAAGTCTCGGATAAAGAAAAAAGTGGTGACCGCCCCATTGGTCCAACATTGGCTCGACGAGCAACATGGGGAACAAGATCTAAAATGGACCATAATATCCAAAATTGACAATGACCCAAGAGGCGGAGATGTAGAGGCCAAACTACGCCAAAGAGAGGCCATGTTAATTTTGAAATTTAACACGACCACACAAGGTCTGAATGAAATGTCGGAACTTTATAGCCTGTAAGGTTACATTCGCAATGGGCGCTCTACCAATCAAGTGAATTCAACCTCTGATGAATCGAACAAATACCCGCTGGCATCCAACCCTGTGCCCCTTCCCCTGTTCGCATTTTTTTGCAGCGCTCGCTCCAAGGGTTTGGCAGATCATCCCTCAGAAACTACAATTCCCATGAGTCATACCACCTAAACTACAACTCCCATGATTCATAGAGCAGGAACCCGGAAATCACTCTGACTTCAAAACACCAACACCCTGTGAAAACCACCATCGCGTGCATTATCGACCGCGACCCAGTGGAGGAACAAAACGAACGATCTCAGGTAATTAATAAACCGCCCAGAAGCCAGGGCAGCGGCCTTTGCAATCCGTGCTGGAGCCGCTTTTCGGTAAAAAGATCCTCGTTTAGTCAGGAAGTTAGGAACGTCGGGCAGAGCGACAATCCGGTTATTAGTTACAATTGCGGTGCAACAATGCTGCCGCTCGCAGCACCGCCAGGGTTGAGCCCCAAATAGCGCACTGAGAGTGGTTTGTTTTCTCTCTATTTTCTAGATCAAGTCTAAAGGTCAGATCCCGAATTGAGGTTAAACAATATAAGGAATGGATCCCTCGCCAGTTTGGACGCCCCCACGAGGTGTTTGATACTATCACACTATAGTGAGTACACTAGATTTTCGTAATATGATGTGTAGTAAACCCAACATCAAACAGGGTTTTGAATATAAATGTTCTTTGATTTTTCAGCTCATCATCGTACCCAAACTAATTCACTGACAGGTAACTTTTTGAGTGTGCTCTGGACGCTGAATGAAAGTTGAGAGTCTCTCTGTCTTCCACTGACAGTTTGCTTTTTATTTTGTTTTTCCACAGATTGATTTTGTTTTGGTCCTGAAGAGAATCCTAATTAAAGCTTTAGGATTCGAAACGCGTCGACCAATTGAGGCGCTTGTGGTTAGGTGGCCTAACTTGGATTGTCTTTTACTGTGGTTAATGAAAGCAATTATCCAGCTAGATTTAATTATGATTTGAGTTTAAATAAGTCAAATTGTACATTTAATTAAGTTAAAATCTACTGTTCCATGACAAACAGTTTGAGAGAAATACCACCAACCCCCACCGCCCCAACCTCCCTTAGATATCCATGAGTGTTCAATGTTGTCCAGTGTCTATGTGTTGTGTTAATTGTCTAAATTTTTGTACAATCAATTGATTTACCATTTCCTGCGTGTAATTTTCTGTTCCTCCTCTGTATTAATTACATTGATGTACTCGAAAAATATTGCAGAATAAACACTGCAAAATACATTAATTTTTTCTAAATAAATACCTAAAAAACAGTTCAAAATAAATAAAAAATAAAGAACTATGTTTTCATAAATTGGTTGGACTGAAAGAGTGGTCATTGTCAGGAGAGCAATTAGTAGCTCTTCAACTAAAAATTGTAAAAAATTGCACAGTACTGGCAAAGTCTAGAGTACAGTGGGGCAGAGAAGAATAGAGTGGCATACAGTTCAGTGATGCAGAGTCCAATGGTGTAGAGTGGCATTGCATGCAGTGGCATAGTGGGCAGTGATGTAGAGTAGAGTGCAGTGGCGTAGTGTGCAGTGGTGCAGAGTAGCCGGCGAGGAGTACAGTGGCGTAGAGTGTATTGCCTTTGAGTAAAGTGGTGTTGAGCTCATTAGCAGAGAGTGCAGTTGCATAGAGTAAAATGCTGCAGAGTAGAGTAGAGTGGTGTAGAGTACAGTAGTGCAGAGTAGATTTTCGTACAGCGTATTGGTTTTGAGTAAAGTGGTGTAGAGTGCATTGGCATGGAGTGCAGTTGCATAGAGTGCAGTGGTATCGAGTAGACTGGTGCAGCATAAAGTCGAGTGGCACAGAGTAGAGTGGCACAGAGTGGAGTAGTGCAGCTTAGATTGCAGTGGCATAGAGTGGAGTGGCGCAGAGTAGATTGCTTCAGAGTAGAGTGAATTGGTGCAGAGTGGTGAGCGGTAGAGTGGAGTGGTGCAGGGTAGAGTGCTGTGCCATTGAGTGCAGTGGTGCACAGTAGATTTGAGTGGTGTATAGTGGATTGAAATGAAGTACACTGGCATACAGTGGAGTGGTACAGAGTAGAGTGAAGTGTCATAGAGTGCAGTGTTGCAGAGGACAGTTGCATAGAGTGGAATGGTGAAGAGTGGAGTATTGCAGAGTGGAGTGGAGTGGCCTAGACTGAAGTGGTGCAGAGTGCAGGGGCGAAGAGTGCAGTACTACATAGAATAGTAGAGTTGGATAGAGTGCATTAGAATAGATTAGAGGTGTTACAGAATAGAGCGGAATAGAGTGAAGCATCTTAGAGTGGACTGGTGCAGAGTAGAGTTTAGTGGCGCAGTGTGGAGTGGCATAGATTGGAGTGGCATAGTGTGAAGTGGTGCAGAGTAGTGTGTAGTGTGTGTAGTGATGTAGAGTTGAGTGGGGTAAAGTAGATTATACATGGGGTGGTAGTGCACTGGCATTACAGACAATACATCTTCAATTGAAATGATCATTACATTTGCACAGACATACAGTTTTACTGTTAAAACTATACAGCACACAAACGGTAATGATCGGAAATATTTTCACCTATTGCATTGATCATATTTTATCGTATTCAAATATTTATTTCCACCAGACTTCAGAATTACTAAAAAAAGGACTTCATCTGTGCTTACCTAATTCTGAAATAGCTGTACAGTTCATTTACAGACAGTTACATTTCGTTAAAATAATATTGTACAGCCTTCCATCTAGCACCCCCCAGTAGCCATCATGATTTTCACATAAATCCTCTCACTTCGAAGTCAGAGTAGGAAAAGAAAACACCAAGCTCCCTTGGAAGACAGAACCTAACAAATGGCATCTGTCTTTGAAGGAACAGCGACAAGATAACAACAAGATTTAAAGGCCTGTTTGCAGAAATCGAGCACTGGTGGAAGGATACATAGAGTATGGGCATTGGATGGGACAAATTCAAGCTGACCAACCTAAAATAAATAAAGCCAGCAAATCGAAAGTAGGCAAATGTGAGTTACAAAGCACAAAGTCAATGCTAAGCAATGGGCAGAGTGCATTACCAGGGACACTTTCCAAATGTTTCCAAGATGCTGTTAGCAAACCAGATATTTCGACCTAAAAAATGAATTGCTCCTCACTGTAGGCTTTTATTTATCTTGACATCTGTGTTCATTCTCCAGCTTTTACTCATGATGTCTCCCACTGCGGTTTCAGAGATTAAAGGCCTGAACTTCCTGCAATTTCATGCATGCTGGGTAGGTGTAATCTCCGGATAATAAATTCGCCACTGACTGGGCCATTCAACATTTGCAGATTAATGAGCACAGAGGACAAAATTTTGAAAATATTGTGATGTGTAAAAATTAATCTCAATGACATTTTCAATGTAAATATACTGCAAGCACATCATCGCATGTTTCTCTTCAGTGCACTCACTTTACAAAGTGCTCAATTACTGTAGTTCAACTTCTTTTAATGATTACATAGAGTAACCGCATCATTGCATGGTTCTGTGATGTCAACACATTTTTCTAAGAACACATTAGCATTTCTGTGATGAACAAACATAATTTGTGGCTCAACGTCCTTTGGTAATCCCAAATTACATGAGTGCTTTATATCTTGATTCTGTGATGTGCACTTCAGTAAGTCTGTGTTGCACACTCACATATATATATAGTGTGACAATACTCTGAGAACATATCTGGGTGTCCCAAAAACATAACAATTTTCTACCTTAGTATACGTTTTAAAAATATATACAAAAATATCTGATTTATCCGTGAAGTATTGATTTATATTGCAATATTGATGAGATTGAATTGTGTGTATGTTATATATCAGAGTACTATTCATAATACATTTTGAGCCACCTGCAAATCAAAATGCGCACAGCCACGCTCTTGGAACAAATGGAAAGAAGAGTTTGTGACATATTTGTATGCCATTTAAGGAGACACCGTGCCAGTGGATAGACATAAAAATATCTGTTTGCATTCTTTGTGTTCTGAGGGGAAGTACATTTTTAGGAGATTTGCATGCATGATTTCTGGTGAAGGTCAGGGTGAAATAAATTGCATTATTACTTTTATTTATTTATTTATAAAGTTTTATATAGCGTGAACACGATGGAGACAATAATGAAGCCTACTGAGAGTATTGCATTGGAGCGATATACATTTTATACAAGGACCCAAAGGGAGAATGAGGGGTTTGATTAGCTCCTTAGTCTCAGAGCTCTTTCAAAGTTACGCAATTCTGGATTAATGTAGTCAAAATGATAAGGGACTAAGGGGCATATTATCAAGGACAGGCGATACATTATCGCCGCTTTTATCGGCAGGAAACTGCCGATAAAGCGGCGATAATGGCCTTGATAATATGCTCTATGAATTCAATCGAAGCCCATGTTAGGTTAATCTAACATGGGCTTCGATTGAAATTCATAGAGCATATTATCAAGGCCATTATCGCCGCTTTATCGGCAGTTTCCTGCCGATAAAAGCGGCGATAATGTATCGCCTGTCCTTGATAATATGCCCCTAAATTATCATCAATGTAAACAGCAAGAAAATACAAGAACAACTGTGAGTATTCGTAGACCCATCACTGAATGATGCTATAGAAAGCAGCTAAAGCAATAAAGCATATTATCAAGGCCATTATCGCCGCTTTATCGGCAGTTTCCTGCCGATAAAAGCGGCGATAATGTATCGCCTGTTTTTGATAATATGCCCCTAAATTATCTTCAATGTAAACAGCAAGAAAATACAAGAACAACTGTGAGTATTCGTAGATCCATCACTGAATGATGCTATAGAAAGCAGCTAAAGCAATAAAGCAATCGGAAACCTGGATTAAGTCTGTTGATGAAGATCGACTGGAAAGAAGAAGCAAGGCACTGTGCAGTCTCTCAAGTATAATGTTCAAAAGATCACTCAAGTTTTAAAAAATTGAGAGCTATAATATGTGCTGTAAATGTGGAAGTTCTGCACATACTGCTACTTTTAAGTTATTTCCTGCAATAGGAAAAGATTGGAAAAACTGCCAAAGATATGGACGCTTAGCAAGAATGTGTAAGGAATCTGCGAAGTTGGGAAGAGTGAATAGGTCTGCAATTGCTACAGGTGGAGGTGCTATGGCGGTGGAGTGTCGCTGTTGGACCCGGCCTCATGGCGTGGTCCTACCCCTCCCGCATGGCGGGCCCCGGACGACACCAGCCCTCCTCCGGACCTCGGGCGGCCCCTTCGGCCCGACCCCGCACGCCCCAACACCACCGATCCGGATGCCATCCCGGATCCCCATCACCAGCCTGGCTCCGGCGTAGGCCCATCACGACCTAAGCACGAGGCCGTGCCCGACTCCATCTTGGGTCCCCCACGTCACGACCACGTGGCCTCGGCCCAGGCCCAGGCCCCAGCGAAGCCCCGACATCGAGGCACCAAGATCCTCCCAGGTGGTCGAGTGGCCACTCGACAGATCCCGGAGGGAGAGGATTTTCGATGGCCCTCCAGCCGTCCCCGGACGCCTGGTATCGATCGCCCTCCGGCCTCACTGGGCGCTGGCTCCACCCCCCTGCTGGGTGTCTGGACACCATCATCCCGGCCCCTCTGACCCCCCAGGCGGGAGGGTCCGGACATCAAAGGACCTCCGTCCTATATCTGGGCCAGCCCCGGAGTAGGACGTCAGTTGTATCCTGGACTGGAAGCCCTACTGACGCTGTCACGGCCGACACCAGACGAACTCATCCTTCCTGTCACCCGTCGTCCATCTGAGAGCCTGCTGGCGCTGCCGCGGCCTACCTTGCTGAACCATCCGAGAGCCTGCTGGCGCTGCCGCGGCCTACCTTGCTGAACCATCTGAGAGCCTGCTGGCGCTGCCGCGGCCTACCTTGCTGAACCATCCTGTAAGCCTGCTGGCACGGCCGCGGCTCGAACCTCTCGGAACCCCCCAGCTCGAGGATTGAGAGCTGTGCGCAGGGTATCCCTTCCTCCCCCCAGAAGCGAGACTGTCCCGCTACCTCGCCCCCCTTTTCGAGACTTTACGGATCCCTCGATCCGCCTTTATATACTGCCAAGAATCCGCAACCCGTATTCCTTATAAAAGCTTGAGAACTTGACCTCCTGTGTGGTGTCCGTTTGTAGTGTTGTGATTACTCTGCTGTACGATCCTAGGAGAGGGCCCTCCCCCAGGAGGCCTCTCGGTAACGCTCGGCTACGTCTCGACGGAGAGGTGGACCTAGGGGTGGTCAGTCAGACATCTTCTGCCTCCCCCGGGGTCGCCTTTCTAACAGTCGCCCCCCTTCCCCCCCACCAGCAACGTAAGAAAAAGAAAACAATAGTAAACCTGGGTTTTTTATCGTTTTATTTTGTTTCCCAGCCAAGTCTTTGGGGCGGGGTTAGAGGACATGACAGGCACTAACAGGGAGTGGTGTTCACTGTTATCAGTGCGCATTGCAATTTTATGCGATTACCTAAAATTGCAAGTCCAAATTGGTAATTGCAATTTGCGATTCCTTAAGCACATGTACCAAGCATTTCCTAAATACAAACTGGCCATTTAGGAACTGCGATTACCATTGACACCAAGTCGATGGTAACCTTGTGCAAGTTTTTGAAAATGCACAAAAAATGCATTTTTCAAAGTGTCATTTAGCTGTTCCCAGGCACACATGGATTTGCATTTCCAAACGTGCGATTACCAATTAGATAATCACAAATTAGGTCATGCAAAACCATTCCCACATATGGACCTTTAGGCCCATTGTAACTAATAGAGCATTTCCTAAAAGCAATTTCCTAAATGTCATTGTGACTCTGTAGGAATCGCTATTAGGGATGTGCTATTTTCTTACATACCATTTTGCATGCTCTAAATAGCGATTACCTAAAATTCTCTATTTAGGGAATGCAAAAGGAAATTTGATACATGTAGCCCTTTGTCTTTTAAGTGGGAGACACATAATCCCAAAGATACCAATAACGCCACCCGTGTGGGTATTAGATATTCTAGGGGGTCATTGGAAACTAATGGCAGATTCAGGTTCTCTATGGGCAATTGTTATTAAAGAGAATTTTATGGATAGGTTTAGGGACATTCGTAGTCTAGGAAACTTAAAGAGATTGGCTATTAATCCAGAAGCTTTAAAGATCGTACCATAGACATTATAGGGATTCAAGAGAGTTGCTAAATAGCTAGTATAAAGCAGCTAGTCGCAGTGAAAGGTGTAGATGTTTTAGGTTGGAGAGATAAACTGGTGTTAGGAATTATCTTAAATCCTAGGGGTAAGGGGCAAATAGTGTTCGTCAAAGAAGTGGAGAATGTTGATTGGTTAGAGTGTTCATTTTCCAAAGTATTTACTGAGAAACTAGAGAGACTCACGATGTTTTCACACAAAATCAAGCTCAAGGAAGGAGCTATTCCAGTTAGACAATATTTGAGGAGTACCTATGGGTGTCAGGACAGGATATGTTGGAAAATGTAATACAGGAGGACATAATAGAAGAGGTAGAATCTCCTTAATGGGTTTCGCCCACAGTTTTCGCACAGAAACTGTCAAATGCCAGAGATAATGCATAGATTTAAGGGCACCGAATGCCAACCTAGTAGTTGATTGTCACCCTCTATTGAGAAGAAATTAACTACTTTTCAAACTTGTGGGGACATAGGTGTTTTCAGCGTTAGACAGAAGATCTTCGTGGAGTTGTTACCTGAACCCAGGTCCTTAACGGCATCATTACACCTTATGGTCTATTCCAGTACACGTGAATGCCATTTGTTTATGCTTTGGCTGCTTTTGTTTTTCAGAGAGCCATGTTTTACATTTTTACATATTTAAGCACACTGAGTGTAAACACATTAAGTGCTTTTAGGGTGACATATTGGTTTATTCCAAGAATGAAGTTGAACATTAGCTACATTTACAAAAGGTTTGTTTGAGTTTACAATACCATGGATTGACCTTGACATGAGAAACATGTATGATATTTTGTAAAGGCATTGCCTATCTAGGGCACAGCATTTCATGCAGTGGTATTGAACAGAAACAGCCCTTGATAGAAGCCATTCAAAAAGCTCCTGATCCTGATACAAGAAAAAAAACGTTGTCTTTCTCAGGACTGGGCGAATATTATAGTGAATTCATCCAAAAATGTTACGAATAACTGGACCCTTTGAGAAAAATTGTTAGAAAAGAAGAAACATTCACTTTGAGTGGAAAAACAACAATAGTCATTTGAGAACGTTACAAATTATATAGTAAAGGATCCAAACATAAGTTCATTTTCTGTATGTAAAAATGCATAATAACAGTTGAAGCAAGTCAATATGGCTTGTTGCAATTTTCTCACCAAATGCAGGGATTGATGAATGGAACTAGGTGATTGCATCACATAAATTAAATACCACTGAAAGAAAATATGCAGTCTTTAAAAACGGAGTTGTGACACCCTATTCACCATGGATGGAAAGAAGACTGACCTTACTTCTGCAGTCAAATCATTGCGGCAGTAGGTGACCACTTTTGAATCCCGCCTTCACACACTTGAGCATGGAGCAAGTGGAAGCCCAGTACACAACTCTGCCAGACTGTGGCAGAAATATTGACTTTCTCATGCACAAGTTCACTGACTTATATAAGATAGGTCACGACAGGATAATATATGCATTTTGGGGTCACTGAGGGAGCGGAACCAAGTTTGTTAACCAAGTCACTTAGGGGCATATTAGCAACAACTTAGCGCAAATTTATTTATTGCCTCCTCTCACTGGATTTTATTGCAGAGATAACGCAGTATTACCAAGGTTTATCTCCACGGCGATAAAAAATCCAGCGATGGCGGCGATTCCCATGTTTAACGTGAGATTTCCAGCGATAAAAATCCTTTCGCTAAGGAAAATCTCGCTAAGAGGGAGGGGGGATTTAGCCATAGAATCCACCTCACATTGACTATTATGGCTAAGTCAGGTTATTACCAGGTGTAAAATCCTGGTGCTAATCGGGGTTAGCACGCTTTTTTTCATCGCGTCGCGGGTATTGCTACGAGGCGATAGCTGTGTTAGCGACTGCTTTCAGTCGCTACCGGTTTGGGTACGCCCACTTTGCATGTCATTAACGATAAATATCGCTGACATACAAAGCGGACCCCAAACCGGTCGCTATTGCCTGGAAGCTGTCGCTGACTGCTGTTAGCAACAGCTTGGTAATTGGGCGATAAAAAATTGCTGCTTTATCGGCAAAAAGTGCCGCTAAAGCGTCGATAACGCCCTTGCTAATATGCCCCCAGATTTTTATCCAGGAATTGTTTCTCTGAGAATGGTTCCCCAAGACCATAATCATTGATAATGGTGTACAGTTGGTGGCTTCTATAATGCAAGATTTCCTGAAGGAGTGTAGTATTAAACACATCACCGCCAAATTGTACGATCCTCAGTGCAACAAACAAGCAGAGTGATTAAACCGGGTGATCAAGGTAACATTGTATGAGCTCTGTCCAATGGAATAGATTGGAAGGAATATTTGAGAGAGAAAATTTGGCTGAGCAGAATACCCACTCACATTAATATGGAGTCCATTTAAGCTTCGGAGGGGAAGAAAGCTTCCTTCAAGATTTTGTCCATGGTGTTTTGAAGGAAGAGTTTTTTTGGTTGTGAAAATATATCTGAATCTTTCCTTGAGGGAATTGCTGAACGATCAAAAGAAAACAAGTCTTGATCAAATCTTTGTTTGTTAAGTGGAGAGGTGGTAGTATGGAGAGTGGTCATGTGGGAGATGTTGTGCTTACATTGAGACTTGGATTCATATGGAAGTCTGAATAAAAGTTTAGGAATCCAGTCAGTGTGGTAAAAATTAAGAAATACAGTGTGACTCACAAGACACGAAAGTTTGGAGCTTGAGGAGAGTTGCCTCATGTAGTGTGATGGTGGAAAGGATTCTGTTGTACATGTGACTAATGCCCCTTTCACATCAAAAGAAACAAGCATAGGGGTAGTAGAGGATTTGGGGAGGGCTTTGATAACCCTAGGAGCTGGAAATGCTGATACAACTGAGTTTATTCAGTTTCAGAGACTGTTAAGAGAAAGTTTAGCCTCCCGTGTGAAATCCTGGAGGACACACCGGTTTAAAGCTGTCAGACTGAGAGATTATGAGCAATGTTTGTGTTCCTAATTTTGTATTTAATCGGGAAAGGAGGGACACTGGTTGTTCATGTTATGTGAGTAACCTATAAGCGGGAGTAAGCTAAGGAATGGGTCATGGGTTAGGTGGGGTGTTTCTTTTCATTTAAAAAGTCTTTGCCTCTTTGTCAGAGAAGGGTCTCTACTTCTGATAATTGTTAGAATACGAAGAATCCTTTCTGATTGTTCTGCTAAGAGATATTACAATAAAGTATCTTTGAATAAATAGGGAACGAATGTGTTGTAATGCAATATTAGCATGATTCATTGTCATTTATTTATTGAATCAGTATTAAAGTGCATGTGTTTCCTCTTGAATTCCTGCAAGTGTTTCTTTCATTATTATTACTGCTCATGGATGTTTTTGCTGCCGATGCATTGGTTTACTGACATTTATTTCAGTTGATATAGAGCTGGGGTTGGCTCAATTGATCTGCTCCACCTTACTCGAGTTTATTAAAACTAGGGTCACAGTAAGGTACGATTTAACAGATTATATTAGGTGTATGGGTTAGTTTAGGGGTAGCAGTCAGAGTTAGGATGGGGCGAGAGTCACGGATTGGGTAATGTAGTGGGTTAAGTTTACTTTAGGAGTTGTGGAAACAACACCATGTTGATTCTGGTTATCTTTTTTTGTATAAAAAGCCCTTTTTTTATTAATGGATGTCCATAAACCTTGTTCTTACCTTATTAACTTCATAAAACAATTTGTGACAAACAAACAGCCGATACGAGTTTCGCGATAACAGTAACTTCTTCATGGTTGATGAACATGAAATCATACAAAAATAACAAGTGATGTCCTCGTTAATTTTCGTTTCCTTTGCAAGAATCGCACCAGTTTGCCAGTCTTTGCAAAGTTGATATCTGGGATCTAAAAAGGTGTGTTTTGTTTGACATTCAAAATGTGGGCAAGAGTAACTATTCTGTATAATTCAGCCATATCCATCAGGGAGAGTGGGAGTTTCCTTCAGTGTTCCACATCCTCCCTGAATCCCACATAAAGTTTAGACAGATTTCAATCCAGGAATCTCTCCCTATCTTTTGTTAAGAATACGGTAAGGATACAGATACCTCTCTATTTTAATGGGGCTTCGCCAGCTTTATGGCAGAGACCACTCTCACTGGGAAAAGTATTGATTTGGCCTAGCTAATCCAAATACCAGAATATCGTCCATACTTAGTTACTACATTTAATCTTCTTTCATTGGTTATTTGAGTGTCTGCCACATAAAGTAGTATATCATTTACAGTTGAGATGACATCCTCCACATCAGAGCTCCATCCCGGCCCTCTCACTAAGGCAACTTTCCTAATCGAGCATGCCAGGGGTTCTATAGCTAGGGCGAAGAGGAGTGGAGAAAGATGCATCCTTGTATCATGTCCCTACCCCGTGTAAATAGTTCCAAAACCTCTTCATTGACCCGTACTTGTGGTCTAGGGTGTTTGTATAGCAGCAAACCCTAGGATAGAAAGAATGGTTCATACCCCATCTTTTGCAGGATGACCAATAGGAAGGGCCATTCCACTGAATCGAAGGCATTTTTGGCATCAAATGACAGGACAGCTGCTGGTTCTAGTAATTTTCTTGCATGATTAAGTCACCCCTTGGGACATCATAGATTAAGGGCCTGATTTAGGGTTTGGCAGAAGGGTTACTCTGTCACAACCGTGGCAGCCATCCCATTCATCTAGTGCATTATATCCACTGGTACTTGAATCTATTAACAGACATAGTCAGCTGGCAAGGGCTTTCAGGAGTGTTTTATTCTTCACATTCATCAGAGATATGGGTCTATAGGATGTACACTCTTCAGGCTGTGTGCCAGGTTTATACAGCAGTATAATATTCGCCATATACAAGTCTGGTGGCAGACCACCTTGTTTTATGACCTCCAACAACATTTTGTGGATGTACAGTATGATTTTGCTTGATAAACGTTTCCCTATTTCTGCTGGGAATCCTGTGTTTTACAATCTCTATAAAAATAAATATATACCTAATGATTAGTCATCAAAACATTACTTTTCTTATGAAGTAATGTTTGTACCTTAAATACAGTAGTTGTCACACACAACCTTGCAAATGCATGAAATTAATGAAGTTTTCTATTTGAATAAAAGGATTAGCCATCTCAAACCTTCCTACCTTACTTAAATTAATGTAAATCCAGACAGTTTATCCAAGATTGGTAGATCCTGCTGAAACTAACATAATTTGCTCTAATAGTCATTCCCCAACCCACCCGAATTGTAATGGCGCCAAACAGCCTACCATAAGCAAGTAAAGTGCCCCCTCTTCACCCCCTTGCTTGGTAGTAAAAAAACAGAACCGTGGCTCTGGTGTCACTGCATCGGCTCACACCTGCCACCACCCCGTTACCCCCTTCTGTGTATGCCCAAAGCGGTAAGCGGCACACAGGCCTTTACATAAATACATGAATTGTTTATACTCAGAGTTGCTTATTCTGCTATGAGCTCACACAGTAACATCAGAGATAACATCCAGGTGCCATGATTGATGACATCACAGATGATATAATCTGTGACAGCAATGTGCTTAGTGCAGGAACTAGGACACATTGAATTATATGTTCTCCCCACTTACTTGTAGCTCACAGAAGATTTAGCCCTCAGCAATGCCCTTTCCCACCTGGCAGAAAGCTGGAACATATATAAATGGTATGGCCTGCATGTAACAGACAAAAGCCTAAACATACATGTGCAGAGAATACAGTCCATAGTCTTTTGCCATGTATTGTCTGTTGCCTGCCTTTCACAGTGCCCTGAGCAGGCTGCATACACGAACATATGGAATACTTGGATAAATGGTACACAGGGAGACATCCATAATCTGCGTCCTCTAGGTGCACTCATATTGGGCATGTAGAGAATAACCTGTAGCTGTCCCCTATATGTTTCACTATGTGTGGCCTATGGACTTCCAGTGTGCACACTACTTATGGGGCAATGCATATGCAAACATGTTCTCAATTGTTGATGTGTGCAAGGTCACTGGTGATGTCATTGATTATGTCATTTGTGAGGACATTAACAAGGCAGGTATGCTTGTATAAGTTACCATAGCAGGCACATTCCACTAGTGTTTATGGTCTGGCTTGACCGCGCAGCTGTCACCAGACAATTATGTGAGCATCACTAGAGACGGGCAGTGGCTCCGGCCACATGTTGGGAGACAGGAGTACATGTTTTGAGTGGGCAGCAGTTGTGTGCTTCCACCCAAAAAGTGCTTGCCTTCCATCCAGCTGTGATCTTGTTTGTTTATCCAGCTGCCTGAGCATGAACTTCCAGGGGCACAAACATGACACTGTAGTGCTATTGAACTGTGCTAGATAATTGGATAATTTATGGTGTTTTTCTCTGGCAGCACCACAGACAGGAGGGTAGTCTTTAACTTACATGGCTGTTTACCTCTGGCTTGACAGTGCACCTGTCACCTGACCTTTTGACCTACACAAATATTATTCTACAGTTCTTTGCTTTCAACAAATAAATATCTATTTCCATCCTATTTACTTGTAATACTTGACATTACCATACAACATTCCTTTAAAGCAAAACTGATTGGCATTGCCACTGCTTGTTAGGTTTTGCAGTGTAACAACAATGCCATTTAAATGAAGATTTTAGTTTTAAAAAACTTAGAATTTCTTTAACACACCATTTGGTCAAAGTGGCTTCTGGGTAATAGGCGTGCTCTTCGACCATGAACTGAGCTCACAATAGGCCAAGAGCAGGAGCTACGGTCACTGCCTGCATGTACTGACGCAGGACGTGGTCGTTACCACCCACTGTCCAGCATGTACCGAGCATTTGGCCGTAGGTCTTCCTCACACCAGCACTTATTAGAAATCTGATAAATGCTTGTAATTAGAAAAATTAATTGAATCATAATGACGGAAGTGCGATTTCTGCTCAGAAGAGTTACATTTTCCCTCTAAATTCAGGTAAGAGAACATTTCAGTGCAATAAGAGAACATTTCAGTACATTAAGAGAACATTTAGCTACACATAGAGCAAGAACCTCTAGATGAATTAACATCAAAGCTGGCATGAAACAGAGCCTAAGCCAAGGGGAGTGTTTTCATCGTTTGGTATATATCCATCCATCATTTTTGTAAATTACTTCAGGAACCTAATGTGAATGTGTGGTGCCCTGTCCCCTTTCACTGTTAAAGAATGAGAACACTGAACATTACAAGTACCAGATTGTTTACAAAGGCTAGCTGCTATGGCAAATAAAAGCCAAATGGGATTAAATTTAGGAGAGACCTGCCAGAACCTGCAACAATTAAATATAATGAGGTTGTCCAACTCGTCTCTATGTGCACCTTATTTACTGTCTGGTATTAGTCTGAAATCGACTAAAGGAACAGTAACTGGCACCTTCAACACTAAAGAGTATTAATACTCTTCTTCTCTGATGTTTGTCAAAAGCATGAAATGTAATAAAAGATTTCCAGTACTACCTGAGCAGTACTGCTAAAATTACTGAACATTATCATACACTCAGGAGCAAACAATCAGGAGCCCCCACGGACCCCTGCTCGCTGCACATTTTCCACAGATTTGCCATAGCACCCGAGCTACGTTGCACCATCAATGCCACCTCTGAATACGACACATTCCCAGATGACTGGAAACTCGCAGAAGTCAAGCCCCTCCTCAAGAAGCCCTCTGCAGACTCGACGGATCTCAAAAACTACAGACGCATCTCTCTCCTCCCATTAGTGGCCAGAGTCACAGAGCAGATCGTCCACGGCCAGCTCATGAACTTCATGGAAGACAACTCCATCCTCGACTCTTTCCAATCCAGATTCCGCAGCAACCACAGCACCAAGACCGACCTCCTCGCTGCCACAGACAACATCCGCACCCTCCTCGACAAAGGCCACACGGCGGGCTTCATCTTACTGGACCTGTCTGCATCCTACGATACCATCTCCCCCGCACTCTCACCGCCAGACTCCACGACGACGATATACACGGAACTGCCCTCGACTGGATCCGCTCCTTCCTCACTGGCTCAACCCATAGAATCAGACTCTCACCCTTCCTCTCCGAACCCACAGAGATCAACTGCGGAGTACCCCAAGGATTGTCGCTCTGCCCCATGCTCTTCAACATCTACATGGCTCCCCTCACCACCATTGTCAGACAGCATGGACTCAGCATTGTATCTTACGTTGACACCCAGCTCATCCTCTACCTCACGAGGCTACCTGACACCACGAAACTCAGCTTCCAGGAAGGAATGAGAGACTATGCATCTTAGATGAGCAGCAGCTGTCTGAAGCTCAGCTTGGAGAAGACTACGACGACACCTTCACCGCCGCCGAGTATGTCCACTTCCAGATACACACCGACCCAAAGACGACCCTCAGAGGCACCCTCGTCTACAGCCCCCCCGGACCACGTGCACAATTCAGCGACGACATCACGGACTTCATCAGCCCGCACGCCCTCCGCTCCGCTGACTACATCCTCCTAGGTGACCTCAACTTCCACCTGGAGAACAACAAGGACCGCAACACCGCCGCCCTGCTGGACAACCTCGCCAACCTCAGACTCAAGCAACTGGTCAACACCCCCACTCACTACGCAGGCCACACGCTCGACCCCGTCTTCTCATCCAGCAAGCACATCACCTTCAGCCACTCCACCGGACTTCACTGGACCGACCACAGCTGCGTCCACTTCAGCTTCAGAAGAACCACGACCCACCGCCACCCGCAACAGGTTCCTCACAGGAGCTGGAGCAAGATCACCACCGACCAGCTCACCACCTGCCTCAGCCAGAACCCACCCGCCAGCACAACGGACCACAACGAAGCAGCCCGCAACTTCACGCAGTGGCTGACCGCCTGCGCCGACGACCTCGCACCACTGAAGAACCCTCCTAGCAGACCCAGAAGCAAAAAGGCCTCCTGGTTCACCGAAGAACTCAAGGACTCCAAGAAGAACTGCCGCACCCTCGAGAAAGCCTTGCTCCTCGACCAGACCACAGACAACATGACCGCCCTCAAAGCCGCCACCCGCAAGCACCACCAGCTCATCCGCACCACCAAGAAGAAATCTCTGAAAGAACGACGGGACAACAACGCCCACGACAGCAAGGAGCTCTTCAGCATCGTCAAGGAGTTCTCCAACCCCAGCACCGGCAACAACGACATCACTCCTTCACAGGATCTCGGCGACTCTCTCGCCCTGTTCTTCCACCGCAAGATCGCCGACATCCACAACAGATTTGACGCACCACCCACGCACCCAACCGTCGAACCAACGCCCCCCACCGCCACCCTCCGCAACTGGACCATGGTGACCACCGAAGACAAAGCCCGCACGATGAACACTGTCCACTCCGGATCTCCAACCGACCCCTGCCCTAACCACATCTTCAACAAGGCCGACTCCATCATCGCACCCCAACTCCGGGACGTCATCAACATCTCCTTCAACACCGCCACTTTCCCGGAGAGCTGGAAGCATGCCGAGCTCAACGCCCTACTGAAGAAACCAACAGCGGACCCCACCGACCTCAAGAACGTCCGCCCCATCTCACTCCTCCCTTTTCCTGCCAAAGTCATCGAGAAGACCGTCAACAGACAGCTTGCAGCCTTCCTCGAGACGAACGGATCCCTCGACCCCTCGCAGTCCGGTTTCCGAGCCAACCACAGCACGGAGACCGCCCTCATCGCAGCCACCGATGACATCCGAGCCCTGCTCGACAACGGGGAACAGCAGCCCTCATCCTCCTGGACCTCTCTGCAGCGTTCGACACCGTCTGCCACCGCACTCTAGTCCAACGCCTCAGCAACATCGGGATCCAAGAGAAGGCTCTGGAGTGGATCATCTCGTTCCTCGCCGGAAGAACACAGAGAGTCCGCCTCCCCCCGTTCCGATCCGAGGCCACCAAAGTCATCTGCGGAGTACCACAAGGATCATCACTCAGCCCCACCCTCTTCAACGTCTACATGAGACCTCTCACCACCATCGCACGCCAGCACAACCTCAACATCATCTCCTACGCCGACGACACCCAACTGATCCTCTCCCTCACCAGAGACCCCGCCACCGCCAGAACGAGCCTGCACGAAGGGATGAAAAACGTCGCTGAATGGATGAAGAACAGCTGCCTGAAACTGAACTCAGACAAGACGGAAGTCCTCATCCTGGGACCATCGCCCTCCGCCTGGGACGACTCCTGGTGGCCCCCCACCCTGGGCGCCGCCCCCAAGCCGACAGACCACGCACGCAACCTGGGCTTCATCCTGGACTCTTCCCTCTCGATGACCAGACAAGTCAACGCCGTCTCCTCATCGTGCTTCAACACCCTGCGCATGCTCCGAAAGATCTTCCGATGGATCCCGACCCAAACCAGGAAGACGGTCACCCAGGCCCTCGTCACCAGCCGACTGGACTACGGGAACACCCTCTACGCGGGAACCACAGCCAAACTACAGAAAAGACTCCAGCGCATACAGAACGCCTCCGCCCGACTCATCCTGGACATCCCCCGACGCAGCCACATCTCCGGCCACCTGAGGGACCTGCACTGGCTCCCCGTCAGCAAAAGGATCACGTTCAGGCTCCTCACCCACGCACACAAGTCTCTCCACGACCTGGGCCCCAAGTACCTCAACGACCGCCTGACCTTCTACACGCCCACCCGTCAGCTACGTTCTACAAGCCTCGCCCTCGCCGCCGTACCATGCATCCGAAGGGCCACCGCCGGAGGAAGATCCTTCTCCTACCTGGCAGCCAAGACATGGAACTCCCTCCCCACCCACCTCCGGCGGACACAGGACCATCTCGCCTTCAGGAAACAACTCAAGACCTGGCTATTCGAGCAGTAGCGGACCCCTCCCCCAAAGCGCCTTGAGACCCTTCCGGGTGAGTAGCGCGCTATACAAATGTTATGATTGATTGATTGATTGATTGATTGAAGTCCTCGTCCTCAGACCCACCCCCTCAGCATGGGACAACACCTGGTGGCCCTCGGCAGCCGCTCTACTCCCACGGACCACGGCCGGAACCTCGGCATGATACTTGACTCCTCCCTCACTATGACCCGACAGATCAACGCCATCTCCTCCTCCTGCTTCACCACCCTCTGCATCCTTCACAAGACTTTCAAGTGGATCCCGCCCGAATCCAGAAACACCGTCACCCAGGGACTCATAACCAGCAAACTGGACTACAGTAACGCCCTCTAAGCCGGAATCAACAAATCCCTGCTCTAGAAACTCCAGACCCTCCAGAACACCGCTGCCAGGCTCATCCTCAGCACCCTATGACACAAACACATCCCCAGCACTTATGAGACATCTACTGGCTCTACTGGCTCCCCATTGAGAAGAGAGTCAACCTTCTCCTACATCGCGGCAAAGACCTGGAACTAATTCCCGCTCAACATCAGATGTTCCCCTACTCTTCACACCTTCAGGAAAAGCCTCAAGACCTGGCTCTTTGGCTGACTCGGAGCTGCACGAACTCCCTCCACCCCACCTCCACACCCGCAGCGCCTTGAAACCCTCATGGGTGGGTAGCGCGCTTCACAAATCCCTGATTGATTGATTGATTTATTGGTTTCATGGTGACTGCTTGGCACCATGCCCCGGGTTTGAAACGGGATTAATATTGAGAATATGGAATACTGCAATTACCAGACGAGCTTGCGGACCTGGCATCTGGCCACATAAAAGATACGTTACAACAGGTTAAAGAGTGAGCTTCTAGAACCTGCTATAACTACAACTAAAAACTAAGAAGTAGACAAGAGAGTAGCCATAAGATGATGGTCCACGCCAACTAATTAACAGTCTGTGAATAACATTTTGAAAAGGATCCACTGTATGTGTATATTTTCTTTTTCAAGAACCGTGTGCTGGTTTAGCATTTGTAGCCCCTTCACAACTAGATGTGTTAGAAAGTGAAAATAACTAGATAATAATAAACAAGGTAGGCCGCATGTTTTGCGCAATATTCAGCATACTTTGCTTTTCAATGCTGCATTTTCTTGCCACACCATTGAGTCGACCCTGCGGCTGCCTCCCAGTCTGGGTCTTCATTGAGCATCATTCCAAGGGCCCTGGTCCAAGTGCAGAAGAAGGCATATTTCAGGGCATTGAATGAGTGACAGGAGGACATCTGCTGAGAGCAGGGAGAGCCTTTGCTTATGTGCTGCTTCAAAAGACCAAGCATGAGAAGCATGAAAGCACCACATACAACATTGTAACCATAAGGGTAGAAAAGCAGGCAAGCAGACACGTGTTCTGTGCATTCACAGGTTTACAGTGTGTTCACGGGGTGAATGATGTGTGAGCATGAGGCTGCAGGGGGAAAGCAGTGCTATGGAGAAATCCTCTCAACCTCCAATGGGTGCCTGATGCACGGTCGATGAAATGCGCATGTTGACAGCTTCGAATAACACACCAGTGTGCTATGTAACACTTCAGGAGAGCATGGCAAGAATGTACCTGTTATATCCTCGCCGACAGGTTTATTTGCCGCTCTCCTCTGCACTTCTATTTTTTGCTGTCACCTTATAACACATGGGGAGCTATAATAAGTGTATAAAAGCCAGCTTTATTACGTGACAAGAAGTGCTCATAAGGTGGGGCTTAATGGTCAGTGGAAAAGGAGAGGGACAGAGATTGGTTGGGGTACGAAGTGAGATAAAACACAATATTTGGTAAACTAGCAAACATCTTTAAAGACTTTCAAGGCAGAGAAACAGTGTGTGTGTGCGTTTTTGTCTCTGTGTATATATAAAAATTCCTGGTGAATTTCGACAGACAACTCACCATACCCCACTGAAAGCAGCTGTACCAACTATTTACCTGAAAATATATTTATTGGGGGTGGGGGTGTAACACCCATAAAATGCCATCATGTTTTCAAGAAAACAAGTAGAACCCTTGGCTGCCATCTTGGATTCCTGCCCTGTGTCAAGCTCCTCCCCCGAGATCGAGTCCAAAGATCAGGGCTAGATCCATCACCGTTATTTAGCTCACTGCCCCATCCCAGCTCAGAACCTGGCTATATGCAAATGAGTCTGTCCCTGGCCCAGTGCATCATGGGAACAGGGCAGACCAAACTACCAAGCCAATTCTTCACCAGAAAGGAGACAAGCTACCGGGGACCGGTTTCTGGCATTTCAGCCTCGTCGGCCCGGCTTGCTTCAATCCTGATGGAGCAGTGAGCAAGGGACTCATGTCTGAGTATACCCTGCCACACCTATAGTGGCCAAAAACGATTCAGAAAAGGGGGTGGTGATGAAAAGAGTGTCTGAATTAAGCAGACCACTCTTACCCAGTCCAAAGATCAGGGCTTGATCCATCACCGTTATTTAGCGCACTGCCCCATCCCAGCTCAGAAAGCTGAATCATTTTGTCCACCATAAGCGTGGAAGGGTATACTCAGATGTGAGTCCCTTGCTCATTGCACCATCAGGATTCAAGCAAGCCGGGCCGACGACGCCTGAAATGGCAGAAACCGGTCCCCGGAAGCTTGTTTCCTTCCCAGTACAAGAATTGGCTTGGTAGTTTGGTTTGCCCTGTTCCCATCATGCACTGGGACAGGAACAGACTAATTTGCATATAGCCAAGTTCTGAGCTGGGATGGTGCAGTGAGCTAAAAAACGGTGATGGATCAAGCCCTGATCTTTGGACTGGTAAGAGTGGTCTGCTTAATTCAGGCACTCTGTTCATCACCACCCCCTTTTCTGAATCATTTTGTCCACCATAAGCGTGGAAGGGTATACTCAGATGTGAGTCCCTTGCTCATTGCACCATCAGGATTCAAGCAAGCCAGGCCGACGACGCCTGAAATGGCAGAAACCGGTCCCCGGAAGCTTGTTTCCTTCCCAGTACAAGAATTGGCTTGGTAGTTTGGTTTGCCCTGTTCCCATCATGCACTGGGACAGGAACAGACTAATTTGCATATAGCCAAGTTCTGAGCTGGGATGGTGCAGTGAGCTAAAAAACGGTGATGGATCAAGCCCTGATCTTTGGACTGGGTAAGAGTGGTCTGCTTAATTCAGGCACTCTGTTCATCACCACCCCCTTTTCTGAATCATTTTGTCCACCATAAGCGTGGAAGGGTATACTCAGATGTGAGTCCCTTGCTCATTGCACCATCAGGATTCAAGCAAGCCGGGCCGACGACGCCTGAAATGGCAGAAACCGGTCCCCGGAAGCTTGTTTCCTTCCCAGTACAAGAATTGGCTTGGTAGTTTGGTTTGCCCTGTTCCCATCATGCACTGGGACAGGAACAGACTAATTTGCATATAGCCAAGTTCTGAGCTGGGATGGTGCAGTGAGCTAAAAAACGGTGATGGATCAAGCCCTGATCTTTGGACTGGGTAAGAGTGGTCTGCTTAATTCAGGCACTCTGTTCATCACCACCCCCTTTTCTGAATCAGCAAGACTGGTCCTCAACCTGCAAAGCTACTGCCATATCTACCAGCACCTGCGCACACTCTACTGGCTCCCCATCGAAGCTAGAGTCACCTTCAAGATGCTAACCCTCGCTCACAAGGCCCTCCACGACACCGGACCAGAATACCTGAACAGCCAACTCAAATTCCACGCACCCCAAAGGACCCTACAATCAGCCCAGCTCTCCTACGCCGTGGTCCCCCACACCAGAAAGACCAGATCTGAGGCTACACCTTCTCCTTCCACGCGGCCAGTGCCTGGAACGACCTTCCGCTCCACCTCAGACAGATAACATCGCTCCCCATCTTCACAAGAAACCTCAAAACCTGGCTCTTTGACAGACCCCCTTCTTGATGGACTGGAACCTGCGAACCCCCCCCCCCCACACCCATGGCTCCTTGAGACCCTTACGGGTGAGTAGTCGTGCTTCACAAACACCTGATTTGATTTGATTTGATCCCAGATTTACTTAGGAGGTTCCCTAATGGTTCTAAGTAGAGATTAAACAAAGTGGATGCAAGGATAGAGCCTTGAGGGACGCCTTCACCTACCACCAATGGAGACGGAAGACTGTTCGTATCTTGATCATTTAGGATCTGTTCGAGAGGAATGAGGCAAACCATTTAAGCACTGTGCCTCCCAAGCCCATTCTCTGTTGAAGAGGTTGTTATGATTAACAGTGTCAAAGGCTTCAGAGAGGTCTAGAAGAATCAGAAGACACGATTCCCCAGAGTGCAGTATATGCAGCGCATCATCATTAACTTGCAGTAGGGCTGTTTCAGTGCTGCTATTTTGAATGAAGCCAGACTGGAAAATGTCAAGAAGATTATTGTCCATAATATGCAGGGAAAGTTGTTTAGCAACACATTTTCTGTGATTTTCTAAAGAAAAGGGAGTTTGGTGATGGGGCGGAAGTTGTTGAGGTTGTTGGCATCAGCAGAGGTTTTTTTTTGAAGAGGGGTAACCTGTCCTGTTTTGAGGGCAACAGGGAGGGAGCCTTGACTGAGGATGAGATTAACTAGCCTGGTCCAGTAGGAGAGAGTATGGGTGTAGAAATCAATGGGGATGTTACGAAGGATGGGGTCAGAAGAATGGTTGGAGGGTTTGGTTTCGCGGATGCATTTGATGAGGTCATCTTTTGAGATGCGTCAAAATTCTGCCAAGTGACTAAGGATTTTCGCTACTCAGTGAGGGTGGGGTGGGTGACCTGATTCCCCAGTGATTTGACCTTTTCATCAAAGAATATAGCACATTATCCTGCTTTCTTTGTAGAATCCTCAGGCTTGATGGTTAGGGGAGAGCAGTTTGGGTTTTTGTTGAGGTCAAAAAGTTTTTTGGGTCTGTTTTTGGCTGTGTCAAGGAGGGATCTGAAATGTGATGCTTTTTCATGGAAGATGTGATTGTGGTATTTTGATCTTGCTGAACGTAAAAGAGAGAGATTGGAGGTGGATGGAGTTTGTCTCCAATGTTTCTCCAAAATTCTATTTAATCATTGAGAGCTTTATTTAACCAAGGTGCTGAAGGGGTGGGTCTTTTCCTTTTGCTTTGGAGTGGAGCAACATTATCGATTTCGACTGCAAGGACTGAGAGGCAATGGGAGGTGAGATTGTTGACATCCACGTTCCGGTCTAGTCTAGGAAGTGAATGCATTGCAGAATCACACTGAGTGTCCAGATCAATGTTTTCAGTGTTGCAGAACCAGGTAGAAGCCCTTTTAGGTTGGCAGAGAGTTATCACGTGCGATAGGTGAAAACGGAAGGGAACGAGGAAGTGGTCTGACCAGTCTACATGGATGGGTGAGCAATAGTAAGACGGTCAGCTTTTGATATAACAAGGTCTAGAATTGAGCCCTTGGAGTGTGTAATTTCCAAGCAATGTTGGAAAAGATCATTGGCTCAGAGAAAGGTGGCAGGCTTGTTGGCAGCTGAGTCTTCCAAAGAGCCCCAGTGGAGATTGAAGTCACCCAGGAAGATCTGTCTGTCACTTTGAGAATATTGTTCACTGATGAAGTCGGTGAGTTCCTCCAAAAAGGAAGAGCAGTTAGCGGGTGGGTGGTAGATGGCATGGAATCTGAAGGGTGTTAATTGCCTGGATCACTTCACAGAAGGGCATGCGTATACAATGCTTCTATGAGGGGTGCAGGGGTCGAGGGGTGCTCTTTTCTAAGGATCCCCTCCCGAATTGATTCCCCGCTCGGTGGTCCTTGCTTTGCTCTCCTCCCCCTTACAGAACCCCAAGGAGACCTTAGTTTGTAGGGACCGTAGGCCGTTGGCCAAACTTCACATGCAATGCTAGCGAAAGTTAATTCAGATAATACATTGGGCTTTGGCGCCCGAGGACAGTCACAAGCCTCCAGGGCCCCACAGTCCCCTCAGTCGGAGGAGGCTCGCTGATCTGTAAACTGAAGATGCCGCAGCGGTGTCCGTCTCTCACTGGTCCCCGGGGAGGAGGGGGCGCCATCTCCCCAGGCCCTCGCAGCAGCGGACTTATTCATCCACATGAATCGAGTCAGAAAGAATACGAGGGAACTGCTTTCAGCGTCCTTGAAGGAATTAAAGATACCAACAGGTGGCGCTCTAGCATGGAACTGGAGAGTTATCTATGTAGGACAGGCTGCAGGTCGGCGCTGTCAGAGCTGAGGGTGCATGGACGCTGAGAATTATAATTGCATTTATACAGCGCCTATTACCACTGGCGAGGCGCTGCAGCGCTTTTCGGCAGGTTGCACGCTACTCTGGAACCCAAAAAGCCCAGGATGAGTGGTGAATTAGTTTAGGGTAATATGAAAGTAATTTGAAGCTCTAAAAGCATCTGGCATGCGGAAAAGAGAGGGGATACCAACCCGGTGGTGCTTGAACAGTATTTAGAGCGGGGATGATGGCCATCACTCTAGTGCCTTGACTGTCCTTTCCATGCTGATGAGCTATCCATATCTGTACTCTGCTCTGTAAACCACCATCGCCTATAGATGTGTGTTAGAAAAGCTCAGGAATGCTGTGACATTCTCTTTTCACCTGTACTCCAACCAGAGCGCCACGAGCTAAAATCACAAAATACCATAAACATGCAGTAAGAGGAAGGAACAGTAAACACATGTTTCTTTTAAAAGAATCAGCAGCATTTGGTCTAACAGAGTGGCTGCCTATCAGTCTGTGCTTGAACACAGGCCTCTTCCTTGTTAATTCTCCATCTGGCCTCCAGCAAGGATTTTAGGGGGTGCTGCAGCATCCTTCACACCCCCACAGTGCCACTGGGAATGCCAAAGATGTGTAAGCACAGGAGCCATTATACCCGAACTTATGCAGTGGATTGAGTTGAGGAGGGGCTGACAGGTCAGCCATAGGAGGCGGGGCTAACACTTCAAACAATGGGGCGGAGCTATCCCTGGAGCCAATACAAGAAAACAGAGGGACACATTTCACATTTCAAAATATTGATCAGACCTGTAAATATGTTTCAGTTAACCAAGAAATGGCATGGCAGAGCTGCAGGTCTGGGTTTAAGGTGCTCTGTCAGAGCTACGTATAGTACAGTGGAGTAGCAGAGTATTCTGCCCATCAGGGCCAAGGAGCCTTGGTTGGCCCCCTGTGCGAAGTATAGGAAAGAAATGTCAGGCAAACCCTAGCTGCAGGTCAGGATGACGTGCTTTGATGTAAATATGTGAGGG
Source organism: Lissotriton helveticus (assembly GCF_964261635.1). Lineage (NCBI taxonomy): Eukaryota > Metazoa > Chordata > Amphibia > Caudata > Salamandridae > Lissotriton > Lissotriton helveticus. The sequence continues at coordinate 246,217,317 of NC_136062.1, read as the reverse complement.
TTAAAGAAATGACAGACCTAAGGGTAGTCTATTGGCATCAGACCTAAGGATGGCCTATTGGCATCAGACATAAGGATGATCTATTGGCATCAGACCTCAGGATGGTTTATTGGCATCAGACCTAAGGATGGTCTATTGGCATCAGACCTAAGGGTGGTCTATTGGCATCAGACCTAAGGGTGGTCTATTGGCATCAGACCTAAGGGTGGTCTATTGGCATCAGACATAAGGATGCTCTATTGGCATCAGACCTAAGGATGGTCTATTGGCATCTGACCTAAGGGTGGTCTATTGGCATCAGACCTAAGGATGACCTATTGGCATCAGACCTATGGATGGTCTATTGGCATCTGACCTAAGGATGGTCTATTGGCATCAGACCTAAGGATGGTCTATTGGCATCAGACCTAAGGATGGTCTATTGGCATCAGACCTAAGGATGGTCTATTGGCATCTGACCTAAGGGTGGTCTATTGGCATCAGACCTAAGGATGGCCTATTGGCATCAGACCCAAGGATGGTCTATTGGCATCAGACTTAAGGATGGTCTATTGGACACAGACCTAAGGATGGTCTATTGGCATCAGACATAAGGATGGCCTATTGGCATCAGACCTAAGGATGGTCTATTGGCATCAGACCTAAGGATGGTCTATTGGCATCTGACCTAAGGATGGTCTATTGGCATCAGACCTAAGGATGGTCTATTGGCATCAGACATAAGGATGGCCTATTGGCATCAGACCTAAGGATGGTCTATTGGCATCAGACCTAAGGGTGGTCTATTGGCATCAGACCCAAGGGTGGTCTATTGGCATCAGACATAAGGATGGTCTATTGGCATCAGACCTAAGGGTGGTCTATTGGCATCAGACCTAAGGATGGTCTATTGGCATCAGACCTAAGGATGACCTATTGGCATCAGACCTAAGGGTGGTCTATTGGCATCTGACCTAAGGATGGTCTATTGGCATCTGACCTAAGGATGGTCTATTGGCATCAGACCTAAGGATGACCTATTGGCATCAGACCTAAGGATGGTCTATTGGCATCAGACCTAAGGATGGCCTATTGGCATCTGACCTAAGGATGGTCTATTGGTATCAGACCTAAGGATGGTCTATTGGCATCAGACCTAAGGATGGCCTATTGGCATCAGACATAAGGATGGTCTATTGGCATCAGAACTAAGGATGGTCTATTGGCATCAGACATAAGGATGGTCTATTGGCATCAGACCTAGTCTATTGGCTTCAGACATAACGATGGTCTATTAGCATCAGACCTAAGGGTGGTCTATTGGCATCAGACCTAAGGATGGTCTATTGGCATCAGACCTAAGGATGGTCTATTGGCATCAGACCTAAGGATGGGCTATTGGCATCAGACCTAAGGATGGTCTATTGGCATCTGACCTAGGGATGGTCTATTGGCATCAGACCTAAGGATGACCTATTGGCATCAGACCTAAGGACGGTCTATTGGCATCAGACCTAAGGATGGTTTATTGGTATCAGACCTAAGGATGGTCTATTGGCATCAGACCTAAGGATGACCTATTGGCATCAGACCTAAGGATGGTCTATTGGCATCAGACCTAAGGATGGTCTATTGGCATCAGACCTAAGGATGGTCTATTGGCATCAATCCTAAGGATGGCCTTTTGGCATCAGACCTACGAATGGTCTATTGGCCTCAGACATAAGGATGGTCTATTGGCATCAGACCTAAGGGTGGGCTATTGGCATCAGACCTAAGGATGACCTATTGGCATCAGACCTAAGGATGGTCTATTGGCATCAGACCTAAGGATGGTCTATTGGCATCTGACCTAAGAATGGTCTATTGGCATCAGACCTAAGGATGGTCTATTGGCATCAGACCTAAGGATGGTCTATTGGCATCAGACCTAAGGATGACCTATTGGCATCAGACCTAAGGATGGTCTATTGGCATCAGACCTAAGGATGGTCTATTGGCATCTGACCTAAGGATGGCCTATTGGCATCAGACCTAAGGATGGTCTATTGGCATCAGACCTAAGGATGGCCTATTGGCATCAGACCTAAGGATGTCCTATTGGCATCAGACCTAAGGATGACCTAGTGGCATCAGACCTAAGGATGGTTGGCATCAGACCTAAGGATGGTCTATTGGCATCAGACCTAAAGATGGCCTATTGGCATCAGACCTAAGGATGGTCTATTGGCATCAGACCTAAGGATGGTCTATTGGCATCAGACCTAAGCATGGTCTATTGGCATCAATCCTAAGGATGGCCTATTGGCATCAGACCTAAGAATGGTCTATTGGCATCAGACCTAAGGATGGTCTATTGGCATCAGACCTAAGGGTGGTCTATTGGCATCAGACCTAAGGATGACCTATTGGCATCAGACCTAAGGATGGTCTATTGGCATCAGACCTAAGGATGGTCTATTGGCATCTGAGCTAAGGATGGTCTATTGGCATCAGACCTAAGGATGGTCTATTGGCATCAGACCTAAGGGTGGTCTATTGGCATCAGACCTAAGGATGGTCTATTGGCATCAGACCTAAGGATGACCTATTGGCATCAGACCTAAGGATGGCCTGTTGGCATCAGACCCAAGGATGGTCTATTGGCATCAGACCTAAGGATGGTGTATTGGCATCAGACCTAAGGATGGTCTATTGGCATCAGACATAAGGATGGCATATTGGCATCAGACCTAAGGATGGTCTATTGGCATCAGACCTAAGGATGGCCTATTGGCATCTGACCTATGGATGGTCTATTGGCATCAGACCTAAGGATGGTGTATTGGCATCAGACCTAAGGATGGTCTATTGGCATCAGACCTAAGGATGGTCTATTGGCATCAGACCTTAGGATGGTCTATTGGCATCAGACATAAGGATGGCCTATTGGCATCAGACCTAAGGATGGTCTATTGGCATCCGACCTAAGGATGGTCTATTGGCATCAGACCTAAAGATGGCCTATTGGCATCAGACCTAAGGATGGTCTATTGGCATCAGACCTAAGGATGGTCTATTGGCATCAGACCTAAGGATGGTCTATTGGCATCAGAAATAAGGATGGCCTATTGGCATCAGACCTAAGGATGGTCTATTGGCATCAGACCTAAGGATGGTCTATTGGCATCTGACCTAAGGATGGTCTATTGGCATCAGACCTAAGGATGACCTATTGGCATCAGACCTAAGGATGGCCTATTGGCATAAGACCTAAGGATGGCCTATTGGCATCAGACCTAAGGATGGTCTATTGGCATCAGACCTAAGGGTGGTCTATTGGCATCAGACCTAAGGGTGGTCTATTGGCATCGGACCTAAGGATGACCTATTGGCATCAGACCTAAGGGTGGTGTATTGGCATCTGACCTAAGGATGGTCTATTGGTATCAGACCTAAGGATGGTCTATTGGCATCAGACCTAAGGATGGCCTATTAGCATCAGACATAAGGATGGTCTATTGGCATCAGAACTAAGGATGGTCTATTCGCATCAGACATAAGGATGGTCTATTGGCATCAGACCTAGTCTATTGGCATCAGACATAAGGATGGTCTATTAGCATCAGACCTAAGGGTGGTCTATTGGCATCAGACCTAAGGATGGTCTATTGGCATCAGACCTAAGGATGGTCTATTGGCATCAGACCTAAGGATGACCTATTGGCATCAGACCTAAGGATGGGCTATTGGCATCAGACCTAAGGATGGTCTATTGGCATCTGACCTAAGGATGGTCTATTGGCATCAGACCTAAGGATGACCTATTGGCATCAGACCTAAGGGCGGTCTATTGGCATCAGACCTAAGGATGGTCTATTGGTATCAGACCTAAGGATGGTCTATTGGCATCAGACCTAAGGATGGTCTATTGGCATCAGACCTAAGGATGGTCTATTGGCATCAGACCTAAGGATGGTCTATTGGCATCAATCCTAAGGATGGCCTATTGGCATCAGACCTAAGAATGGTCTATTGGCATCAGACATAAGGGTGGTCTATTGGCATCAGATCTAAGGATGACCTATTGGCATCAGACCTAAGGATGACCTCTTGGCATCAGACCTAAGGATGGTCTATTGGCATCTGACCTAAGGATGGTCTATTGGCATCAGACCTAAGGATGGTCTATTGGCATCAGACCTAAGGGTGGTCTATTGGCATCAGACCTAAGGATGGTCTATTGGCATCAGACCTAAGGATGACCTATTGGCATCAGACCTAAGAATGACCTATTGGCATCAGACCTAAGGATGGTCTATTGGCATCAGACCTAAGGATGGTCTATTGGCATCTGACCTAAGGATGGTCTATTGGCATCAGACCTAAGGATGGTCTATTGGCATCAGACCTAAGGGTGGTCTATTGGCATCAGACCTAAGGATGGTCTATTGGCATCAGACCTAAGGATGACCTATTGGCATCAGACCTAAGGATGGTCTATTGGCATCAGACCTCAGAATGGTCTATTGGCATCTGACCTAAGGATGGCCTATTGGCATCAGACCTAAGGATGGTCTATTGGCATCAGACCTAAGGATGGCCTATTGGCATCAGACCTAAGGATGGCCTATTGGCATCAGACCTAAGGATGACCTATTGGCATCAGACCTAAGGATGGTTGGCATCAGACCTAAGAATGGTCTATTGGCATCAGGCCTAAAGATGGCCTATTGGCATCAGACCTAAGGATGGTCTATTGGCATCAGACCTAAGGATGGTCTATTGGCATCAGACCTAAGCATGGTCTATTGGCATCAATCCTAAGGATGGCCTATTGGCATCAGACCTAAGAATGGTCTATTGGCATCAGACCTAAGGATGGTCTATTGGCATCAGACCTAAGGGTGGTCTATTGGCATCAGACCTAAGGATGACCTATTGGCATCAGACCTAAGGATGGTCTATTGGCATCAGACCTAAGGATGGTCTATTGGCATCTGAGCTAAGGATGGTCTATTGGCATCCGACCTAAGGATGGTCTATTGGCATCAGACCTAAGGGTGGTCTATTGGCATCAGACCTAAGGATGGTCTATTGGCATCAGACCTAAGGATGACCTATTGGCATCAGACCTAAGGATGGCCTGTTGGCATCAGACCCAAGGATGGTCTATTGGCATCAGACCTAAGGATGGTGTATTGGCATCAGACCTAAGGATGGTCTATTGGCATCAGACATAAGGATGGCATATTGGCATCAGACCTAAGGATGGTCTATTGGCATCAGACCTAAGGATGGCCTATTGGCATCTGACCTACGGATGGTCTATTGGCATCAGACCTAAGGATGGTGTATTGGCATCAGACCTAAGGATGGTCTATTGGCATCAGACCTAAGGATGGTCTATTGGCATCAGACCTTAGGATGGTCTATTGGCATCAGACATAAGGATGGCCTATTGGCATCAGACCTAAGGATGGTCTATTGGCATCAGACCTAAGGATGGTCTATTGGCATCAGACCTAAAGATGGCCTATTGGCATCAGACCTAAGGATGGTCTATTGGCATCAGACCTAAGGATGGTCTATTGGCATCAGACCTAAGGATGGTCTATTGGCATCAGAAATAAGGATGGCCTATTGGCATCAGACCTAAGGATGGTCTATTGGCATCAGACCTAAGGATGGTCTATTGGCATCTGACCTAAGGATGGTCTATTGGCATCAGACCTAAGGATGACCTATTGGCATCAGACCTAAGGATGGCCTATTGGCATCAGACCTAAGGATGGTCTATTGGCATCAGACCTAAGGATGGTCTATTGGCATCAGACCTAAGGATGGCCTATTGGCATCAGACCTAAGGATGGTCTATTGGCATCAGACCTAAGGGTGGTCTATTGGCATCAGACCTAAGGGTGGTCTATTGGCATCGGACCTAAGGATGACCTATTGGCATCAGACCTAAGGGTGGTGTATTGGCATCTGACCTAAGGATGGTCTATTGGTATCAGACCTAAGGATGGTCTATTGGCATCAGACCTAAGGATGGCCTATTAGCATCAGACATAAGGATGGTCTATTGGCATCAGAACTAAGGATGGTCTATTCGCATCAGACATAAGGATGGTCTATTGGCATCAGACCTAGTCTATTGGCATCAGACATAAGGATGGTCTATTAGCATCAGACCTAAGGGTGGTCTATTGGCATCAGACCTAAGGATGGTCTATTGGCATCAGACCTAAGGATGGTCTATTGGCATCAGACCTAAGGATGACCTATTGGCATCAGACCTAAGGATGGGCTATTGGCATCAGACCTAAGGATGGTCTATTGGCATCTGACCTAAGGATGGTCTATTGGCATCAGACCTAAGGATGACCTATTGGCATCAGACCTAAGGGCGGTCTATTGGCATCAGACCTAAGGATGGTCTATTGGTATCAGACCTAAGGATGGTCTATTGGCATCAGACCTAAGGATGGTCTATTGGCATCAGACCTAAGGATGGTCTATTGGCATCAGACCTAAGGATGGTCTATTGGCATCAGACCTAAGAATGGTCTATTGGCATCAGACATAAGGGTGGTCTATTGGCATCAGATCTAAGGATGACCTATTGGCATCAGACCTAAGGATGACCTCTTGGCATCAGACCTAAGGATGGTCTATTGGCATCTGACCTAAGGATGGTCTATTGGCATCAGACCTAAGGATGGTCTATTGGCATCAGACCTAAGGGTGGTCTATTGGCATCAGACCTAAGGATGGTCTATTGGCATCAGACCTAAGGATGACCTATTGGCATCAGACCTAAGGATGACCTATTGGCATCAGACCTAAGGATGGTCTATTGGCATCAGACCTAAGGATGGTCTATTGGCATCTGACCTAAGGATGGTCTATTGGCATCAGACCTAAGGATGGTCTATTGGCATCAGACCTAAGGGTGGTCTATTGGCATCAGACCTAAGGATGGTCTATTGGCATCAGACCTAAGGATGACCTATTGGCATCAGACCTAAGGATGGTCTATTGGCATCAGACCTCAGAATGGTCTATTGGCATCTGACCTAAGGATGGCCTATTGGCATCAGACCTAAGGATGGTCTATTGGCATCAGACCTAAGGATGGCCTATTGGCATCAGACCTAAGGATGGCCTATTGGCATCAGACCTAAGGATGACCTATTGGCATCAGACCTAAGGATGGTTGGCATCAGACCTAAGAATGGTCTATTGGCATCAGGCCTAAAGATGGCCTATTGGCATCAGACCTAAGGATGGTCTATTGGCATCAGACCTAAGGATGGTCTATTGGCATCAGACCTAAGGATGGCCCATTGGCATCATGAGCTGTAGACTTACTACAGGTCACAACTCTGTCGACGAGGTAGGACGAGAAGAAGGGTCCCTTGCCAGCAGAGTGGCCAGGGCTGCCCTCTGTAGTAGTGCAGGCCTTAGCTGAGTCACTCATGAGTCCATTTTGCAGTGGGCATTGTTATTAATATTAATGTATATATGGCTGCCCCTAAATGGAGACCGAGTAAAGTAGCATGTACACATGCTGATACCCACAATACACTACTGCACTGAGGCATTTATCTGGCAAGCATATTGGACACAGGGGGAGCTCACGAGCTGTATAATGCCAAGGTCATTTTATAATCAAGATGCCCTGTCCCACGCGCGCTGTGACACACGTAAATGGCTGTACCAGGCGCAGAGTGGGATAGAGCCCCCTATCACACTAAATACACTGTTCACAGTGCAGGAGTAAACACTCACCTGCACTGTGAACAGCGCAATAGAGGAAAGCGAACCAGCCAGCCTGCCTTTGGCTTTAGGTGAAGATCCAGTTTCACGTTTAAAGGGGGGAAAGACAGGGCTTTAAGTGGGATGAAAAAACTATGGGGTCTCTCAAAGGGGCGTGACTTACAAACTTAAGCTAAAAATCAGTGCTTAGCACAGTGTGCCGCCCGACTTGTATGTTGCTGTTTCTGTCATTGCATCTAGACATATGTTACAACAAGTAACATCATACCTACAACAAGTCAGGACCATTGGCTTTGTCAATGGCTATTAGTTGCACAAGATAAATAAGCAGCAACTATAGCTTGTATATAATATTGAAAAAACTTCGACTTAAAGCCCTGGTGACACCAAGACGATGTTGCTACTCTGGAATTTCAAAAAGAGAGGGGAAATCCAGAGAGAAAATGACTCTCTTTAAAGGACTTCCCATCCCCTACAACGCTCACCTGGCATGACGTAACTTCTCCACTAGTGAGAAGTGAGCAGTGTGAGCACGTGCACAGGGGTGGCTCTAGGCTCATGGCGGCCCTGGGCAGGGAGCGTAGGTAGGGGGCCCCGGAAGAAAGGTCCGGGCGGGGGGCCCCCGAAGAGGGGGGGTCAGGGTTTTTGGAAGTGTAGCAGAGCCGGAGGCCGCCAAATCCCTGCCAGAGGCCGCCACGAAAGTATGTATCCATCCTCAGAGGATTATTATATTAAGGATATATATTGGCGTGGCGGCCCCTGGGGTTTGGTGGCCCTGTGCAGGTGCACAGCTTGCACATGCCGCAGGCCGCCCTTGACGTGCACATCAATGTGCATGCTGTCACTGCTGTCCAGAAAAAAATGGACCACCTATGCCAGGGCATAAAACAGAGCCCGATAGAGACCAGTTTCGAGGCCCCTTCAAAAAACTGCCGGTGCTCAGACCCAGTGAGACCCGGCCCACTCAAGGCCCTCGGGAAGGGGATCTGCCTCATCGGGGGGAGGGAGTTGCGGTCAGTGACTACAGGTGCCTCACAAGAGTTTCTCTCTGTCCATGGGGCACAACCGTGTGTATCCCCTGACAGCATCCTTAACTCTGCGCCTGTAATGTGTTGTCTGTGTTGGCTTCTTAGTATGTATGTGTGTGGGTGTCTGTGAATAAAATATGTTTATTTTTGCAATCTAGGCTTGAATTAATCATGTAATAAGAATGAAATGTGTCATATTAATTGCATTTAAAGAAAACTCCTCGGGAAGCAATCTGCTCAAGCTAGAATGTAATTGTCGCAGCGTCCTTGGGTTTTTGGGGGTGCCCTAATAAAGTTTATGCAGTAATACGGCATGGGCACAAAGGATTCCCTTGGGATCACAATGACACGCATTTAGCACAGGCACACATTTAGCACTTGGGAAATCCATCATCAGAGGGCGCCGCAGTGAGAGGCAACAACAGGTGCACACATCTGTGGAGCCCCAGGGCAGTTTGTATGATATGGTCTCAGAACAGCCCAGTTGGAGAGGGTCTCTAGCAGCACCTCTGTCTATCAGGAAAAGGTTGACATGGTGCAAAAGATCGAGTCCCATCTCCATACCAAAGGTCAGCAGGGTGGGATGCTGCCAATCAGCTCCAGTGGTACCAAGATAGGGTCTAGGTACTGTGGCAGCAGATAGCCCTAGATGAATCCGTTCACTACCATGGGCCACCAGTGTGAGATAATCACTCACTGCACTAAAGCGTTCAGAGCCTCAGAAGTGGAAAAGAGAGAAGTCTCAGCACAGGTAGGTGACAAAAGCAGTCGTTGAAGTAAACACCTGAAAATAGAGGATTCGGACTCTGAGAAGGTGTTCATTGTATCACTTGACATGCGAGGGTTGAGAAGAGCCAAAGGCCATCCTAAGTGGAAAACCCAACTGCAAGAAGTGGACATAACTACAGTGATTCATTCTGTCTTTGTTTGGTTAATTTTGATCGCTAGAGCTTTTGGCTTCAGGCATTAAGCCTGTATGACGACACGGATGACGGGGTTAGAGTCTTTCAGATTTGGGAAGAGATCCAGGGACTCACATCTTTCAGTTGTGACTCCTGCTCTACTTGTAGACCTTTTTAGGTCGAGGTAATATCTGGTCTGCCGAAGGCAGAACCGGAAGTACCGAGATTTAATGTTGCTTAGTGTGGACTATTTGTCCCGCCTCTGTTTTTGCCTCACTCCCATTGGCTGGCTTCCTAAACGGAGGCCAGCCATTGGAGGAGAGAGCCGTCCCTCCGAATAGGCTCAGTCTTTTCGGATTTGGGAGCGTAAGTTTTGCTGTTGTTTAGACTGTGACGTTGTCTGTCACTCAAAACAGCAAAACACGCCCCCGAATCCGAAAATGGCCGTGCGTTTCTCCGAGGCATTTTCTCCAACACGTGGTGGTGTTTTCGGAGCTGCTCGCCTCCCTTCCCTTCTGCTTTTAGGAGCTGCTCGGCTCCGCTCGCCTCCCCCCTTCCCTCTGCCCTCCTCCGTCGCGCTCTCACCTCCCCCTTCCCCCCCCTCTGCTGCAGCTCTCCTCCGTCGTGCTCTGCCGCTCCCCGGCCCCCACCCCTCCCTCCCGCCTCCTTAAAATTATGTTGTGACCTCCCTATTCACGGGACTAAACTTTTGAAAAAAATTGACATCTTTATTTATCTGTTGGGAATTAAGTCAGACGATTCAGGGGACAGGAGGTCAGCTGGAATGAGGTGTAGGCACGAGTGTAGTGGGGGCACTGCTCAAGGCTCGCGGGCCGGGGCTACTCCTGGAAATATCGCTGCTGTCTGTCGCCAGACTCTGGTCACTGCGGCCGCCAGTGAGTGCTCACTGCGGCTCACCACAAGTTTCGTAGAGCTGCGGCTGAAGGCTGGCATCTACACTGGAGCCGGTGCTGCTCACTGCATTGCCCACTGCTCACTATGGCCGGCCAGGGGCTGCGCACTGTGGCCCCCTCAGGTTGCCCACTTCTGTCGGTTAGAGGATGGTCTCTATCACCCTCCTCACCCCCCCTCAGATATGCTTTGCTCCCTGACAGGCTCACAGCCTCTCCCGCACCCGGTCCAGCTCTGCGAAGCCGTCATCTGCAGAGTCCGCTGTTCACACTCAACCACGGGGCGCATTGTCCGTCCATCCGCGGAGGCCACTTGCCACATCTCATTAACGTGACACGCTCACGGGCTTGAGAGGGGACAATCGGGTGTTTTTCATCGGCCTCTTGTGGCTTAGCGAGGAGGCCGCTCTTTGTGCTGTGGGAACCTGTCATGTGCTCCCCTCCCCGCGTCTTCTCGCGGGTACATAGGTGGCCTGGGCGCCGCAGAGCGTTCTCACGGGGGGCACACACCTGCGACCGGGATGCGCGGCTATCACCCTCCTCACCCCCCTCAGATATGCTTTGCTCCCTGACAGGCTCACAGCCTCTCCCGCACCCGGTCCAGCTCTGCGAAGCCGTCATCTGCAGAGTCCGCTGTTCACACTCAACCACGGGGCGCATTGTCCGTCCATCCGCGGAGGCCACTTGCCACATCTCATTAACGTGACACGCTCACGGGCTTGAGAGGGGACAATCGGGTGTTTTTCATCGGCCTCTTGTGGCTTAGCGAGGAGGCCGCTCTTTGTGCTGTGGGAACCTGTCATGTGCTCCCCTCCCCGCGTCTTCTCGCGGGTACATAGGTGGCCTGGGCGCCGCAGAGCGTTCTCACGGGGGGCACACACCTGCGACCGGGATGCGCGTCCTCCCGGAGATAAGAGCCTCAGCCCAGGGCATCTCCGTGCGTGTTACTCTTGGTGGAACGAAGCTGGTACCCAGGTAAAGCGCTCTAATACCTCGCGCTATATAAAACTACCAAAAAACGTATCTACCGAAGACGAGTGCGAACGCAGTCTCAACGCGGGGAGTTATGAACATCAGTAAGTGCACCCCAGATTTATCGGACATCCCCCAGGGACGATAGCGAAACTTGAGGAGTGTGACATTTAAAGCACAGATACAACTGCAGATGGATTTGAAAATAGAAACGTGGGAATCACTTCTCTAACGTATTTATCTAGGTCTTTTGGTAATTACTGCATTTTCTCTGGCCCCAGTATTGCTGTAATAATTGTGCTACGCATTATTTGAATTTCATGCTGGCGGCACTCCATATAAATAAATGCATTAATTAATTTAAGGATTTCTAAAGCGCTAGGTGCAGCCGTTTAGTGACTTTATAGCGCCTACATACGCCGATAAATGGAGTATATTCGGTATTCTCGGAGTGTATTATAGATGGTCTTCAGACTTCACTTCACGGAGAGTTTTTTGGCACCCCAACGACAAAGACGTGCACCTCTGTTTATCCCAACAAGTCCGACCGGGCACACTGCCACAGTGCGATTGTGATCAAGACGAATGACTGCTCCTCTTTCATGAACGTTGCACTTTATATTATTAGACTGTTCAAACCACCCTCACACCTGCCACACACCTGCCACACACCTGCATGCCACCACCAGCGTATATATGTGCGTTTGTTTAATGCGCGCCTGCCCGGAACCTCTTCAGATGGCGATCGTTCTGCTACAATGTGGCCCCTTAAAGCATCCGTGGCACTGCATTCGTGTTGCACCAACGGGCCACTATCGTGGACACGGGCCACGCACTAATATCCAAATGCGTGGCCCTGTACACGCGCCGTGCAACGTTAGTGTTTCACCACATGCGATTAAGCTATTGGCAATGTAAATGACAATGCCATTTATTTATGATTTTTAAAAAAAAGAAAGAAAAAAAAATGTCTTGAGCAATGCCAATAGCTCTACCTTTAATAATGCCGAGACCATTGCATTGTAAATGCTTGTTTCCATGTGTTTCCTGGTTGAGCTGTCACTGGAACACAGAGATCAGTGTGCTCCACCACCGTGTCTGTTGATTGATTGGTTGATGATGTGCAGTTGTTAATTGCAAGATCCTAGAGATACCCTGGTGAACTGTCATTTTCTCTGGGTATCCCGAGTCTTTGCCAAAGTAGGTTTTTTTGCAGCAGAAATGACTAAACTTGATTGTTTCATTTACTAGGAAGGACACTGTAGCCATTTCCCTTTGGGGCCCACTTTGGTCCTTCCGTAGTTTTGGGTTTTAGATGATTTAGGCTGCTTCTGCTTGTTCTGCATAACCACATATAACACATTTGTTCTTGAGACATTATTCTGAGAATATGCTGTAAATGTTTGTTATTCACGGACTCCATCTACGCATTTTGTATAATGTTGCTTGGAATACATAACAGCATGGTGTACTATTTTCTTTGTTCGTTCAGCAACAGCTCCTAGTGTTTAGACATAACATGGTTGCACAGTTGTATCTCCAGGACAATAGTTTTGTCATATAAATGGTGATCTGTCCCCTTAGGGGCAGAGAGGAGAATTCCGACAGAAAGGACTATTCTGGAATGAAAGCAGTGCCTGACATGTAGCCCTGCGTAAACTAAGTTTACACTCATGATGCAGACTACATACACCAGGTATGGGGTCACAGCCCAACCATAGAGATTGCAAATATATCCCTGTGCTCACACAGTAAGAGTAAACCTACACAATTATATAATTTGCCATGGTTGGGATGTTTGTACTCTACAGTTTGTTAGTAATGCAAATAACTTCGCTTGGTAGCATCTGCCTAATGATCGCTGCACATTTGCTTCATAATAGACTATAATAGTTTCAATAAATGTATTGTAACATTTTCTGCATGTCTTTCTTATGTTTATTAAGGGCCTACATGAAGGCATTAGTGAGTAACTGAAGGGAAGGATCTGTTTCCATGATGCCCTTAGGGACCAGAGGGTCATGTTCGAGGTTGCCGAAATCACATGTTACTCTGGGAAGGTTAGGAGCTCAGGTGTGACACTGTGAGATAGCCAGGATTAGGCCAACAAGTGCTGATGCTGTAGAGAACTTAGGGCCATATGTAGGTAAATACTATTTACCGATTCTAAAATACCGAATTTTACCGACTAGGTATTTCAGAATCGGTAAATGTTATGTAGCTAAAAATTCGGTAAATATTACCAATTCGGTAATATTCAGTATTACCGAATCGGTATTTACCGATTCGGTAATTCCCATTCATTCCTATGGGCCTGGAAGCCATTCACTATTACCGATTCGGTAAATACCGAATCGGTAATAGGGGATCACATTCAAGGGTGGCAGGGTGTCACATTGACACCCTGAGCATCCCTGAATCGTGCATGTGTGCACATGTGGCACACATGCCACATGGCACTGTTGAAAAGGCACAAAATTGCTTTTTCAAAGGTTTTCGATATTTACCACCAACTTGTAGTTGGTGGTAAATAACGAATCCTTAATGCACATAAGCACTCTTAAATGTGCTTCCTACATACCCGATTCGGTAAATAATGATGTTTCGGTAAATACAGATTCGGGAAATACCGATTCTGTATTTACCGAATCATCACCTACATTGGAAATGGCTCAATACCGGTCGGTAAGCCTGAAATTTACCGAATTTCGGGTTTACCGACCGGTAATGAGCTACCTACATTGGGCCCTTAGTCCCTACATTCCAATGTCCTGTCGTCCTAACTCACAGTTTTGCTTCACTAGCAAAATCTGTGCAACAATACCCTGAGGTGGGTTTTATGTAGTTAAGCTTTTGGAGATTGAGGGACGTTACAACTGACCACTTTTGTATGGAGCCTGCCAATGAGTTTCTGTGATATCTTATTAGTTTTCCAAATGGAAGTTGAATTGGGGGTCATCGCATTGCATGATCAGGAGCTATGCTGAGGGGCACACATAGATGATGAACAGGTTTCTTAGTAAGGAAAGATTGCATGTACTCTAGGGCAGAACTTGACAAACTCATCAATTTTTTTGAGCATTCTCAGAAATATGATCAAATGCAAGTCTAGTGTCTTCCTTCAAGGCAATCAGGATCTCTTTTCTGAAGCTGACCAAAGCAATTTCAATGTTTCAGTGTCCCATGTGGGTCTAGGGCCTCATAAATGATTGTGAACAAGATGCATCAGTTTTGCATCTACTGAGATTATCTTGTAGCAATGGATATTAATTCACCAAAATGTCATGGGGCTTGCAACCTCTATTCCTGATCACATTCACAGGACTGACCAACTGCACCATCAGTAGCTCCTTAGCAGCCTCCTATTGGCTGCTTATGCACTAAAGGAAAAGCAAGGAATATGCATTTCCACACCTGACCCTGCTTTTAAAACCCCTGAGACTAGAAGGAGTAAGGCCAGTGCTGGGGTCAGCACAGGGCGACTCTAATTGATGCTTGTTCTTGTAACCGCCGTGTCCATGATTATGGTGCTAGGAGAGGGTGGGTTGGAGATTAGCCGGTCGTAAGCCAGGAGTTTCGGTCTCTTGATGGTTTCTTCAAAGGTAGAATGATGGTGGGATATTCAGGGGTTTGAGATTAACTCCACTTGGAAGGGAAGTGTTGGTCAAGGTTGTGATGTTTGTTACAAGTGCAAGAAGGAAATGTTTCATTATGATGTTATCCATGGCTCAAGATGCAAGTTGAAGATTTTGTTTTTGCAGTCAGAGTTAGCACATCCTTCTCTATGATTTAGAAGTGGGTAAAAGTAGATTGTAGCGGAGGGGCAGGGTGGTTATAGGGAGAGCAGAGTAGAGAGTCTGGGTTCTTGATGATGGAGCTATAGATATTCGTAATTTTGAACTTCAGATTTTTAAAAATGTCTTTGGAATTCACAAGGTTTATTTCTAATGTACATCAATCAGCAAATGTCTGATAAATATTGAAGATCTAATTTCTAATTTTTTGGGGTGAAGTTGACGGTGTACAGTCAAAATATCGAGTTTTTAATTTCGACTAGACATAATATTGAGTAAAAAATATAGAATGGACATAATATCGACTAGACATAATATAGACTACCAAAATATCAACTAGAAAATTTTAATATCGAATAGAATGGACATAATATCGAATCAAAAATATAGAATGGACATAGAATCGACTTGACATAATATAGACAACAAAAATATCGAATTTTGGGTAAGTTAATATTAATTTTTATTTTTTGTGTAATATAATTCTGTAGCGGGTTGTGGGTTTATAGGGGAATAAGGTGGGAAGTAATTTAATTATAATTAATTAAATATGTTAATTAATTAATTGATTGGTATTTATTTTGAATACATTGTCAATTAATTTTTAATTGGTAATTAATTAATTGATAATTACATTTTATTATTTGATTAATTGATAATTATGTGAATAATATTATTTTATTTTTAGTAGCGAGTTGTGGGTTTATAGGGGAATAGGGTGGGAAGTAATTTAATATAATTACTTAAACATGATAACTAATTAATTGGTATTTATTTTAAATAAATTGTTAATTAATTTTTAATTGGTAATTAATTAATTATTAAGTGGTAATTAAAATGTATAAATTGTTTAATTTATAATTATGTGATTTATATTAATTTATTTTCACTAGAGTGGGGATATTAAAATTTACCCCTATGCTATCCAACGCTTTTCCTACTGTTGCACTCTCTGGAGTGGGAATAGTAATTTTTACCCCTACGCTATCCAACGCTTTCCCTAGTGTTGCACTCACTGGAGTGGGAATAGTAATTTTTACACTTACGCTATCCAACGCTTTCCCTACTGTTGCATTCGCTGGAGTGGGAATAGTAATTTTTACCCCTACGCTATCCAACGCTTTCCCTACTGTTGCACTCTCTGGAGTGGGAATAGTAATTTTTACCCCTACGCTATCCAACGCTTTCCCTACTGTTGCACTCTCTGGAGTGGGAATAGTAATTTTTATCCCTACGCTATCCAACGCTTTCCCTACTGTTGCACTCGCTGGAGTGGGAATAGTAATTTTTACCCCTACGCTATCCAACGCTTTCCCTACTGTTACATTCGCTGGAGTGGGAATAGTAATTTTTACCCCTACGCTATCCAACACTTTCCCTACTGTTGCACTTGCTGGAGTTGGAATAGTAATTTTTACCCCTACCGGATCCAATGCTTTCACTACTGTTGCACTCGCTGGAGTGGGAATAGTAATTTTTTCAACTACGCTATCCAACGTTTTCCCTACTGTTGCACTCTTTGGAGTGGGAATAGTAATTTTTACCCCTACGCTATCCAACGCTTTCCCTACTGTTGCACTCGCTGGAGTGGGAATAGTCATTTTTACCCCTATGCTATCCAACGCTTTCCCTACTGTTGCACTCACTGGAGTGGGAATAGTAATTTCTACCCCTAGGCTATCCAACGCTTTCCCTACTGTTGCACTCTCTGGAGTGGTAATAGTAATTTTTACCCCTGCGCTATCCAATGTTTTCCCTATTGTTGCACTCTCTGGAGTTGGAATAGTAATTTTTATCCGTACGCTATCCAACGCTTACCCTACTGTTACACTCACTGGAATTGGAATAGTAATTTAAACCCCTACGCTATCCAAAGCTTTCCCTACTGTTGCACTCGCTGGAGTTGGAATAGTCATTTTTACCCCTACGGTATCCAACGCTTTCCCTACTGTTGCACTCTTTGGAGTGGGAATAGTAATTTTTACCCCTACGCTATCCAACGCTTTCCCTACTGTTGCACTCGCTGGAGTGAGAATAGTAATTTTTACCCCTACGCTATCCAACGCTTTCCCTACTGTTGCACTCTTTGGAGTGGGAATAGTAATTTCTACCCATACGCTATCCTAAGGTAAAAATATTGTATATGTTTTGTAAATAATATGTATATATGACCTGGGATGAAGGGCGCTGCAGTCCATGGGGACACAGGACTGGCGCCGTGATTTTCGTCGACAATCGATCACCCCACCCTCCTGTGTGGGCACCAAACTACATTTTCTCCACTCCCCCACACCAGCGACCTGGACCTGCCATGATGGTGCATGCTGGGATTTTGAGTCCGTAATACTAAAACACGGACTACAACTGCTGTGCTGAATGCATTAGGGGGAGGGAACTTAGTGCCTACAAGACATCCAGTCACAGGAGGATAATCATTTGGGGCTGTTTCGTTTAGGAGGAAGCCGAAATGCATCCGCCATTACCTGGACCTTGAAATAAATGGTTACCTGCTCCTGTATCCCCGTGTGGCCTCTCTTCTTTTCGTCGAAAAGATTCCAGTCATATATATATATATGTATTTAAAATATTTATATTTTTTTTGTTACATTCATTATTTCTCAATTTTACGTTTCTTTAAGTATTTTAAATATGTTTAAATTAATTAAATTTATTATTATATTACTTTTAATTTACTTTTAAGACATTTAAAAAAATCGATATTTTGACAGTCTATATTTTTTACACTCGATATTTTGGAGTCAATATTTTTGTGCTTACCTGTTTGAAGATAGGAAGTCGATATTTTTGCAGTCAATATTTTTACTTCTATATTTTGTCCTCTCGATATTTTGTCTGTCGATGTAGTATCAGTGATCCGAAGTAGACCTTTGGTCTCTGCTCACGATTGTACGGTAGCCTCTTCCACATGTCTTATGGAGAATCTTATATTACTAGGTCATTGTCTTAACCATTAGCTTTCAAGCTCCTGGTTATTCCACAATATCTACGCAAGGTCCGGATGTACAAAGCTGTGGAACTTCAACCAGGGCTTTTTTTTTAATGGATGGAGCCAAAATGTTAAGCGTGGTAGACATATTGCTGTAAAAAAATTTAATCAAGGCTTCAGACGCAGTTCCATTTAGTAAGTCTATTTTCACAGCTTTGAAGTCTACCCCAAATTTCACTTTGCTAATTGATCTAGTGTAACTAACAGGCATAGTGGGAAACTCCCTCCTGCTTTGTGAGGTACTGCTGAATTGCTAGTAGGAGAGATGAATGTGGATCAGAGAGTTATCCAACAATATTTGAGGTAAGACCCTCATGCTGCAGGTTTCTATAATGTCTGTAAGACCTAGGTTGAAAATCAGGCCAACTGTGCACATTGTTCATCTCTCTACGTGGTTGAATCCCAGATTATTTTCCTTGTTCACGCTGCAACTCTCGAGGGGCTGACATTCATTGTGGTGCCATTTTAAGGATTTATTGGGGACACGGGAAAAACATATTTTGGGACCGTGCTGCCCTGAACTGAGTAAAATATATTAAACTAATTGCAGATAGTTCAGAAACATAGGGGGCAAAACATCTGAAAGTCAAGCTGTCTCCCATCCTCAAGCCAAAATGCTCCAAAATCAAGTTAAAAAGAAAAGGAATTATGCAAAAAGCCCTTGAAATTGTAGCTTTCATTAGAGGCTATTCATAATCACAAAAACCCGATTCATCTGGCATTCTTAGAGAAATGGGAGGGAATAGAAGACTAGAGAGGGACAAAGAGATACAAAGATTGGTGTAGGCACAGAGGGGCAATAAGAGGAGAAGGGAGCTAGAGAAAATGACATAAGCTAAGGAGAAAAACGTGAGGTAGCCTGAAAGAAAGATACAGAACCATGGACGGAGATAGGGACGAAAAGGGAGCTAGAGAGATAGGTAAGATTTTAGGTGAACAGCCATTAAAACGTGGCTGTTAAACCGTCATTACATCGCATGCGCTTTTACAACGCAATCGATGTAATGGCTATCCACATCGTTGTGAGGAAACTGAGGCTCTTCCGTTTCCTCACAACGACATGAGGCAGGAACCACGAGGAGAGAGAGGTAAGGGGGATTGGGCCTGGGGGTTACTTTTTTAGGGTTTAGGGTGGTGTTGGGGGGTTGGGCAGGGTAGTGTTTAAGTGTAGGGATCAGACTGGGGGTCGGGGGAGGGTCATGCTGGAGGTAGTGTTTTCGAGGGTTTAGGGTAGTGCTGTGGTGTGTGTGTAGTGCAGGATAGTGTTTTAAGGTTAAGGGTAGTGTTGGAGGGTTGAGCAGGGTAGTGTTTCAGTGTAGGGACCAGACGGGGGCAGGGGAGGGTCGTGCTGGGGGTAGTGTTTTATGGTTTAGGGTAGTGCTGTGGTGTGTGTGTTGTGCAGGGTATGGTTTTAGCGTTTAGGGTAGTGTCAGGGGGTCATGCAGGGTAGTGTTTCAGTGTAGAGAGCGGACTGGGGGTCGGGGGATGGTCGTGCTGGAGATAGTGTTTTTGAGGGTTTAGGGTAGTGCTGTGGTGTGTGTGTAGTGCAGGGTAGTGTTTTAAGGTTGAGGGTAGTGTCGGGGGTTGTGCAGGGCACTGTTTGAGTGTAGGCACTGGACTGGGGGTTTGAGGAGGGTCGTGCTGGAGGTAGTGTTTTAGGGTTTAGGGTAGTGCTGTGGTGTGTGTAGTGCAGGGTAGTGTTGGGTTTAGGGTAGTGTCAGGGGGTTGTGCTGGGTAGTCTTAATGTAGGGAGAGTACTGGGGGTCAGGGAGGGTCGTGCAGGGGTACTTAATTGGGGTTTAGGGCAAGACAGGGTAGTGTCACTTACATTGCATGCTTTTACCATGAGTATAGCTTTACCACGCATGCCTTTGCCTTGTAATGGTATGCATGGTATAAGCATATGCGTGGTAAAAGCATGTGATGTAATGGCATGTTGTTTTAATTTTAACGCGTAGTAATATCTGCGTTGTAATGGCATGTGTGGTATTAGTATGGGTTGTAATGAGTCATATTCAAGATTTTATAACGAGGTACAGAGAGCTAGGCATATAGAGAATGAGTCGTAGAGCAGGGGAGAGGGATGCAGTAGTGAGAGAGTTAGGGTAGGAGAGTTGAATTAAAGAGAGGTAGAGACAGAGGCAGACTTGTAGAGAAGTGAGTGAGTAAGAGAATCATAGAGTTGGTTACAGTCACTCGTTGACTGTATGTTAGCCTTTGACCCATATAATGGTGCACACACTCTTGGCTAGGTGGCACTGAAGAAATACCACCTACATATATATATAAAAAGATACAAGGTATAAGGAGCGGTGGGGCAGAGAAAGGAAAAAAATGGGAAGAAGTATAAAAAGAAAAGTCGGGTAAAAAGAAGAAAGATAGAAAGATAGAGGAGAGCTGAAATAGATGAAATGCAGAGGTGAGAAAGAGGGAGAGAGTTGTGGTGGAGAGGGGCTGCTTTGAAATAGAGTTGATGCTGAGAGAGCTCTTAGAAAGGGGAATGTAAAGAAAGAGTAAGGTAATGCAAGGGGTGAGGAGGAGGGAACAGAGGTAGAGATTAGAAAGGGAGACAGGATATGTAAAGAGGTGAGGTAGTGAATGAATGGTGATGTGAACTGAGCGGTCAGTTAGTGACAAAGAGATTGGTAGGAGTTGTGAGAGATGAGGAAGTGAGAGGGATGTGACGTAGTGAAAGACATGAAGTAGTGAGAGGTGAGGGAGAGAGGTGAGTTTGAGGGTGAAGGGCAGTACCTGGATGAGGTTGCGTAGAGGTGGAATTGAAAGAGGAAAGTTAGATAGATGGATAGGCTGAGGGAGAGGGACAAATATAGGGGTTGAAACAAGGAGTGGTAAAGAGAGAGGTGAGGTGGTGAGAAAGAGGTAGGGTAGAGAGAGGTGTATTGAGAGAGGTGAGATTGAAATTTGAGATAGAGAGTGTGAGGGCAGTGCTTAATTTGAGCCTGTGGTTTCCAGTGCCCAGCACCAGCTATTATTTGTCAGCACTTATGACAGACTGCCACACGGTGGCGATGTCTGCCTAATTTAGGTATTAGCACAACAACAGCTGTTTATTAATACAATATGCATTAACAATGCCTAATGCGTGCCACCTAAGACATTCTTATAGCGTTGGGGGCTTGGAATAGTCTAAAATGTCACCCTTATAGGAGTGTGATGGTTAGTAGTTGTGTCATTCGCAGCGCTAGTAGGGGCAACGGATGGTGCAAACTGCAGTGGCCTCCAGACAAAGGCCTTGGCACTTTTTTATTTTTTTATTTTACAAATTAAGCACTGGTGCATGGAGAGGTAGAGAGAGGCAGAGAAAGCACTAAAGGGAGAGGTGAGGTAGAACAACTGAGGTGAAGTAAGGAGACACAGAAACATAATTTGTAATGTAATTACCACCAGATCTCTGAGAGCACTAGAGTGAAAGATGGCCAGGGACAGCTGCCAAATTAAAAAGTACATTCATACTTATTTGGCAAAACATGTTACATTTATATTCTCGAGTCAGTGCTTTTCGTTTCCTATACAATTCATTTGCAATACTAGACTTTGAGATAATCCTTCAGTAATGAAAAATTGTTTTGACATAAATCATAAAATAAATACAGTTTTTACAATCAAACAGTTTTTAATTTTGTTTGATTGTAAAAACTGTATTTATTTTATGATTTATGTCAAAACAATTTTTGGCAATTCCCGGCGATGAGACCTATGGAGCCCGGGAAGCAGAGAGGTTTTACGGAATGGGTAAAGTCAGTAGCAGCCCAGGGCCCCAACCCTCCTGAGGGCTCCCCAGTAAAGTGATAACCATGGGTATAAAAAAATGGAGTACTTTTTAATTTCCTTCAAAAAGAAGAGAGTTTCCCAAAAAAACAGAAAGGACTGGGAATTTTACAATGACAAAAACAAGATTCCTTTCTGTGTTATTCCATCCCTTTGTGACCTATAGGCCTACACACAGAATCCCGCTAATCGTACTTCGTAGTGACACAGATTATTGATCTTACAAGACACTGGAATTACTTATATCTCTCAAATTTTTATTTTTATATATAAAAAGATTTATGGTGGTTAAAATACATTCATACATATTTGGCAAAACATGTTACATTTATATTCTCAAGTCAGTGCTTTTCGTTTCCTATACAATTCATTTGCAATACAAGACTTTGAGATAATCCTTCAGTAATGAAAAATTGTTTTGACATAAATCATAAAATAAATACAGTTTTTACAATCAAACAGTTTTTAATTTTGTTTGATTGTAAAAACTGTATTTATTTTATGATTTATGTCAAAACAATTTTTGGCAATTCCCGGCGATGAGACCTATGGAGCCCGGGAAGCAGAGAGGTTTTACGGAATGGGTAAAGTCAGTAGCAGCCCAGGGCCCCAACCCTCCTGAGGGCTCCCCAGTAAAGTGATAACCATGGGTATAAAAAAATGGAGTACTTTTTAATTTCCTTCAAAAAGAAGAGAGTTTCCCAAAAAAACAGAAAGGACTGGGAATTTTACAATGACAAAAACAAGATTCCTTTCTGTGTTATTCCATCCCTTTGTGACCTATAGGCCTACACACAGAATCCCGCTAATCGTACTTCGTAGTGACACAGATTATTGATCTTACAAGACACTGGAATTACTTATATCTCTCAAATTTTTATTTTTATATATAAAAAGATTTATGGTGGTTAAAATACATTCATACATATTTGGCAAAACATGTTACATTTATATTCTCAAGTCAGTGCTTTTCGTTTCCTATACAATTCATTTGCAATACAAGACTTTGAGATAATCCTTCAGTAATGAAAAATTGTTTTGACATAAATCGTAAAATAAATACAGTTTTTACAATCAAACAAAATTAAAAACAGGTACAGTTTTTAATTTTGTTTGATTGTAAAAACTGTATTTATTTTATGATTTATGATTTATGTCAATACAATTTTTCATTACTGAAGGATTATCTCAAAGTCTTGTATTGCAAATGAATTGTATAGGAAACGAAAAGCACTGACTTGAGAATATAAATGTAACATGTTTTGCCAAATATGTATGAATGTATTTTAACCACCATAAATCTTTTTATATATAAAAATAAAAATTTGAGAGATATAAGTAATTCCAGTGTCTTGTAAAATCAATAATCTGTGTCACTACGAAGTACGATTAGCGGGATTCTGTGTGTAGGCCTATAGGTCACAAAGGGATGGGATAACACAGAAAGGAATCTTGTTTTTGTCATTGTAAAATTCCCAGTCCTTTCTGGTTTTTTGGGAAACTTTCTTCTTTTTGAAGGAAATTAAAAAGTACTCCATTTTTTTATACCCATGGTTATCACTTTACTGGGGAGCCCTCAGGAGGGTTGGGGCCCTGGGCTGCTGCTGACTTTGCCCATTCCGTAAAACCTCTCCGCTTCCCGGGCTCCATAGGTCTCATCGCCGGGAATTGCCCACAGCTCGGTCCTGTGTCCCTGGACTGGTACCAGCAGCTCCTGCATTAAAGGTCCCCCTAGCGGCGAATGAGTGCTTTAAGAATAGGAAGTTGAAAGAAGGGAGGACAGTCAAGGCTTTGCTCCAAATCTTGAAATGGCAGATGGTCTTCAGCTCAGGCAGCTGTTTGTCACACTGCCGGCTTCCCTGCAGCAAGTATTGGGCTGCCATGGCACTCATTACATGAAGGTAATCACTGCCCATAAATTACAGCGCCGTTGCAATCATGGGGAACACAAATGCATCCATGGAATCAGTACCAGCGCCTTGAGAATCTTACGAGTGAGTAGTCGTGCTTTACAAGCCGCTTGATTGATTGATTGATTGAATTACCAGAGAGTGTTATATAATGCAGCTAGCTGACGCATATTTCCATGCACTTAACAGGGAAGCAAATACTGCTGAGGATACAAGTTGCCACCTGGAAACACACAATACCAACAGTCACAGATAAATGTCAATTTCAGGGTCCCTGCAGAACAAAGGACTCCAACATTATTGGCTCAGTGTTCAGTAGCCGCATAGTACTAAGGCCTCAACCTCTGTGGATTGGTTATTTAAGGATGGCTCTCAACTGATCCTATTTGCAGCCGTATTTCTGTAATGGATTGCTGCAAGTAATCCAATTACCACTGCAGTAATGCATTTTAACATTGGCAGTAATTGTACTCACACCAGTAGCCTACCCGGCTGGATTTTAAGGTCAAACAGTATTTACGCCTTCTGCAATAACAGCTAGACTGTAATAAGAAAATTACACACAGTTTTGTTTACATGTATGGTAGACCTGGTGGGCCAGTGAACTAATGCATCCAGTGCAGGAGTGAAAGTACTGTAGATAGACATGTGTTTGGCCTTATGGTTACAAGACTCCCAGTGGGTCCACCCAGAATTTCATTCTTCCTAGGTTGATAAAATGGGTACCATTCAGTTGGAACACAATGACCATCTTTTACTGAGCGCCACAATACCCGTCTGGGTGAACGTGAGTTTTACAAACACCCATTGATGCAGTGGCAGCTGCTCCCTGGCAACAGTAGTGGGGCGGGGTAGGTTAAAAAAGTCACTTATCTGCTTGCCGGCGCCGCCTCTCCTCCATCCTCTCCGTCCTCTTCCTTGTGTGAAAAGAAAGCAGGAAGCATCGAGGCTCCCCTAAGCCAATCACAACACTGAAATGCAGCATTGTGATTGGCTCGAGGACTGTGATTGGGCGCTTAGACGGGGACTGGGAGGTTGGGCATGTTCAATACAGCCAGTGGAGAACATGTACAGTGCGCTTGACTGTTTAGCCGGCCCAAGACTGCTGGCCAAACAGTCATGCGCACTTAAGGTGTAGTCACCACTCCTCCTCCCTGCTCTGCCCAGCCAGCCCCGCCCTGCCACCCCAAACTGCCTCAGCACGGAAAAATATAATTAAATAACATCGTGTTATTATCATTTTATATTTCTTTTTTTGCAGTGCTGAAAAGCAGTGGGGCAACGCTCCTCCGTCTTAGCGGAGGAGCAACCCCTGCACTTATGTTCATATTATAACAGTGGCAGATACCAGTGAGAAGATCCTGCAGGCTTATTAGCAATTGAGTTCAGTAAATCAGAGAAGACGGCGGTGCAAAAACAAGCCTAGAAAAGCAAATGGGCAGACCAACCCACGTGCATGTAAGATGATAAAGAATGTGTTGATTCTTTAGGAGTAACATATGTGTATTTGTTTATTATCATGGTGGATTTCTCTCGAGCACAGACCTAATTATGTTGGTGGTCGATCGGACGACTGGTTGCCTTTAAAGTGTGAATGAGACCACCCAACAACGAATTGGCGGTCCAACCCGGCACATTAGGATAATTGACCCCTCTTCCCATCATTTCTGGGTGCTCCCCTTGGCTGTGGTGTTGTCACTTACTGTATGGCCGATGTTCCGAAGTGCCACATCTTCCCCCTGGGTTTGCGGCTGTCTGTGTGGCAACAGTGAAATGACTTGTAAGTTTCATGTAGCAGCTGCTGCAACAAATACAAGTTTAGTTAATGCTGTAATATTTGTTAAGTGTTCTGCCTGTTGAGCCTTGCCTGTCCCTGCTGTTGGGGCATGGACTACTAATATACTGGCCTTTTGATCTCCCAAATAGTCCAAGCCAGTGGCATAAAGCAAACATGATGGGGCCACCTGCACAACATGAAGTGGGTTCCCATGTCTCCAGTATCTCAAAATTATTAAAAGGCTTTGCTCTAAATGGGGTCTCCTGAAGGATTGGGGAACCCTTAAAGATTTGGGGGTCAACAAAGAGGGTTGTCAATGATCAGACCCTAGTTGCTGAGGGTGTGAATGAGCTGAAAATGGATAATATATTCAGAGTTGTTTTGAGCAGGAGGCCCCAAATTATGTTTGGCCCGGGGCCCCCAAAATCTTTAAGATGTCACTGGCTTGCAGTGTGATGTGAAAGCCACAGAGTGGCTAGTAGAGAGTACTGCTGGCATATTGTATCCTAGATAGCTCTCGATCTGGAAAGTTGTTTTTTTTCTGGTTTTTTTTTTGTCTTAACAGCACATTTATTGCTATAAAGATCCAAATGCATCTGCTGTAAATTTCCACACTGGTTGATATCACTATTAATAAAGCAGAAATTAAAAGATTAACCTCAAACAAATCCAAGCCCACCTACTGGCAGCAGACAACTGCCACAGGCTCAAGCATTTGCTATAATGCATTTGCATCTTAGAGGATTTATAGGAGACACTATAATGTGTCCGAAAGGAGAACAAGATCGGATGTTCAAAATTCAAGTAACTAACGTGCATGATCATTTACTGGTACTGCTCAAATATATTTACATCAGTCTGCAAGGAAACCATGACACACTGGGACATAGCATCTAAAGCTCTATGTTTAAGTTATGAATAATAACACATCAGAATGAATAAGAAAAGAACTGTGAATAATAATAGCAGCAGGATAACCATGTAAGTGCTTAAATCGGCTAACGGATACATTTGTTAACAGTATCATAACGTACATTTTCGGGTTCGATTTATTACTTTTCAGTCGTTTGTACCTCGATCTGGAAAGTTAAATCTGTCCCCCATCCTCTCACACAACACATCACGCTAAAATTAGAACAGACAAACATTTTGCTAAAGGCAGAAGGTCGAAAATGTACTCCAATTGCACGGGGTGCGCTGATTCCTTTAATGTAAACAGCCATCAGGTTAACGATTTGAAAGAAGGACACTTTGGAATGAGCCAAGTTCCCATGATCCCAAGTAAGAGTGTTTCTTTTCTTCACAGGATGGAGAGAGATGCCCAGTTCACCCAGCGAAAAGCGGAGAGAGCCACACTAAGGGGGCACTTCAGGGACAAGTACCGGCTGCCCAAGGTAAGGATCCCACCTCACACCGGCCTCTGCGGAGGTCCTACAGCGGTGCCCACATCTGTCTGCAGTGGGTTGTCCCCGTGGGAGGTGTATCTTTGGTTACTTTCTTTCAATAGAATAGATGATTCAGAGGCTTTTGTCTGCTGAAAGGGGATTGGTCGACTCGTTTGGTGGGTGTGCAGGGCCTTGAACTTGTTGCATCATTGAGATTTATCCAGATTCGTGTTCTATTAGGGCGCCCACTAGTTGTGTTCGAAGGATGTCATTGGCGGTGTTAAAGTGACCCTTTTTTATATTATTCCCACATCATTTGCTCTTGGATGTTTACTGGGGCCCCAGACGTCACTGACAGAAGACTGGTTTAGTAATGCAGATAATAAAGACACATAATGCCAGCATGAGTTGTAGCAGTGGACCTTTCTTTGGAGCTTCCATTGGTGCAGCAGATGCAGTGGCACCGGAGCTCAAAGAAATGAGGGGCCCACTGAACCCTGATTATTGCTGTATTTCACTTCAAAAACCGGCCAGTGTTGCCTACTTTCTTCCTTGCACTGTGGCCCAAGACACCTTCCCTAGGTCACTGACTACAGTCGCGGCTGGCACCACTAGAGGGTGGTGCGGCAGGAAAATGGGTGGTGGGTGGGGTAACATTAAATTAGAAATAAATAAAAAAACACTTACCTGGACACACGTCCTCTGGGCTTCTGTCCGGTCTACATCTTCTCGTGTTTTCCTCCAAAACGGGACTCCCGACAACTCTCCTAACCAATCCTGGTGCTGCCCTCATGCTGCATGACAGCAGCACCAGGACTGGAGGGAGCGGTCTCTCTTGCCGCTCCCGAGGACACAAGCCCTGCACTTGCTCTCACCCAGCTGTCTTAAGAAAGCTGGGTTAGAGGGAGCTTCCAAAGTGTGCATGTCTGGCTGGCCATCGCAAGACCCAAAGGAACACGCGCACTTTGAAAAGGACTCAGGCCACCCACCCTCCTCCCTGCTACTACCATAGAGCAAGCCCCGCCGCCCCGTCCTGACACTCGATTTGGGACAGGGAGAATGAAAAATAAAATGGCAATAAATTAACTTTCTTGCCTTTTTATTTTTCTCATCTCTGAGCATTTTGGGCATTTTGGTTAGTGGGGCGTCGCTCCTCCGCTCAAACGGAGGAGCCCCCCCTGTATGTGATTATATCACACAGCTTCCTTCCACATCACTTTCACTGCAAAGCTCTGTGTCCAGAGTGAGTCACCAGCCACGTGGGAGCGGACAGAGTAGGCGCATATTTTATCATCATGTTCTCTGTGGAAATATGTTTTTTGTTAACGATGATGGGGTGTACTTTTGCCTGGTTATCCTCTGGCTGATGAGAAATACTTTTTGGCTCCAATGCAGGATGTATTTGCCATTTATGTATGTCTCAATTCTCCTACAAAGGGTGGTGTAATGTCTCCTCCAGGCGGCTTCTTACTAGACACTACTGTTATTATTCGTGGCCAAGTGGTCACCATTTTTAGGTCTCGCCTAGCGAACGCAGCGCATGCGCTGCTTCGCCTTCGCAAGACTATTTTGTCAGTTTGGTGCGTGAAGGGAGACAAACCATGTGCGCGCACGGACATGGGATATGCACGTGCATGGCGTCTCCTCTCTGCCTCACACGCTCCCACCGCGCGCTCATACGCTCCCACCGCGCGCTTGTTCTCTTCTTCTATCTGTGTCCCTCGGTCTCTGTCAATCTATAAGTCAGTCTCTATTTCTCTGTTTATCTACCCATATCTCTCGTTCTCTCTTTTTCTCTTTCCTGCTGTCTCTCTCACCCTGTCGCTCTGTCAATCTGTCTGTATTACTCTCCCTCCCATTTCTGTCACTTTACATGCCTGGTTCTCTTCCACTCTCTTTATCTATCATTATCTCTCTTTCTCCCTGTCCCATTCTCAGTCACTGTCTCTCTTCCTCTCTATTCATCTCTATCTTTCTCCATGTTTCTCTCTCACTCACTCTCTCTAGTCAGCTCTCTCTCGTTGTCTCTCTTTTCCTGCTCTCTCTTTATACTAAGGTTCCTTCGCTTCTGCAGGGAGGGAAGGTGAACGGCGCTCATAGCTCAGCTAAGCACAGTACGTTTTGCCGAAATAGGCTGGAAAGTGATTCCCCAACCCTCAGCACTGACCTTCGCCTGGTGTTGCTGCGGTTCCATTATATTTATTGTTTCTCAAAGCTCTTTGGGCGCAGTCTCTGTCAACAATCTCTGATAGGCGGGACTGACAAAACGCTCTTTAGAGGATGGCCTTTTGCTGCATCAAAAAATATCTGAATTTTAGAGCACATTCGTCAGAGTGTTTTTAAGGTATTGTGGTCCCGTAGGCGAAGTTCAAAACTTATATTTGCACATGTAAAATGTGCAAATCTTCTCCCTCTATTTTTGTTGCACTCTCTGTAAAACAAACCAGTTAAAGGATATATAGGTGCCTGAATGCATGCATTCAATTTGACACGCACACATTTCTCTATATTTCTTACTACTCAGGCCCTTCAAGCGGCAATGAAAAACGGGGGGGTCAACAGAGGGTTCGGGGGGGAGACAGAACTCTCATCCCGCAGCCAATGAATCTCTCGGCGCACAGGCGCTCTGTTTACATCTTGGTGCCCTGCTGGCACGCAAAACTATACACATCAGACCCAGCATGGCAAGAAGGGAAAACCGCCTGTGGAAAAGGGTTTTTCTCGAGCTTTCAAACCCTTCCCAATGACACTGCATGGTAAGCCCGAAAGGCTGAGCCTCTGTCGATGAGGCACACATGGAATGGTCAGTGGGGAGAGCGCGCCACCAAAGACGCTGCCGTTCGGAAGAGGGCAGCGCCAGAAGGGTTAAACCGGCGGATCCCACCGGGCAGTGTGACTGACGCCTGCCAGATAGTAATAGGGGCATGTCCACCCCTGGATTCTAGAGAGGACACGCTGACGAGGGACCGAGACACCGCCAACTGGGGGTTCGTTTTCAGTGGGAAAGAACTGTCTTAAAGAACTGCATCCATGGCATTTTGGAGCTGGAGTCCAACAGATGGGGAAGAGTTCAGCAGAACATATGAGGGGGCGCTGTAGGAGCAGGCCCCGTCATCGGAGGCAGTTTGGGAGTAGGCACGACAGTGGGCTCACGCCTACCTGAGATGGAAGTTTGGTGCAGGGTCGCAAAATGGGGCGTTAAGGGGCATGCACCTCTGAGAAGGGCAGTTTGGGGGAATGTAGAGGAAGTCACATCTAAGAAGACAGGCTGAGCGCAGACCCCGTGGGAAGGGTGCAACTTCAGGAGTGTCCTTTCAGTAACTAAACACCCCCAGGTGGTCATTTTTGCACAGACACTAACGTAGCTCCAGTCACCAGCTGTTCATGGGGGGGGGGAGGTTTCGCTAAGGGTGTTCGCCACTTCAATGGGAAAGCTTACCTTTTTGCCAAGGGGTGGAGATGGCCAGGGGTTTTCATGAGGTTATGGCACCGAGAAGGGGCTGTGGGCTCAGGTCGGGGGCAGCTTAGCAAGTTCAGCTTTGGGAGAGAGAGGACAGGTGGGTACAGAATGGCGGGCTGGCACTGGTTAGGGTACAGGTGTCGGGGGCAGTATGAGGGGCAGTTTAGCACCTTAGCCGTCAGTATGTGTCACAAAACATAGCAGCAAAGAACTTCAAACACAGTTCATGGGATATTCATGTACAAATGTGCAGATCCTCACTCCGCGTGTCGTGCTCATGTCACGCTCTAAGACCCTTCGTCTGCTCTGAATCCCAATCTGTAACCCCGTTATCTCGGACCTTCGCTCTGCACCAGTGTGCGCCTCTATTCTTCGCCATCCCCGGTTGCCACCTGAGAGCCCCCTGGCTTGGTTATGTCCAACGCCCCAGTTGTGCCTAGAAGCTATACTCGGCTCATTCAGTGGCCTGAAGTCCCCGCATGTGTGCATATATATGGAATCAGAGTAATGACGGTGCCTAAAACCCCTATGTCTGGCACTCTGTATAATACCATGTTCACTGCAATGTCTAGAAAACTGCCTCTGGTGCTCTCTAAGAGCAGCTCCCTTTCAGTGCCTCTTGGTACCGGCCTCTATGCACTATATGACAACCTTCAGTTCAGTGCCTGAAAGCCTTCACCTCTGTATGCGATATTACCTTGCATGATTTGCACTGCTTTTAACCTTCGAAATATGTGCGCTCCATAAGATCACATTTTTCGAAGCGCCTTGACAAGCCAGCTTCTGTGAGGTTAGATCACATTAAATCAATTGGATCAAAGCCCCAACGCGCTATATTTAACCATATTAATTTTCACCGGTAGATGCTCTGACTCTGTTTGAAGACTAATGGAAAGGTTATGCAGCATCCACCATTCACCATCAAAATGGAGGAGATGGCATTACAGTGATCACTCAAGGCTTTTCTTTGATCCGCTCTAGACATCCAGATTTTGAAACTTCCCATTACCATCCAATGAAGTTTTGAGAAATAAAATTACATGAGGATTTTCTTGTTAAAAATAAATCCAACAAGCATTTGCAATACAATAGGTCTCGCATGTACGCACGTTTGAGCTATTGACATTGCAAATAACAACGCCTTTTATTTTTGTTTTAGTTTTTAAAACATAAGTAAAAGGCATTGTCATTTAGAATGCCAATAGATTAAACTTGCGTAAATGCGAGACCTATTGCATTGCAAATGCTTGTTATAAAGAGCTGTGAAGTACTTCTTGCCACAATGCAGTAGTTTTTCTGATGCTGATTGCAGCTCTGATGAGGTGCTGCACTACACCATTTTACTACTTATGAAGGGAGAGTTGGGTTTTTGCCTACTGTTTTTCGGTTTTCACTTGCTCCTATCAATCTTTCTTGTCACCGAGGTGGGTGATTTCTGAAGTGTTTAGTTGCACTTTCTGCTTTGCGAATGAAGTCTGTTTCTGATCTTATGTCATTTACTCTTATTTCCTGAATGTATAGACATTTTGGCATACTCCTGTTTGTGATGCCTAGCTCCCTCCCTCTACGTATATGTACATATTCCTGTCTTTACTTCACAATATGCTCAATGTTCGATCTAGACTTTTTTATATTTAAAACTCGTTTTCCTAACCCATCAATGGACTGGATGAGTCAGGGTTCTGGAGCTTAAACTCTAGTCACTCGGTTCAGTCTGGTTTTGATAACAGTTTCCACTCTTTAGCGTGGATGGATTTGTAGCCATGTAGAACTAAAGGAATCCAGTGTTCTCTGGTCTTTCCTATTTTACTATATGTGACTGTGTGTCATTTAATGATGATCTGGAAACCTTCTTTAGAATGTATGCAGCACCCCTGGTAGGTTATTGTCTCTCACCTGATTTCTGGGTGTTTTGTCTCAATGCAAGAAGTTCTACTGAGAGGAGACAGCAGCATGGTGAACCATTGTGAGGAGCATTAAAGGGGTCCTCTAGTGTAGAGGTAAAACATTCTCTGTTCTGACCCAGCATATGCATCTCTAAGAATAAGCAACAATATAGCCTTATAACCCGCTGCCAAGGGCGAAACCAGTTGTTAAAGGTCAATGAATCCGAGTGATAGGCCTGAGCTGCAGACGAGGGACTATAACAATGGCGAGGGCCTTTAACAACTGGTATAGCCCGAGGAAGAAGGGCTATAAGGCTAATAGAACATTCCACCCACTAAGGGTAGAATGCTCTAAATTAAAAAGCGAGAAACACAAAGGCAAACATTGGAATGTTGGCGCTCTGGACTTACACCAGCTATTATAAGCCCGGAGCTACTCCATTTTCTTCAATGGAGCTCGCCACTTTCTAATGTTCTAATATGCATTTAAGAATGTTCCTTGGCATCATGATATCTGCTTGGGATATAATGTGAGATCATTCGTTGGATGGACCCTTTAAATCCTATAAAAGTTTGATCACTAACGCCCTGTTGGCCTACTTTGCTTTTAAGGTCGAGTCAGCGAGCAAGTCGATGACCTCTTCAATATTGTCAGGGAACTCTTTGCGCCCCATCATACTCAACTTCGGTCAGGCTCCCAGCGACCTCTGCTGTGCCCTTTTGGAATTCTTTTGGGACAAAAGTGTTGAGAATGATCTTAATTTGGCTCTTCTGACCCACCCTAAAAGTCACAACATCTTTAGAACTTCTACTATGCTCAGCTCTCTTGTAGTGGACGTCCCTGCCTCTCCTTTGGACTCCGGCCCTGTCCATGCTCTAACCAAGGCGCTTGATATCATCAGTACTGCAATCACTTCACTTTGAAATCCTTCTCTCCACTGCCCAGGACTCCTCAGAATGGAAAGCGGCCATTATAGTGCTATGTCATTGACATTAATAAGTCATTTCCATCCTATATCGCTGCTTGCTTTTCCTTCCAAATTCCTTGCGAAAGAAGTCAATCGACAAACCTCACCTGTTGCTAAGGATAATAATGTCTAGGACCCAACTCAATCTTGCTTTTCCCTCTACATGTAGCATAAGGCTCAGCATATCCTGTACTGAGACAGCGGGGCTGCCTTGATCCTCTCACAGCTCAGTGCTGCTTTTGACACAGTATCCATGCTGTGATTATGCATCTCCTATAACAAGGTGGCATGTACAGCAGTGCTCACACCTGCCTCACATCTTTGACTGACAGACCTCAAGGTGTTCCATTTTTTTCTTTTACTCCCTTGGTTTGACGGTTTGGCTTCTCTCTTATGACCTACGTTGATGACACCCACATTATCATTCGCTTTGTCGATGCTATGGACATTGCGCAACTGAAGTTTTGAGTCTGTATATCCACTCTATAGATGAAAACTGACTTTTACTCAAGCTCAACAGCCACAAAACAGATGTCCTGATCTTTGAATCTGCGGCTCGGGATCGGTCTTCTCCTTCGCTGCCAACTGGGCTAGGCTCCTCTATCCCAGTAAAAGCAGCTAAAATCAGGACTCCATTTTTGATCATTCTCGAATCAAATCAAGATTTTTTCCTCGTATTGCTTTTTTATCTAAGAACCCTATACAACAGTTTTCATCTTCTCTGAGTTTTCCTCTACCGTGAGCTTTCCTCTCCTCCCGTCCAGCTGTCACAAGTCCATAATCATGTCTTGCATAAAATATTGCAATTATTTGAAGTTAGGTTCAAGGACTCAGCTTATCCAATGCCTGCAATTAATACAAAACTGTGCCTGATGTTGTGCTTACTGGCATGCTCTTCCACCTCCTTTTATCTCTCAGCTCTTCACTGATTTCTATTAGCTAGCGTTGTTTGATAAGCCCCTATGTGTGTACCATATGGCTTTTCATAAACACCAACCTATCTTTAAGAGTGACTGCTTCATTGCCTACCATCCAGATTCCTACACTCAGCCTCAGCAAACCCTCTGTATTGCCATCTACATTATGCTTATTTCCCCCAGTGGTGGTGCAGTTTACTTCTGTGCATGTTCTTGGTACAGCTCTCTAGTTATTTTAATGTTCCCTCGGGCTTTGGAAGAAGAGGCTGTCTGACTTTGCAATGTGCAGGGTCTCCTTGGCATAGTAGGCAGATTCCGCCAGTGGATGTTGACTGTGCATAGGTGAATTCATGCCGTTTGATAGAAGAACTACTTAGATGACCGATCTCAGATTCAGGTCTCATATTGTTGCCATTAAATATTTGGACAATTCCCGTTCGTAACCTTGTCTCTGACCCCTCATTACCTGCCTAATTTGTGCTTGTGGATTTTCATTGGTTGTAGATCCATTTCTTGATATTCGGTTCTGCACCGTGTCATTGAGGAGGTATACTGCCAAGAATGAAGTTATCCTACATTGGTTTGTTTGGCAAACTCTTTGTTGACAGTTTTCGCCAACAATGTGTGATTTCTGGCCTTCAGCGCGCCAATTTCTGAAAGGGCTACATTCGGATACGATTCTTAAATTGAAGCACAAGCTAGTGTGCGGCACTAGGATTCAAGACCAACATTCGTAAATTTTAGCACAGATGTGGAACACTAGGACTCATTACCAACATTCTTCAAGAGGTTAGATTATAGCCTTATAGCCCGCTATACCGGATATTAAAGGTCCACTGCAGCATTAAAGGCCCGAGCTAAAGGCGAGGAAATTTAACAAGGCAGTGGGACTTTAATAACCGGTATAGCCCTGCTACGAAGGGCCATAAGGCTATTAGAACATTCTGCCACTAGAGGGCAGAATGTTCTAATAAATAAAACAAAGCCTTCAGGGAGCGTGAGGGTATTGAAATCCCCTCAGGCTCCCTGAAGCCTTTGTTCACAGGCAGAGCTGTGTACAAAGAAACATTGGAATGTTGGAGCTCCGGGCTTATACCAGCAATTATAAGCCCGGAGCTACTCTATTGTTTTCAATGGAACTTCCAACATTCCAATGTTCTAATAAGGAGTAATGTCACATCACGTGTAGCCTTTCTGGTGTGCAGATATACCATATACCAGGCCATACCACTCCCCCACCCCCCCTTTTGGAGGATTTCATATTTGAAACTTGCAAAAATGCCCAGCTGGTACTGGTAAGTTTGATATCTTGGAGTGTGGGAGATGGACCCAATGTATACCTATTCCCCAGTTGCATGTTGTGAGAATCACTTAGCACTCCAACGTGGTAGTAATTGATTAATAGTTTGCAACCAAAATTCTGGTCTCAAATTGTTGATGAATACGGTACGGGGACTTGGGCTGACACTGACCTGGGAGGTCTTCATTTGGGCTCTTCGTCCACCGCAGCCCCTGCGCTGCATTGCTGCAACACTCACCAGGCTCTCTACTTCCCTGCTGCCTGCCGCTTCTCAACCACCGCGGCGAGGCGGCAGACCGGGGACTACATCCCCCAGCACCGCTTGCGCCTAGGAAGGCGTGCATCCTGTCCCGCCCCCGGAGGTGCGCTTAAGGTCAGCGCAAGCCCCGGGGGAGCGGGGGACTTGGGCTGACACTGACCTGGGAGGTCTTCATTTGGGCTCTTCGACCACCGCAGCCCCTGCGCTGCATTGCTGCAACACTCACCAGGCTCTCTGCCTCCCTGCTGCCTGCCGCTTCTCAACCACCGCGGCGAGGCGGCAGACCGGGGACTACATCCCCCAGCACCGCTTGCGCCTAGGAAGGCGTGCATCCTGTCCCGCCCCCGGAGGTGCGCTCAAGGTCAGCGCGAGCCCCCGCGTCGCTAAGCCCGGGCAAAGGGCGGGCCCTCTGTGGCCCTCAGAGGCACGAGGAGGCCGGGACGGGCCTCCCCATTTGGCTTCAACGAAGGAGGAGGTATCGAGTTGTTTTATTTATCCTTCTTATTGATCTCACATTGTACAGTTTCTCTGATTTCCTCTCAACATGTCCATCTGGGAGGAGCTGAATGCCTTGTGTGGTACGAACTACGCCCAGGATGTATCTACCCCCCCTATAGTGGGTAGAGATGCTGATGAGGAAAAAGACATTGACACTGAGAATTCACCTAATGCCGACAAAATGTGCACTAGCCCCTCATTATCTCCCTCCAACCCACCTTTATTATTGCCGATTGAGGCCGTGAACAGAATACCTGACTCCGTATCACCACTTCAATTGACCTTACTGGCCCAGATCGAGCAACTGTTAATATCTGCTTTATCACCCCTGGTCACAAAAATCAACGCCCTGGGAGACAGGTTGACCAGTATTGAAAATACAATACTAAGGAACTATACTCCAACGGAAAAAACTGCTACACCCATCCACCCCATTCTCTCCAGCAAAAATGAAAAGCTCAAGCCTACGACAAGTACGAAAGCTCAAACTCTTGAACCCCTTATGTCTATACCTAATCCAAGAAGCCGGAATATTACTTTTAACTCCGTACCTGTACCCCATAGAGTTCCCAGGACCGCACTTCGGATTAACTTACCTCCAGAAGCCGCCCCCTACGTGGCTGTTCTCTCTGGGGTCCCTGCATCTAGGCAGAGTAAATTTGAAACTCATCAAGACCTGTTAAACAAAACCATTTCCTGGCTACAACAAAACAGACCATTGCCATCTGTTTTAGATGGTGGAATCCTGAGTGTCAGGAGGGTGGGGTGGCTAGGTACGTCGCCCAAAGACATCCCGGGCGACCTGATTTTAATTAAATTCAAGAGTATGAACATTGTCCCCTATCTGCGATCTTCCCTGCCAAAAGAGGGAGATGGCCCCATTTGCATCTGGGACCTGTATGATTTCTATCCTGGCCCCCGACTCCATCCTTCCCTAAGGCAAATGACATTGAACCACAATTCTTGGTGAAAGGGGTTTATAAGAACTTTGTGCCACTAACCATCTACCCTTTTTCGATTTTGCACGTACATTGTCAAATTAGTTTGTTTTTAATAGTTGGATCCTTCTTATTTTGTACATGATATGCTGAGTCATTTATACATGTATGTATTTTCACTTGCTGCTTTTATGGTTTTAAACAAAAGAAACCGAATAAAGCTTATTTTGATTTGATTTGAATACAGTACCTATTTGAGATGAGGCATGCCAACAAACTGCCATTAGCTATACATTTCGAAGCACTTTTTAGGAGTGGTTAGACATCACCTACTCTAAAACGGGGTTAATACATAGCTAATAACTTTTTCTGCAGTTGCAATCCCTCTGATTTTGCAAATCAAGGGTCTGTGATGACTAAAAAGTTAGGTACATCTGGTCCTGATTATTCCGGCTATTCGCAGATCGTACCCCACGAGAACTTGGTTGTTTAGCACAGAATTAATTAAACTACATACAAGCCCCAATGCCCAGCATGATAACATACATCTAGCGCATCACTGCCACGCATTCATCCACATACCACTGCATTCTTCCTTATACAAATGGCCTAACCTCTCCCCATCTAACCTCCTCTGCATGGGATCCAACTTGATGTTTTACAGATCATCTGCTGATACTAACATTTCCTTGACCTCAGTACCTCCCTCCTTCCACCTTGCATCTTTTCTTGCTCTTCTCCTCTCCTCTTCCTTTTGGAATCCCTCTCTTGCCCACTTCTTGTTTCTTCCCCTACGCTTCCTCTTCACTCTCTTTTGCCACATCGCTTTCTTGTCTCCCCCTTACTTCCCTCCCCTCTCCCCTGCTCTGATCCTCGTCCCTTCCCCTTCCCTCATACCGGCTTCTTGTTTCCCCCTACTTTCCACCTCTCTCTACTG
Organism: Lissotriton helveticus; assembly: GCF_964261635.1. Lineage (NCBI taxonomy): Eukaryota > Metazoa > Chordata > Amphibia > Caudata > Salamandridae > Lissotriton > Lissotriton helveticus. Next base: position 246,178,939 of record NC_136062.1, on the reverse strand, counting down.
CTGTTCTCTCATTTCTCCTCTCCTCATCTTGTACCCCTTATTTTCTCCTTTTCGCTCCTTCCTTTAGTGCCATTCTCCTCTCCGTGACCTTACCGTACAATACTCTCATCTATTCTCCTCTTTCTTTCTCACTAAATGTGCATATCTTATGTTTCACTGAAGGCTGCCATCACTCTTCTCTTTTCTAGAGTGAGCAAGATGAGGCCCAGATCCAGTTAGCTGGGGGTGACGTGGAGCTCCCGAAAGAGCTGGCCAAGATGATCGAAGAGGATGAGGAGGAAGAGGACCACTCCGTCATCGGCCAACTGACCAGCATGCAGAATTTGGACCTCGACTCGCTGAAGGACAAAGCACAGTCAACAATAGAGGACATCAAGCAGTCGGCTGAGAAGTGTGCAGTCATGTGACTCTGCTCTCAGCGGTAGACGTCATGTGAACCCTGTTGTCACCTATGTGACCCTCCGCAGTCAGCTCAGAAACGTGCTCTCCCTAGGAGCCCACTTCCTGTGTCCAGTGTGAGGGAAAGTGACTTCTTATAACTTGACCAAGCTCAATCATTTTGGAGGTGTAGATGGAATCTAAGCCATGTGACTGTCCTACCACTAAAGTAATCACCCCGATAGACCTCCCCTGTCATAAAGTGAGACCCATCCCACGAGTTTGTTTTGTCTTCCCAATAATGTATTACAAAAGTCTACTGTATCTGCTGTGACACCCTTCCACAATTCTTACCCCATTCTGGAGTCAAACTCTCTACCAAGCCAGAAGGGCCAGTTGGCCCTACTAGTTTGCATTCAGATTAAGCTGATGATCGTGGGTCGTCATCAACAGGCGATTCCTAGAACTATCTATGATCACCATTTTCCAGCATTATTGCTGTCAAGCACAAGGCAGTCTCTCTGGCAGTCTGAGTTCTCTGAAGCAGCCTGCTGCTGCACGTGACACTGTGAAAGTCAATCCTTAACATAACATGAAGTTCAGAGAGGTTAGTAACAGTCCACCCCACCTCAATGCTTAGCCTAATTTTGTGACATGTTAATTGATAACCATGTCATTTTAAGCCCCATCAGCTGAGGATCATGGTGTCACTAACTTACTGTTAGTCATTTCTCTTTGTTACTGTTGTAACAGAGCATGACTCTGTGAGCATTGGTTCAGTCTTCCTCCTTAAATACAGATAGTTTCCATGTGAAGGGGAACACAGGGATATCAAGACTGGATACTCTTTAAGGTGAGTTTGAAAACCTTGAGGAGGGGATTACCTTTAGTCTCTTAATACTGGGCCACTAGAAAGCTACGCTGATTACTGGATTACATACGAGGTCCTGATTCATGAAGCAGGCCAGATTTAATTATTGGACAGTACATCTTCAGATGGTCTGGTCTCTAAACATTCAGTTCTAGCTAGATTTTAGCAGGGGCGGGGCCAATTCACTGAGCAGGCAATGCAGCAGGGATGGGACCAAGTCACTAAGGGGTAATTTAGCAGTGATGAGACCAAGTCACTAAGGGTTAATTCAGCAGTGATGAGACCAAGTCACTAAGGGATAATTCAGCAGTGATGAGACCAAGTCATTAAGGGGTAATTAAACAAGGGTGTGGCCAAGTAGCTGAATACAATTGGGGCCCAGTGGTTTGTCGATTGATTTACCAAGTCATTAAGTAAGATTTTGACCATGTCACCTAGCAGGAATTTTGCCAAGTACCTGAACAGGGGTGTGGCCAGGTCACCTAGCAGGAGTGTGGCTTATTCACTGAGGAGGGGCGTGTCTAAGTCACTGGCAGTGCTGTGGCTAATCCACTGGGCATAAGTCTAACCAAGCTAATGGTCACAAGACGTCATTAAGCATGAGTAGGGTCATGCCATTGAGCAGCTGCGTTGCCAAGTCATAGATCAGAAAGATAGCAAAACTACTGAGAAGGCACTTGGCCAAATCAGTAAGACTGGATGTGATGACATACCTAAGCAGAGGTATTGAGAAGTCACTAAGCAGGGGCATGGCCGTATCATGTGCGGCGTAGTAACTGAAGTAACTGAGGACTGGTTTAACCAAGTCTCGAAACAAGTACAGCCATATTAGTGAACAGAGGTGAGACCAATTCACACAGAATGGGTGTGGAGAGATCAAAGGGGAGGGGACTTGTCCACGTCACATAGAAACTAGGTAGCCAAGTAACTAAACTGATGTACAGTCCAGTCCCTAAGTACAAGTGTAGCGGTGTCACCAAGCAAAGGTGGGACCAAGTCAGTAAGAAGAGGTGACTATGAGTCAAAGAGCAGGATTGTGGCCAAAACACTAAACACTAGTCTGAGTCACTAAAAAGCGATGTGGTCAAGCCACTTTGCCTGGGGCAAAGCCACACCGTCACCAACATGGGCCAGTTAGTCATTGACCGCTATGGCCAGGCTACTGAACAGGAGTATTATTAAGTCACTTAATAGAAATGTGGCCAAGTCACTGGGCTGACAGGTAGCCAGGCCACTGAGCAATGGTGTAGCCAATTTACAGAGCAGGGATGTTACCAAGTTGCTAAGCCTGAGTGTGACCCCTTCACCGGGATGTAAGGTGATGAAGCTACTTGTGGCTAAGCCTATGACTCATATGTGTAACCGAGATCTCTTTGAAGGAACTCACAGTACCCAAGATAAATGTGCCCCTGATGGAAGAAAGGTTCTTATACCTTCTGATCATCAGAACAACCTACACCAATGCTCTGGCTTCCTAACATGTGCTACAGCGGCCCACAGGGGGTTCAAAGGCCCACCTGGTGTAAACACTCCTCTCTGGCACCTAACTATTGTGGACTCCATTACCTTACTGTCTTTAATCCAGATTTGTGTGAAATGAGCTGTGAGTGGTTAGGTGCCCCAGTTGAACATCTCAAACACTGGGCCTTTAGTGGGGGAAGAGTGCAGCACGCTGGCTGCTGTTGTGGTAGTTGAGTCCCACCACAGTGGGATTTATTCCTTTTGCTTCACCCTCCCACCTCTTCCTAGTGCCATCAATACCCCACATCAGCCCACACCTGCCCCCTTGGGAAGGAACCGACACTGAGCTCTCCATGGAGCCAGAGGACTGAATATCTCCTGTTGTCTTACCTGCAGAAAGTGAACCCGCTGAGACTGCAGTCCAAGTCGCAGCTTTGTTTTTATGTGTTGAATAAAAAGAAACTGTACTTTAATTCTATGATTTTCAGACTTGTATATGTGGAAAGAAAACCCCGCTGATACTGGCATATCTTAGCCAATCAAATGGGAGGATGGGGGGTGGGGGAAGGTGATTGGAAGGACTGAAGAGTGAGTATGAGCTTTCCCAATCAGCAATGTGGTATATTCAACCGAAATAACCATTGGCAATGCAACAAGTCTGTGTTATAATTCAAAGTGTCTCTTCAGGCACTCAATTATGACTCGCCCGCCATGTACCCTGTCCCTCATACTTGTACTCGTCCATTCATTCACCCATTAACTGACTCATTATTGCACTCCTCCACTCACCATTCAAAATAATTCACACAAACACACCAAGCATGTACTATATATATTAAAATAATAAAAACAGAATTAAGAAAAAAGGCTGACACCTAAACATAATGATCCTACGCAATATCAAACCGGTTAAACACATGAACATAAGCAGTGAGTAGACACCTTAGAATACCATACCACAACACAACATGTGTATTTATAAAGCACACGTTCACTCAAAGGGCATCTTGGTGCTGAATAACAGATGTTTATTGTTATCCAACTCAATGGTACTCATTTTATCGACCTCAGAAGGATGAGTGGACCCACCAGGATTTGAACCTGTGGCCATGAGGTCAAACACAGGCCACTTTAGTAAATGCATTAGTCCGCTAAGCCACCAGATCTGGCATCGAATAACATTGTACTTAGTGTCTCTTTGTTTTAAGGTTTGAACACGGCTGTTACCTTTAGAAGCAACATGTGTGCCATGGCGGGACAGTAAAACATTGATACTCTAGAATAAATACTATTCAAAGATCGTCACTCAGGAACCATTGCAGTGGGCAGCCATCTTGCAATGGTATTGTGCATAGTATATCATTGTTGTACAGATCCAAGATGGATGACCTATTACTTCTAAATGTGGCAACAATCTTAGCATGGTAAAACAGAGGTAACTGAGCAGAATATATACCAAGATTGCGACACCCAGGACACTGATCGAATGAACATCAAACCCAGTAGCAATCTGGAAAGTTGCTAAGTGCTCTAAAAAAATGCAAACACAATAAAAAAAGTAAAGAAATGAAATGGAAATCATAAAAGGACGTAATTGAAAACTAAAGGATTGGCCCTCCAGCCCAGCCTCTGAAGTGCATTAATTTTCAGGTGAAAAAGAACATGTGATCTGGGAAAATGCCATCACCCATAAGGTAATAGTCCCCACAGTTGAAGTGGGCTGACCATTGCCGAATGCTGTGGGCTGTCGTGGACAGAAGCAGGTTGTGAATGACTCTCGTACAAAGCAGTGAATGAAGAGGGCTGGTACAATGCCCTCTATGAAGGGGTATGTATGTATGTATTTTAAATGCATTGTTCTGATTATGAAAGCCTGACAAACAGCTAACGCTGTGAATCTGGATCGAATAGGAACTTTAATGCACACACAACTAAATACTATGGTTATAATTACAAATGTGCAAAATTACAGTTGGCAAAACAATGTACAACCGCCTAAAAGTGTCTAGTGTACATTATCATAGTGCAAATATTCTACCCATAGGATTTGTTAGAGGGGATAATTAACACCGAGGGGCATATAATCAACAACTAGCGATATTTATCGCTTAATGAGCTTAGTGATATTTTTTTTATTCGCCACGCATCGCCGGATTTTCTCGCAGAGATAACGTGCTATTATCAACGTTTATGCGATAAAATATCTGGCGATAGCGGCTCAATGCGTGAATATCGCTGGAAATCAAGCGATATTCAGGCATTAACGCCAATAGGGTCTTAACCTGAATATCCAACTTCTATTGGATATACAGGTTAAGAAGTGGTCTGAGCAGGCGTTAGTTTTTGGCGATATTCGCGCTTAGCGCGAATTTTTAAATCGCTGTGCCTGCGTTGATAATAGGCGATAGCGATGTTAGCGACTGCTTGTAGTCGCTAACAGGTTGGGTACGCCCACTTTGCATGTCATTAGCGATAAATATCGCTGACATACAAAGCGGGCCCCAAACCGCTCGCTATCGCCTACAAACTGACGCTAACTGCTGTTAGCGGCAGCTTGCTAATAGGGCGATGACATTATCGCTGCTTTAGCAGGAAAAAGTCCCGCTAAAACGGCGATAAGGCCCTTGATAATATGCCCCCGGATTCCTTGCCAACTACTGTCAGATTTGCATACAAACATTAAATCAGCGTAATAAACAACCTAGCCTTAACGGCATATTGACTTTAACTTATGCTTTTCACAATTAGTCAGGCCTACTCCCATGAGCATTGTCGTGCCATCATAAGGAACTCAGGCCTTCTGTGTTGAGTGAAATACAAGCACTCTGTTTCATTGGAAGCCCACATATCACCCCAATCAAAAGTGTGTAGTGGGGACGGTCAACAAGTTGAAGATGAACATGTGGGCACAGTCCTCCCCCCTCAGGATTGCGTCTTGAAGCATTTTTCAGGCATTTATATAATGTTTGTCCACAGCTCTGCTGCCACCCATGAAATGTGGTGCAATGATGGGAGAGGCTTGCGTCTATGTAGAGATGGCCATTGTCTTTGAGGTTATTGGAGGTTCTGAGGTATTAGTGGTGCGAGTGGAGGGAGAAATATATTCCCAAAAGTCAACAACATTTTTGAAGCCCTTCAAATCCATCCAAATATTGTGTCTATAAAAGAGCTTGAGAAAAGCTGACAATACATCAATGAGACCAGCGCATAACATGAAGACTGCGTCAGTTACAGGCTAAAGGCTCAATTTCTATGGGATAACTCAGGAGTCCGCGTGTCAACTACTGTGAGTACTGAACGTAAACTGCATGTCATACGTTAAAGTGCCAAGAAGACAGTTTAGGGTGTTGACGCACTTGGATGTGTGTATCCACATGTGCTCAGGTTTTATTTGTATTTATTAGCTACTTGATATACTGTGAACCTTTCTCCAAGAAGCAGCAGAATGCTTTACAGAGACTATTATCATCATCAACTCTATTCGTTTTTATTAATAAAATCAAACAAGTACAATAGAAAACTTTGATGCAGACATACATAAAATAACCAATGTGAATAAAGGAAAACATATCGTAAATATTTCATCTTTCGACCTCACTCTTGGTTTATAGATAACGAACAGCTTTATATACCCCCACAAGAAACGTTGACACATTATGACAAACTACGTGAGAATCTAAAAGTTGCAGAAATAAAAAGGCTGGCCTATCCTGATTTACAACGAAGATGTGCATACAAAGGGTATATCGTAACAATGTGCAAGGTATTGCATTTGATGGCAAATTGCATGTACATAGTGGGGCTCAGTATACTTATGCCACTTCCCATCGGTGTACAACAGCTGGGGGAACAAAGTCAATCTAAAAAAACTAAAAAGATCACGCTCAAAAATAGACATATCATAAAGGAAATATTGCTAAATTTCGGATACAGATTTGACCTTGATAAAATTGCGAAATAGGGGCTTGGTCAAAGACACAGCTCCCCTCTCAGTTTAAGCTGGGGAGTCTCCTTAAGTCACGCAGGGCCATATTATCAAGGCTGGCGATAACATTATCATCACTTTCGCTAAATCGGCGATAATGGGCTTGATAATATGCCCTTGTGAATTCCCAGAGAAGCCCATGTTCACACCAGAACCTGGGCTTCTATGGGAATTTACAAGGGCGTATTATCAAGCCCATAATCGCCCCTTTAGCGGCAGTTTCCTGCCGTTAAAGCGGCGATAATGTATCACCGGCCTTGATAATATGGCCCGCAGTATCTTGTTTGGTAATGCTGGACGGGTTAAAATATAATGCAGGCCGGTCTAGATGTGTGAAAGTCTCTCTGCTATACACCAGCCAAGGAGTTTGGGCCACACAATCCAATTTCATGCAATCTATCATGATTAATCTGTTTGAATCTAGCACATCCTTTAGCCAGACATTATACCAGAGCAAGAGAGGGTGCAGCCGAATGTAATCTACAATATAGCAAATGCCCAGCTCTTCATGAAGGATTTCTGTGGGGATAAATTGACCCAAACCCAAACGTCCTCTGAGATATTTATTTTCTGCAATCCCCAGGGAATCTATATTTACGTAGCCCAAAATTTCACTACCAAAAGAAGATATGGGAATACACTTGGCCCGATAGATATACAGCATAATTTTTTAGTGACTTTTGATTCATGCGAGAGGAAAATTCATTCACCCCAGCACAAGCTCTTATAAGATTGCCGGTGTTCTTCTTGAGTAGAGGTTGGCAATTAAGTTTTGAATTTAATAAAATGCCTAGATAGGTGAAGTTGTCAACCGTAGATAGTGTATGACCCTGGACATAAAAAATTGCACTTTTCATTTTCTTCGGATCGAGGGTCATTACATTGAACTTGTTAAAGCTGGTACGTAAGTCCAAACTACTCATGAAGTCAACAAACAGATCTAAAAGCTGCTGTAGGCTTGTAGCAGTACAGGCGATTAAGGCAGCATCATCTGCATTTAAAAGAGCTGGAAGCATCCTGCCACCGGCTGTTGGAACATGTATGTAAATGTGTTTGTATTTATATAGCGCACTTCTACCCAGAGGTCTCGTAGTGCTGTATTCATACCGCTGTGGAACCCATCCTGGCTTTCCTGTGAAATGTCCACTCCTGAGTACCCCCGAGGTGAAGCCAGCGCTGCTGGGGCCGTTGTGGAGATTAAGCAAGTTATTGCCCAGAGTCACAGAGTGGGACCCATGATTAGACTAGGCACTGAGGTGAGAATTATCAGGTCCGGGGAAATTGAGTCCAAGAGCCGCCAATGCGGGAATTGAACCCTGGTCCTGGGCCAGACCTCTGCATCAGGGTCTGTGGCTCTAACCATTGAGCCACGCTTCTCAATGTATGCACAGAACCAGAAGTGCTTTCTCAAGGCGGATTAACATACGTAATAAAAAGAAAGGAGGCCAACATACAGTCCTGCCGGACCCCCTTCCTAAGTGTCAAAGGCTCGGTACATTCGCCATTACCACCATAGCCAACTGAGGCCATCAAACCACAATGAAGATCCCCAGGGAACTTAACTAGACACTAATCCACCCCATAGATCTCAGCTATGCTCAGAGCTTCTTTCTGTTAACCAAATCAACTGCAGAGCTGAGGTCCATGAAGGCGAGATGAAGAGACCCTTTCTTTCCCATTACATATTTGTTAACTATAAAGATGGACATTGGTGTTCTGCTCGACTGTAACCGTCCACTCATGAAACCCATACTGGATGTCTGACAATATCTTCTGTGCTTCTGCCCGCTCTGTTAGCCTATTCAAGATGACTCTGCCTATGATTTTAACCTCTATTTCTATTATTCTAATAGGCCTATGGCAGGAAGTATTGCTTCTGTTCCCCTTTTTATAAACCGGAATGATGATAGAATGTCGCCAAGACTCCAGGATTGAGGTGGTAATAGCAGCCTTATGATAGAGGGTTAAAAGAGGGGCCGAGAGATCCACACGTCCTAAACAAATCGCTAGGAATCTCCTTAGCTCCTGGTGCCTTACCCTCCCCCGATAGAGAAACGATTGCATCTCTAACCTCTTCCCATTGCAATAACAGTTAAACGCCCTGACCCAAAGGGGGGATGTTCATAGACTGGGCAATCCTCATGATATAAAGCAGAGAAGTGACAGGTTGGGCATTGACCAGAACCAAAACATAGGGTGTACAAGCTGGGGGGAGCTGTAAAATGTCCTGAGAGATAAGGTCAGCAGAGTGGGCCCCAACTGGGCCCATCTTAGAATGCAGCAGAACTTTCTGTACAACAGATTCTGTCCTAATAGATGGCTCGTGAATCTCCCCGACTAATTTGTCATTAATTTTCCTAGGATTCAGACCCTGAGAAATTCCAGATTTAGCCCCAGTTTTGCTGTTTCCGTACAATACAAAATTTACTCGAGTACCAGTTTCTGTTACAGGTGAAGAACCCTGGCTCCATCCTGCCACCTTCCGGTCAGCCGATTCATCAGACATTTGGGGGCATATTAGCAAGAACCTCGTTAAAATTATCGCCGTTTTAGCGGCAGGAAACTGTGCAGGACATCTAACCTGGGCTTCTATTGGAATTCTATAACGCATATTAGCAAGCCCATTATTGCCGTTTTAGCGGCAGTTTCCTGCCGCTAAAGTGGTGATAATTTTAACGAGGTTCTTGCTAATATGCCCCTTGGTTTGAGTGACGTACCTGCTGCCACAGTATCTCCACGTGGATAATGCTGCCAGGCAGGAACATGCTCAACCACCTGTGAAAAAGGGATGCAGCACCACGCCGTGGCAGCCATTTTACAGTGTTGGCAAGTTCTCTAGTTATTCATTGAGATCACGCGGTATTGCTGTGCATATGTTTAATTCTACAAACGGTATCTGTGAGTCAATACCAGTGATTCACACACTTTCGACAAAGGGGTCATCAAATTTAGGATAATTTGCTACTACAAATTCTGTGTATCAGCAGTATCAGTGGGTCAGCATCAGTCATTCACACACTGTCAACAAAGGATGTATCTGAATGAAAATAAATTGGTTACTATGTATGTATTTTTGATTATTCCCATAATTTACAAACTACAAGTAATACAGGTGAACACAGTGATTCGCAGAATTTAAGAAAATATTTATTCTTTTGTAATTTAATATAGTATTTAGCTGTACATTTATTATGTGGGATACATTTTGTCTGTATCAATTTTAAGACCATGGAAGGAATCAGTGCTCCAGCACCTTTTCTATCTGATCCTGGAGAACCAATCCTAGAGTGGGAACAGTGGAGAGAAGGATTTGAAGCTTACCTGGAAGCAATTGAAGGAGACAAATTCACTGAAAAAAGAAAATTAGCAATTTTTAAAACATTGTTTGGGGTCTGAAGGAAGAAGAGTTTTACTACATTTACCAAAAATTATTCCAGATGATGAAAGCGAAGATGACTCAGATGTTTATGAAATGGCTATGAACATTTAGAGCTACAATATAAAAAGAAAACAAATGTTGTCGCAAGACACAAATAAATGGGTAGAGGTCAGTTATCTAATGAGTCTATTAACTTATTTGTCAGTGATCTTAGAGTGTTATCTGCTAAGTGTGATTATGGTGCATTTAGAGATCAAATGTAACGGGATCAGTTAGTGCACAAAGTAGCTGATATTAAATTACAATAAAAGTTATTATTGGTAGATGAATTGACTTTAGGCAAAGCAATAGATATTGCTCGTAAATTTGAAGAAACAAAATTAGGGATGTAAGAATTAGACCATAAAGCTGTAGAAGGTGTACAACTAGTAAAAAGGAGTGAGCCAACACTCATATCTGGCAAGGTAGGAGAAACAAAAGCCCAGTTTATAGAATAATATGATACAACTAAGGAGAGAAGGGTGATTGTATGTTTTAAATGTGATCAATGGGGTCATTATGCCAATGACAGAACATGTCCAGCTACAGGACAAATGTGTAGGAATTGCAATGTTAAAGGTCATTTTGCTAAGGTTTGCAAAAATAAGAATCGCAATGCTCATTGTTTTTATAGTAAACAAAATCAAATTAGAGAGGTTAGACAAGAAGAAGAATCCAATTTGGAGGAATATATACTAGGTGTGTAGGAAGTGATGGAGAGTAAGAAAGATGCACCATTTTGTCTAGCAGATAGAGGTGGTATAGAGGTGAAAGTTATGACGGATTCTGGAGCGCAAAACACTTTAATTGGAGTCAATTTATTGCAACGTTTTCCTGATGTACATTTGTCTCCACCAGACGTTAAATTAGTGGTTTATTGAGGTGATTGTCGAAAGTATGTTTATGGCACACAATTTGAACTAAGAACAGATCATCATTCAGGATGTATGACATTACAACGCATACGTTTACCACGCATACCTTTACAACGCGGTTTTTACCACACATACCATTACAACGCATAGCGCTTAGAGGTGCTGGATAGTGGTAAGTATAATTTTCTATTCCAACTCCAGTCCCCGTGGACACTAGGGAAGGTGTTGGATAGAAAATTAAACTTATTCCCTATCCTAGAGCGCCCCCCAGCGCAATGCGTTGTAATGGTATGCGTGGTAATGCCTGCGTTGTAATGGTAGTGTGTTGTAAAAATTTCGTTGTAAACGTTACATACCCATCATTCATTAACTAAGCTATTTACCACTTTAACTCAACTGAAAGAAAGGGACAGGGATTTGATCATTGTGCCATCTCATACTAACCTGGGTTGTTTGTATTGCAGCTCTGAAAATAATGCCTAAGATTTGTTATGTCTTTCTGGCCCTTTCCCTACCTCTGAGGCACATTGTCATTTCTAGACTTCAGGAACTATACAACAACTTCATCTGATATAATAAGCACTGGAGAAATAGCTGGAGACAATGAACTGAGCATCCCAAGCAGAAGGGCCTGAATCACTTTCTGTGCTATGTTAATGCATCCAGTCTGTGGGAAAATGTATTATTTGGGGAAGGCGGTATCTTCCTGTTTCAAGGAATAACCAGAATCCTTGTGAGCTTAAACCATCCAAATCACTAAATCAACCTGAACTCAATCCTCTGATAGCTATGGCGCAGAGCAGATAGGCTTAACTTAAGACAAAGAGTAAAGAAAGTATGCAGTACCAACATAATACTAAAACCAAAAGGCCAAACAATAAAAATCTCAAATTGAATTAGAAAAATAGAGTAAATCATAGAAAATTACACCAAATTAATACAGAAATATTCATTTTTAAAGTTGTAATTAAAAACAGTGTCAAAAAGCGCTTGCTAACAATGATAATCCACGGTTGCAGTAGGTTGGGCCCTAGGCACAATTGCAGGCTGACTGTGAGTTGGATTCACCAACTAGGTTCATGCCAGTCAAAGATTTTACATTCTGACTTTTTAAAGCCCCTATCAATCAGAGGAGTACACTTCTAAAGCCCCTCAAGAACTCAAGGGAGGCACTTAAAGGCTCACAGGCAGACGCTAAGGCCAACAGAGGGTCCAGCCCATGTCCCATTGCCACCTGCCAGCTGGGTACTTCCAGGAAAATGCTTCTTGCAGTTTGTCTTCCTGTAGATGCACCAGGAGTCAGCTAGGAGTCAATTTCTTTGTCTTGGGTACAAAAGGGATAAGGTCCAGTCCTTTAATTCTCCTCCCAGGTCACAGACAGCAGGTCCAGTCCCAATCTGGTCTTCTAGAGATCCATAAAATGTTATGACGTGGGTACCTGATAATGCCACATTTATAATTGGCACCAGCTAGCGGGGGAGGGTGGTTTCAGAGCTCCCCTAAAGGTTCCCAGACCTAACCCCACCTAGGTTTTCAGTAGTGCCAGTGTGTTTACTGCAAACATGCTTAAAATGCCATGTGTTTTTAAAGTGGCGAAAGTCTTTGGCCACACTAAACCTGGGCTCCGTTTTGTTTGGGAGTGTCAGGGAAATCATCAGTGCCCTCCCACATCTCACTCTAAAATCCAGTTTGAGGCAGGTACTGTGCCAACAACAAGCCCTGAGAGACAGACGTCTGGTAGGACCAAAGCAGGGTACTTCAGCAACCAGACTGGAGATACATAAGAATTGTCTTGGAATCTAGTGCTCTCCCTTTCAAGTGTGCCAAAATATGTCATGCGGCTCAACAAGCCAGCCAAGCAGGATTTGACACTGTAGTATCAAAAAGGAGGCCACCAGCCCTCCCCTTGCATAGTCTGTTGACTTCAGAGAAGTCATTGCGGCTCATTAAAAGCAGCCAATTGTTTGTTCCTGGGAGGCATTTCACACCTATTCAAGCCTGAGCACAGCCTAAGAGCTGGCAAGGCTTATGCTATTGCTAATTAGTTTTCTGACAGTTCAGCCAAATAAAGGGTAACTTTCTCAAAATTGATTATACTTAATATTTATTAAAAATCTGACTCCACCATTGAATTAAATTCTTACAAACTATTAAAAATAGTGGTTTCATTATTTTTCTAGCGCTTGCCTTTTCTAAGATACAGTATTAGTATTTTATTCTGTACTCTACCTTTCCACATACAGCAGATAGGCCTACCACACTGAAAATAGCTTTTGTGGCCTAGCCACTGGTGGGATATGGTAACATTAATTTTCTACATGTCTCACTTTTCAATACCATACACCCTACATTGTGGGTTTCAACACATTCATAGAGGTGACATACGAAGGCTTAAAAGAGGTGACATACTTGGGCTTAAAAATGTCCTGCACCCGCCTGTCCACGTTAGTGGATGAAACATGATATGAGGTACCACGGGACAGTATACAGTGATGGAGAATCTCAGATCAAAGGACACTGAATGTGAGGGGGTTCTAAAAGATCATTAGTCTCCTGATGGTGTGACGGGTATAAATTGTCACTGCCCATATATGCCTGAATTTGCTATATAATTTAGTGCAACACAGCTGGAATTGGGCTTAGTTTGCTTCTCTACCCTTACCACTGTTCCTCTTCCCACAGGATCTGGGAGATGGTTAAGTGTGTGGCACAGTACAGGGAATGGGTGCCTGACTACCCCACCCAGCTCATTGGTGTACAATCCTCTATTACAGTTCCACACCTACTGGTTCTTCACTGTTGAATTGAACTACTACAGAAAGGCAAGAAACTCTGCTCATCCAGATGAAATATTTCATTGCTGTATGTGGGTGGGGGCGGCTGTTGCCAATTCACATAAAGCGGAGGAGTAACTATTGATCTGCCTTTTTTTCTCTTTTCTTTTTTTTAACATAACTGTGAGAAAACATAGATCAGGGTGAGTAATCCAATGAAGGTCTTGTAGTAAAACAAAATTGAACTCCATTAGAAATAAATCTTTGCATCTTGGTGCTTTTACAGGCTTGGCATCGATTACCACCCAAGTTCACTCAACCTTGCAAAAGGACACTGTGATCCATTCTGATCAAATGAAGGATGAATTAGGATATGATAGTGTAAGGGAAAACTACCCTGTCACCTGGCCACAAGCATCTCAAATTCAGCCGTTAGACTTTACCCAACCTGATATTAACATTGAGTGCTCTGCAACTATTTTTCTATGTGCCTGTTAGACCTGGCATCTTTGGCGTGGTTCCCCCTATCTTTTTGCCTCTACCTCCTGTATTTTTGATGCTGTGCTGGATTTCATTTTTGCTGGTTTAGATGCTTTGGGCACTTTGCCACTGCTGTTCAGTGTCAATGTGCAAGTGCTCCCTGTGTAAATTGGTATTATGTTTGGTTATCCATGATTGACACATTGTGTCATCAAGAAGTCCCTAGTAAAGTGCACTGAGTGTGCCAGGGCTGGTGATAACACATGCTACTAGTAGGCCTGCAGCACTGATTGTGCCACCCACATGAGTAGCCCTAATATGGTGTCTCATGCCTGCCACCGCAGTGCCTGTGTGCAGTCTGCGAACTGCCATATCCTCCTGGTCAGTGTCTAACCCTTCCCTTTCTGTACACATTGGTTACCGCTATGGAAGGCCCAAGGTACCCCTTGGGCAGGGTGCAGTGTATGTGAAAGGTAGAGCATGTACTTGTGCAGGTGACATGCTCTGGCAGTGAACTGCAGCCATTTTCGTTTTTCACTATTGTAAGGCTATCTTGCCCCAGAGGCTATCATGGGGAATGCTGGCTACAGTGGCTACCAGCATATCTTCCCTTAGGAACAAGATAGGACATAAAAGTCTGGTATCCCTGAACTCAGAATTTAATAACACATCTTTTAGGAAAGGGTGTTTTTAAATCCTGTGTTTGAGAACAGCACTTTTAGAAAGTTGGTGTTCTCTTGTCTGACCTTTCTGTGTGCCTTGGCCTATTTGTGAATTGACTGTCTGGTTTGTAAGTAACAGGGGCTGGGTGGCTCCCAGAGTCTGAGTGGGCCATCCCTGGGCTGAATAGTTCCATCTGCATCTAGAGTGGTGGGAGGGGATATCACCTGGGCCTGAACAGGGCTGTGCCTGACTTCCCCAATGCTGGCGCCACCTCCTGCTGGGCAGCTGACGACCCTGCCCCTCTCTCTGAAAGGAAAGGAGAGGCTAGGAAAACAAAGTGCTCCTGCACAAAGGGATCAAAGACTTTTAGGGGTATAAGTACAGGACCTATGACTACAGAAAATTAGATCATCCTGGAAACAAGAAGGAACCTCTGCCAAGGAGAAAGCTGGAAGAATGAAGAAGAAGGACTGCCCGCTGTGTGATGCTGGACTGACCTGCAGTTGCTTTGCTGCCTACGAGAGGGGAAGGACTTTGTTGTTGCTTCGTCCCCTTACTTGAAGGATTCTCCAAGGGCCTGTTGTGAGCTGGCTCCCTGTTTTGAAGTCCCAGGAACAAAAGAACTTCACCCCCAGCTTCCCTGAGCTCTGCCGAGAGAGCTCTGTCCTTCCTAGAGTGCTTGGGCCAGTTGTGGTGCCGCTGGAAGTTGTACCTGTGCTGGGAAGTTGGAAACCAAGATTTGAGAGACTTTGCTACAGAAAAGTTATCGCATCGCTCGCTTGCGGAGCGCATTCCCGACAGTACAAGGAAATTTCCACCGCTACGAAGGCCGAGATCGTAGCAGCACCTGTTGCCACTGCCGGAGACGTCGCACTCGTCGTTTGCGGGAAGATTACCATCGATGCGAGCATCGTCGCAGAGCCTGTCATCGCTGGGTAAGATCGCCACACCGCTTGCTTGCGGACCGCATCACGTCGCTTCGAACATCGTCGCTGAGCCATCGCATCGAGGAGCTGTGAGAGGAAGATCGCCGGTGGATCGGGCATCATCGCCCCGGAGATCGTCGCAGCCCCTACAAATCATCGCATCGTGCGAGAACAAACTTTCTACGGAACCTATGCACCGGAATTCATACAAGTCATCAACTTCCTCCCCATACAGACCGGATTCATCGCAACCCAACCACTGCTGCAACGGGGCTGTCGCCAAAGCCTCCCCATGGTCTCAGGAGCAACGCATCGCTTGTTTCCCACCGCACCAGATTCTGCTTTGGAACTTTGTCGCATTTAAAAGGTACTGGTGGCAAAACATGACGCAACTGTGAACTTTTCACGCAACTGTGGATTATTTTTATCGCAACTTTAAGAACTCTTTCGCAACCATATTTTTGAACTATGTTTGTTGGATTTTTGTCGTTTTAGTCTTGTGTAGTTTTCTAAACTGTTGTAGAGTCAGTTTGTGGTGTTTTCACTGTGTTACTGTCAGTGTTGGTATAAATACTTTACACATTGCCTTTGATAAGCCTGACTGCTTGTGCCAAGCTACCAAGGGGGTGAGCAGAGGTTATCTAAAGAGTGTTTCCTCCTTACCCTGACTAGAAGCAAGAGTCCCTATTTGGACAGTGGTACCTACCTCTGCCAACTAGAGACCCCCAGTTCTAACAGTGCCACTCCTATGAAGTCTCATAAAGCCACAATAAACGTATTCAGTAGTACACCAAGTATTGAATCTCCAGAGGTCCCTGCGTTATCAGTAACACTGGAAATTTGTCCACTTGTAACGTACCACATAATTATGTTTAGTACTCTGAAACTATGCACGCTAAGGAAAGAATTTTGCCAGATGTATGCAGGAACCGTTTTGCGATTCCCTAATTGCAAATTTGTTTGATTCGTAATTCGGACATCACAACACCCCATATATGAAAGTGTGTTGAACACTTTCCGCGATTCCTAGAGGGTCACTAATGACCTCCCTCATGGATATTAATGAGGTAGGTCGCAATTTGCAACCTTTTAGGAATCGCAAAAATAACGGTGATAGCGGCCTGCAAGGGATCAGCAGACCAGCATGTCCGTCGATTGCTTTTAAATTAAGCAAACATTTTTTTAAATGGAGACCATTTTCCTTACAGGAAAATGGGTTGAATTTGAAAAGAAAAATGAAAAGTTTTTTTTTCATTTTCTGAGAGCAGGCAGTGGTCCGTGGGACCACTGCCTGCTCTGAAAAGACGTTTTGCTGCCATTCCCAAAGGGGAAGGGGTTCCATCCCCGTCCCTTCTTTACTTGAAGTAGGGGGTAAAATGCATATGTTTTGCTGCCATATTTATGGTCACAAAACATTCATACATATCATTACGATTCGCTATTTAGAACCTCCCAAATAGCGAATCCCAAACTCATTTTGCAATTTATTAACAGGTTACCAAATCGCAAATTAGGGTCTCATACCTGTGGAAAACATTTTTTGCATTGGCAAACGGGCCGATTTGCACAAAAATGCTTGATAAATGTAGCCCTATATCCTCTATCTTAGTATTATTGGAAAGATTTACAAGTAACTCAGATCATATTCTGGATACTCTCACAGCAATTCTCCAAAATCTGGTGCCTAGTGGTACGAATGGTTCCTTCAAGAGAGTCCAGAGCAATTTGCAGACTGGATTAAATCCTAATCAAACTATGGGAACTTCATCCAGATTACAACGACCGTTTTTGGAATTACTTCATTCTAACACATCAGTTAAACACTTCACAAAGTCTAACCTGTCACGCTGATAGCTCTAAAATTATTCAAATAAAACTTAAGAAAATAGAGAAGAATGAAAATAAAAATGCCCAAAATGTATTCCCTTAGAAAGCACTTTAAAGAGGCCCACGTTGATAGTATTTCACCTTGTCCTACAAAGGTTCCAATTACTCCTCTGGCCTATTAACCGATTTTTCTCAGAAAAATGAGAAAGTACTAGTAGCAGAAACTAATGCTTTCTCTGGTCAAAAAATAACTAGCATGTGCAATGTAATAGGTCTCGCATTTGCGAGAGTTTGAGCTATTGGCATTGTAAATGATAATGCCTTTTATTTATGTTTTAAAAACCAACACATAACTAAAAAGCATTGTCATTAACAATGTCAAAAGCTCAAACTCTCGCAATTGCGAGACCAATTGCATTGCAAATGCTTGTTTTCTGCTGATTTCCATGATATTACAATAAACATTACCTGTGGCAAGCAAAAATGAATGTAGTGCCCAATATACCTATAAAAACGTTCATTGCAAATTCAAAACTGCCCTGTTTGCAAATATGGGCCACTTTCTCTTACTATGTGATTCACTAATGGGGGCCGCTGTTATTTTGGTGCACAGGGCTATTTCCTGTCCCAAGGGCGGCGGCGAGTTACCCCAACCTGCACAGACATGAGATCGCTCTGTTAGTGAGCCATTCACACCTGACGTGTGCAGCAGGAGCGCCCAGGGTGTCTCGCGGGCTTGGCTGTACATGCGAGTCTGGCATAAGAGAACAAGCACTGGCGTTGCCAATAGGTCTCGCATTAGGAAAGTTTGAGCTATTGGTATTGTAAATGACAATTTTTTTTTTTTGTGTTGGTTTTGAAAATAGCGAAATTAATAGCTTTGTCATTTACACCGCCAATAGTTATAACTTTTGCAAATTTGATACCTATAGCATTTGTAATGCAATATGTGTTGTATGTACGTGACTTACATGTATTGATATTACAAATAACAATGTTTTTTAATTTTTTTAAATAAAAGTTATTGTAATTTATAATGGCAATAGCTTAAATTTTGTAAATAACTTTTGTGAAGATTATGTTTAGGGTATTTTATTGTGACAAAAATCCAAGAACAGAAGTGAAATATTAACATCCTTTTGTGACATTTGTAATAAAGCTTGAAAAATTGAGAGAACATATTTGAACCAGTTGTTGTTGATTGGTTGCACAGATTGATGCTGTGGTGGCGCCGAGTGATGTTGTGGTGGCGCCGAGTGATGTTGTGGTTGTGCCGAGTGATGTTGTGGTGGCGAACGAGTGATGCTGTGGCGTTCAGTGATGCTGTGGTAGCCCATAGTGATGTTGTGGTGCCCCTGAGTGATGCTGTGGTGGTGCTGAGTGATGCTGTATGCTATGCTATGTTTTGTTTTGCTATCCTATGTTTTGTTTTGTTATGCTATGCTATGTTTTATTATGCTATGCTATGTTTTGCTATTGGTTGTGTGGTTGTGTGTGTGGTTGTGTGTGTGTGTGGGTGTGTGTGTGGGGTTGTGTGTGTGGGGGGTTGTGTGTGTGTGTGTGGGTTTGTGTGTGTGTGTGTGTGTGTGGTTGTGTGTGTGGGTTTGTGTGCCTGTACCAAGTGCCTTATGGCATGGTGCAGCACCATGCAAGAACAAACGGAATTCAGTCTGCTAATTATATAAATCCTTTTTTGTGAAGCTGATTTTCTTTGATTTCTAACCAAACGTGCAAGAGAAACGAAGACATTAGGAAGGAAAGAACTGGCAAAGACTTAAAAATCTTGAAATCGCTGGTTTGAAGCGCCTGCCGTACCTCTGCGGTGATCAGGGACGTACAGAAAAATAATCGTGCACTGAGTGTGCTGTGTAGCTCACAGCATTGCGGCTGTGAGTCTTTACGGAGTCTGATAACAAACAGTAAATTGAGGAGGGGGCGCTGTGCGCCCTGATGGCAGATAAGTGTGAAGGGTAGAAAGAAACGCGAGAGCGCACGAGCAGGCTTCTACTGCAAACACGCTGAATTCTTTGGGTCTGGTGTATATAAGTGGCTGCGGACCCAGATTGGTGGGGAGCGGTAACCCCGCAGAACTCTCGGCCTGTTTGTTGGGGGTCTCTCTCTGCGTTATGAGCCCAATGGAGCAGAGAAGCAGATACAGAGAGAGAGAGCGAGAAAGTCAGACAGGAAAGAAGGAGTCAGACAAAGAAACACACCAGAGCGCGGAGAGTCAGAGAAAGAGAGAGGAAGGCAGGAAAGAGAGCGAGATAGTCGGAAGGCAGGAAAGAGAGCGAGATAGTCGGTGACGGGCAGAGGTGGGGTGGGGGGAGCAAGCGAGAGTGGTGGCGATCAGGGAGTGAGACAGTGCAAACACGTGGGTGTTTTGGTGAGCAATAAACACGCCTGAGAAGGGAATAGAAAAAGATGCGTGGAGGGAAGCCGGATGGGGGCGGGAGAGCCTGGTGGGGGGGCGGGAATGCGAGCGAGGGGAGAAGAAGTGTGGCAGGACTTCTCTTCTAATTAAGTGTTTTCAGTTAAGGTCATCCAGCTGGGCTGCAAGCAGACACTTACCCATAGATAGTGGAAAAGATGGTGAGAAGATGTAACAAACCCTTCAATGTACGGTTGTGGTATGGTAAGACAAAGCTTGGAAAGGTCGGTAAAAGGAGTTTGGCAAGGATGTCTTCTTGGGTTATAAACAGAGATATAAATAAAGCAGGCAAGAATAACAAGAATAACAAGAGCGTAAAGGGAAACTGAAAGTACGGCCGGCCACCGGCCAGCCATGAATAATTAGGGGAGGAGAAGCCGCACAGCACACGCTGGGAGAAGCCCTTTGATGTGCTGTGCGGCCGTGAAAAAATGCAATTAGGAGGGAGGGAGGCTGATGCGCGTGCTTGTTTGGTCACGTGATTCACGTGAACTCAAAGAAAACCGCACGAAGAAACCCTTGGTTTCACAAGCATTTTGAGCACTTGAATTCTCGCT
Source organism: Lissotriton helveticus (assembly GCF_964261635.1). Classification (NCBI taxonomy): domain Eukaryota; kingdom Metazoa; phylum Chordata; class Amphibia; order Caudata; family Salamandridae; genus Lissotriton; species Lissotriton helveticus. Next base: position 246,158,296 of record NC_136062.1, on the reverse strand, counting down.
CCGCTCAATGCGCATGAGCGCATTGATAGGTCGCGAGACCTAAAAAGGAAACCAGGAACAACTTTCAGTAGCTACGGGAGCAGAAAACACAGGTAGCAGTAGGCAAGTGGGGCGAAAAGTGAGTGGGGTAAAGAAGGGGCAGAATGTAGAAGAAAAAAGTTGGTAGAAAACAAACAGAGAAAAAAGATTGGGGGAAGGGGAAGGGGCATGGTGGAAGCCACATATCGAGGACAGGCTGAGCAGAGAGGAGTTAGGAGACAGTTGAGGGGCAGAGGACAGGGGTGGAGGGGCGCTGTGCCTACCTGAAGGTAGACTCTGAATGACAAGACATGCTGCCCGCACTGGTGAGGAAGTGGTTGAACAGACCCAAGGTAAGAAAGGGGACCCACTAGTACTTGGGGGCAGGGGTCTGGGGTAGGGGCCTGTAGGGCTAAAAGGTAAGGAGACAGGCAGTCCCGAGGAGGCCCTATATGAAGACGCGATGTTTATGGGAAAGAAATGGAGGGCAGAGGGGGCATACCTGGGATAAGAAGGTGAGATTCAGGGAGATAGTGGGGTTACCTTGTGCCACGACAGAATAAACCTATTTGCACTGGGGGAGAGGTGTTAAATCCGGAGTGGCATCTGATGGAAGAGGACCCATGAGCAAAGGAGAGCTACACCCTGTGGTGGAGGTCCTAAGATGCCTGAGAGAGGGAACAGTCCCGGGGTCAGTGCGATCCTAAAACGAGACCTATTGCATTTTCAATGCTTGTTAGATTATGTCAATATGCATGTTCTTTCAAATCTGTTGTTGTTGTTCATGCAATTCTTATGTGCACTGTACGTGAAGTTACAATTGACCTGTTGGCTTCAGTACTCAAAGTCAGCTAAGAAGCAGTGCCCAGGAGGAGGTGGTGTTGTCATAGTACCTATGGAAGCGTTCAGCGGGTGCCACGTTGTGCCCCACCTCCCCACGTCCTCTGCTGGCTTCAAGCCCGAGCAGTCGGACTTAGCCTGTGATACCTGCTTTCACTAGGGGCTCCTTTATCTGGCCCTTTGGTCTCCGCATGCGGGCTAACCCTTTATAAGCAGTTTGTATACAGCATCACTCGAGGTGAGGGGCTCGTGGGGCAGCCAAAGCCGGGAGGTATGCTGTCCAAAAGCAGACGTACGTAGGTACAGAGAAGCTCTTGACACCAGGACCCTTACTGTGTCAACATGGCGCATGGAAGCCAGTGCATAGCAGAACAGCTGCCCCCTGCTGAGGGAAAAGCCTGAAATGCACCTGCCCTTTCATAGTACGCAGGTTCCGACCATAAAGCAGGATTCTTAGGCTCAGAAGCCGTAGCTGTACACGTATGACTGCTTGTGTCCATCAATCTAACTTATTTCCAAAGCTTTTATCCCTAAGGACATTTTATTACATGTGGCAATACATGATATTGCTAAATATACACAACAGATATTTATTTTCAGATGCTACTGCTGCAGATTTGCTTAGAAGGTAATCATCTTCTCTTTATATGCCATTTCATGTAAAAAAAACTACACGCGTGCTCTTCTTGTTCCCCAATCAGGTCTCAAATTGGCTGTCATTCAAACTTCATAACACATTCACACCTTTCAGCGACTGATGACTCAGTGTCCTCTGTGGGTTAATTAAACCGGAGCGGGTCTCAACTCCATGAAGGGGCGGCTGAAAGAACGCCTGACATGCGTGACTGTGGTGGCAATGTGTTACAGCACTAGGATACAGAGCTAGAAAATAACAGAGGGCCTCTTGCGCCATCGGAACGTCACGAAGCCTGTGTGATATTTATCAGGCAGCACTAAGCCATTTTTTTGGCTTAATGCTGCTTGATAAATATCAGTCCCTTTAACGCAGTGTTCTGCGTTAAAGGGGCGTGCAATGGGTGTTGCTGGGGGCGTTCCCTGCAACATCCATGGTCTTTTGACACTGCCCCAGATTTATGAGAAATCTTAAATCTAAGGTAGTGCCAAAAGCTTACGCCTACCCAGGGGAGGCGTAAGTAGGCGTAAGCCAGGCGCAACAGGGAGAAATATCTTTATTTCTCCTTGTTTTTTCTTTTTCTATGTGTGCTGCATTCTGCAGCACACATAGAAAGAGGAAAACCTCTTTTGATTATTTTTGTACGGGAAGATTTCCCTTCCTGTACAAAACGAATCATCCCCACAACGCAGGCACTCTTGCACCATTGTGCAAAGGTGTCTGTGTTGGCGCAGACAGCTCATTGTGTGCCGGAGGAGGGTAAAAGAACAGGAATGCGCCGTATCTAATAGACACAGTGCATTCCTACCCTTTTATTTTGCCGTAGGGAAGCACAGCAGGAAGGCCTGCTGCACTTCCCTACGGCAATAACTCATAAATGAGGCCCAGAGTATTTATGAGTTTCATTATTCTTATAATCTGTATTTGAGTGCGAAGCCAAAGGACCCACCTCCATCTAATTAGCAAACTCCATCACAAACATGTACGTGCTTTAATTTAGTTTAATCCCCATCATACGACAAGTTTCTGATTTAAATCACGATGGGCATAAAAATGCATGCAATGATGAGCAATCCCCATCTAATGTCCCGTTTCTGATTCAAATTAAGATGCAACAGTGTAGTTGCATGAATGACACACCTGCAGTGTATCTAGATGGGCCTATGAGGGACTCGCAAATCCATGTCCCAAGGAGATTTCATGACACAGCAATTGGAGGCAGGACAAAACTCCTCTGATAAGAGACACGAATCAGCAGGAAAATATTTAACACACTTCTTCAAACAGGCGGCTGAGCTGTGCTGGATATGAACGGCCACCCTTAAATACATTAGGAGGCCAGTAATTCGCTCAACAGACTAAAATATGATTCAGGCAATGCAACACCCACAGACCATTTTTTATGGGGTAATACGGAGACCCGAAGACAGTATTATGGCTGCGAGAAATCGGCCTCCTAGTAAAATTCGATAAACTCAGTAAACAAGACATTACGCGTCCCTCTGCATCTTGTTTTGTAAAGATGACCAGCTGCTGTCTGGGCCTCCACTCGATCAAGCCTTTGAAACAAATTCAATTCACCAAATAGAGATCGCGAAAGCACCCGCGAGTGGTGCGCCCGCCACTGCGAGCCATATGTCTTCAATTATCGCTCCCGTGTCTGGGCACGATAATTGAAGACATATGGGCTTTGGTGCAGACACTAATAGGCCATGGGCAGAGCAATGCGCCCGCCTTTGGCCTATTAGATGCTTTGTTAAAAAAAAAAAACACGCACGCAAAGCCCAATAGCGGAACCCATAAGGAAAAGCACACGCACGAGCGTGTGTGATTCCAGGGCACGTTTCTAAACCCCTACAAAACGGCTCGCCCCCGCGAGCACTGCTGCGCAATGCATCAAGAGGGGCGAGCCCTAAAAAAGCAAAAAATGCAAAAGTAGTAAAATAATCAAGTGAATTCTCTATTTTGTTGAAGGTCTCAAAAACCAGCCAATTGATTTAGACAATCCTAATTCACAACCACAAATCATAAATCACATAATGGTACATTCTGATTCAGTCAATCCTAAAAATAATCCACCCACTCAAACTGATCCTGAGGTTTGCACAAAGATGGAAGGGTTGTCTCAAGGTATCTCCCAGGGCAATAACTCTAGGGTCAGTGGTGAGTTTAATTTTAACGCAAAATAATTTACATCATTATCTGCTTATACATCTTGGGGCAGATTTACAAGCCCCTTGCGTAATTTTTGCACCGCCTTTGTGTCACTTTTTGTGATGCAGTGGTGGCGTAAAAATGCAGACCATCTACAATGTGACGCACATCTACAATGTGACGCATCTAGGGCGATGTGTCACGTTGTAAAGCCCTGCGTCACATTATATCTGCGTCAGGTATAATGTATGCAGGGTGGGTGTTTTCACACTGGAAAGCCTCGTAAAAGTGATGCAGTGAATCTACAAGGTTTTACTGCGCAACTTCTAGGATGCCACTGCGTCAAAACCTTACGCCCTCTTGAAGCAGGCGTAAGGAGTAACGCAGTACAATGAGGATAGGCCTCAACATGCATTTCTGGAGTTGCGTCTTGCTTGCGACACAATACCAGCTATGTGTGACTTTTGTGCCAACAGATAAGTCGCAATTTCTGACGCATCTATCAATCATTGCGCCATGGTTCGCCGTATTGTAAATACAGGGCATCCATGGTGGTGCAAGGGTTTCTCAGGGTGGCGCAGGGAAAGTGACGCATCTCTACAGATGCATCACTTCCTTGTAAATATGGCTCCTAGTTTAAAATCACAAAGCATTCTACGCCTATAATATCCCAGCTTCTGTACAATACTGACAACTTTAGACTTCATTATTCTATTTGACAATCAAAATATTTTTGGGAACAGAAAGTTTTTGTTGAATTTCTTGTGAGAAATTGATACATAAAAATGGTCGGAGGCAGTGATATTAACGTTGTTTACTATTATGGATTTGTATTATGGCAGATTATTAGAGTAACCTTTAACTCAGAAATAATTGCAAGGCTTATTATGCAAAACTGTGAATATTTTCTTAGTAGAAGAATTGAGGTTATGCTCATTTTCTTTCCATCAAATAGCCAAATGTTCTGGTCTGAATCTCCTGAGGAAAATGCCTTAAGTAGTAGTAACTGTTTTAATATTTATGGTCCTTCTATCTTGGAAATCACTCCTCCAATTTAGCGCAATGTGTGAGAATAACTATAACAACACCAGATTGCTGTCAGTTCATATAAATATTCTTAACTCCTGATAAATGGCAGTCAGTCAAAATCGCTTTATTCGGTTATTCAAAACCATAAAAGAATGTTAAAATACCCATCGCATAAAAACCAAGTTTGACACAGAATCCATTATAGATAAGATACAATCCCAGATCAAAATACACATTAAAACTAAATTCATCTCTAAAAATGCAAAATGTAAGATATAACATACATGATATAAGGGGGTGAATCAATTACACATTTAAAAAGAGAAGACCTGCACCTATTAAGGAATAGCATTCTAAAAAATGCAAGTAATGCAATATAAAATACATATGGCGAAGAAAAGATATTTGATCATTAAGGGATAGATATGCATTAAAAAAATCAAGTCCAATGGGCCCACTATCTTATTATTTCCTTTTTTCCTTGCTCTGACTGCTGCTACTAAAAAGCTAACGATATGAACAATTTTCCAGGGGCTATTCAGCATCTGCAAATTTATTAGAGCCGGCCGGGCCTGCAGAAAGCCTTTGTCCATTAAGATTGGAAAGATAAAACGCTTGCAAAAATGCAAATAGTGGTAAAAAAACTGGACAAAGTGCAAGCTATTTTGACTCGAGAAACTATCGCAAGAGCAAGGTCCCAGATCCTGTATCTTACTCCAGCCCAAAGGTTCAGCCAATAAAGAATGCAATAAGTTGAACCTCAGTCTCGTCAAGAGAAAACGGTGTTGAGGTTTAGTGACTATGTCCAGATAGGGCCCCATAAAATAAGAGGTTTTTAAAATCTAGTGAGCACAGACAGTAGGTTTTGATAGTTCTGTGGCCTCTCTTTCTGCAGACGCTAAGTGTAAAAATTAGGTCTTAGCCCACACCAAATCTTTTCTGCATAAAATATTTCTGGGTTATCAAATACCTCTGGGCGGCCTAGCTACTTTGCTGTGCTTTTCATGTGAATCAGCCATGGGAACCTGCTAGCCCTATCCAGTACAAATCAGTCTCGAATGATCTCTTGATTTAGTGCTAATTCTGGGTTACACCAGATCGAGATCCATTTAAGAAAAGGGGACATTTTAATCAAATAAACCACGTAGCCGATACCCACTTCTTGATGGATTATGTACAAAGGTATAGATTGGGGAACTGAGAACAAGCTTCTTAAAAATTTGTTTTCCACAATTTGGAGCTCTGTACAGTTTTTAACCCCAGATTTCGGAACCATAGTTCGCAATGGCAATACTCTTAGATTTATATATATTTAACATTGCCTGCACGGGTTTGGCACCCAGCCTCTGGCAAAATCGAGTACCACATCTGTAGATCTTGCCATAGCGTTTCTCTTCGCCCTCCTTTGCGGAGCCCTTGAGCACCTGTCATCAAATAAAACACCTAAATACGGAAATGTAGTGACCCTAGTTATTTCATTACCGTCCCAACCAAACATTTTAAGTTTACTTGGCTTTGCTCCCATACTCATAGTGTGTGATTTGGAAAAATTTACATTTAGATCCAGGGAGCCCATAAAATCGGCAAAGGAGGTCAGCAAGTGCTGAAGCCCCACCGCTGTGCGCACCAATAAGGCAGCGTTGTCTGCATAAAGTAATGCAGGGATCAGTCGATTCCCCACGCAAATGTAGATTATTGATGTATAGGGTAAATAGCAAGGGAGCCAGAATACAGCCCTGTCTGACTCCTCTTATAATATATATCTTCTGCGTTAAGTTACCCTTTTGGTCGAACCTCACCGCTGCCGGGAGATCCCTGATTAATGTGAATATGCCCTTAAGTGAACAAAGCACTTTTTGACCAGACTGCTGATGCCAATTTTATCTAACATCATTGGGGCATGTTTACAGGGAAATGTAGGAGGGCAGAGCTGTGCCAAATGTGGCAGTGCTGCGCTCTTTTCAAAATGCTGGGATGTGCCATATTTACAAAAATAGCGGCTCACCTCTGTGTTTTCCCTAGCGTAAGGCTAAAATTAGCTGCCTAGTGCCAACACAGACACCAATGCAGCATAGTGCAAGGGTGCCTGCGTTGCAGGGAATGGTTATTTACGTGCAGGAAGGTGTCCCTTCCTTCTCATAAACAATCCATAATGTCGATTTGTTGCTTCTATGTGTGCTGCAGAATGCAGTACACATAGAAGTAGCAAATCATCATTATTTAATGTTTGTTTATGTGCAGGAAGGGATATCTTCCTGCACATAAACAATCATTAATGACGTTTTGCTCTTTCTATGTGTGCTGCGGAATGCAGCACACAAAAAAAGGCTATAAAATGAGGAGAAATAAAAGTATTTCTCCTTGTTTCGCCATTCTAACGCCTGCTATTGCATGACATTCGTTTTTGGCACTGCGTCAAATTTACACATCCTTGTAAATCTGGGGCAGTGTCAAAAAGCAATGGGTATAGTGGTGAAACGCCCACAGCAACTCCCATTACATGCCCTTTTCACTCAAAGTGATGCGTGTAAAGGGGCTGTATTTACAGGGCGGCGTTAAGTCACAAAAAGTGGCTTCACGTCACTTTGTAAATATAGAGAAGGGGATAGCTCCCCAGAACGTCGCTAAAAGTGATGTTCTGGTGGCAATATGCCCTTATAAATATACCTTATTGTGTCTGGAAAATTCCATTTTATACTTATGATGGGTGACTTTAAAGCTAAAGTTTGTAATCAATAAGTAGAAACATTTGCCACCAAAGAAAGAGTATGAGCTTTAAATATTCCCTCCTTTACATACCCCCTTATTCAAGGGATGATAAACATGGTTTAATAAGATTAGAATTCTTGAGGGATCATGAACTAATTATAATAAAGGACTGACTTGAAAAATATATTTCTGCAATTTATACACTCTTGTATCAGGTGTCATCAATGTAACCTCTTTGTATTGTGCATTCGGACGTCCCTCTGATCTCAATGTGATATGATAACACCTATAGCGACCACAGAAAACTACCGTTTAGAGTCACTGTCTACCCAGCAAATATATCCTCGTGGAACTTGAAAGGTGACGTGTCTCTTCAAAAAATCCAATAGCAGGATTCATTGGAATACTAATAAAATAGTGAACTTGTATCACTTGTTACCAAAAGCAATTGATAGCATAACCAACTCAACAAAAATTCCATTTGAAAAATAGGATTATAACATGGAGACTTTTTAGATGTTAGACCTCAAAAGTGTAAGCCATCCATCCAAGCTCAAATGTATTGGCTGCCCAGTTTGAATGTAATTTCTCCAAAGAAATCAATGGTCTAATTCCAAGACAGTTTATTTTTTCTTCCCAATCAAAGGGAAAATAATTAGTACCCTAAGAAGAATGAGAGCCTAGTTATAAAAAAACTTCAGATAGATTGTCTCTGTATAAAACTGTGGTCCCTAAATATACATGAACCATATGGAATCTAATTGCAATGAAATGCAGAACAGTTAACAGACGGAACCTCTATGTGTAGACATTTTTGATCGAATAGGAGGGGACAGCATACTTGGGAAAACAATTTTATATGCTCTATGTTAGAAATTAGGGTCTCTAGTTGCGTTACTTTTGAAGCTTCCAACTGCAGAAACAACCATCAGAGGCCCAGAGCAGCAACAGGCACCTCTTGGCAGGATAGAACTCTCAGCAAGAGAGTTCAGAGGAGCTGGGGGTGAAGTCTTTGTATCCCTGAGACTTCAAAACAGGAGGCAAGCTCTACTTCAAGCCCTTGGAGATCTTCCTGAAGCAGGGGGCACAGTACACAGCAAAGTCCGTGTCCTTTCCTTGGCAGAAACAGCCACTGCAGGCCAACCCCAGACAGCACACAGCAAAGGGGCAGTACTTCTCCTCAGTTTCTCCTTGGCAAAGGTTCCTCTTGAATTCCAGAAGTGATCTAAAAGTCTGGGGTCTGGGCCCCTCTTTTCTAATACAAAATCATTTGTTCTCTGTGGCAGAGAAGCTCTTTGCCCAGCCAAAATTAATTCTGTTCTCTCTAGTGCAGCTTCCTGGCAGGAGGCGGAGACACTATTGTGACCCTGCCTATTCAGGTGTGAAAGAAATCTCCTCTCCCTGCTCCGAATGCAGCCCAGGTCCATTCAGCCAAGCGATGACTCACCCTGGAAAGGCAGGACACACCGAACCCCCCAAGTTGCTGTCTGAAAAAACACAGCCCCTGTCACTCCAAAGCCAGACAGTCAATACACAACCTAGCAGAGGCACACTGGATGGTAAGGCAAGAAAATACCTATTTTCTAAAAGTGGTATTTTCAAAGCCAGAATATAAAAATCACCCTCACTAAAAGATTCATCTAAACATTCCGAGTTCAGGCATATCAAACTTTATTTTCCTATTTTGTTTCTATGGGCAGTTATGCTTATAAAGATGTTATAAGCAAACTCCCCATTCTATCCTATTAGACAGATAGCATTACAATAGTAAAAACAAAATTGGCAGTATTTCACTATCAGGACATTCCACACACATCAGGGCATGTCCTACCTTTCAAATACACCGCATCCTGGGTACCTTGGGTCTACCTTTGGGGTGACTAACATGTAAGAAAAGGGAAGGTTATGGCTTGGCAAGTGGGTGCACTTGCCATGTCGACATGGCAGTACCAAACTGCAAACAGACATTGCAGTGGCAGCTCTGAGTTACATTTACAGGCTGCTCATGTGGGTGGGAAAATCAGTGCTGCAAGCCCACTAGCAGCATTTTATTTACAGACCCTGGGCACACACAGTGCACTGTACTAGGGACTGACTAGTACATCAAATATGCCAATCATGGAATCACTAATCCATAACAACAATTTAAAGGGAGCACTTGCACTTTGGCACTGAACAGCAGTGGCAAAGTGCCCAAAGGATCTAGACCAGAAAAACGAAGTCCAACACACATTAAAATAACAAGTTGCAAAGGCTAAAAATACATCGGGAAACCCACTCCAATGAGGCCAGTCCTAACACGTGTCTGGACAGACCATCAGCATTGGCGTGTTCTGTAGCAGGACGGTGTTCCGCCGTAAAGTCCATCCCCTGTAGGGAAATGGGCCACCTCAACAACTTTGGGTTCTCATCCCTCATCTGCATCAGCCAACTGAGGGGCCTGTGGTCGTTCTGAACCCAGTAGTGAGTCCTAAACATGTAGGGCCTCAGCTTCTTCAGCGCCCAGACCACAGCAATTGCCTTACGCTCAATCACACCCCACCTCTGTTCCTGTGGAAGTAACCTCCTTCTGATGAAGGCTACAGGTTGGTCAAGGCCCTCCTCATTTAGCTGTGCGAGTACAGCCGCCACACCATGCTCTGATGCATCTGTCTGCACCACAAATTCCTTTGAGAAGTTAGGTGCCTTGAACACGGGTGATATGCACATGGCAGATTTAGGGCATCAAAAGCTTTTTGGCAGGCATCAGTCCAGTTCACCTTCCTGGGCTGCTTCCTGGAAGGCAGCTCTGTCAAGGAGGCAACAACGGTGCCATCCCCTTTGACAAATCTCCGGTATTATCCGGTGATGCCTACAAAGGCTCTCACCTCTGTCTGGGTCTTGGTGGGTTCCCAAACCAGAATTGTGTCAGTCTTAGGCTGTAGGGGTGCCACCTGGCCGCTCCCTATCTGGTGTCCTAAGTACACGACTGAATCCTGCCCGATCTGGCACTTGCTTGCTGTGATTGTGAGGCCTGCCCTCTGCAGAGCCTTCAACACTTCTGAGAGGTGGTACAGATGTTCCTCCAGAGTGGCACTGAACATTGTGATGTCATCCAGGTAGGCGGCACTAAAATCCTCCTGCCCATCCAACACCTGGTTGACCAACCTCTGAAAGGTGGCAGGGGCATTCTTCAACCCAAAGGGCATCTCCCAGATTTGGGGTTGCCCCTCTGGGGTTGAAAATGCAGACCTCTCCTTGGCCCCATCGGTTGAGGCAATCTGCCAGTACCTAGACGGTAAGTCAAACGTTCTGAAGTACTTGGTAGCTCCCAACCAATTTATGAGCTCATCAGCTCTGGGGATGGGGTGTGCAGCAGTCCTGGTAACTGAATTAAGCCATTGGTAGTCCACACAGAACCGTAGTTCTGGTGCGGCACCGGGTGTGGCATTCAGGACCTAGACCACTGGGCTGGCCCAAGGGCTGTTTGAGGGCTCAATCACCCCTTGCGCTAACATTTTGGAGACCTCCTCCTTGATGCAAGCCTTGACCCCGTCAGTCACTCTGTAAATGTTGTGTTTCACAGGAGGACTGTGCCCAGTGTCCACATCATGGACACACCACTGGGTGACACAGGGGTCAGGGAGAACAGAGCAGCAAACTGTCCCAATAGTTGGTGGCAGTCACTCTGCTGTTCAGGAGTCAGGGCGGGGGAGAGGGTTGCACTGTCCATTGACCCATCATGTTCCTTAGCAGACAGGAGGTCAGGATGCAGCTCAGTCTCCTCCTCCATTCCAGCATCTGTTGCTAGGAGCATGCCCACTTCGGACCACTCCAAGTTGGACTTAAGGCACTTCACATGTAGGACCCCCAACGGGTTCCTTGGAGACTGCAAGTCCACTAGGTAGGTCACTTCACTCTTGCGACCAACCACTTCAAATGGCCCAGTCAACTTATCTTGGAGAGCACAAGGCTCTACTGGGGCCATGACCCACACATTTTGACCAGGCTGATACTCGATTAGAGTGTTATTCTGATCATAACACCATTTCATCTCTTCCTGGATGGCTTCCAGATTCACCTGAACAAGTTGCCTGAAGCACTTAGTCAGGATCCTGAAGGCCAGCATGTAGCTGTATACATCCTGGGGAGGTTTACTGGGAGCTTTCTCCCAGCCATCTTTGATCAGACTTAAATGTCCTCTTACAGAATGCCCATACAGTAGCTCAAAGGGACTGAACCCTAAGGACTTCTGCGGTACCTCCCTGTAAGCAAACAACAGGCATGGTAAGAAGACATCCCACTTACGCCTCATGGATTCACCGTGACCCTTAATCATGCCCTTCAGGGTCCATTTGAATCTCTCAACCAGCCCATTAACTTGGGGGTGGTAAGGAGTGCTGAACTTGTAGGTAACACTGCACTCCTGCCACAGGGACTTCATATACTTGGATATGAAGTTGGTATGCCAGTCAGACACCACCTCTCTGGGGAACCCCACACAGGAGAACATCCCCATAAATGCTTGACCCACCACGGTGGCCATCACAGTCTGGAGAATAATGGCCTCGGGGTATCAGATGGATGGTCCACCAAGACCAGGATGAACCTGTTGCCCATGGCTGTATTGGGATCCAAAGGCCCCACAGTGTCAATACCCACCCTCTCAAAGGGGGTTCTGACTACAGGGAAAGGTTGGAAAGGAGCCTTGCATGTCTTCCCACTACTCTTACCACTTGCCTGGCAAGTCTGGCAAGACCTACAATGGGCTTCTGAGTTCTTATGCATTTGGGGCCAGTAAAAGTGGATGACAAGCTTTTCAAAGGTCTTGTCTTGCCCCAATTGCTCTGCCAAAGACATATCATGAGCCAGACCCAGCTGAAAGGCTCTGAAACGCTCAAGTATCACAAGCACAAGTGCGGTCCCAGGCTCAGCAACCTTAGGCTCACTGTACAGGAGACCATTCTCCCAGTAAATCCAATGTGATCCAGACTGATCACTTACTGCCTGGTTTGCAGCCTGCTATCGCAAACCAACAAAAGAAGGAGAATTTCTGCTGCTCCCGACAGAATTTCTCCCTGGAGTGGCCTTCTTCCTGCTGCCAATGGGTCAGCTCAGGCAGGTCCCCCAGATTGGCCACTTGCTCCCCTGTAGGCTCCAGGGCATCCCCCTCAAGGTTTTCCTCCTCTTGGACCATGGGAACTTTGGGGGGCGGTTTCCTGTGTCCCCTGCACCTTCTCTTTCTGGCAGGCACCTATGCCATGGTTTCAGGCTCCAGGTCCTCTTGATTGCCCTTACCAGCTGCCATAGACCGAGTGTTCACACATGCCCACTCAGGCAGACCCAACATCTCCAAATGAGACTTCCGCTCTACCTTCTCCCAAGGGGAACTCTCCAAATCGTTGCCTAGCAGACAGCCAACAGGCATGGCTTGCCTCACAGCTACTTTCAAGGTACCTGAGACCCCACCCTCCACTCAAAGCGAAGGTTCGCAGAGGCAGAGTCACTCCCAGTTGTCAGCTGCAACTACTGGGTAGAATGTATTGGGAACTGCCTGCTCCTCAGACACTAGCCGACAACTGACAGCTGTCAAGCTGGCTCAAGTGTCTCTCAGAGCTTCCACACTATGGCCATTGATGGTCACCCACTGCCTGTACTTTTTAGTGTTATCAGGCAGATGAGCCCTTGGGACATTGTTTCCTAAAGAGACCAGGGTCATTTCTGCTGGCCCCCACCCCTCCTGGGAACCCAACTCCTCCCCCAAGGCTACACTAACTAACTCACAGAGCGGAGCACCTGTGGGTGAAGTGGTGGCTTTTTTGGGACACTTAGGATCCCCTATGAAGTGGCCAATCTGACCACAAGCATAACATGCCCGGGGCCATCTGCGCAGGCTTACCTCCCGGCAACCATGGCTCCTTTTCACTCGGGGGCTGGGAACCTTTCCTTTGGTTCCCATGGGAATTACTGTGGGGCCTTTTTTGGAACTCCTTCTGTTTACCCTTGCCCCCCCCCACTCTTCCGCTGGGGACCATGCCCACCTTTGGCAAAGTCTCCCACATCACCTATGTGGACCCTGGTACTGACCTAGTGGTCCGCCTCCACAGCAAGCTTCCTGGGGTCAGTCAGGCTACTGTCAATGAAGTGCTGGCATAGCTCTGGAAAATAACTACCTGACAAGTGCTCCCGTGCAACCAAATCATAGAGCCCCTGAACATCATTTACCTGGCTATCCTTCACCTAACCATCCAGTGCTCTGCAAAAATAGGACACATACTCCACCCAAGTGCTTGACTCAAGCATCTTACCAACCCCCAACTTTTGCCTGTACAACTCTGATGTCAAACCATACCTCCTGATTAAGGCTTTCTTCATTGGGGCATAAGACATCTGGTCCTCACCTGGTAAGACCAGCAAAGTGTCCCTTCCTTCTGTGACAAAGCAGCTCCACAACCTCTCTTCCCAGTCTCTCTCAGGGATTCTGTGGGACCTCATTGCTACCTCATATGCATTGGCCCTCTTACTAATGTCCTCACTCTTTACAAAGTCCTTAATTAACTCCTTGGGGATGTACACCCTCCTTTCTCCAGGCACTGGCAACAAGCTTCCACCATTCGAACAGGGAGCCACACTCTTGGCCTTTATGTACAGTTCCTTTAAACCTTTCTCATGCTCTAAAAGCATTCTCATTTTCTCCATGGCCAGTTTCTGCTTCTCTAACTCCAGTTTCGTACTCTCGATGTCACTCTCCTTCCCCAGCCGGAGCTTTGTAAGCTCCAACTCATGCACTCTGCTTTTCTCCCAGTTCTCCAACTTCTTTGGAGCTACACCCTTTGAAGACACACTGCTGTCCCCCCACCCCCGCACGGTAACTTCCCTCCAGGCAGACCCAATATCCCATCCTGCTGCCCATCTAAATTCTCATCCTCCGCCATAGGCTCCTGTGTATGCTCACTGGCAATCCTTGATTACAAACAGGCCGTCAGTGCCTTTTGGTATTCCTCCTTTCTGGTGAGGCCTCTTACTGAGATTTTATATTTCTTGCAGACAGCTTTCAATTGTGGCACATTATAGGTTTCAACCCTATCCTCTTCAAATTCAATATATTATTAAAGACCTTGTAGAGAACGCAGCTACCCAAAAGGGTCTCCCATCGCTAGAGCAGACAGCAACAGGGTGCATAAACCTGAAAGCGGAATCCACTGAGCTCATTGAGAGCAGTTGAAGAGCAAAGTCTTCAGATTCTTATGGAACACTAAATATGCAAAGGAGCGGCACTTCATGCGGGCCAGGCGAAACCTGGGCATGGTACATGGGGCAAGGTTAGCTGATCTCATCGGTCAGGTGGGCACATAGGGTAACACCAGAACTTGGATGTATGAAAAGGCGAGTATGTGCCCAGCTCGGAACATATAGCATAAGGCCTTAAGTTTAATACGCTTGTCGACCTTAAGCCAGTGTAGTTTGTAGAGCCAGAGAAAGACAAAAGTATGTCTAAGCAGCCGAAAAAGAAGGCGGGCAGCCACGTTCTGGATAATCTGTAAACGGTGGATCACTGATTTATTGGTGCCCAGATACAGAACATTCCCGTAGTCCAATCTGGACGTTACCAAGGCCCACAAAACCGTTCTTGGGGTATGCAAAGGAACCAGCCAAAGGATTATCTTATGCCATTTGAGAATGGAAAAACAAGAGGCTGTGAAAGATTCTCATCAATATTATAGCCAAGATTCTTAACTTTATCAATCGACATGGGTAAGGATCCCAAAGAGACCGGCTAGTGGTTAACTCCCACTCGGTATTATTGCTCGTAATCATGACTTCAGTTTTATTGCCATTAAGCTTTAAAGCATTTCTGTTCATCCAACAGGCGACATTAGGCAGACCTTGCCTAAGTGGGGAAGGATCTAGGTTCTGAGCATTAGATAGTGAGAAAATAATCTGGGAATCATCAGCATAAGAAAACGAAGTGAGGCCAGACTCCTCAATCACGTCCATCAGAAGGTGAAGGTAAATGTTAAGAAGCTGGAGACTCAAAATAGAGTCCTGCGGAACCCCCGAGGTCAGTGAGAGGGTCTTGGATGTGTTATCAGCTGATGAGACCTGAAAAGTACGATCTTTCAAAAAAGTGGACATCCACATCAGGGCCTGGTCCACAATGCCTAGCGCCTCCAATGTCTAGCAGTATACAATGTAGAACCGTGTCAAAAGGCACACTTAAATCCAAAAGGAGAAAGGGCGGCAATGCCACCGGAGTCAAGTTCTTGTCTAATGAGTTCTGTGACTCCCAGTAAGGCGGATTCTGTACTATGGCCTGTCCTAAAGCCGAACTGAGACAGATGGAGGATTGGGAGGTGCACAATGTAATGAGTGTGTTACTCCCGGCCTACATGTTTCAAGCCTACCCGTATGGCTTTTCGTCACGATCAAGTTCAATTGAAGAGGGGTACCGGATAAATGGGTGGACCTGGATGGGGAAGGGCAGCGCAGCAACTGCGCCACAGAAAAAGGGCAGGAATGTAGCGCATTTATCCAATATGGTGCATTTCTGGGCTTTACCCCTGCACTTGCACGTTTTGGCAGCCTAGTGCCAACATAGCCCCACTTGCACCATAGTGCATGGGTGCCTGTGTAGTAGGCAGGATTGTATTTGTTCAGGAACGGGCACCTTCCTGCACAGAAATAATCCATAGAGGCGTTTTCCTCTTTCTGTGTGTGCTTTCTATAGCACACATAGAAAGAGGAAAAAAAACTAGGAGCAATAAAGATATGTCTCCTTGTTACGCCTCCCCTTGGGAATTCCCAGGTTTACAAATCCTTGTAAATCTGGGAATGAGTCAAAAACCATGGGAATTTAAATGGAACACCCACTGCAACGCCCATGGAATGCCTCCTTTTCACTGAGTAAGGCAACTCAGCGATTTGCGCATTTGTGAAGCCATTCACAGCCATGCAAAGTGACTTTGTGTGGCTTCCTAAATATGACGTGGAGCTTTGTACCCTGCGTGTACCTCGTTTCGTGGGGCAAGCATGATGCAACGCCCTCGTAAATATGCCCCTTAGTGGGTATTACATATATTAGATTTTTTTCATCTCACTATTTCCTTGGCCAACCTAATCTTTGCCAATCCTTGTTTATGTGTTTCTGTCGTGCCAGCCTTCTCCTCTAATCTATCTCCCGCTCTCTATCCCCACATCATTACAGCCATCAGCGCCATCCCCGCCTCCTTGAAGTACAGTCGATGTGCCCAGGCCCGTCTGTTTGCAGCCGGAGCACAAAAATACAAAGCCTTTCATTCCTTGGAATTAAAGGATTTTTAGTTTGAAAGCAGCGAGTTTCCTCTGTCGTCCTGGTACAGTGCACGATACAGCCATCTGGCCCCTTGCATTTACCGACTCCCCCGTAGTTGGAAGTTCTTTGGAGATGAACCATCTGCTCGTGTAAAATATGCAATATTATCAGATGCACCGAAGTATAAACCAGCATCCGAGACACCCATTCAGCCCAGCGACCAACACTTGTGCGTCAGCGCCTCCTGGAGCATAGCTATGGAATGTCAACCACTTGTGTTCCAAAGACAGCCGCTGCCTTCTTTCGAGCCTCTGGTGTCTATCAATATTTGTGAGGAAAGAGTAGAGCGCAAAGGTAGTGAAAAGAAGGGCGAATGGGTGGAAAAAGAAGTGTGGGTTTGAAGATGCTTCACTATCTGCCAGGGAGTTAAGTGAAAGGTGCAAGGAAGGCGTAACGGCCAGAGCACCCCACTTTGGGAACTGGGGTACCTGGTTCAAGTCGCAGCGTCGGCTCAACATCCTGTGATTCTAGGAAAACCCCTTAATTTCCCGGTGCCTAAAAAAACACAAGCATTGGCAAAGCCAATGGGTCTCGCCTATGCGAGATCTATTTTCTTTGACGGTGTTTATTTTTAGCCATGCTGTACCGCAACTGAGCAGCTGCGCAGCAAGGCTAAGAGCAACTGTGGAGGCAAGATACGGGCTTTTTAGGTTGGTCGCAAAGTCTGCAGCTGAGGAAATGAAAATAAGCCTAGTGACAAAAAGGTAAAATGCTTTGCCCAGAATCAGACATTTTGATCAAGTGTGGACAGGGCCGGTTCTAGGATTTGCGAGGCCCTGGGCTAAAGGGGAACGTGCGAGGCCCCCTCTAATTTAGATAAGTGCCCCCTTGCAAGGAGACCATTCAGAGACACTGTGGGAGGCCCACTATCCAGCATGTTTGCGCCCCCACGGTTTTAACTTTTACTCCACAAGCATTTCTCACACCTTCAGTCCGATAGGTGTGAGAATTGATTGTGGTCTAAAAGTTTAAACTGTGGGGGCGCCCAAATGCTGGACAATGGGCCCCCCACAGTGTCAGTGAATGGTCTCCTTGCAATTGAGGGAGCGTCTCCGTCTCCCTCCCCTATGCCTCCGGACACCATCCCTGAGAGGCCCAGGGAGGGGGCCCCCTCCAATGGACCTTAATTGCAGGCGACAGGGAAACAACAGGACACATCACCAGTGCGTGGCCCCATGCTGGTGGGCTGAGTGCGAGGCCCTGTGCAGCCGCCCACGCTGCCCATGCCTCGCGCCGGCCCTGAGTGTGGAAGCTGTGATTGGAATCCAATTTTCCGTTCAGTGAAAATGTCTGAACTTGAGACCTTACATGACAGCCTTGTGTCTCTGGTGTTATGGGACAGGCCATCGATTTATACGTAGTGTTAGTTCAAGAGCCAAACAAGTAAAATACTGATGCATTCATTGCATGTGCAGTCACGTGGCATCAACCTGACACTATATAGGAATATTTTAGAAACAAGTTGAGAAAATCAAGAGATATTAAGCCTAAAAACTACCAAGAACATATAATAATGATTATCTGTGGAATAAGTGTAAATCAAACTGCATGGCTTCAAAGAAATAAATCATATTGTTCTCCTGCATACAGCACAATTCAATGTAATGCAGAAGACGTCTCTGAACATCACTCCCTTGAAGTCAACAATAGAACTATTTCAGAAAGGCCCAAACTTACAAAAGCAAATATAAAAGATTATTAAGACAATGAGTTCGAACGGAACATAATTAGTTCCAGATTACTAATTCTTACTAGGAAAGATATGTGAAATTCAGATGGACTGCAACGCATATTCTGGGATAAATTATTCACACACATCAGCCGATAAAATTATACAAAATGTACAGGGTAATAGGGAGTCTACAAAATATACAAACGTACAATTAAATTATATAATCACAATCATATTAAAGATATTTCGAATATAACTACCAATAAATAAACTTAGAACAGGTCAGAGGAATGTGTCCGATGCCGGGAGTGATCGAGGGAAGATCAGGGCAAAGACAGAGAGGGGATTGGTTAGGGTCGCTTAAGTGACCTGAAAAAAGGAGACATTTGAGGTTAGATATGAATGTATTGAAACAAGCTGCCACCCACAGATGGTGAATATTATTCCAGAAAGTGAAGGCAAACAAGAGGAAGTTTTGTTTTTTTCCTGTTTTATAGATGAGATCATTTTTAAAGTCATTTGGTTGCTGCTACATGTCATCCAAAAGCAACCGCTGAGTTTTTATAAAAATTGTAATAATTCCACATTTGTAAAGCGCAAACTGATCACACCTAACGGTATCCAGGCACCGGAGGTGGCCGTAGGGGAGATTAAGTGAGTCCGAGTCATATGATATTGAGCATAGCTGCAGCGGGCGATCGAAATGTGAGCCAGCGCTCCGGAGTCAGATGCTCTGGCTGCTGCGCCACACCTCTCCCACTTTAGCTAGATATGCCGGTTTGTGGGCATGTAGGGCACTGTGAAAGATACAAAGGGTTGCAGGCTGGGAGGGGAAGCCAGTGAAGATTCCAGGGGTCAGTGGTGTTACACAGGCCCCCGCAGCCCCGTGGTGCGGGGTGCAAAAACAACAGTTGATGGACAGAATGCAGAATAATGTCATACATTCACCCCAGTACAGAGATCGTGGCCTAAATCCATTGTTTTTTTGCTCACCATGCCATTCCAGTTTGGACCCAGCCATATGCAAGTCAGTCTTGACCCTGTGCCCCATGGGAACAGTCCAGCCCGAACTGCCAAGCCAGGTCCTCCCTGGACTGAAAACAAGCATCCTAGGACCGGTTTCGGGCTTTCACTCCTCTTCAGCCAGGATAGCTTGATTCCAGTGGCATGAAAATCACGGGACTCACGTCTGAGCATACCCTTCCCACTCGGGGTGACAAATGCAAAAACAACAGTTGATGGACAGACTGCAGAACAAGGTCATACATTCACCCCAGTACAGAGATCTGGGCCTAAATCCATCGTTTTTTTGCTCACCATACCATTCCAGTTTGGACCCAGCCATATGCAAATCAGTCTTGACCCTGTGCCCCATGGGAACAGTCCAGCCCGAACTGCCAAGCCAGGTCCTCCCTGGACTGAAAACAAGCATCCTAGGACCGGTTTCGGGCTTTCAGCCATCATCAGTGGGACTCACGTCTGGCATACCCGTCCCACTCGGGGTGACAAATACAAAAACAACAGTTGATGGACAGAATGCAGGACAATGTCATACATTTACCCCAGTACAGAGATCTGGGCATAAATCCATCGTTTTTCTGCTCACCGTGCCATTCCAGTAGGGTTCCAGGGGGCCCCCTCGGCACAGTTCTCTGGCCTAGAGCTCCTGATTGATTCTGGAGGGAGTTCCTTCACCTACCTTGCAGGGGGCCCCCTCTAGTTTTGTTATGCCAGTGCCACGGGTTCTGACAATATAATCACATTTGCAGTCACCAGTAATACAACAAGCTTCTGCATGGAAGGCGGCATGACAAGAAGGACAGTGGTGTCAATGAGTCAGGTCAGAAGGGCATTACCCCCACAGAGGACAAGGGCTTGTACCAACATTTTGAAGGTGGTTAGTAGGAAGAAGGGTTTAACCTTGCAGAGAATGCTGATTTGTAGCACAGCTTTTAGTTTTTTTTTGTTTAGATGTGGATGAGAGAGAGAAGAGATCATAGTAAATGCCAGAGACATTGCATTTGAGGGGAGAGAAGAAATACTGTCACAATGCAGTGATTCTGAATAAGATTCATACTTTTAATGCATTTTCCACCGCTAATTAAGAGAAATTCATTTTTTTCTTGTTTAAGATAGATAATGGACTGGATAGAGCCTATGTACATCTCATCACTCTTGCTATACATAGAAATGCTCTTTGGTCACCTGTTACTGTATTTGTTAGACCGTTCCTCCTATCAATGTTCTACACATCTACCTTCTGTTGAAGAGTTCACTAAACCCCCTCAAACGTTCCTTTGCATGGTTTTCCTAAAATACATTTTAATCATATAAGTATTGTTATAAGCTCCACTGCTTTATAAGTATTCTTCAGCAAATATTTACATTGCAATTATATGGTTCCAATCTATGCAATTGTTGCGTCTTACTTATATTTTCTTTCCTTTTTCCATTTAATTTTTCTCTTCCTTTTTTCTTCTCTCCTTTCACTTCCTTTTGCTTTTGTGCTCTTCTGTTTTCTTCTGTATTACATGATCTACCATTCTCAAAACATATTTTGGATCTACTATGATTTCAAGTCCTCATTTAGTTTATGGAAATGTACAAGGTTATATTCTAACTGACTTGTTTTTCTTCTTTAATAAATTGACCGAGAGCCATGACATCATCAAAACATTTGTGTGATGTGCCCCTCTGCCTATTCATGGCTCTCTTGGACAGCCACCGGTCCACAAACATTCTTGACCCCCACAGTGTTTTGGTCTTCTTGGTGGCCACGATTGGCACATGGAGGTAGGTGGTCCTGTGACCTTCTTGATGACCTCTGCCTGCTTAAATCTTCAGAGTTCCTCAACCTCTTTGAATCTAATACAGAAAGGTTTGACCAGTGTCACAGAATGGTAATCTGAACATGTTTCTATGACTATTTAAATCATATTTAACCACTGCTATTATTACCGCTATGACAACTACTATTACTGCTATTATTTTGACTACTATTATTACTACAACTATTATTATTATTTTGACTACTAATAAAAATACTACTACTACCATAACTACGACTACTGCTATTTCAACTACTATTGCTACCAGTAGAATATTTTTGCTCGTGTTAAGGCTGTAATAACAGATGTTACCTGTGAACCTATTTATGTCAGAAAAGCCCACCCTTGTGAACAGGATCTGCAATCACCCGGTTTGCATGCTCAATGTCAAATATCTTCATGGTATTACAGCTGAGCGACCTGCTCATAAATATCTCAGTCTCAAACACTTTGGCTTCTACATCCGTGATCTTGGCCTCAAACATGTGTTTTGGGAATGTCACATCACAGGCCTTAGTTTAAAGAATTTACTAACTTAAGTCAGCTTTCGGAACTGTCTCTGTGAGAGGGTGCATTGTCCATGAAGGTTATGACCTCTAGTCCTAGAACCTCCATATTCCATTCGGGGGCGATTTCTTCCTTTCTTCGACACACACCCTACTAATGATGGCATTAACACATTATTGGAGGCACTGCCTTAAGATCCTACCGATACTCATACCATTTTTCCTGCCTGCCTGCATATGTGATTGTTGCATTTGGTACCAGGAGTAACTCAGAAGCGTGGACCAGCTTTTCTTACTGTTTGTTCTTCCAGCACGTGAGGTACATGCATCCTTTGGCAGGGCAAGTATATTCACTCAAAAATTCACCACCAGAATACCCAGATTCTGCCACTCTGCTTTTGGGACTTTTAGGTTACTTCCCTTTCCAGACCCAGGTCTTGCTTTCTTACAGGTTTTGAACTTCGACTAGATCAACCAGCTAAAAACATTTTAGCTTCAGAGATACCCTCCATAATGCAAGTTTCATGCGAGCAGCTTTTGTGTTGACTGATTCATGAGCCCTCCTCGGTCCATCGTGTTGGCCAGTAAAGCGTATCGTTTGCATAGTATCTATTTGTGCAAAGTGGCTGATTGACTTCCTTGGATGACATGTGCTCTGGTATCATTGTTGGCATTTACTTAGGGAGGGAGTAAGTTCTGACCACTTACTAGAGCCAGGCATGGAAGACATAAATGGAATCTTCTAGTTTTCCATTTGGCCTGCCAGAAAGCAAGCCTCTCTTCAACTGCACTCGTCTTACCTCTGACGAAGACAACAAGGCCTTCCAATCCAGTAGTCAAATCAACGTCTTCACCACCTTTAGAATGGGACTGAAATATTTCCCCTGAAAAAGTAAGTAGTAACTTCTTTCTTCCAGAATCAGTCTCTTCCAAGACCATGAAATATTGCTTTATACCCTCATTCATAAGGGTATGGGCATCTGGAATCCTTGCAGCAGGCAGATGGGTGTTACCTGAGAGACCTGGCTAAACCAAAGCCACGTTTGCTTCCCCCTCTGCCCTGCACTTCAGATATCATACTTCTTCTGATCTTTAAGGTGCCTTTAGGGATCTCTAACCAAGGTAATCGAGTAGGCGTATGGAAGACTGACCCACTGGGTCATGGTTTGCCCAATGTACACCCGTGTGCAGGAACGTCTCTTATTTATTTATTCTGACAGAACAGCCTGTTGAACACAGGTGCGGGTGCTAGCGGGCAGGTGGCTTAAAAGAGCTGCCAAAAGCATGTTGGAAGGAAATAACACTGACTTCTGATGTTAGAATCATTATTATTCAAAGGGGTAGCACTAAGACAATGCTGAGCGAGAACTTTAATGGGTGCCTTGAGGACTGCGTCTATTGATCTATTAACTTAGGCGGTATGCGAGGGATCAGATCAGTGACCTAGAGTGTAGTAAAGAGACCAAACCCTGTAACCTTTCAGCTAATGAGTTGATCCAGTGATATAAAAGGTGACCTATCTCTTTAGTGGTGTTATGTTAAAGTTGTAGCCAATATATGGATATCTAACCCTCTAGGGGGGCACAGAGGCCATAGCTGGTCATCATCACTGCTAGGGTTTCCTCAAAGACCATAACCTGGGATCCACCACCTTAAAAGATGTGTTTAAGACAATTGCTATTGACCTTCGAAGCACATGCTCACTACTGCAGCCTCAGACAGCATTGGATTCATGCATACGATCCTTCTGCAACTCATCCTAAGTTCTAAAACATCCAACGACCCCCAGTAGTGTAGCTGGAGAACAGATTGGCCATTCTTTCTGGATAAATAAGCCCAAACCTGCCTCATTTAAAGATAGGTTGCCTGCCTGCTGGACCACTCATGAGGCCTTGCCACTACCAACCAGTCACAGGAAAAAGTGGTCCATGGCAGCTGATCGACCACACCACTAACCCTAGGCAGTGAACTCCGCTCCGCTCACAGAGTTTTTCCCCCGCTCATGTTCGTCAACATCAAGTTGGAGACAGCGAGCGAGGAAAAACAACCTCACGGCGAGATTTGTCCTCGTTCGCGATTGTCAACATCAAGTTGCCGAGCGTGAAAAATCAACATCCCGGCGAGATTTCTCAACGCGGGGGGGAGGGGGCAGGTTTCACATTGCAAGTGGTCGCATATGCTTGCAGCAGCTCGTGTTGAGAAACTGCCTGTTCGCTTTGAGAAAACTGGTGCTGGAGTAAAAATCTACTTGAGCGGCAGCAAAGGAAAGCAGGGACCGCTTGCGCTGTGCATGGTGCCGTTCGCAATGATTGCACAGTGTGGACAAGCATCCGGTACTGTGCAATCACCATGATCGGCATTTGTTTATCATACTCTGCCGCTTGCTGAGCTCCGCGTCGGGCGACAGTTTTTTTTTGCACTTTATGGATTTCCACATAGTGCCACTCTGCGAACTCTGCACAGGGTTACACACCATGCCCTCACAGCAGAATAGCTGTCACTTGTGTTATTTCTGGAGAGACACCCACAAAGTAGAAGTCCATTATTAGGAATAAGAAAAAGAATGCACCCATGCTGGGAGTTTTCATGATTTGCTTGCTGCTCCCAGACAGAAAAGATGCCAGCCGCGGTCGGTAGTGGGATGACCTGCAGGGCGGTGACGTGGGGAGGGGGTGGGCCAGGGTGGAGGGTGGTAATATATGGATTACGGAGTTTTACAGGTAAGTAAACATATAAATGAATAAAACGAATTTCGTTGCCTGCACTGCATCACCAAATGCGATGCAGTGCGCACAACGAAATTCGTTTTATTTATTTATATATTTACTCACCTGTAAACCTCCATAATCCATACATTACTACCCCCACTCTTCCCCTCCCCCTCTCCACGTGACCGCCCTGCAGGTCATCCCACTACCGACCGCGGCTGAAAAATGACGATAGAAACGTTGCTCCCTCTGGCACCATTTCCACCAGTGCATTGTCACTGGTGGCAGAGCTCTCAGTGGTTCCGCAACTGGGAACCTTTCCTTTTCACAAAACAAACTTTTAGTCCAAATTAATTACTCAGTTAATCCAATTTATTAATGTCTTGGTGTGCCCTCTGACCCAGGAGCACAGTTTTAACTGTGACAATATTGATGATCTCAACAAACATGATATCAGTCTCAAGACCTCTGGATCACTTGTAAACCAGTTCCACACCAGATTGTGTCTCACTTTTTTAATGATTTTAATGAAAAAATCATCATCATTCATTCCTTTCAAACTGATTCATAAATATATATTCACTCATAATACATTGCTTACGATGGTTGTGTCGTTGTTCATATTTTGTTAACGAACAACCCAATGCATTTCGAGTCACAGACCCTTCCTATGATGCATGCTGCAACCGAAGAAGCAATATACGTTTGACACAAGGAAAGACAACAGTGTTGTTTAATGAATGTGAAACCATGTTATAACATGCAAATAAAATTGTCCTCATGCAACTGTTGTGAATCATGGTGCAAATGAATTGCTGGCACATTAAAACCCGAGGGGCTTATTTACAAGCCTATCACACCACTGGTGGGTCACTTTTTTTGATGCAACGGCAGTGCAATGGGCTTGCCCATATTTAAAAGGCCTTCCTGTGACTTTTCATGGGCTCATAAATATGGGATGCTTCATGTGACGGAGCCACATGATGACCCCTATCTGATCCCATGTTAAGGATGGGCTAGTAGCCTTACTCCTCCTGAACTCCTTATCACATTCCTTTCAGGCAATTCCACCATAGTTGTCATGAGCACACACAATCATACTTGTAGCACACGAGTTAGGTGCCCAGATTACTAAAACGCTCTGCCAAAATGGCTTGGTAGATCGAGAAGCCTCCAACCCAGTTCAATAATGTCTCCTCAACTTCCTTCTTGTGGGGCCAATGGCCACAGTCCTGTACATTCCTTGCAAACCTTGGCTTCTTCCCTGTCAGATTCATCCAACAGCAACTCAAAGATAACCACATCCTCCCCCTTCAAGATTTTTTGCCTTGACCTCCATGGTATCATGCCTGCCTAGATGCTGCTCGTGCTCTGTGCACACCTCACCCAAAGCCATGGGTGGTAAAGGACCCCCTGTACCTGATGCTGCTGTTCTCTGAGCAGAGGCAATTATCACTGTAGAAGTCTGTCTTGCATCTGGCTCACCAGCTGCAAGTGCCCACCCCAAGCCCCGAGCACTCCCCCCTGACTACCGTGGAGGCTGCTGCAGAAACCGGAGGCATCCCATTGGCTCCAGCCGCCGCCCCTCCAGCAGCGACAGACCCTTGCGACACCTGAACCCCCCCCCCCCCCCCAGCACCTTCCAGGTGAGCCGCCAAGAGTCTGGCCCTCTCAAAGTCATCGCCATCACTATTACCCGTGAAGCCTCCCCCTAATAGGGGGCAGACAACATCCCCACTCTAGGGGGTAACAGCAACATGCTCCCTAAAATAGCCACCAGGCCCGACTGTGCAGGTCCCTCCATGGGCGTATCCCGACTGCTGTACACCTGTTTCTGTTCTGTACAATGCCACCGTCAGCCGTCGGTCCCGTAACCACCATGACAGAACCACACACTGTAACTTGGCCCGAATAACCTAGCTCTGGGATCTGACCCACGCGGGCACGTTCCAGCGTGGGGCATCCTGAACATTCATCAACCCAGTGTCAACCACTGTCTGACCCTGCACAGCCCCTTTATGCCTGCCCTGTGTACAAACCCTATTGGGGACTGGGGACAATGCCTCCTTGGAAGGCACTCCGTCCCTCCAGGGTCTCGCAACCTGGTGTACAGGTGCCACCTCCACGAGGGCTGTGACTTCAATGCAGCAATCACCTCATCCATAGCGTCATTTCTACAGACCAAACCCTCTAAAAGCACCTCAGTCTTTGAGCACCTGGCGCCCTTACGTGCACCAACAGACATCATTGTAGTGTAAGACAGGCAAAACAAACAGGCAATATATATGCGCCGCTCGATCGTGCAAGGAATCTGAGAGCCTTCTCTCACCTTACTGGTCAGGCCTAGAGAGCCCCCCAATACCAGCAGCTAGCACCAATGAAGCCCTGCCTTCCTGCCAGTAATTGACCACTTTATCAACAAAGGAGACAATATGAATAGATACAGCAAACGATGGTGCCCTGAACCAACTATGCTGATCTACCAGAAAAGAAACTCCCACAATGCTTTCTCAACCTAAATTTCCACAAATACTGCTCCTCAATGGGTGGTCGCTAAAAACCAGGCACCCAGAGTTATCAAGACACTAAGGCAAGCTGTGTTTGTGCTCTGGCCAAAAGTTGACCACCTCAGTAAGAAACTAGCAACTCCTACACTGCCTCCACCACTGTTTGCAACTCCAAAAATTGCCCAAAAACGATAATTACTCCTTGCAACAATCATCCCCTCACCTGCAGCTACAGCAGTCCACATATGGTGCCACCACTGTGCCCCTTGTTTCGGCCCCCCCCCACTCCCCAGGGGGAGGGCGATAGTGGCTGGACCAGGGGTCTCAGTGAAGGCCACCCCCAGGGAGCAGAGCCCGAATGCCAAGGTACAGGATTGGTTAGAGATAAGGGAAAGGGGACATGGAAGGAGCTGGACCACCAGATAATAGGGCTGGGCCAGCTCAGCCGTAAATCTAGGGTTAGGAATTTGGCAGCGAGGCAGTGGTATTTAAAGGTGGGCACCAGGCAGAAGGCCCGGAGTGAAAGGGAAGGGTTGCATCCCCAGGTGATAGGTCACCAGGGCAAAGAGAGCTGCACTGAAGGTAGGCACAGTGCAGAGCTTATGGGGTAAGGACACAGGCCCGCCGGAAAAAATAATGGGGTGTAAAGGATTGCTTGTAAGTTGGAAATGCCTAATAAACTGCAGCCTCAATTCTTCCATAAAACACAAATTTGGTGTGGTCTGAATTTATTGGGATTCGGGTGGGGCGACCATGTGGGGGGGCCTCTGCTGAGTTCCTCTGTACCCAGGTCGGGTGAGCAAAGCCCACACCCGTACAGCCCCTGGACAGGATACAGAGCAGGTGCATGGCCGGACTGGGAACAGAAACTAGCCCTGACAATTCCACCGACCCCACCCTGGTGGGGTGCTACCGAGACGCTCTGGCACCCACTGCCGCTTTTGTTACAGGGGGCCGATATTGCTGCACTGCTGCAAAACTGGCCCCCAGTAACAAAACGAACCACCATGAGTCAAAAACTGGCCCTCACCCCTCTGGCCCACTGGAAAAATGCCCGCTGCAGCCAGTCCGGCCCTGAGCAGTTGGTATCCTTGCGAGGCAGCAGGCTGGAGTGATAGACCCGCCCATTACCTTGCATCCCCTTTTATTGGCAGGGCTCTGTGCTTTATCCGAACACGCACCCTGTTGTAGAAATAGAAACCTTTTTTAGGGGTTCACGGATACACCTGGTCCTTTAAACCAACAAAAAAGAGATTGGCACCGAAGCTGCAATATAAAAAAAATGCATTTATTAACCCCACATGAGGGAGTCTGCGTCACACAGTACCCTCAGGCCACTGTATGAGACAGTCAAAGGAGTACAGAGAACAGGGGCCTAATATATGCATTTGTTACATAGTCGGCATAAAACCAAGGGGAGGTCCTGGCACATACAAGCATCGTTATTGACAATTTTTGCTTGCTCAATAAAGTGGGAGGGGAGACTAAATTGCTTACATCAGTAAGAATAGCCTGACAGTTCTACACTAGAAGCAGGTGCATTCTGACAGCTACAGGTCTTTCTGAGCATGTGCAATGCTCTGGAAGAGGGAGAAAGCACATGGCGAGCACTTGGCTAACTAAAATGGCTGTCAAGTACAAAATGGCTTTTAGTTCATGCTAACAGCAATTCCTACAATCTTTAACAGACGGTCCTTTTAGCATGAGCTAAAGACATCCCTATGATCTAGAAGGAACATAGAAAATATTTTGCAGATTTATTCTCATAAATTCATCAATATTCTGATCCATTGCTAGGTGGGCATTTTTCATTCTAAATATTAAGTGGGCATATATAAGGTATAGACAGAAGCACAAGGGGGAACAGGGGAGAGTAATGACTATTATCACAAACAGAACTATCAATATTTTATAACCCTAAGTAGAAAGCAAATCCCCAAACCATCCAGTCCAATACTCAGGGCCCCTATGTATTTCAGTGATCATCTATTTTAATTTCAGAATAGCTAACAGCACATATCTAATAAAAACACTTTCAATAGACTTTTCCAGTGTTCTTCTCATGAGGGCTAGAGTATCAATCAATTTACTTTAGGAGGAGGGCAAAGTAACATTTGTCAACTGCTCAGAAGAACGTTTCTCTTGCAGAATAAACATTATTCCAAACAATAATATTAAGGAAAGCACAAGGATCATTACAAATATTATCTTGGCTGCAGGAGACCAGAAAGACCAAACGGGACCATGAGAATTAGGACGAGGAGCTGCAAAGGACAGCCCCTCCTCAAAAATGAGACGTCTAAAGGGATACATTGCTAACAAAAAGAAGTCCTTGGGAAATTGAAGCCGCTGTACAACCAGCCAGATGGGAGTCTTCTCCCTGTGTCCGTTTGAGCCTCACAGGCAGGCTCTTGTTGTTCCTACGATGGAGCTGCACAACTTGCAAGTCAGGAAAACAATCACAGCCCAGTTTGAGAAGAAAAAGTTTTTCTTTCAGGATAGGATAATCACTTTCCGGGGCAAATACCCTCAACGTTCATGTCCAGGGCACAGCACCTGTCCCCTACAATCAAGTCCTTCCCTAACTCCTGTATTGTTCCGCTGGTGCACTGCACTTTTGTTGGGGCCAAAGATTGTACCCAGTGTGCCCAGGTATCTCTTGATCAACAAACAAAGGTGCAGACTTTCATTCACTTTGAGACCAGGATTCAGGGGCGTGTTGCTGAAGTACCTGAAGCAACCCTTATTTCAAAGGTGGTCACCTCAAGCAAAAGCCTCCTTGCTGTTTTGGTCGGTCTGTGACTCTCAGCTGGCATCACAAACTTGACCCACGACTTCTCCTTTCTGATTTGTGACCCCGTCTTTCACCCTAGACAGTGGCAGGGTTACACACTTCACATCCCAGTGCTTCCAGCCTTCTACCTTCACTGAGGTCTTAGTTGCCAGCAACGCCTGTGCTGGTTACATTCACCTTGGTTTCAAGCTGGACTGGTGCTGATTCCCCAGGCTGGATCTGATGTTTGGGCCCCGCTGGCAATGGTTGTAGAGCAGCAAATATCTATTGGTATACAGAGCAAAAGGTCTTTAGACAAGGCATATAAATAATCTATCAACAGAGAGGATAGTCTCAGAATACTTCCTTAGTCTTGGGGCGCCCCATACATTAGCAGGACAACCCAAGAATCACTTCATCTATCTGAGAATAAAAAACCACCCTAGACCTATTGACAAGTATAAAAGAAACCTTTGGTGAACTGGCAAGAGTAATACGTTACTTTATTTAATCTGTTTCTCCCTATCCAATGCAGCCAAGGACGTCTGTGTTCATTTACTAAATTCTGAGGAAAAAAGATAAACAATACAGACATACTCCAAATCCTTATATTTGTGTATTCCTACATTATTCGTCTGAATAACCTCAAGAAAAACGGAAATGTTCTACACTTTTACTCACAGACTTTACATTATTTGTACAGGACTGCAGACACTACTAAAATGAATTTTCTTTCATAAAGACACCTACATTTTACGCTTAGGACCATGCTCTCATGTTATAGGTGCAGCAGGGAAATCTAAAACTGCTAATTTAACAGGGATTCTTATTACATATAGAGCTAAAAAAAACTCAACATTGTGGGTACATACATTTCTCCAGCAGGACATGTTGTGACAAAACAAAGTCCTATAAAACAATATTTTTCTTCAAAAATGATGGCTGATGATCACATGGGCGTCTTTCCTGACATTATGAACCTTGTGCATTCTACTTTTCACGACCTGGACATCATTTTCAAAAGAGAAAAAAACCCTATTCCCCACCTCTAATAAGGGCTGTCAGCTTATTTGCACAGACTAGCTAATAAAAAGACTAGCAATGCCCTTGCAAAACTGTATGTAGCATGAGAATAACATATAGATCCCCCTTAAAGGTCAAATAAGGGAACAGCAATATAGACTACTCATCCTTTCACAATTTCATTAGACAGGATGGGCAGTAAAATGACATTTTTTTTATTCATTTTATTAAATCTAACAATTTTAAAACAGTATTACTGAATAGCCAATTAATTGTCTCATGCCCGTTTCCCAGACAGCTTAGACAGGCTCAAAAGAGAGTGAGAAAAAACATACATTTGCTTACCCTTAATTTGCTCACAAGCTAACCTCCTTTCCCCCATTTTGACAGTAAGAAACCTGAAACAGGTGACCTTCTGTCGACACTATCTCCCCTATTTGAGGCAACTGGGCACAAACAAACTTGTAGGAGGTAAATAGCACATTGAGCTAGCTAGAAAACATTAATAACCAACTACCAATTCCTTTACCAATTGTACTAGTATAACATGCGGGCGAATGAATGCAAACTAAATCCTTTTGCCTCCTTATCTCAGCCGTTGCACAGTAATATTTAAGCTAAAACCATTAGTACTATATACATGGCAGAGCTATTCTCTGCATATGACCTACAAACGCTGCTATCCCTTGATAATGTTATTCAATAGGATAAACCCCACCTGCATTTTTCCTACACTTGTATTATGTCTCAAGAAAACAGTGATATCCCCATGTGTTCCTAACAGAATATGCAATATTTCCTTTAGCTAATGTTATCTAAAACATTACTTATAGTGCTTTACCCTACAGTGTGAAAATTAGGATATTTAATTAATACAAAGAAATCAGTTGATTAAACGACTCTTCAGCATTACAAGCTTCCATAGTGTAATGTAGAAATCACATACTGTCACAATGGCTCCCTGCGTGGGAATTGCACATTCAGTAGGGTTGGTCAGTTATAAAAACAGTCCTTGGCTTTTGACCCTTAAACCTGTTGTCCCATGACTGAGAAAAGGCTATACCATGCAGTCTTTGAAATTCAAAGCAACTCTGAAGACTCACAGCTGAAAGGCAGTCCTGTTCCGTACCTGTTTGCAAATAATTTAAAGGTAGGATAATAACTTCTGCTGGTTTCTTTATACTTATTTTCATTTGCGTGCAGTGGGTGGTGTGCTTTTCTAGCAGTATAGAGGCCAGCTGTTTGTTCTATACTTGCATGTGTGCATTACTGAAGCCTGAAATCAGTTTAAAACCTGCTCTTAGTGACAGACTGCTTTAAAAAAGTAAATTTTGCTCAAATTCGACCTTGGTGGTAGGGGCACTTAAAAATGAATAACCTACAATGTTTTGGCATATGAGGGACCCCCAGGGTCTCCCCTAGATATCCCAGGGATGGGGAATCAAATGCGTCACTTTTTAAAAGACAGTAATTATTTAACATCAGAACCACAGATGAGCTTATGTAAAAAGCAACAAGAAAGAAAATCCCTACTTTTAATCTTTTCTCTGTTATCCAAAATAATGAAACTGTCTGTTCTAACTTTTCTAAAATCAGTAGTCTTTAATGCACGCCTTTTACCAGGTTTCCACTAACTTAAGATCTAGTTGACCCAGCATTTTCCTTGTGACTTGGGACCAAGAATAGCCATGTGTTATTGACTCAGCTGTGCTCTGATCAGCAGGTGCCGACATCTCACGCCTTTCAAGCCAGCACAAAATCTATTGTATTGTAATGTGGTGAAATAGACTTTTATTTTACAGCAACTAATTACTCAAATATTGTGAATGCCTTTTAATATCTAATACAATGTATCTAAGGAGAATGCTGTAACATTTTGTACTTTAGTTATTGCAAAGCACACAATTTTGTTTTTTCTTTCTTTCTATGAGGCTTATTTTATTCCTATTGAATGTGAATTCTAATTTTTTCTTTAGCATTGTGGCAATTTGCACACATGCATAGTTTCTTACTCTTTCAATTGTAATGATAGCGTGCAGCTATTTAGCATATGTTACATAATTCATTTCTGGAATTATTTCTTTTTTTATTTTTAAATTTTATTTAACCATTTGCTTACAGGACACGACATTATACATCAGACGTTCTACGAACAACCATACACATATTTTACATATATTGGTTATAAGCGTCACCTTCTACATTGTTATCTTATTACATCATGGAGGGTTTATATATTAACACCTCAAACAATGAATAATTTCATACAAGAACATAAAAGCGAAAGAAAAAGTACAAATAAAGAGAAAGGAAAAAAATAAATAAAAAAAAGGCCGCACAAGACACCACATGCTAATTCTCAAACTAAAGATTCGATTCCTCTTTCCATCGCTTAATCGGATCCCAAATTCGCTCCCCCAAGTTTCTCCCTTTTTTCCCCTTTCTGATATATATAGCAGTCTCTAAATTATATATAGACAATAATCTAGCTAACCATTGATGATATGTTGGAGGTATAACATCCAACCATGCTGAAGCTATACACAGTCTCAGTACTGCCATTGCAACGAATATAAAATAGGCCTCCTTCATATGCCTATCATTGTTATTAACACCGAGGAGGATTATCGCAGGGGACAGAGTGATATTACCACCTAACACTCTATTAAGGAATCCCTCTATATCTTTTTGAGTTGGTTGCAGATGTGTACATGTCGCAAACATATGCACTATATTTGTATTTGTATTTGCGGATTTCTAGAGCGCATGGCTGCCCGTGAGCGTCCCAGCGCTAATGATAGAGTAGGTGGAAACAGATGAGTGGATTTAAGGGAACAGCCAGGTCTTCAGGAGCCTGCGAAAGGAGAGAAGATTGGGCTGGGACCGAATGTCCAGTGGAAGTGCATTCCAAAGTCTGGAGGTGTTGTACGAAAAAAGGCGTCCTCCTGATCGGGACTTCTTGATCCTGGGTGTTGTCGTCAAGTGAAGATGTGTTGAGCGAAGGGTTCTACTAGTTTTATGTGGGGTGATGAAGTCTTTAAGGATAGGAGGGGCTTTGCCATGCAAGATTTTATGGGTGATACACAAGGCCTTGAAGTGTATCCTTTCGAGGATTGGCAACCAGTGCAGTGACCTGAGAGCCGGCTTCGCTGAGCAGCGGTTGTTGGTGCCCGTAAGAATCCGCGCGGCAGTATTTTGTACAACCTGCAGTTTGGCTGTCACTTTCTTTGGGGCGCCAAGATAAAGTGCATTTCCGTAGTCCAGTCTGGACAGTATAAGGCCCTGAATTAGGAGCTTTCTGGACTGTGAAGGCAGCAGTGGGAGAATTTTTCGCGCGGTGCGAAAGAGGCCGAAGCAGGCCGCGGCTGTCTTCCTGGCTTGAGTGTTAAGTGTTAGGCCTTGATCCAGCCAGATCCCAAGGCTTTTGATGTCGGACTTTGGGGTTGGGGATGGGCCCATACATGGCGGCCACAGCGTCTCAGGACGGAAATGTGACTGGTTGCCCATAACCAGGATCTCCGTCTTATCGCTGTTGAGCTTAAGATTGGACCTGCCCATCCAGCTGGTTATATCCTTCAAACAGGAGTGCAGATCGATGGGGGGATGTTCCTGTTGGCTTAGTGATACCACAAGCTGGGTATCATCAGCATATGTCAGGAGCTTAATACCGATGGGGGTGACGATTTTTTCAAGTGAGGACATGTACACATTAAAAAGTGTAGGGCTCAGGGAGGAGCCCTGGGGGACACCACAAAGAAGTGGGGTTGTGTTGGAGCTAAAATTGCCCTCCGCTACCTGGAATGACCGATTATACAGAAAGGACTTATGCCAAGATAAAGCAAGTCCTGAAATGCCCAGGTCTCTCAATCGCTGAAGCAGCGTAAGGTGATTGACGGTGTCGAAGGCTGCGCTCAGGTCCAGGAGGATCACTGCCACTGATCCCCCTGCGTCAATGATCTTCCTAGCCTCTTCAACCACCGCCATCATCGCCGTCTCCGTACTCTGTCCAGGTCGGAATCCCGTTTGTGAAGGTTTAAGTAGGTCGCTTGCTTCTAGGTAGCCCGATAGTTGGCGATTAATGAATTTCTCAGCCATTTTGCTAATACCTGGCAGAAGAGAGATAGGCCGAAAATTATTCAACTCCGTAGGGTCGAGATTGTTTTTTTTTGGGAGGGCCTTGACTACTGCCATCTTCCAACTCAGGGGTACGATCCCCTGTGACAGAGAGATGTTAATCAAGTTTGCTATGGGGGCCAAAATATAGGGTGCAACTGATTTTAGAATATGTAGTGGGGCAGGGTCAAGTTGCTGTGTTACTGATGAGGGAAGCTCCAATAAATCAGTCGGACTATCAGTGTGGAGATGCTTCAAGATTTTTTTGATCTTCTGATCGAAGAGCGCGGCAAGCTCATTGCAACGATTGACCGAGGGGGCTATCGGACAGTGGGGGTCGGGGACTTTTAAAAGTCTCTCTTGATGAATTTGTAGAGGATTTAATTTTTTCTGCGAAGAAGGCAGCTTGCGCCTGTTTCAATGCTTTTTTATAGTTTAATATCGAGAGTTTATAGTCCTGTTTCCTGCCGGGGTCATAATCCTTCCTCCATGCCCTTTCGGCCTTCTTGCAAAGTTTTTTTAGGAGGCGGACCTCCTTAGTGAACCAAGGCGAGGTGGCTTTTCCGCGAGAATTGGGGGTGAGTTTTTTTGGGAGGACTGCGTCCAAAGAGTTTTCAATCCATGTAGTAAACATGGTATCCGCTTCCGTGGGGTCTGCTCCGAATGTAGGAGGGGAAGATTCCAGAGTATGCTTCCAGTTATCTATGTTCAGTTTTGACCATGGGCGTGTGAGCTTACAGGAAGCTAGTCTGTGATGGTTGGTGGTCGGGAACCGCCAATTAAACAGGATAAGAGAGTGGTCTGACCATGGGAGTGGGATTGGTGCGTGTACTTTAAGATCTGTGATATTGGAGAAAATGGGGTCCAAAAGGTGCCCCATGGAGTGCGTGGGTTGATGGTTTCCCAGGAAAAGCTGTGATGTTGCTAAGTCAAGTGTCAGTTCAGTGGCTCGACTATCTTCTTTATTATCGAAATGGATATTTAGGTCCCCTAAAATGATAAAATTAGGGAGAATGCTGGCCAAGGACAATGATGTTTCCGTGAGTGAGCTACAGAACTGTCCAACTGCCCCTGGGGGACGATAAATTAGTCCAGAAAGCGATTTACAAGGGGAAACTTGAATAGTGAAGAATGCTTTTTCGCAGTCTTGTATAGGATTGCTGTGAACTCGGCAGGAGAGATGCTCCTTATATATTATCGCTATCCCACCCCCTTTTCCCTGGCTCCGATCAAGATGTTGAATGAGAAAACCTGAGGGCAGAGCCAGGACAATGTCAGGGTCAGAATCTGGATATAGCCATGTCTCTGTAAGAAACAGTATCTCCAGTTTGTGTTCTTCAAGAAGTATGTTGATTTCCAGTGCATGTTTCGGCAGGGATCTGCAATTTAGCAGTGCCATGTTAAGAATGGTGTGGTGTGGGCGATGTAACACCTGAGTAGAGAACACATATGGGCAGTGAAGGCAATGCTTGTGAGGGCCATCAGGTGTGAGTGAATGCAGACATAAAGGAGAAATAGACTGTCTCAGTTGTAGCAGGGAGTCCCTGGAGTACTCTGGTAGGGTCGAGGGTGAGGGGGTCATAGTACTAGGCCATAGGGCCGGTCTGGCGCGGACGGGCGCAGACGGGCTTACCTCTGGCGCACCTCAGGCGCGCCATCGGCGCGCCCGCTGCGCTCGTCCGCTGCGCGTACGATTTAGGGAGGGCATGTTATAGTGGGTGGCCCATATCGCCCTCACCACTAGTCCGCCGACCGTGATTCCCCTCAAGATGGCGCCTGTATCAGAGCGCTCGAGATCCTGAACCCGCGTCCCTAGTGACCCAAAATCGGCCACCTGAGGACATGTGGACCCTCGGGAAGAACGAGTAGAGGTAGGGGGAAGTGAGGGGGATATTAAAAAAGCACAGAGATCGTGCCGTGCTATAAGTAGTTTTTTTTAAATTTCACACAAGTAACACAGATTTAGTAATCAGTAACCGTGTAACAACAGATTAAAAGTTAAAAACGAATTCCTGCCTGACTCCTGGCTTCCGCCTCAAGAGTCTGACTATCTATCAATGAATGTTTGTTCACGGCCGGTCCTTATGTAGTGGGTGGCCCAAATCGCCCTCACCACTAGTCCGCCGACCGTGATTCCCCTCAAGATGGCGCCTGTATCAGAGCGCTCGAGATCCTGAACCCGCGTCCCTAGTGACCCAAAATCGGCCACCTGAGGACGTGTGGACCCTCGGGAAGAACGAGTAGAGGTAGGGGGAAGTGAGGGGGATTTTAAAAATGCACAGAGATCGTGCCGTGCTATAAGTAGTTTTTTTTAAATTTCACACAAGTAACACAGATTTAGTAATCAATATTCGTGTAACAACAGATTAAAAATTAAAAACGAATTCCTGCCTGACTCCCGGCTTCCGCCTCAAGAGTCTGACTATCTATCAATCAATCTATCACTAAATCAGCGTCTGCACTTCCACATCTAGGACAGTTGATTCCTGAGATCCCTCCCCACTGTGCAATTCTCGCTGGTGTATAATATAGATGGTATACAGTTTTATAATGCTGCGCCTGAAGAGATGCAGAACATAAAATACTGTGCCCCAACTCCACCGATGTATGGAAACTTTCTTCTCCTATTACGAGTTTATTTGCCCATTTCTCCGTCATCCTGCTTCACTTTTATCAATTCTAAGTAGAACCTCGTAATCGTACAATCCGAACCTGCTTGTATTATATCCATAATTGGAAGTTTACTAAACCCTGCTGGTCCCCCCCTCTTTGTTTCAATAAAGCTTCTCACTTGTAAAAATTTGAAGAAATGTCTCGGCTCTATTCCATACTTTGTCTGCAACTCTGAAAACTGCAATAACGCTTGTGTGTTCCTAAGATCCCCAAACATCCTTATCCCCTTCCTTCCCCATTCTCCAAAAACCATACCCGTAAATATATCTGCAGGGAGATTAGCGTTTTCGTTCATCCTAGTGTAAGCATTATATTTCCCAAGTCCAAAACTTTTTGCAAACGCTTTCCAAATGCTGTAGGCTGCCAAAATAATCTTAAAACATGTCCTTTTAAAGTAACTAAAGTCAGTGTGTTTCAAAAACAAGTTCTATGCTTCCGCTCCCATAGCTAAACCATATATTGCTAATGTACCAAACTCGTCTTGCCCTTCTGCCCCTCCTACACGACCTACCATGTTTTGTAAAGCCGCTGCCCAATAATATAGCTTTAAATCCGGCAACGACCAACCACCCCTCTCCCGGGGCAGTGCCATATACCTAAGCGCTCTCCTTGTCTTTCCTTTTGCCCAAATGAATCTATTGATCACATGCTCACATCCCTTAAACCATTTAAGTTCAAACAACAGTGGTATTGCCCTGAAAATATATGAACTCATGTTGGTTGCTGCTCACAAGGGAGCCTATTACTTGAGCGAATCTTGTTGCTAGGACCCTGGAAAATATTTTTGTGTCAGAGTTCATAAGCGTTATTGGCCTATATGAACCAGGTTCTGTAGCTGGCTTCCCCTTTTTAAAAATAATCACTATATCAGCACCTCCCCATGACCCCGGTATAGATTCCCCAACCTGTGCCTTCTGCATCGTTGTTAGCATATCCTCCCAGAGAACATCCCAAAATACCTTATAAAATTCCATTGGAATTTGGTCAGGACCAGACGCTTTTCCGGAAGGGAGATTAGATATAGCAGTTTTAATCTCCTCTAAGTCTAACAACTTTTCCAGTCCCTCTGATTCTAGCTCCGTCAGACGCACCACTGGGATATCTTCTAGATAAGTCCCTATTTCCTCTGGGTCTTGGTCTTGCTGGTCATCAAAGAGTTGGGCATAAAACTTCCTAAATACCTCTCTTATCTCGTCCGCATCTGTATATAATTTACCTGCAGAATCCCTGATTTCCCTTACTTCTCCAGAGGCAGCCTTTTGTCTAGTGCGTACAGCTAGAGTTCGCCCAACCGTTTCACTAAACTCATGGCATCTCTCCTTCATAGCCAGATAGGTCTTGGCTGCTTTATTTGCGATATCCTCTTCCACCTCCATTTTTGCCTTAGCAATTCTTAGGAGGGCATGTTCCAACGTGGACCCGTTGCGACACGGTGATGAAGCTCTTCCTCCGCATCCAACACTGCCCTAGCTAAATCTCTGTTCCTAGACTGTTCGAGGTGGGTTCGTTAATGGATATTAAAAGTTTTGCCACGTACTCCCGCCTTAAAGGCATCCCAAACCATACCTGCAGCTGCACTACCTCTATTGATTTCAAAGAACTCTTTAATCCAATGTGCCATATGCTGTATATATTTTTGATCCTGTAGAAGCCCTCGCTCAAAAGTCCACACTCTCTCCTTCCTAGCTCTAGTTGTTATATCCAGCTTTAAAATCAGAGGGTTCTGATCACTGAGTATTCGAGGAAGTCTCTCGATCTTAGTGCAGGGGATCAGTGAGTTGGAGGTGAAAAAGTAATCTAATCTCACACACACCCGATGAGGGGCAGAATAATATGTGTACCCTTTATCACCAGTTCTTGTTTTGCCCCAAACATCAGAGAGTATATTGTTTTTCACCAATTGTCCTAACGCTCGGTGCACTCTTTTTTTCCTCCCCTGATATTTCCCAAACGACCCTACCCCTAGCCCATCTGCTCCATTAATGTTAAAATCCCCTCCCAGTATCACACAAGGTGCCCAAGTAGCTAACTCCACATCTAAACTCAAGGATCTCCGGATCGTCCTCCGTTGAGCCGTAGATTGCTCCTAAGGTAAACCACTCTCCCTCCACAAAGCATTCAACTAATGCCCACCTGCCCCATTGATCTTCAAGTTTCTTTCTAGTAATCCTGTTCTTAGATAGTATAGCAACTCCTCTATGCTTTGATCCTTGTTTTGAATACGCTAATACCTGAAAGCCTAATTGATCCCGTAGGTACCCCTGTGAGGCCATTACATGAGTTTCTTGCAACAACATAAAATCCGCATTCATCCGCTTTAATGATATTGCAATCTTTTGTCTTTTCTGACGCTCATTCAGGCCACTAACATTCCACGTTGCTATGTTAATAACCATTACTTCACATTAGATGTGTAACCACCACTAAAGCCATCAAACCAGCAACAGTTTCCTTTCCGTTCCCAAATGGCATTTACGTCCGATTCTAATTTCTGTTCAGTTATTGCTTTCTCCACTTCCTTAGTGCAGAACGTGACAAACCCAGCCACCACCAATCATGTTGTGTATATCTTAGTCTGTCGTGCCCTGTCCCCCTTCTCCCCCCCCCCTCCCCCTCCCAAGACACCCCACCCTTACGGTCCCACCCCCCCTTACTGGCAAATAGGTCAATCCTGGCCTATATTTGACAGCCTGAGGCCCAGGATGTCTCCCCCCCTCTCCCCTATTCATTAACTTATCTATTTTCTCGTATACTGGCCCTGGTATTACGCCATTTACGCCATTTATCATTTTTATGCTAGCTTTCCTCTAACAACCAAGAAAGAAAAAAGAAAAAAAACAACAACAAAAAAAAAACTTCCTATTTTTGAGCCTTTCGGTTAACTTGCACTAGAGCCATTGACTGGTTTTTCTGACTCTCCTTCAGCGATGAGAGATACTCCTGAGCCAGTATTTCAGAATGAAACACCCTGAAATGCCCATTGATTCCTACTTTAAGGCGAGACGGGAACAACAAATAAACTTCACATCCAACATTACGAAAAGGTGTTATTAATTGTCTCATCCGCCACCTTCTCTCAACGGTGGTGTGGCAGAAATCCGGCAGAGCAAAAAATGTTACATCTTTATAAACTCTTTTAGTCTCTGGCTTTGCCTTGCTCATTATTTCCTCCCTTGCCAAAAAGTACCCGACATATACCAGGATCGCCCTTGGTTTACCGGCTATATTCCCTTTTCTCTGGACCAGAGGAAACCGATGGGCTCGCTGTACCTCTTTTTCCCAGTCCCATTTAGTGATCTCCGGGAATGCTCCCTTGAGCAGCTCCACCACAAATGCCCGAGCGTCCTGCCCCTCCTTTACTTCGTCCACGGCAAGCAGCCTTATATTATTTCGTCTCTGCCTATTCTCAAATTCTTCAAGCTTCCACATAACATCCGATGTTGTTTTCTCCTGTTCCTGTTTGTCCTCCTGAAGCTTCGCGACTACGTCCTCCAGCTTCCCAGTCCTATCCTCAACCTCTGCAACTCTTCCAGCCATATCTGCATATAATTTATTTACTTTTCGCAGAGACCCCTGTATTTTTTTATTTGCATGTCTGGCTCTACGCCCTTCAGCTCTTGCTTCGCTCTGCATCTGTTTTAAGGTTGCAAATAACAGTTCAAAGTTAGCGTTAGAGTTAGGGTTAGGATTGGAACTGTGGCTAAGTGACTGATCAAGTTGGTGGGGCCCGGCCCCTGTCCCCTCGCGGTAAACCTGTGATGTAGCAGAGTAATCCCAATCTAGTTTCTTGGCCACTTCTCTCTGCTTTGGACTTAGCGAGCTCTGTATTCTCGTATGTGACCTCCTTGAGGCACTATTTGACTTCCGACGTGCAGGAACCCTGTGTGCCGTTGCACCTTCAGCTTCTGATGATTCTAACCCTGAGTTCCCGGTTTTCTGCCCCGGTGACAAGGAGATCTCATCTAAATCAGATTCATTGCTCTCGCTTAGTCCAGACCCTACATCCGTTTCAGAAGCTTCTTCCTCATCGTTGACTGAATAGAAACACTCATCGCTAGGTGAGCCTGGCACATTTAATCCTTGAGCAGTTAAGGCGCCAATAGCAGGTTTATCTCCATTTTTCACTCTACCTTCCTTTAAACCAGCCAGTCTCGTCACCCCAGACTCACCCCCAGCATCGTGCCTTGCCAAATTACAATCTACGATGTTTGTAGGAGATTCAGCAGCATTTTCATCCACGCCTAACATCGCGGGTGTTCCTATGCTAAGTCCGTTCACAGAATTACCTCCATATAGTGCAACTTCAGACAGTGTTATATCAATAGGTATTGACTCATTTTCTTTAGCCCGCTCCTGAGTCTCTCCTTCTTTCAGAGCCTCCATATTTGCTGGGTGCAAGAGCAACAGCGACCCTGCCACATCGCTATCCCCCCATGTCTGCCCCTGCCCTTGCCCTTGTACCTGAACATCAAATCAGGTCTGTCCCACTCAGAAGTCCCGGCACTCATCTCGTTGTGCATGCTCTTTCAGTGGGGGGGCTGGAACCGCAAGGCTCTCCGACAGGCTCTCCGACAGCACATCTCCGACGCTCACATTCTGAGCTCCTAAAGCCGAACCTGTGGGCTGCCTCTCCGTCTCTGGCGCCGCCGCTGATTGCTCGCAGCTCCCCCCGCCAGTCTGATCCTGGATACTGCTACCGCCGGCTGTCTCTGCTTCCGCATCACCAATGCAGGGCAACGGAGGGAGATCTGTACTGCTTTGGAGGAGACCGGCAGTGATCCCATAGAGAAAACCTCCAGCAAGGTAGATTGGCGGAGAACAATCTCTTTCACCCCTTCGTCCGGTTTTGCTGACTCCAAATCAGGTACGCGATCTTTACTTTCGCCTTCCTCTCCTTTTCTTTTTCTTTTTTGACTGTACCCCCGGATATTTTATCGCCTTTCTCGCCTTTCTCCGATGCAAGTACTCCATCCTTCCGAGCCTGCATCTTTAACCGGGACTTCGTTCTTAGATTGTCTGCTGGGGCACCAGGGTCACAGTGCACCGCATTAGCATCATCATTGTCGTTATCATACTCCTTCTCCCTTTCACCCATCAAGTCTCTCATCCCTTTTGCAACCCGCTGAGGTTTCGGGGCCATTCTTCGTCTATAATAACACCAGAAAGGGATGTGGCAAGTGAATATTGTTATAACTATAGTCCACTGTAAACACTCCTGTCGTTTTTTCTTTGATCCTTCAAATTTAATTTATTCACCTGGAACCTTCGCATTTCTCCTTTGCATTACCGATAAACTCCATTCTTAATAATCCATTGTAGATGGATAGTCAGTCGGCCAGCAAGAGTCAGTGGTTCAACCACAGGAGAAGAGAGGGAGTGCGACCTTCCCTTACGGCCTGCCAACGGCCATCTTGCCTCCTGAAATGCCTCCATTTCTGGAATTATTTCATTGACATTTGCATAACAAAATGATGACAAAAAACAAATTGAGCTTATTCCAGACATTTTCAGAAGGGGGTCATACAGTCAGAACACACAACACAGCGTGCTTTAACCTCATGGGTGCAGCTGACGAGCTCAGCTCGTCATGAGGCGCTGCGGAGCTGCCCTCGAGCTCAGCTCGTCACGGCCGTCGGAACGTTCGCACGCGGGGCTAATTTCCCCGCTGTGCTGAACGTTCTAAAGACGGGTGTGGCCGTGACGAGCTGAGCTCGTCATGAGGGCAGCGCCGCTGCGCCTCATGATGAGCTGAGCTCCTCACCAGAACGGCGGCGCTGCGCGCAGCTCTCCTACCCCCCGCATAGCGGGGGGAAAACACCCCACAGCGAAGGGGTTAAGCTAGCCATTCTTACACACAGAGGGCATTCACTACTCACTAACACAAGTAGCACCGGTGTCAAACCACAAACCACATAGACATTCCAACACACAATCAACCCACAAATCAACATTTAGGACAAAAACAAAAGACAGCCCACAGACTGTACTCGAACCAAACCATTTGTAAATACTAATTGTACGTCATAGTTACAAGAAAAGCTCTCAAAAGTAGTTTAAAAGACTGCACCAAAAGAGCCCAAAGACTGTTCCATGTTCAAGAAGCCAAATACACCAAATTCACCAGTTTGGCTGGCAGAACACTCAAAAAGCGCTCTGCATATCACCACTTATGAATGTTATTAAGTGCGCAGATTAGGATCCTTTGTATGTACATATTTAGTTCCATGGTTTACTTAGTCACCACGGAAGAAATACCTTTTGTAATATACCTAAACCTATTTAGGTATCCCCTCTAGGGGAATCAGCTGAGTACCTTCTAAATCCATATTGGTACCTCAAGACAGCAAAACTTTCTACGAAGTGTTCTAAAAACAGGCATGCCAAAAATATTGTAAGATATACAATATTATACACAAAGTAGTGTAGCAGGGCTTCTGCTCCTACACAGAACTGTGCATAGAGACTTGAAACCTCAGTGAATTAGGGTGTGCCAAAACTCACCTTAGTACCCAACATCCCCTACCAGACTAGCATCAGTGTCTCATTGGCTCTTCCATAACACCAATGATTAGACAACCCAGAACATGGAACTTAGATTACCTCAGGCAATGTGGAACATATGAACACTCTTTCGTTATACTATCATACCAGTCCAAAACAGGGAGTAAATGAAGACACGGGCAAATTTGAAATGTTTATTTCTAATGTTGTGTTCTCATGCGCAGTATCTTAGCTAATACAAGCAGACATATTATCAGCAACAAGATTATCAGCATAGTTACTATTCCATAAAATACAAAGGGAGAAAGCATGTTATAATGCTAAATGGAAACAGGTTTAAAATATTCCTATATTTCACCCTCCCTTGCTAGTAGGTTATTTTATATCTACAGAAGGTCTCTTGGGATTACAAAGGCAGCCCCATACCTCTGGTACTTAGC
Source organism: Lissotriton helveticus (assembly GCF_964261635.1). NCBI lineage: Eukaryota > Metazoa > Chordata > Amphibia > Caudata > Salamandridae > Lissotriton > Lissotriton helveticus. Next base: position 246,113,837 of record NC_136062.1, on the reverse strand, counting down.
AGAAATGGATCAAATCAGATTCTGCACCAGCTTTCAGCATGCGAATGTTCTCCAAGTGTGTGTGATCATGCCTACGTAGTGCATTATTAAAAGCTCCAAAATCAGAGGTATGTATATGTATATGTATAAACCATTTATAGCGCGCTCTATTACTTGGGAGTATCCTGGCACGGTGGAGAAAGGCAGAGAAAGACAGAGAGGGGACCAACTTATGCCGCACCGGTAAACAGATGAGTTTTCAAACTCTTCTTAAACTGGCCCACGCACTGAATGGAGCGCACGTGAAAGGGAAGGGCATTCCATGCCCTGGCAGCCAACACGGCTATAGACTGACCCCCTAATCTGGTCCGCTTAAAGCGAGGAAGAGTCATTTTAAACAGGGAGGACGATCTGAGGGCACGTGAAGGAGCATAAAAGATAAACCGTTTCTTCAAGTAGTGTTGAAAATTAGTACGTTTTGGTGAACATTATCTGCGCCATCTTGCCTCCCCTGATGCCACACTTTTTGTCGTGCGCGCCCGCCATTTTGTTAGATGCCCCGATCAGAACGAACCCTTTTGCATGCCGCTGGCCCCTGACATAGCCTTTCGCCTTCACTAAGCCTGCACGCTGACCACCCCCTGCTTGCACCTGCCTTGAGTCATAAACCCCTCTTCGGCGCTGCTCTGCCCCAGGCCCTCATCCTGTTCCCAGCGCGACACCTCCCTGCTTCCCTTTCATGATCTCCGGCCCTTAGATGCAAACCCCCTTTTTCCCCGTGTGCCCGTTTTGTCTTCCCCGTTCCCAGGCCGACACCCAGCTCTGCCGATACCATCCCTTGCCCCTCCCCGTACAATAGAAAGCTTCCCCCATCAAAGGATCCCCGGGTTGATCAAAGCCCCCACTCCATGAGATCCGATCAAACCCCCACATTCCGTGAATCGGCGGAATATCCAGCTGCGTGATACTCATCACCTGTTGTGACTAGGGTGGGGACTTCGACTGTAAATGTGTGTGGGAACGGGCTCAAAGGGAGTTCCGGGAATGTCTTTTTCATACATCAAAGCTTTAACATGAATGTGTAATGTACAATAAAGTCATAAACTTGTGTATAAGAGGCCAGGCCTCAGGGATGCAGTTAGAGCACCTCAGAACGATACCTTCTGTCCGTTTCGTTGTGTTCTCCTCCGGAGAGAATAAAAACCTTGTTTCCTGCTTTCCAGTCTCCAGCGCCTGCCTCTTCATTGATTAAATAACTAGAGGGTCACAGAGGCAATACCGCCGGGCAAACATCGATTGCCCCCGACCCGCATCAGGTTTTTACAATTGGCGTCCCAAGCGTGGGGCCCATCAGCGACTCGTGGATCCAGTGGGAGAGGTCCCGACGACAGAGTGAACGACTGCAACGATCGGGAGAGCTCTTGCCCAATAGACCCTCGTCTGGCAGCCGATCATCCGAACTTCACTAGTTCCGAACAGACCTCTCTCGAGTGATCTACGGTCCTGACTGGGGACCATCAGGAGTGCCGTGAGAAATACGAGAAAAAGAGGACGATCGGGCGCTGGATTCGGAAGACAAGAAACTGTCCACATGGTCCGGGTAAGGTCGTGTAATCACGACAAGTTGCGAAATAATTGCTTGTTTGCTTGATTGTTTAGAAATACTAGTATTGCTCTTTTTATTTTATTTGGAGATTCACTGTCTACAAACGGAGAAACAACGGGCTCTCTCTTTGCAAGCAGTGGAGGATAGGTAGGGCAGCAGCCGTGCTTATTTTTTCTCCCCCACTCAATAATTACTTGAAACTGAACTGTTGTTCGCAAACTATTGTTTCCTGGAGATTCCCTGTCTGCAAACAGGGAAGAGACCACCCTTTTTGCAGATAGTGAAAAGGGTAGGTAACGCAGATCTTTGCGGACCTACTCATTCTCCCCATTGTTATTTATTGGTCTTTTTTTATTATTTTTGATCCATGAGGTATTCACTGCCTGCAAACAACGTTGAATAGAAATATTCTGTCCGGTCTTTGCACCTAGTGATAAGATAGGCAGTGCTGACTTTTTAGTCCCTCGTTACGAGCCGTCATGTCTGTCTTCTCCCCACTGATTAATAGCCTGTTTAGCCCGGACCGTGTATTAGAGGTGGACCATATAGCTCCACTAGAAGGCACCCCTAATAAGGACATGTTCATAAACTATGGATTAGTCACCATAGCCTATAATAAATTGTGGCACAGGTATACCGAAAATAGTCAAGACAAACAGTGGCCACTGGCAGGATCCTTTGACCTTGATAAAATAGAAACGTTAGAAATAGCCCTTCGAAATAATAAGACAACGCCAATTATGCTCGACAGTCTGGGTATGTGGCGCAGAGAGGCTATGCAACGACAGAGAAAAGACGAGGACAAACCAAGCAGAGAAATATACCGACAGGACAACCCCAGGACATCGCTACCCACAACTTATCCCCCGACACTATGCAAAAGACGACCAGACTTAGGGCAAAACCAATGCGCTTTTTGTAGGTATGTCGGACACTGGAAAGCCCAATGCCCGACTCTACTGAGCGTGAGTAAAGGCAAAGGGCCGACAGGAACGACAGACCGGCAGTACAAGAAAAAGCGCGAGACAAAGAAGAACCCGACTTACATAGACAGACCAGACAGAACCACCACGTTTGATTATGCCCGATGGCACAGATTTCGCCAGGACAATTTCAGCGGCATGCTCAAGTTCTCCTAGGTCGGGCAACGTCAAGACGGGAACCCAGCCTCGTTTCAAATTCACAGACGGAAAGAGATAATTATGACCAATAACTGTTTTATATTCGTCTTGGGTCTTTGTATGTCGTACTTGTACTGTCCCCCCGTCTGAGTTTGTGTGTATGTAATGTACAAATCTGCGTCATCCCTCTACACGTGTTTCCGTGTTACTCAACCTCTGTTAGCAGAAACTTAGCATAAAAACAACCTGAAAAGAAAGAAATGGTAAAACAAAATCCGTAGACCATTAATGAACTTGAACTTTTAATTTAACACAACAAACAAGGAATAATAACGGTAAACTGTAGAAAATGAAAGTCAAACAGAACATCCCCCCCCCATTCTGGAACCTTCCAAAGTAGGGCAGGGTTACGGCTACGCCCAACCAACGGCAACCCATATAAGGCGGGCCCGGCCGCCAACTCTTGGTCAGGAAATCTTAACGTATGGGGGAGCCGGAGGAGAGGCAGGAGCCAGCAGCCGGGGCAGTTGTAGGTAGTCCCGCCACATGTCTCCTCGGCCAGCCGCAACGGGCCTGGATAGACTTAAGCAGTCCCGCCACATGTCCAGAGAAGAACGAGGCACCTCTTCCTTTTCTCTTCCGTCACAGCCGCAGCAGCCCTGGACGGCGGGATGTCCTGCACGTACCTCCACAACAATTTGTCCAAGTTGGGCTGGGAGGGAGAGGCGACGCGGACGAGCCTCTCCCACCTCCACCGATAGGAGGTTTCCCAGCCCCCGGCCCGACGCCGAACACCCCCAGTCAGGCGATGGTGCAATACTTCCACAGCACCGAACACACCATGGTGGCACCCCAGTACTTGCGCAGCACCGAACGTGCAATGGTGGCCATACTCCCACAGCACCGAGCACAGGTCTTGGGGAACACCGGATGTGGAGAAACCTTCATGCGGGGCGATGAAAAGGAGCGGCCTGGAGTGCACCGGGAGAAGGAGACGATGCGAACCAGTCTCCCTCGCCCCCCAGGTGGGGGCATCACAGCTGCACCCCAGCCGAACGTCCCGCTTTCACAAAACAGAGACCTCTTCCTTTCACTCCGAAGGATCTCTCCCACTCTTGCAAACTCGACGAGAGTGGCCCCTGTAGGGCCTCAAAATGGCGTCTGGGTCCGCTGGAAGGCGGGCCCCGGCCACTAGAGTAACTTTGACCAGCAACATAACTCGAACATTTGCCCCCTGGAGCACGAGCCCCCATCTCCGACAGCATCTCCACAGCCTTGAAGATCCTACAAAGGTCCCCGGCGGAACCTTCGGCCTTTGCAGGCTTCCGGTAAGGGACGGCTGCCTTGATCGCCAACGAAACAAACATGACATTGCCACTCCTTCTGTTAGCATGAATTCTAGAACTGCCGAAAAGGACTCTGGTCCAAACTGCCAGTAATGGGAAACATTTCCCCCTGATGCTGCTTCCGGACTGAGCCGGCCCCGCCCAAAATGGCGCTGGTATCAATCGGAACTTACGAACACCTCGTGGTGTTCCTTCGCACTGATATAAACTTGATGTTCTGAGATTTTATATGATCCTTTGTACACTTGGCTAGAAAAGACAAGGAGAACTCTCTCGACGAACAGTATGAAAGGATCCCCGTTACAAATGTTGATTACAAATGTACAATGTATTATATTTTTATAACTGATGTAAACCTCATTTACGACGCACACGTACGGTATGCATATAGGAAATCTGATTACCACTATTATGATTATGCTTCTAAATTATGAAAATAAATGCCCCCGAACCCCCAGCCAATTAATAGACGTTTTAGTTTCTTACAAATGAATGAGTAAAACTTTCCGATGTTTTTATTGCTGCAAACGACACCCCCCCACTGTACGCACTTTAGCCATTGCCACGACCGGCCAAATACGACCGCACCCTCATAACCCACATGCTGAAATGATTTTGCAAAATAAAGTTTTTGAAACTTTGGACGGGTATTGCATGCTTTATTTTAAAAATGTGGGATCGGTGGGAAAGTTCTTTTCTGTGCACCCTACCTACTCTGCTCTCTCTTTAAGGTTAAAAGAAGATGGTTGCCCAGCCCTGGAGGACGGATCGGATCGACAACACGACACTCCGCCTTCAAAGTACGCGACTGACTCATGAACTCTCGCGTAGAGGAAGACCTTGACTTCCAAGGATGGGTAAAACGAACGGTGTAAATGAGGGAATGTAAAAGGAGGGTGAAATGAAATAATGTAAATGTGATAAAGTACAACGTTCCAAAGTATCAGGGAACGGAGCTGACCCAAGAACCGAAGAACCTTAGAACGCCACAGCGTTGAAAGAGGTTTAAGGATCCCGATAGTGAGATACATCCTTTGACTAGATACCTCGCACTAAGCACCTCCGGTTACCTTTTTACGTTTCCCCGCACACGACCTATATGGACACACTACCCCCCTCGACTCCAGAAACCATATCCCCGGGGACCCTGCCCCGAGGAGGAAAGACGAGTAAGAGGTAAGTAAAGGACTTATGAACCCATGTGTTTGAATATGCGCGAATGCTGTCTCCCCCACCCCCTTTTTCCTCCCTCTGCAGGTTACATCAGAGATTACAGCCAAGGTGTGGCGAAGATCTGAAGCCTTGCCATGTCTAATACACGAAGCGGACTAGCACCGCAAGGTGGTGTCTAAGCGCGCCTGCAAACTACTCACGTATCGAACAAACCCGAAAAATTAGCACAACCTGATAAAAAGTGATCACCCTTAAACCAGACTGGACGAATGAACCCATGTCACGTATGATGCGAAACTATGAGGGAATGTGTGTGCGTGACTGAGGCGTCGACCCAACTGGTCGAAGGACCGAGAATGCGAGAAGTGCGACAAAATGGTACCTCCTTTCTTCTTTCCTTTTTCTCAAGGCACGTCCCCTCTACCCTGTCTAATGCTCAAACTGCATGATTACAAGATTCTAACGCAGACCCGTGAATGCCCTTTACTGTGTAATGCACTAAATAGCCTTTCTTGAATACACCGCCACCCTCTCTGTCGCACGTATACTATTTAACCTGCCGTTGCACTCTCTCTCTCTCTCTCTCTCTCTCTCTCTCTCTCTCTCTCTCTCTCTCTCTCTCTCTCTCTCTCTCTCTCCCTCTCTCCCTCTATTTTTGCACTCCCACTCTTCCGAGTGATTAGCCCCGAAATTGGCAGATTGCCACCCCTAGCACACCACCTAATTGGCTTCAAATACCGTCAGTATTTGCACAAAAACTTGTCTTTAATACAATCACCCTGAGACCGCGTCATTACCTCTCCTTTTCCGCTAGAAGTCAATGAACCGAGGTTGGGCCGTAAGGGAAAGGACAGGTAAGACGACAGAGGTTCCCTAATCTGGCCCGAAATAAGGGGACTACATGTCGACGGCTCCTATGGTATAAAACAAGGACCTCAGAATACGCGACCCTCCCCTCCCCGAATTGTCGCAATACCCAGACCGGAAAAATGATCACCCCTGTTACCTCCCCTGTATCAGCCGCCCAAAACTGGAATTATGAAACTACCCCTCATTTCCGGTTGTGAGAGATGGGTCGATTTATGCCCTTACCACAAGTTTCCTATGCCCCTGGTTGTTCCCCATAAAACCCCTGTCCTTCCTAATTAAGTAATCGGGCTGTAAAAGGTTACGTAGGATCCAGAGTGATGTTTTACAAGGTTAACAGACTAGTCCAAGGTAAAGAAATCATCGACATGAACCCCGTAGTAGTTAAAAGGCAGGATGCATCGATAGAAAGGAAATGTTTAGCCATGATCGTCTCTCAGCAAAATACCTGTGTAGTACCATGTTAACGTCTCACGAAGGTGGGTCACCATCAGATGAACTGTCGTGACTGTGATAAATAATTTTAAAGGAAAGTCATAGTAAATCCAACAGGCCCGTCACCGGTCATTCATATGCCAGTTGTGAACACTAATATGACGGGCATTTTTCATTCTTTGCCTGGAGCTGGGAGAGAAATAGACTTTTTGATTATCTTCATCTGCAAATTAACATTTGACATCCCCAATCGCCGTTTCTACTAGACCTCATTTCTCTCCCAGCCGCCATTGTATTGATCATGCTCCAATCCGAACCTGATATATATGTAATCACCTGCCTGTATGAAATACTTGCTCTCGCTACAGAATCGTTTTTGTATTGCATTTCTATGACTTTCCTGCTAGACAAATTGATCAAAGTTTATCAAATAGGCCCACCTCCTAAAAACTAGAAATGTTAAAATGTATTGTTTACGACTCTTTTCATCTAGGGTTCCTACCGTTTTCTTTCTCATGCCCACCACAATAGAACCGAGTAGAAAATGAACCAGCAAGATGTCTTGAATATGTTAAAGGGAGGACTGTTGAAAATTAGTACGTTTTGGTGAACATTATCTGCGCCATCTTGCCTCCCCTGATGCCACACTTTTTGTCGTGCGCGCCCGCCATTTTGTTAGATGCCCCGATCAGAACGAACCCTTTTGCATGCCGCTGGCCCCTGACATAGCCTTTCGCCTTCACTAAGCCTGCACGCTGACCACCCCCTGCTTGCACCTGCCTTGAGTCATAAACCCCTCTTCGGCGCTGCTCTGCCCCAGGCCCTCATCCTGTTCCCAGCGCGACACCTCCCTGCTTCCCTTTCATGATCTCCGGCCCTTAGATGCAAACCCCCTTTTTCCCCGTGTGCCCGTTTTGTCTTCCCCGTTCCCAGGCCGACACCCAGCTCTGCCGATACCATCCCTTGCCCCTCCCCGTACAATAGAAAGCTTCCCCCATCAAAGGATCCCCGGGTTGATCAAAGCCCCCACTCCATGAGATCCGATCAAACCCCCACATTCCGTGAATCGGCGGAATATCCAGCTGCGTGATACTCATCACCTGTTGTGACTAGGGTGGGGACTTCGACTGTAAATGTGTGTGGGAACGGGCTCAAAGGGAGTTCCGGGAATGTCTTTTTCATACATCAAAGCTTTAACATGAATGTGTAATGTACAATAAAGTCATAAACTTGTGTATAAGAGGCCAGGCCTCAGGGATGCAGTTAGAGCACCTCAGAACGATACCTTCTGTCCGTTTCGTTGTGTTCTCCTCCGGAGAGAATAAAAACCTTGTTTCCTGCTTTCCAGTCTCCAGCGCCTGCCTCTTCATTGATTAAATAACTAGAGGGTCACAGAGGCAATACCGCCGGGCAAACATCGATTGCCCCCGACCCGCATCAGGTTTTTACAGTAGGATGGCCCTTGATCGTGAGTTGCTCTAAAAGAGAGCATTAGGGATTTGAATAGAATGCGCTGTGCCACTGGCAGCCAATGAAGGCTGCACATGTGGGAGCGAACGCTCTTCCATCTCGGAACATTAAACAAGAGGCGGACAGCGGCGTTCTGAATGACCTGTAAGCGTTTGACCAAATAAGCAGGGATACCGCTGAACAGAGCATTCGCATAATCCAGTCTCGATAAAATGAGAGCCCGGGCAACAGTCTCTTTTGCTTCTCTGGGCAGCAATGGGAAGAATCTTCGCAGTGCTCTCAGGGTAGCAAAGCAGGTCCCTGATAATTTCCTTATATGTTCTTCAAATCTTAGATCTTCCCCAAACCATATCCCAAGATTTTTTACGGGGCCGCCCATCACCTTAGGGCTTGGAATGTTCGGAGGCCACAGCGAATCTTTAAAACTGGAGGAAAAAGAGCCATAGAAGAGGACCTCAGATTTGTCCTCATTGCATTTCAGCTGGGCCATAGTCAACCAGCGAAAGACTGAGGTCAAACAAAGCTGGACTGCCGTGGTATCCAGATGATCGTCCGGCCAGGTAAACAGCAATTGAGTGTCATCGGCATAACCAATTATCTTAGCCCCGTACTGTTCCGCCAGGTAAACCAGGGGAGTGATGTAAACATTGAACAGTAGGGGACTAAGAGTGGAGCCCTGAGGGACCCCAGTGAGAAGTGGCTTAGGCTCTGAGGCATGGGGCGGTATCCAGACCTGTTGCATCCTATCTGATAGGAACGATGTTAACCAGGCCAAGGCACAGCCACCAATGCCAATCGCAGACAGCCTGGCGAGGAGGAGCTCATAAGGAACGGTGTCAAACGCGGCAGAGGTGGCCACAGCTGCATATATGTTATGTCCAGAATGTGCGCTGATCAGTCCGAACAACAACCACTGTGTTGAAATAACCATGAAGGCCTCGGCACTCACTGTTCAGACAAAGCTTACCAAGCAAGGCTGCTAATATAGAAAAACATATTATTCTCATGTGAAGCAAAACACTCTGCTAGACTCTAAACATTTATTATAATGTGTGCCGTGTGCAAAAGGCAGCAGGAAGTAAAAATGGCGTTTAAGCTTCTAATAAGCTCATGTCAACTTAACACAGTGTGAATGCAAGGCTCAGCCCCACGACAGTAGCACTTAACTCAAAGTGTGGCGTTCAAGTTCTCACAATTTAGAGAAAAATCTCCTCATTACCTGCGTTTACAAATTGCAATTCATATATTTCCAAATTCCAAAGTCTTTGGCCAAACAAACAAATCAAATGTCGACGACCTCACAAGCACAAATCTCCAACCTACCACTGCCAAGTTCTGAATGACCTAACGGTCGTTTTAGAATACTACAGCCAAAGAAGATCTCAGTCGAGAGTGGCTACCTCCTGGAGCGCCAGATCAGGGACACCAGAAACATATGGGTCTGCAAAGATAAAGAACCTCTGTGCGCAGGGTACCTCCTCAGTAGATTCCTATCCTGTCCTCATCAGTAGATTCCTGTCTCCCATCAAGACCATTCCCTTGGGTAGCCGCTTCTCCGATGAGCCCCGCGACTGGGCACAAGTTTGTAGAAATAGAAACCTTTTTTAGGGTGTCACTGATACACCTGGTCCTTTAAACCAACAAAGAAGAGATTGGCACGGAAGCTGCAATATCAAAAAAATGCATTTATTAACCTCACATGAGGGAGACTGCGTCACACAGTACCCTCAGGCCACTGTATGAGACAGACTAAGGAGTACAGGGAACAGGGGCCTTATATATGCATTTGTTACATAGTCAGCATAAAACCAAGGGGAGGTCCTGGCACATACAAGCATGGTTATTGACAAATATGGGTATAAAAAATGTGCTTGCTCAACTAAGTGGCAGGGGAGACTAAACTGCTTACATCAGTAAGAATATCCTGACAGTTGTACACTAGGAGCAGGTGCATTCTGGCAGCTACAGGTCTTTCTGAGCATGTGCAAGACTCTGGAAGAGGAAGAAAGCACATGGTGAGCACATGGCTAGCTAAAATGGCTGCCAAGTACAAAATGGCTTTTAGCTCATGCTAACAGCAATTCCTACAATCTTTAACACTGGAAGCACTCAAAGTGTCTCCGGGTTCACAGCCCCGCCGACAACCAATCTCTGCCCGTCTTGTTGAGGAGCGGCAGCACATTGACCTGCGACCCCCAATGCCAGCCCGCCATAGGCCTCCATATGTGTGGCTCTCTTGATCTGGTAGAGCCTCTGCCAAACTGAGTGCACTCCTCATACATTTTTAAAATAGAACAAGGTCCAAGCATAAAGCGGTTCCATTTTTAAGCCGTTACCGCAAGAGGGTTGCCCGGAAATGAATGGCCAGTCATGATTCACAATAGTTGCATGAGGACAATTTTTTTCACGGTACAACATGGTTTCGCATTCATTAAACTACGTTGTCTTGTTTCTTGTGTCAAATGAATATTGTTTTATGTGTTGCAACATGCCACTGATGAAGGGTCTGTGACTCAAAATGTGGTGGTTTGTTAACGAAATATGAAGAACGACACAACCATAGTATTAGTGACGAAGTATACTACAAATTAATATATATTCATAAATCCATTGGAAATGAATGGATGATGATGCATTTTTTTGTTAAAAGTATCTTTAAAAATGTGAAACACAATCTGGTGTGGAACGTATTTACGGAGGAGTGTGCTATGGAACAAAAAAGCGTTTTGGCGTCTCGTCAGGGGTAATAAGCACTATGTAAATACAATTACAATGCAATTACAATACAATACAAGAGATCCTGCAACCGGAATATGCAATACAGTGTGCCTTGGGACCGATATGCATGTTTGCTGCGATCAGCAAAATTTCAGAACATCATCTTTTCCCTACTCTATACGAGTCAGGAGGTCGAGAGGGTGGTGGCCTGGAGATGCACATATTTTTGTCAGATGCCCCGTCACCTCCCAACCGTAAATGAAGCGCTAAGAGTCTATGAGGGATAATCTAGTAAAATATTGTTTTTTATTCCAGTCTAGCCTGCTGCCATGCCAACATATCGGAAGAGACAAAATATAAGCAGGAGTATACATTTCCAAGCACAGCAGGCTTCCAGGAGTCACCCTGAGGATAGACAATAGCTTTCAAATGCAGAAAACAATCCAATGAACACTGGAAACCTTTGAAGATTGTGTGCCCCGAGCATACCTTCTGCAGGTAACACACTGAAGCGGAGTGTTTGACACCCTTAATGTATTCAATGCAGAGTTTCAAAACTCCTTTGATGTTCAAATTAGGAAGCGTGTCCTAGGGCGTATTAGAGTGGGGTTTTGAAAAAATAAGCAGGTGGGGTCTAATCACCTGACTCAAACAGAAATTTGAGACGATTTTTTTAAATTAAAAAAAGTGCTTTGTTCTTCATATTGGCCTTTCCATGAAAAAGAAAACTACAGGGTGCTGAGGCCAAAAATAACTAAAGCTACCTGAAACGATTAAGTGAAATGGCACAAAATGCGAAAAACATCTGCTTGGAAGCAACATGGAAAGGGACAGACCTTTTCGCCGCTTCCTAAATTCTGCACAAAAGCCTCAAACTATGTGGAATTTCAATTTGGTAAGAAAGGGCGTGCTCCGCCATTCTTTCCTGACACGTAGGAGAACATCTGTTTGATTTTCTGTCTTTTCTATTCACAAATGGAGCCGGGAATGGAATTTTCAAGAAACTTTGCAAAAGCATCTGTATCCTGGTGTATGTAAGTAAGGTGGCGTCTGAAAAGGATGGAGTGTAAAAGTTAGGGATGAGTGTTAAGAAGAGAGCAAAAGAAGCTCGACCATTATAAGTGGAGTTGGTGGGGGTGGGGGCTTTCCCCACCAATACATTTCTGAAAAAAGGGTGGGAAAAGGGTGCTTTTGCACACGCACGACTGCCCATGCTGAAATTTAGATTTTTTTTATTTCTTCATATTTGCAAGCAGAAGAACACATAAATAAAATTAACCGCAGTGTATTAGCATGATATATGGAACACTTAACAAGCTTTGATTTTCCTCTTCTTCAATAAAGTTGAAAAACTTTTAAACTTATTAATGGGGAAATGTGTGAAAAGGAATTACCACAGGACAGAAGAGATACCGCCTCCCCTTGGCATTTGGAAGCAACAGTTTTCGACTATTCTCTGAACTGAAAGTAACCCTTTGGTGAGACAGCAATGCAGCATTTTGTTTACTCGTGTGCTTAACACTATCCCATATGCCACAACCATATTTAAATACAGTTCCACCAGTCTTCAGCTCATTATTGTACCCACTGCTGCCTTTCGGCCTGGACATGCAGTTTGATGCAACACAGAAAGAACACCTGGCAGTTGCTATACGCGGAAGAGAAATAAACAGTAAGCTAACCTGAGCTGTGTATCAAAGCAGGACAGCCAGAATCAGAATAATCCTCTCTCCCATGCATTTTTTTTAATGGAAACAATATTTTTTCCAACGACAAGTCTCTGATCCTGAGCTCAGCTGAAATTAAACGTAAACCTCTTTGTGAGAGATGGCAGTATGCCGCCCACATGTGCCACCATTTTGTAACTCATGTAACTGATCCAGCATTTTCTGGGCCCACTTTCTTACCTTTGGTCCTCCAACTGACCTTTTTTTTCGACTGAGAGGTGATGGGAGTTCACAATACATCAATCAATTTCAATTAACGGTGTAACCCATTTTGCTAGACATTAAACCAGGAATCAGGGACTATGGTTAAGTAGATTTCTTGCAAGTTAGCGGTCAAATTAGGGTACAAAAATCTCAGAGCTATAATGTAAAGATACGGCACAAGAACAGGGAAGCCCAACCTCTGGAAGAAACTGAGGCAGACTAATACAAAACAAACCAGTAATTCAGTTACAGCAATACAAAGGATAAGCAGTAAGATTTGATGCTCAGAGAAGAGTTTTCTGTTTTCTCCTGCACATCGATACATCCAGATTGAAGTCCAACTAAGAGGACGATAGTATCTAACAGTAACTAGCTGAAAAAATTCATAAATGAAAGAACTATAATGGGATTGTAAATTAGGGAAAAGGGGAAAATCTGGAAGAATAGGGAAGTCTAGAGAAATAGGAAGGTGGCAGCATTGCAGTAGCTGGGTCAAGAGTCTTCTTGGGTCAAAGGAATAAGTGTTAGCCTAAGCCACACTCAGCAAGGAATCAAGTGGTAGCATAGAGGTCTAAAATTCTAAAATTGCAAGGGAAAATGAGAGTCTCAAAAGGTTCAGAAAGAGTTCTGAAAGGGTCTCAAAGGCATCAGAAAAGCAACTGTCAGGTATCTGCGTGAACACTAAGGAGCATATTAGCAAGAACCTTGTTAAAATTACTGCCTTTTTAGCGGCAGGAAACTGCCGCTAAAATGGCGATAATGGGCCTGCTAATATTCGTTATAGAATTCCAATAGAAGCCCAGGTTAGATGAGCAGGACATCTAACCTGGGCTTCTATTGGAATTCTATAACACATATTAGCAAGCCCATTATTGCCGTTTTAGCGGCAGTTTCCTGCCGCTAAAACTGTGATAATTTTAACGAGGTTCTTGCCAATATGCCCCTAAGTTATAACACACAAGAGTCTTCTAGTACAACACCCTCTTTGCATGCATCCTCAGGGGGCTATTGTCTTTCTCCACTTATCACGCTGTGGACTGTAACATCCATCAAAAGTCCCACACTGGACAAGGGTACAACATCGTCTTTTCACACATAGGACAGGTCTCAATATTGCAGAATAGGCACTTCAGTTAACGCTCCGGCTCTCCATGTTCTTTCATCAAGGTCTTCTTCCCAGGCTCTTTCTCTATCACTAGTACAGTAATGTATCTATTCTTCGACTAACAATGCGTGTGAATGTCTGCAAGAAATGTCATGTTAGGAGAAAATGGAAAACAATATTTTATGCAGCACATTAATCAGGCCTACCAACGACAACTTAAAACATTAACTCAATAGGGCACATTTAATAGGCGTGTTGCACGTTTAAACACAAATAAATATGAGCAATCTGTTCATTAAGGTCCTCTTACGTCTGGCATACAATAAAATCTTTAAATTATCAGGTGTAAGCATGTCTAAGAACTACATTTAAATGGAATATACATATAACATTAGTGCATGATACATACACTTTTGTCATTTCTACAGTATTCACGTGCTACATATATGAGAATGGTTTCTATTCAGTCATCTAAACGGCAAATGTCAAATAATGTATTAAAGCACACATTGTATAGATTGTCTTCATGTTATAATAGGTACATTGCTACTAAGTAAGGATGGTTTATTCAATCACCTAACCAGAACAGCATCAGATGTCTAAATAATACATAATATAATATGATTAGGGCACACAATGAATACATGATTTCTCTAGTTCTACATTGTATGCACTTTAATATAGATGTTGAGTGCAATATCAGGGCCACTGGAATTATGCGATTGTGTGTCCAGTGTGATTTTCGCATAATTATGCACTTGCTGCATTTGTCACATAATACATCATCTGCCGCATAATCTGTAGATTTTAACCAACATTTTTTTTGTTTGTAGCACAAATGGTTAAAAAGTTACTACAAATGCAGCAGCACGTGTTGCTGAGTGGTAATAGGCCCTTTGCAAAGCTGGACTGCTCACATTTCTGCTGCTTATTGCTATATTTGGGTGTTAAACTGGTACCAATGAGGAGCAGCCAAAGCCCAGAAAGTGTGACTAAGTTTAAACATGACGAAATAATGTAGTAATACTATTACAAAATGTGCTGCATTATGCCACATAATCAGTATTTTCTTGCTGCATAATTTATTCAACCTTGCCGCATAATTAGGCCCTCTCCTGCCGCATAATTCCAGTGGCCCTGGCAATAATTCACATTAGTATTAGAGCACATAAGAAACATGTGCTAAGTGCACGTTTATGTATTGTACTGCATTGTAATTGCATTTATATAGCGCTTTTTACCCCTGACGAGGCATTGAAGGCTATGTCATGAATTTTGTGACGTGTAACGGGTGGGCAAAATTGCGCTGCACCATAACTGCTGCTGGAGCAGTGAGTTGGGGTGTACATTTGATTTAGACACTGGCACAGAATCGAAAATGCTTCAGGGATGTCGCACAATCTATAATTCAGTCATGCAGCTGCAGCACATTGCCACAATGTATATCTATCATAATTTCCATTGTCAGCCACAATCTTATAATAGTTGCAATACGTAGCCACGCACAGTCTGATCAGACTGACGTCACTGATTGAGTCTGGATAGCTTTGATATTTATATACCGAGGGCTTGAAGGCGAGGCGCCCAGACACTGTAAAGACTCCATTAAACTCATGTCATTATTACATTAGTATTGAAATAATTAGTTCGAGTGAGTCACGGCTGATCTTTGAATGCACGCGCAGCTCGGCGCACAGTGCCTTGAGGCCCTTATGGGTTGTTGCGCTCATGCCTTGCCTGGCAGTGGCAGGAAACCAGCAGAAACTGGCACTTTTCATGCCAGGGGGAACGAGAACGCCGTGACGTGAACTGCCTTCCGAGCCGAGGGAGTGAGCTGAGGAGCCGGCTGCACGTCACGTGAACAGCGACGGGTACAAACTTAGACACTGTGATGTGATTTATACATTGAAGTCTGTTTTTTGCAAAGAGAAAGTAAGGCACTGTCAAAAAACCATCACAGCCCTCAACTGACTGTTTTCTATTTTTTAACACCGTGGCCTGGTGTCTCCACCTCCAAGTGCAGCTTTTCCCTTTCAGGAACTTCTGAAACTGAAAGGAATACTCTCATCTCTACCCTCATTCACGATGCCACTTGAAGAGGAGGAAAGTGGGCAAGGGACAGTCCCTACACAGCTGCATAATAAACCCTTGCAGTGATTGGCCATGTTCCGTCGACCTGAGCCTACCAGTGCGGACGTCTGGGACAGAGACTAAATAGTGTGTCCTGAGCCAATCCAGACGCAGGTTCCTTTCTGTTATTTTACCAATACAGCTTGAGAGCAGCGGCAGGACTGGTTCGGGCAGACAAAACCAACGTTCATTAGTATTCCAATGGTCTGCAGCTGTGATCCTCCAGCTCCGTAACTGCGCAGATGGGGAGAGGTCTCTAGTGCGCATGTCAGGGCGGTCACTGAAAGGCAGCCGTCCAACCCGACATGCGCATTTTAAAGAGTCACCCCAGGTGAGCCTGAGCCTGCATGTTTAGTGAGCTGCCCATCATTTTTAAGCCCCACCCTTGCACGCCATGCCCTCTGCACTCATCAAGCAGGAACTCGGCTCACTGCTGAGAAAAGCACAGCTGCGTCCAGAAAAAAACATCTATACCAGTATAATTACCATGAGTAATCGTAGCTGAATGATGTACTGTAAATGCATTGGAGGAATAGAAAATAAACTGCAAAGGGGGCGTGGCTTGGACGGCAATGAGGACAGTCGTCTGAGTCCGACATCTCCGCAGTCCCGAGGCCAACAACGGCGAATTTCACCAGCCAAACGGAACAGAAACAAGCTCCTGTAGTCAGCTTCCGACGTCGGAACCCACAGGCAACAAGCGGAGCGGGGAAAACCAAGGGAAAAGCTGCCAAGGCAGTATTACAGACCGTTTAACCCTCCAGTGGGAGACAGAGGCGAGAGGCAAAATGGCACCCCAACGCCCGAGGCGAGAGGCATAGCCGCAAGCAACGAAAGGGAGTGAGGTGAGCTCGCAGCAAAAACCAATCGCGCAGCACATCCGTAGAGCCCCCACGCATGCAGGCATAAAAGAACACCTCAGCTAACGCCTAAGCCAAATCGGAATCAAATTCCCGCCAGAGCTAACGCGGTGAAGGGAGACACAGGAGGCAACATTCAAGGAGAAGCACCGATATAACAGCGAAAGAGGCTAAGACTAATTTAAGCCGAACAACATCTACCGTGGGGGGAGAGAAGCAGCTAGGCGAGATCGCGCTGGCGGCATAAACGAAAGTGAAACCGCTCCTCACACAGGACGCCGCCATTTGCAGCCGCCATCCCCGGAAGGAGTCAACAGGGAGCAAACAAAGGAGCAGGAAGTGAGGAGCAGATAAGTCGAGAAGCACGCACTGTGGCAACACCGCACCAACGCGAAACGCTACACGCTGTAGGCACCGGGGAAAGTGGCAAGAACTGGGAGACTGAGCCACCTGCACGTCTGTGGGGGAAGCGCTACCGCAGCGGCGGACACGGCCGAGGTAGCTGCGGCAGCCTCACAGGTGGCACGTCACCGCACACCGACCGCAAGCAAAGCCGCGAGAGCAGCGAGAGCGCCTCGGGGGTGGCAAAAAGAAATATACATACGCGACACAGGGGCAGCGCAGCAATCGCTAAACGCCCTGAATGAGCGGTGACCACGACCAGAACAGCTGCGGGCGGCCTCACAGGTGGCGACGAGACTACACACCGGCCAGAAGCACACAAGGGAGACAGCGGGCAGGCGAGGGTACCGCAGCGGTGGCGAAAGCAAACGGAAACACAACAAACTTGCCACAGAGGCAGCGCCAACCCTAACCATAGCGAGCCAAGGAAACTAGCGAAGTGAGGGCAAAGGCAAAGGCCTCAACCACGGCGAGCGACTCCTGGCCACACAAGAGGGAAAGTGAAACGGAGCATTAACTGGAAGGTCCGAACCGCTGCCGAAGGCGCGGAACAACACAAGCCAGGCGCAAGCAAACACTGGCCACAGCACTAAGGTATCTAAGCACGACAACCCACGATTACGGTACGATATGGTAGAACTCGGCGCAACAGACCCAAATACAGGAAGCCAATGAACAAGAGGCACAGCGCCACGACCACGTAGCAACTAGTCCAATTCCAATCAGGACAATACTACCCCAGATCGCGCGGAAGCGAACGAGGCAAAGCACGCGCTGGCAGGGGCAAAATCAAAAACAAGAACCAGAAGCATAAGAGAACCCGCAAGGTACCGTACACACAACGTAATCGCGATACAGAAGAGAGACTCGGCCAAAGCCCTGACCTCTACCCAGAAAGAAAGACTAAGCAGCCTCCAAACAAGGAGAGGCCTCAGCGCGATGGCCGGACAAGATGGGAAGACGACCGGAGACCAGAAAAAGCCCAGGAAAGATAATTCGGAGTCGCCGATGAAACTCAAAAACGAGACGATAACTTTAGAGACAATCCTAAAAAGAGTCAACGAAGGAAATGCAGTGGTGAAAGAAACAAAGCACACAATTGACAATATGCAGCTGGAACTAGCAGCGATAAAAGCAGACCTGTACAGCACCAATACAAAGATAGAAGCTGTGGAAAAACTCATAAGCGACATCGAAGACGTCACCGTCACACACTCCAAAAGTCTAGCGCAGTGCTCAAAGACCACAAGAGCCATGCAGAAGCAGCTCGCGGAACAAGAAGACAAAGCACGAAGAGGCAACATGAGGATCCTGGGCGTCCCAGAAGGTACTGAGGACCCAGCTGGCTCCTGCGCGGCCCTGCTGGAGGATATGCTACCAAAGCTGACGAGCCTGAAATTTGATAGGCCATTTGAGGTTGACAGAGCATACCGAGTACCAGCAGGAAAACCAGCACACGGGAAGCCCCCCAGGCCGATAATCTGCTGCCCACTAAGATCTACCCATACCGACGCCATCTTTGCCTTTGCACGTAAAAACCAAAACCTGACATGGGCAAGCAGCAAGATAGTGCTTACACAGGACTACCCCAAACCAACAGTGGAAACTAGGAAAGGGTTTCCAGCACTGAGAGATGCCTTGCGAAGAAGGAAGCTCAACTTCAGCTTCACCGGCCCAGCGCGCTTCAAAGTCACAGACAACTGGAGGACAATGGTCTTTGAAGATCCAGAAGAACTAAGAAGATACCTACAGGGGCCGCCAACGGAGGAAATGGAAACCAAAACCAAAAGCCCTGGAGCCCTGAAGTGCATCACCGGATGATGCAGGGAAAACCGAATGAAAGGAGCCAAAAAGGGAAATACACCGCAACTACCTCACTAGAATCTACCTCACATATGGGTCAGCGGTCCCCTCAACCAAAGAACAAACGACAGCGACTGACCTCTATGACAGTAACTACCTCAGATAAGAGACGCGGAAGGAGACAAGGGAGAGACAATAGCGGAAAATGATCGATGCAGAACAATATCCCTCGAAGTTAACGAACATTGGATGGATCAAGGCTGTTTCTGAACAAGTAAACGACAAGTGAACGACTGAGCATAACGCCTCAGGGACGATGGCGGAGCAAAGGGAACTTTGTCGTCGCACACCCACTCAGCAAGAAAGGGGGGGAGGGGGCAGGGTGGGGGGGGGCTGGGGCGAAGGGGAGGCGCGGGGTACACATACATGGGTTGGTTTTGTTTCTTTTTCTTTCACAATTTCTATCCTTCTATCTCTTATCCCCATCTATCCAGTGGAACTAGAAGCACAGGAGGGAGAATAGGCAGATACCGACACGCAGAGGCGGGCTAAGACAGCCAGGTAAACAGCCAGATATACACCATATAGAATGACAGCCAACCAACAGAAGCACATCACCACTAACATCAAGGTAGTGTCTATGAATGTCAAGGGTCTGAACCACCCAGTTAAGACAAGGAAAATCCTGGACCACCTAGCGAAACTCAAAAGTGACATATATGTACTACAGGAAACTAGACTAGAAGCGGAAGATATAAGCCGCCTCAAGGCCAGCTGGATAAGCGAAGTGATAGGATCACTGTCACAAAACAAAAACAACGGGGTAATCACAATAGTGAGCAAGAAATCCAAGCTAGTACTGACAAGCTCACAGGCAGACACAGAGGGCAGAATGCTAGTGACCAGTCTCGCAAGAGGGGAAGAACCCATACATGTAGCGAACATCTACGGTCCCAATACGGATGACAGGTCCTTCTGGGACATGGTCGGAGTGCAGCTAGACAACCTACCGCTGGGGGAACTCCTCGTGGTGGCAGGTGACATGAATCAGGTCTTAGACCCCGCCACGGACAGACACCCACAAAGATCGAGTCAGACAGCTCATAGAGGGAACATTCTGAAGAATCTCTGCACAAAACTCAACCTCAAAGAACGATGGCGACTTCAGAACCCGGACGGCAGAGAGTACACGTTCTACTCAACCCCACACAACTCATACAGCAGAATAGACTATATACTGATCTCAGACATGCACACTCACCTAATTGACCAGACAGAAATAGGCCCGCGAACGATCTCGGATCACTCACACATCAGCCTTGTGCTGACAGGTAAACACAACGAAAAGCCAACGCGCAGGTGGAGATTTGATGACGACCTGCTTAAAAACACAGCAGCCAAAGCGGAAATAGAGACGGCAATAAAAGAATACCTTGCAATCAATGATACCCTCGACATAGAGAGGAACTCCCTATAGGACGCCCTAAAAGCCACCATTAGAGGCATAATACTCACAATCAAAGGCAGGCTCAACAGAGAAAGGAACAAAAAGATCTCAGACCTAGAGCAGGAGATTAAAAACTTAGAAACTAGACATATAGCCAACTTAGAAGACAGGAACACCCTCACTACCTCAACAAAAAAGAAATACGAACTAAACAGAATTCTCAGTGAAAGGGCAGGGTATTGGATAAACAAATACAAGGCCATAAATCTGTGTAACGCCAACAGAGCAGGGAAAGCGCTAGCATCCTACCTCAAGGGCAAACAGAAACAACACTCAATAGCCGCAGTCAGAGACAGCAAAGGCAAATCCCAAACAGCAAACAAGGAGATACTCAACGCGTTTAGAGATTTCTATGCGCAACTGTATAAAAGAGACACCACCCTAGGCGACGACGGAGGCAAGGAACTCCTAGAACGCATCACAACTCCCGTACTGAGTGACTCCCAGCGAGAAATGCTAGAAACAAACATCACAGGTGACGAGGTAGAAAGAGCAGTAGCCAGCCTCAAAGACAACAAAGTGCCAGGCCCAGACGGATTTACAGCCAGGTTCTTCAAACAGTTTCTACCACTACTCAAGCCTACGCTGATAGACGTACTCACAAACTGCGTCCATAAAGGTAGCATGACACCAACAATGGCAGAAGCCAACATCATAGTTATACCCAAGGAAGGCAAAGATATCCAGCACCCCAAAAACTACAGGCCAATATCACTTATTAATGTAGATTGCAAGATATAGGCGTAAATCCTGGCGACGAGACTAAACACATACCTACCTAAGCTTATACACTGCTCACAGGTAGGCTACCTTAAAAATAGAGTGTCCCACGACAACACCAGACTGCTCTGTCACATAATAAACCACGCAGGCAAAAGCAACAACGCAGCAGTTATGATAGCCTTGGACGCAGAAAAGGCCTTTGACAGAGTGTCCTGGCCATTCCTAGACCAATGCATGCAGAAATTTGGACTGGGACCAAACTACAGGAAGATGGTCCTGGCTCTTTACAATGACCCGAAAGCACGTGTAGTGGTCAACGGGGGGACATCTGAACTACTCTGCTTAGAACGAGAAACCAGACAGGGATGCCCACTTTCACCAGCCCTTTTCCTCCTAGCAATAGAATCACTGCTAAACATGATAAGAACAAACACGGACATGACGGGGATACCAATAGAAGGAGAAACATTAAAACTAGCCGCCTACGCGGATGACGTCCTAATAATAACGGAAAAACCGGAAGAGTCAATAAAAGCCCTCATGGACACCATAGAACAGTATGCTCACATATCAGGATATAAACTAAACAGGGAATAATCAGAGTGCAAACCGTTAAATATCCATACCATGAAGACAGTACTAGGAACATCAGGGCTCACATGGCAAAAAAAGTCCATCAAATACCTAGGCATCCTTTTCGAGAAGGACCTCAGGTCCACCCTAGATCAGAACGAGCAAGCAATACTACGTAAAATCAAAGAACAGACAGAGGGGTGGTCACCCAAATTCACCACATGGTGGGGAAGGGTGGAAACGGTCAAGATGATGCTCACGCCGATAGTGAACTACATGCTTAATATGCTCCCATTGATTAACACAGCGGACTTCCATAAAAAACTAGATAAACTGCTCAACACCTTCCTATGGAAGGGCAAGAAACCCAGACTTAGCTTACAGAAGCTCAGACTAGCCAAGGGCCTGGGAGGCCTCAATATAACAAACTTTAAGATATTCCAAACAGCATGTATAGCAAAACAAGGATTACACTGGCTGACCCCTCAACAAGAATACACCCCGGCCTGGCTCTCACTAGAGAGGAAGCTACTAGGGGGCATGGAACCAATTGCACTACTCACCGCAACCAAACACCCCGCAATCAGACATAACCCTATACTAAGAAACACAAGAAAGGCCCTCCTTAAGATAGACAGGCTTCTAGACACAAGTGTGAAGAATTCGCAGCTGGAGTCCATATGGCACAACCCCAGAATCAAATACAGAGACAGAATACTAGACATACACTCTTGGTACAAACATGGCATCTCCACAGTAAACCAACTACACCAACACGGCCCACACACCACGTTTGACACACTCAAAGATGAACACAACCTGGACAACATCGAACTATACAACCTCCTGAAGATCAAAGTGGCGATCAGCAAGGCAGGCCTTAACAAACACACACCCTCAATCCTCCAATACGCTACCAACCTAAACAAACTGGGGCACCAGGTAGCACACCTGTACAAAGCCCTAAGCCCCAAGTCCACAAAACTTAACAACAAGGTCACATCATACTGGGAAACACTCATAGGCAGAGCGCTTAGCGAGGGAGAGAGGACCGAACTCTGGACATCCACGTCGAGGAAGAAAGTAACAACCACCCTAGACCAAACTAAATTCTGGCTGATACACAAAGCTTACTGGATGCCTGCCCCCTAGCTTCCATAGGAATCAGAGAAAGCGACTCCTGCTGGAATTGTAACAAGCAAACAGGAGACCTAGCACACCTTCTGTTCCACTGCACCAAGGTCAAGAAGTTCTGGAACATGATAGGCACACTGATAAATGACATAACAGGCGCCTCACTCCAACTTGAGTTCCACAGTCTGGCCATAGGCTTCATGGCTCCCTCAATCAAAACCAAAGAGGACAGAGACCTGATTGACCTGCTACTTACGGCAGCAGCTAAGATGATTCTGAACAACTGGAAGGACACAGCGAAGGCCACTTTTAAGGCATGGTTCAACTGGGTTACATTCCTAAGGGGGCAGACACCATATCGGCCAAACACACACAGACGCCCCACAAGAATTGCGAAATGTGGCGTTCACTGGACAACTACCTTTCCTCACACAAACCGCCGTAGAAACGGCAACAAGCAACGCAGCCACAGGAGCCTTAAGTGAGTCATAGAACAGCAACAGGACACCGCCCACACACCGCACCATAAAATATTCCCCTACCGGCAGCTTCTCCACTCTCTCTTCTTCTGTTTCTTCTCTTTCTCGGCCACTTGGACTAGGGGAGTGGGTAATCAACAAACGTACAAGAGACTATCGAAAAGGACATCAGGGGGGGACGGAGGGCAAACCAAAGAATATTGATACGACGGCACGAACTAACGGAATAAACTGCCAGAGACTGCACAGCCACAGTCAGAAGTGCTAAGATGATGGACTTGTGTTGCCTCCATGTAACCCCCCCCCCCCCCCCCCCCAGGGCATTTTTTCTTCTTTTTCCCTCTGTAAATTACCTCCCATGTATACGCTATGCACCATGTAAATATAATCTTCAATAAAAAAATTACTGAAATAAAAAAAAAAGAAAATAAACTGCAAATGTAAGACAAAGAAATAGGAAGTATCAAGTGGTGGAAGAAAGAGACTTGTTATTTTTTTTTTACAAATTAAACACTTCTCAGTGGCGTAGCAAGGAGGTGTGGGGGGGTGTGGGGGGCAGTCCACCCCGGGCGGCATGAGTTTTGGGGGCGGTGGACTCCCCTCGACTCCCCACTCTTACCTGCAGCCATCTCAGGGGCGGCCGCCGCAGGAATCACCAGCATCCTCCCACTTTTTCATATGGCTGCCACGGGGCAGAAAACGCAGGGGCCGCCACGGGCGGCCGTAGATCTAGCTACGTCACTGATACTTCTTGCACCTAAACTACTGCTATGACCTCTCTGTCTGCATGTCGTGGCTTGGAATAATGCAGATGAGCTCAAAGGACAGTCCTCCGATAAGTAAAGACACACAGGTAGTCAGACCAGCCCAAGACTTAATACTAGGTCAAGTCTAGCCATCTCTAGCTAGCATCTTCTTCCAGACAATAAAAAAATTGTAATTATCACACATCCCAAGATCATGCTGAAAGGAAAGCATCTGAAGCGTGGGAGGCCTCATTGAGGGAGAGATCCCTTTAAGTGAAGCAGAAGGTACTTGTGGTTTCAGATGAGATGCAAATTTTTGTGAGACAGATGTATAAGTAATTGTAGCACAATATGCAGAGCCAGCATGAATTCTTATAATACATTTCAAAAGAGCCTTCCTTCAGATGCAGTCTCTGTCACATATTTATTGCCTTTAGCCTCAGATTTCAAGGAGAAGGGAATACACACACAGTACTAAGTATGGTCATGCACTGCAGTGGTCCTTACAACTTAAAGGTGGGTGGGGGATGAGGAAAATGCCAGCCAAAGGGGATTCACCAGCCAGAGTCATAGGGGTAAAGGCCCAAGCCCAAGCCCAAGATGGCTGCCATTATTCTATATTTTTCTCTGAAGGTATCGTTTAGAAAGCAATTTCTAAAGAAGTACAATTAATTGCGGTGAGCAAACAAGCGGGAGGAAGGAGACTATAAACTGAGGAGGTATGTGGTAATGAGAAACCTTTTCATATATTTTAGTCATATACGCAAAAGTAAAACAGCACTGTGTTACATTAAATGTCATGTAACCGTGGTTTCGTTTCCGGGTCAACTGCACGATATTCACGCCAGCACGGACCCTGGATCCACAACACTAGAGGCTAGAGGTTTGAGAACTCAACAGATTATCATTCTCTACCTTCGATACGAAGATTGTCACCATAGCGTGGCGTAGTGAATATATCAGCATATTCATGCTCACCTATACATAGAAGATCTTAACCAATCAAAGAAAATCCGAAAGAGAAGTTCCTACCTTCGGTTCTCTTATCAGTATCTACAAACGTCATTTAAAAAGTGAAATCCTTTTTTGTATCCTGGAGCCTCTCATTACAAGATTATACTTGCAAAAAAACTCTAATGGACAAGTTTATTGTTAGCATTTCCTGATGAAGGCACCTATATTGCCGAAACGTGCGTTGAAGAAATTATTTCTGCCACCTATTGTTGTTTTCTAATTGTAATATGAATCCTTGTAATATTGATCTATCAATGGCATCAAGTGATGTCTTTTTAACAGAATTCTAATGTATTTCCTTTTTTAGAAATCACCTTTTGGACTCATTTCTTGTATTGTATCTATATTTTTGTGATTATTTGCTGCCTGGGAACTATATTTTCCATTACGTACCCCGTGATATACTTTGTACAGGTGCTCGTGCAGGGATGAACGGCGCCGGTGACATGTGAGGGAGTATATACAGCGGAAAAATGTGCAAACAAAACAAATTATATATACAAGGTGTATTCGTAATAATGCCCTTACAATGAATGCAGTTAGTACAGGATAATTTGGGCGGGCAATCACGAAAGAGATGCCGTAAATTGCACTGTGGAAGTCGACGGCGTTTTGGTCTGTATACAACGTTAGGCCATCATCAAGACTAGGTTACAGTTAGTTAGGGAACAGTGCTGTAAGGGGAGAATACAAACTCCCCTTACAATACTGTTCCCTAACTAACTGTAACCTGCACCTCACAGTGCTGTTTTGCCTTTGAGTATATGACTAAAATATATGAAAACGTTTGGATTTACCACATGCCTCCTCGATGTATTGTCTCCTTGCTCCCCCTTCCTTGCTCACAGCAATTAATTGTGCGTCTTTAGAAATTGTTTTTTAAACAATACCCTCAGAGACGTTGTATGTTATACACTTCTACCCTGGTCTCTACCGGGTTTATGGGTTACCGCCTGTAGGTTGTTACTGCATTAAATCTATATTTTCTAGTGCAGAGTGTCAGTAGGGTGGAAACTTGTAGGTTCTATCTTGTTTGACCTCACCATAGTGGTCTCAGCCATCTCCCCTCTTACCAGACACTGCCATTGGAATGCCAACAGCTCTCAAGGCGGAAAACCAGGGCTACAAATGAACTTGAATGTGTGGGATGTATATTCTGTATACTCAGCTATTATAAATCAATAGTGTTAAACACATGAGTGTAAATCAGGGGTGGCTCCTCCACATGGGTGTCGGAGCATCGCCCCACTGCTTTCTCCCAGTTGTGAAGTAGAAACGAAAAATGCTATAAATACCATTTTACGTTTCTTGCATCTCGCACTGCGAGAAAGCAGAAGAAAGGTATGTCTGGTTGGGGGCGGGCAGGTGGGCGGATCGGGGAGGAATGGCTAGCCCAATATTATGGGTGCTGACTCTTTGGTCGGCCCCAGGGCCGACCAAATCAGTCATAGCTCTCTCCATTTTCTCCATGTAGGCTGCTGGGCAGCCTGCATGGAGAAAGCGGCCTCCACATAGACGCCTGTAAGGATGGGTTCCTAGCCAATTAGAACGCTGCCATTGAAGCGTTGTGATTGGAGGAGAGGGAGGCTGCCTGCTTCTGCTTCCTTTGAGCAGAGAGAGAGCAGGAGATGTGACTCGTGTGTCCAGGACTGGAGATGAAGGTAAGTTGTTTAAAAAAAAATGTATTAAATTATCCCCCACCCGCTACCCACATGACCCGCTCCCTACATTACTAGCGGGCTTTCCTTCAACCAGGCGGCTAAATGTGGGTACAGTGTTGCTTGAAGAGGAGAGTCTTCACCAGTGGCAGCTGGTGATCTTTGAAGGTGGTGTGACATATTCCACAAATTCCTGCAAGCAAACCTGACCTAATGTTTGAGGGTTTGCGGAAGGAGAATTCTGGTAAAAAATGGGGTCCGATAGTGAGATTTAGGGGCAATGAGCAGACAGCAATGTAGATGACCGCTTCCTAAAGCAGCTCCACCAGCTCAAAATCTTAATCCTCCCCTCACACAATCCATCCCCACAACACCACCTTACATTAGGCACCAAGCAGACATCCTCATGATACTCGCGATACCAAACTGCGATTGAGTCGGGACCGGCAAGTGGGCGTTGGAGTTGTCCCATGTGTGGAACCCTAGACTGGTGAAGCGATGGCTGCGCCGTGGCGGGAAACTAAGGAGCCAGGGCACCAGCCGGGATAAGTAGGGAGTGCATATGTGCCATGAGAGAAGCGGCCCTGAGCTGAGGGGCAGCATGGGGCCGACGGATGCAGAGGAGATTGGGCACTGGGACTGCTGGCCGGCTTGAAAGGCCGTGGTAGGCGCACGCGGCACGGAGAAAGGCCCAATAACGGGGGTGCCCTCCATGCACTGGGCCGAGCTAGGGGAGGGGCCCACAGCAAACAGTGTACCCCCTCGGGCGCTGTCACCTGCCAGCCTCAGGTCGAGGCCCAAATCAGGGCCAGACAATGTGCTGCACTTCCCCATGGGAGGGAGTGATAATGCCCGAGGGGGTGTCTTATGCTGCCAGGAGGAGGCCCAGAACACAGCTACATGCCCAACTACCACGACGGCAGACCATGGGTAACAGTCCCTGACTCCATCAGGGGGAACCCCACACTACGGTGCCTTAGTAACATGAAGTTGGTTGAACTGTGAGAGACACTCTTCCCTCCCTGACCATCATCACTGCGGAGGGCCCATATGGGGCCACAAATCTGTGAGGTGACTGCAACCAGTGGGTACCACAGATCAACATAATTGTTGTCAAGTGGACTAAGAATGTGCCTTGTTGCCATGGCGGGTGGCAAGGGAGAAAAGGTGATACAAAAAAAGAAAATGGCCAAGTATGCAGTGACCATGACAACACAGAGAATGAACCAGCAGGTCAGCGAGGAAAGCATTGAAAAGTGACTGGAACCTAGTGGATAGTGGCAAACCCCATGCTGACATACATAATGACAGCAATAATGGAGTACAAGATGCACTGGAACTTAGTATGGACTGTCACCACTGAAGTAACTGAGACTACAAAGAGATGAACAAGTGTCATAACTGTATGCAAGTGTGGTAGCTTCATGACAGACAAGGGCCTTAGGCCAGACTTACACAAAATGAATGACTGTGTTTCAAGCATGGAAAGGTCACTCACCACGCTACAGGAGGACACTAAGGGCCAGATTCTGAGAATCTGGCCTTTTGCGAGTGCAATTTTTGCATTTGGGATTCATCATCCCAAATGCAAAGTTCGCTATTAAAGAAATCGCACATTTGCGAGGAATTGCATTTAAGGAATCTCTATTTGAGATTCCTTAAATGCAATTCATGAACCATTTTGAAATTGCGAATTCGCAATTTAGGACCGCTATTTACCACGAAGTCAAACCTCATGGTAAATAGCGAAAACTTAGAAAAATGCATTTTACTACATTTTTCTAAGTTGCATGTTACACACACACACGTCCTTTGGATATGTGTGTGCACAACATCAGTGTAAATTCACATTTCAGGGGTGCTACAGGGTGTCCTTTGGACACCCCTGCACCCTTGAAATCGCATCCTTATTTGCGATTAGCAAATTGCTAATCACAAATAAGGAATAACTCCCCATTCATTCCTATGGGCCTTTATAGGAATGAATGGGGAGTTATTCCTTATTTGCGATTAGCAATTTGCTAATCGCAAATAAGGAATGTGTAGGAATCGCAATTTATTCAGCAATTCCTACATGAATCCCGTTTTGCAAGTCCTTAATAGCGATTCCTTATGAATCGCTATTAAAGACTCGCAAAACGGCCCTTTCATGAATCTGGCCGTAAATCCCTAGAATAAACAGTGGCCCAACATGCCAAAGATAACGCAACTATGTTGGCACAGCTGGAAGACTATGAAGGGTGTACTGGGCGCAACAACATCAGAGTCGTGGGGGTCTCCGAACAAGTGAAGGAGCATAGCATAGAACTCTTGGTGCTAGGATGCCTCATTGGCTCTAGGCTGCCAAAACGGTGCTAGCGCAGGCAAAAAGAACAGGAATGCACTGTATTGCTTTAATAGTGTGCATTCCTGCCCTTTCACTTTGGCACAGGACAGCGCAGCAAGGTGCCTTGCTGCACTGCCCTTCACCAAAATGCCATAAATGGGGCCATAAAAGTCCAGAGAGCACAAAGCAGCTTTGAGGAAGTCAAAAAAGTGCTCAGGGTCCGAGAGCTCCACCAGATGATTATGTACCCAGCCATGCTTAAAGTACAGGAGGAGGGGAACACCCAGTGAGGCATGGGACTGACTGGAGGGCTGGTGCCTGGCCAGGCCACCCAGAGATTGCCCGGGTGCACCAGAAATACCTAAGCTAACCGAGACGGAGTATGGCGCAACTGTTCATCACTGCGACACCTGACGTAATTCCAGAAACCTTTAAACCAGAGAGAGAGAGAGAGAGACCAGACAACCAAAGTAGAAGACCAGCAGAAACCCACTAGACTATAACTCAGCTATGAGTCAGATAAAGATAAAAAAATTGGGTTCTGGAGGTCAAGAAGTCAACAGTGGTGGGAGAGGGAGGGAATCCTGAGATAGGAGTGGTATGTGCCAAGCATTACACCAAAGTTTATGCAAAGGCCAGAAGCCAGCTTCCCTCCCACAGACAGGACTTCCTTAAAGATATCCAGCTTTTGGCCTGTCAGCTGAGCACAGACACTTCTTAGAGACAGAGATAGAAACCACAGAGATAGCTGCAGCAATCAGGTCAATGCAGTTGGGTAATGCAGTTGGCCCTAATTGCATTCCCATCGAAATCTATAAAAGCATGGCGCATCTTTATCACAACACATACTAAACATGCTGAAAGAGGCTAAAGAGCAAGTAGAATTCTCACAGGACCATAGTGGTCATGCCGTAGGAAGGGAAACCTCTCTATGAATGCACATCCCATATGTCTATCTTGTTGCTAAACACTGAAGCCAAAATATTGGCCAAGGTGTTGGAAACAAGACTGAAATAGGTAATACTAACACCAATGGACCCAGATCAATCCAGCTTAATCCCCAAAAGAGGGACTACATTTAACATACTCCATATATGGAGTCCTAGGACTGACACAGTGTTGGAACCAATGCTGATACTGTTGCTTCATGCCACCATGTCGTTCAATACACTTGAGTGGCCCTACATGTTTACAGCTTTGGAAAAACTGGGCTTCAGCCCCCGCTATGGACAGTGGGTGGATCTCCTCTACCGACAACCGCTTGCCAGAGTCTGAGTCAATGGCATGGACTCCAGCATAATTAAACTGGGCAGTGGAACTAGGCATGGGTGCCTGGTGTTGCCCATTGTGTCTGACCTGGTCCTGGAACCCCTTGAGGCATGGGTCAGGACAGATCTACTCACCGAGGCCTGAAATGGACAAATTCCGGGTAATACAAAATATCACTATGCGCAGATAATATTTTACTCTACATAGCTGACCCAGAACAAACAGTTCAGCGGATTCTACAGGTTTTTAAGATCTTTGGTAATTACTTAGGCTAAACTATCAACTGGGATACATTCCAAATGTGCCCCATAATGGGAGAAACATTTCTTCTCACTCCCTGACTGCGCATTGTCCCTGAGCTGCGAAGCCTTTAAATACCTTGGAACCTACCTAACCTGATACTGTGATAAATTCCTAGAAGTGAATCTATAATGTCTTCTGGACAGATTCAAGCAGGATTTGAAGCATTGGCAGACACTGCAGCTGATGCTGCTGGGAAGAGCAGCCCTCTTTAAAATGATGGCACTGCCTAGAATCTTATGCACCCTACAGAATAGCGCATACTGGATCCAAGCTGCATTCTTCCGGATATTTGACACAGGAATGAGGCTGCACCTATTCAGCGGTAAACCTCCACACATAGCACTACAAAAGCTCACACGGGGGCATACAATAGGGGGTTGGCTGTGCCGACATATAAAAGTAATACGGGGTTGCACAAATAGGAATAGTTAACTCCTGGGTGTGTGCAGCCCAGGAGGAGCCAGCACTCTGGGCAGATAGACATTGGATATTCATGGGAACATGGGGAGATCCTGCACTACTGTACATGGACCAGCCCACGGAGGATCTACCATTCTACACAGACATTGTGATCTCCATATGGAGAGAAGCAACACCATTCTTGGGTAACTCTGAAGACTTTGCAAAGTTGGACACATTAGGAATCTCCAGGATGGGTCACTTGTGATTACGCAGGGAGATGCTCTCCTATGAAACCCTAAGTAGTTATTACCAATTAGCAGACAGAGAACAGTACAGATACCTCCAGATCAGGCAGGTCCCATATCTCTTAATGCACACAGCCCATGATGTCTGCCCCTTTACTGCTAGACATTTTAATTAAAAAAGCAGTACCTCTTATCTAAAAAATACTGAACAACTCTCCAACCATACCGCAGATACTAAAATCAAAGTGTGAGCGCGGACTAGGTGAACTAGAAGAGGAATGGGAAGAGGCACAGTGGACTCCACGGGAAATTGCCGTGAGGATGGGTTTCCGCGTGGTGCAGTTCCGGGTCCTACACGTCATACTACTCACGATCACACCTGTATAAAATGAGAAAAAGCCCCTCGCAACGATGCGTAAGAGACTATGGCCAACAAGAATTTTTTCCCCATATCCTCTGGGACTGCTCCCAGATCAAGAACTACTGCAGGGTGATAGATAAAGTAATGATGCAGGTGACGGGACTCCCGATTCAATGAACAGCAAAAATGGTTTCTGCTCAACATATGGGGAGAAGACATGATGCCCGAATACCCGAAATTGTGGTTGTCAGTGGGCCTGGCAGTGGCGAAACAAAACCTAAAGCGTTGGGGTTGTCGCTTTACCATCCAGACCAGCCACGGATAGGGCACAGAACATGGACTGGTGCGTGATGATGAAAAAGCAGTATAGGAGGGGAGAGGTTGCCCCAAAAAATGGGGGAAAATATTGGAGGCCTGGAGGGCCTAACAAGGCATCTAAGAAAGTGTGCAGCCATTCTCTAACACAAACTTGAATGCTGCCAGGTTCCAGGGTGGGCAGGGAGGGGGAAGGAATGTGAAGAGTCCCTACTATACTGCGTGGTGGGAAGATAATAGGGCATCACGAATAGACTCTGCAGGTGTCATGGTGAAATGTGTTGTGGTGTTAATATATCAACTGAAAACCCCAATAAAAAGTATTTTAAACAAATAGTGCATTTTAAAGCACAATTTTCACTTCTCAGAAGCTGACACCATCTTCCTTCACATTTAGCTATATGTTAAAAAAAATACCCCTGGTGTCTCATTGCCAGCTCTGTCATTCATACCCACTTTATGCTAAGAATCACATGCAATCTGCCAGAAGCTGAATTGCATAATTCATGTTGCCAATGTATTGTGTGCTCCATATGTCAAGCATGTCTCTAGTATGTGAAGGCCAGCATTTTTTTGTGTATGCCTCCCCTAACACCATATGTTGTGGTTGCCCCACTATTAAACCAAAATGTACCTTAAACATGCCAGCACCAGTATTTTTCCCCTTGTTCCATTTTATTTGTAAACAGATTTTATTGGGTTTTAAACAGACATTCAGTAGGGCACATCAATATTGCAAGTTATATGCATTCAGGTGTATTCGTCCATGCACCTCATTTACATATCGAAATGGACTGGAGTGCCATGGCAGTGGGTTAGGGCCTCTCCCTGGCTTCCCACTCAACAAAGATAATACAGTGCACATCCCAGATAGTCCATCAGGGTCTCTGCTAGTAGTCCGTAGAGTCACTGCTCAACATGACGAACCATCCCCAACTAACCCCTCAAACTCCCCTCCGCCCGGATGTGTCACATGCGTCCAGACACTTACCGGTCTGATCTGGGGATGTGCTGCTCTATGTTCTGCTAGCTACCAGTATAGGTCTATCCCACTGACCTAACGGTAGAGGAGTAACTGCCCCTGCATATCTGCTCCAGCTTACGGCGTACAACAGGCAGATTCTAGAATGTGGGGTGCAACCTATGCCGTCAGGTGCCTCTCCTACTGGGTCTTCGGCCCTCTCATCCTCCGGGTTTTTTAGCAATTCCACTAACTCTGTCCATGCCCTGGCTGTCCCCAATGCCTTCTCGCTCCCTGTTTTTTTTTTGGCTATTTGGAACCTGACTGCCCTCTCGCACTCTGCCCATTTAACAAATTCTTTTTTCCATCTGCATATGTTAGGGCCACCCCTCGATTTCCAATGGTTGGTGATGTCCCTTTTAGCCAAAACCAGCC
The DNA here is from genome assembly GCF_964261635.1 of Lissotriton helveticus. Classification (NCBI taxonomy): domain Eukaryota; kingdom Metazoa; phylum Chordata; class Amphibia; order Caudata; family Salamandridae; genus Lissotriton; species Lissotriton helveticus. The sequence goes on along the minus strand of NC_136062.1, from coordinate 246,080,440 downwards.
CCAAGTCCATATATTTACTTGTCACCTTATTCTTGGCCTTGTGGGGGAACCAGTGCAGTAGGCAATATGCAGGTGATACTACTATCTCCCTTTCAGTCACCTCTGCCAAAAGTGTGATTACCTCCACCCAGAAACCCCCCAGGTTCGGGCAGTCGCAGGAATTCAGTGCAGGAATTCTGCTCCTTCCATGCTGCAGCATGGGCAAGCAGCTGCTTGCGTGTCAAAGTATTTATTAATCATGCCCGGAGTGAGGTAAGCCCTGGGCAATACATAGAAATATACCAATTGGAACATAGCATTTCTAGTGCTCTTCCATGCCCTTCCTACCAGCTCCCCCCATGCTTTCTCGGCTATAGTTTCACCCAATTCAGCTACCCATTTGTGACCCAGCTCACTCAGAGGGGGGAGGAGCATTTCGTGAGACGCCTGTAGAGGCAAGTAAAAGCCTTAAAAGTGCCAGCTGCTGTCACCACATATTGGCACCCTAAGGGCAGAGAAAGTAGATTTCTATAGGTACCTCCATAAGTCAAGATGTATGCCAGGGCAAGCGGCAGACTTAAAAGCTTAACACACACACATGCACACACACACTCACAGCCTTTCATACATATTGACACTCATTCTGACACTCAGACTCCCATTATTCATTTTTACTCTCACACTTAATCAACAAATCTTCTTTATTCGATTATTCAACAATAATAATAAAAGGACAGCAATAATAAGATCAAAATAAATTAAAAATCCATTCCACAATAAAGCACAGACTTAAAAAATTATCAACCAGATAGAAACTGGTGCGTTATCTAAAAATTGGTACAATTAAAAATTGGTAAAAACATCAGAGATTCAAGAAGACGATTAGATGATCAGAAGAGAACAAACATTGATACAGGCCCCCCAAGGACACAAGTTTCTGCAAAAATATTAACTCAGGCAAGCATGTTATTATACCACTACGCTTTAAAATCAGAGTTTAAAATAGTTTAGAATAAGCATGATAGCATTTGCAAAAAAAAGGTAAACCGCAATAGACTGCGGAGTGACCGTTCATCAAAAGAGCATAGGCAGATCAATTTGGAGTCAAATTGTTGCATAGGGAAGCTCTAGGTTGGTAATAATGCCAACTCTACATTGAGTCTGCAAAGAGCATTCCCACACTTACTCACTGCCACACTTACTCACTTGCTTAAGCATGCTGACACAATCACACACTCACACACTCATTGACTCTCATCATCACACTTCCTTTGTTTCAGCCCCTATCCACTCATTGTAGCTCAGGCTTACTCACTCAGGCTGCTTCAAGAACATCAGTGCAACATCCCACAGAACAAGGCCATAAATCGTCACACCCAAACTCTACAGCACAAGACCTATACAATTAAGCTCAGCTGACAGACCAACCTTAAAATGGAAATTTGCTCTGCACTCCACCTTCACATCCAGGCAGGGAGTGTGTGTGACTGAAAGGTGACAACAATCTTGTGAAAATACACTGCACACCTGTTTGGTATTAAGTCGCTCATGTCAATGTTTGCTGGCTGCCCCCTCCTTCACTAGTCCCCACTGGAGCCAGCATTTTTTCACATCCTATATGCCCCACATTCTTTCACTGCCTCTTGATAATCGATGCTTTGCCCCATTCCACTGCCCCCTCAGCTTCCTTTAACCTTACAGTTGTTGCCCCCAGGTACTGCCGTCGCCACACAAATTCTTCATCATTGCTTGTCTTTTACTCCATCCTTCCCCTCATCACAACAGAAAATGGAGAGCAAAGCACCGGAAGGCCTTCCAACAGATAGGGCTGCTAGCAGACCACCCTCAGCAGGCAATGCCCACCACCCCAACACAAAACAAAAGACCTGTCAGAGTAACAACACCCAGAGCATTGCCACGGATCCCAGACGCCTAACGCTTCACATGTCATGAGTGAAAGCCCCACGTTTAGACATAGGGCTGAAGATTCAGTTTCAGTGTGGTTATTGTTACACTTGGTGAAAAATTGTCTGTAGTCCTCTTATCTCCAAATAAGCTCCCCACTAAGGGAAGCAACTATTCCCCTCACTATGTGGAAAAACTACGCTGCTTACAGCAGACCCGCTGTCCCACATTTTGGCGAAATACCTTTCCCGTAGTTTCCAAAGATACTGCATATATCATACATTCAGGGTAAAGTTAACTCGTTTCTCTATTTTAGTGAGATTTGGCAATCATTTCTTATACTTTACCTGTATTCTGAACATTTCTACAATTTCACTAATGTCTCTTACTCAGGTATTATCAAAGTCAAATATTAAGTGATATCCCCTCCTGTGTGAGGTCATCGGTATGCAAACCTAAGCCATTGGTAAGCTCCACACAAAAGGAAACCCTTCTGGGGCACCAAGCTAAGCAATCAAGCCCTCTAACCCCTCCCCGCACAAAAAGGAGCGAATATCTCCATAAGTTGGTAATAGGAGATAGCGATGTTAGCGACTGTTTCCAGTCGCTAACATCTTGGCACGCCCACTTTGCATGTCATTAGTGATAAATATCACTGACATGCAAAGTGGGGCCCAAGATGGTCGCTATCTCCTACTAGCTGTCGCTAACTGGTGTTAGCGACAGCTAGGTAATAGGGAGATAATTTTATCTCCGCTTTCTAGGCTTTTAAAGCCAAAAAAGCGGAGATAAACCCCCTTGATAATATGCCCCTTAGTCACTTAAATGTACCACTTTCTCTCTCTAGGATCAGAGCCATACAGAGAGGCATATTGCCATCAAGGGGAGGTTTTCTCTGAACAGATTGACTGGCATATTTGTTATCATGCTGATTTTACTGTATTAACCTATCATAAAGTTTTACATAGCTCTACGGTAATAATTTCATATTTTTGGACATTCCTTGTCTGGAAATTGCTATCTTTTTCAATAAACCATCGGTGATGTATCAGCTTTAAGGAAAACTGGAGAAACTGTTGAGGCGTGGAGTTACAGCTAGGTGTCCAAGAGGCTATGTCCTGTTGTTCTTGCCAGAAAATCGAATTGCTCATTGAGAATCAGTGTGGATTTGAGAGCAGCAAATATGTGGCAATTTGGTGGACAGGTATTCTCTTCCTAATATTGATGGTATGATGATGACCGGGAAAAAGGCAGTATGGTTCAGAACTATCAATTTGTCATCAAAATACCACAAGAACGGAATTTGATGAGGAGTGAAAAACACATCACTAGCTTTATCTCTCCCTTGGGTATGTTCAGATACCTAGATGCCTTTCAGAGTGGCATTCACATTAGCTGTTTTTCGGCAGATGATGGACAAATTAGTTTGAAGTATTTATCACGTTTCCGATATTACATTTTATTAAGTGCAAAAACTGAGGAGGCACACAGTGAATCATTGCATCACGTGTTGGATACTTTGAAAGAAGGGGAACTAACCGCGAAGACAATAACATTTAAGATAAAAATACATTTAGTAACATGTCTAGGCCACACAAGATCCACAGACAGAATCAAACTGGGTGGTGCACTGGTGCCAGGAATGCAGAATACCCTCCCTTCTCACACCAGTGTACTGAGGGCCAGATGTACAACCAGTTTTTGCAATGCGCAAACTGGTTTGCGACCCGTTTGCGCATTCAAAAATGTACAGGGCCATGTACAAACCCTATTTAGAGAGTCGCAATTTATTTACGACTCGCTAAATAGGAAGGAGCGTTCCAAGGGTGTTCCTTCCTAATTGTGACTCGCTACCCCATGTTAGAATGTTTTGCGACCGCAATTGTGGTCGCAAAACACCTGTAATTTACCACCCTCTTCAAGAGGGGAATAACCTTTACAACGCAACTTTTACAATGCACTACCATTACAACTAAACTTTTACAACGCAACATTCATTACAGCGCATGCCATTACAATGCAGCCATTACAATGCATGACACTACAATGCATACCACTACAAAGCATGTCATTACAACGCAGTCATTACAACGCATACCATTACAACGCGTACCATTACAACGCATTGTACCCTTACACTATCCAACACTTACCCTACTGTTGCACCCCCTGGAGTTAGAATAGTAATTTTTACCCCTACACTATCCAACACTTACCGTACTATTGCACCCCCTGGAGTTAGAATAGTAATTTTTACCCGTACACTATCCAACACTTACCCTACTGTTGCACCCCCCTGGAGTTAGAATAGTAATTTTTACCCTTACACTATCCAATACTTACCATACATGCAATGTACTGTTATGCGTTGTAATGGTATGCGTTGTAAAGGTAGTATGTGTTGTAATGGAATGCGTTGTAAAGGTAGTTTTAAAAAATTCGTTGTAATGGCAATGGTTGTAATGGAATGAGTTGTAATGGATGTTGCGTTGTAAAAAATGTGCTGTAAAGGTATGCGTTGTAAAAGTATGCGTTGTAACGTCATACATCCCTTCAAGAGGGTGGTAATGCATTCGCAAATGGGAAGAGGTCCCCAGGGGACCCCCTCCTTTTTGCAAATGCAGGGGAAAATATTTTTTAGGGGCAGGCAGTGGTCCCAGGGACCACTACCTGACCTTACATAATGAAACGAAAATGTTTCTTTTTATTTTTTAAATTCATCCCGTTTTCCTTTAAGGAAAACGGGCTGCATTAAAAAAAACTGCTTTATTTAAAAGCAGTCCCATGCTCAGGGTTTGTGTGTGTCTATATCTGCAAGTGAAAACCTACTAGCTCTTTGAACCCGCCTTGACCCCAAAGGCCTGACAGTGTATCTTGCTGCATTTTTGGTTATTTCAACATACTTTTCTTAAGTTTTATATAGAAAAAGGTACACTTCGAGTAGGCAGTCATACATCGGAGAATACACTCAAAGAAAAAGGTTGTATCTTGTAGCAAATCGCACTGCAAATGTAAGCACCACACTGATGCAAATACTTGAATATTAAAGAACAGCACAATATATGGCATCGTTCTAATAACTTAAGCGTATCCCACTGATGACTGTAATAGCGTAATGTCCAAATAGCAGCACACCCCAAACTAAAGAAAGAAATAAAATCAGACAGAAACAACAGGAGGAGGGGTGGTGGATTATGCGCTGGTAAACGTGCTCCTAGATCTGGGCGGAACGTACACAGTCCTATTATTCATCTAGTGCGCTCCAAGTGGGGCTGATCAAGTGCTCACCATCCTAGATCAGCAGCAATGGTCAGAGTGTGGATTAAGGGGTTTGCATTTGTATAGGTATTCATTAAGGCGATACCATAATGATCTAGAGCTACGAAACGGGTGTAACTTCGAGTACCTTATGTTATCCGCACTTCTAGCTGTGCAAAGTAAGGACCGCCATTTTTTTAATGAAATCATGGATGTTGATTTCCACTCCATCCGAATTACTTTAGTGCCTAAGGTTAGAAATAAGTCGATGCGTAATGAGAGTTGAACCGATGAGGTCGATGAGATTGAATTTGAAGATATTTCCAACTCAATCGTCAGGAAGTCTATGCTAAAAGGTACCTCTTGGATCATAGATTGTATTCTAAACCAAAGGGGTTGGGCCAGTTTACAGGAATAAAACATTTTGTATCCTACCACCACTTTACATTTCCAGCAGATATAAGATTTAGAGCCAGATTTATATTCTGGCGGACAAACAGTGGTGTCTGCCACTAACCGAGGGTGGTGGGGCGGGTGGTAGGTGCGCTGGGGGGATGGGAGAGTGAGTGCAGGGGGGCGGGGATGACGGATAAATAATAATTTAAACATTTTACCTGACGCCGCCAGCTGCCTCCCGCGTCTCTTTGCTCCTGCTGGCCTCTTGCTGGGTCACAGCAGCCCGTGAGACAGACTCCCAGCCAATCCCTGTGCTGCAGAGCAATTCTGGGATTGGTCTGAGCGGGCAGTAAAGACGCCCTGCTCAGACCAGGGGGTCTACAGGGGTTTCTCCAGCCCGGATGCTGAGTGCAGCCGGCTGCAGAAACCTAAGTGTACATGTGTGTTTTGGTCGGCCTGAGATGGCCGGCCAAACACACATGTGCACTTAGGGAGTGCACAAGCACTCCTCCTCAACCTCCAATGCCCGCCCCTCCATGCACAAGCTGGCAAACTAAAAATAAAACGATGCTTTTTATTTTTCGCTTGCTGGCTCTGTATCAGGCAGTAGGACGACGCTCCTCCACCATTGCAGACGAACCGCCACTGCGGACATAGCATTGTCCATTGGCCTGGTGGAGGACTTTATGTCCGCCAGGCCGAGAATACTCCCCCTGCCAGATTTATAAATGGCCACCAAGCAGGCAGGTATTTTTAAAGGCATTGACTTAAACCACTGTTACAGCGGTTCCTGTCAATTAATTTTACTGTTTGCTGCAGAGCTGTATCGGAAGGACGCGGCCCTGAAGAAAACAGTATTCTTTTTTCTTTTCTTGTCAAAAAAGAAAATTCCAAAACAATATTTCCTTTTTAAAAAGAAAAAAAGTAATGCTCCCCTTGCCATGGGAGGCTTCTCCTAAGGCGAGGGGAGCATTAGAATGGTTTTACTGTTCCTTACCAGGTTTTACATGGAGGTAAGTAGCAGTAAAAAATGACTACATGTGCACCCATCTAAGTTGGGTGGGCAGACATGTAGCCATTTATCAGACTGCCTTTGTTCCTCAGGGTCCTAAGAGAAGTTTGGCCACGGCTGAGACAGACTAGTCTTCGCTGTGGCCAAACTTAAGGTCTGCTCGCAATTAAATTTGGCAGGCGGACCACTATATTGGCAGGGAGGGAACTCCATAACCATTGCGACAGAATACCCTCTCCGCCCATATATAAATCAGGCCCTCAGTCTAAAACAATCTGTGAAGTCTGGCTGGTGCGGTCCAGAATGCTTTGTGAAAAGACCAGAATCTGGATTGCACTAAAGCAGGTGTGAATTTGAGGAATGCCAAATCTTTTTCCATGCTGCATCATTATAGGAACTAATATGTGTAAGTTGCATGTGTGAACTCCATTTCTTTTTTAGGTCCTTTGTTAGATATTTTTTATTAGGTTCAAGCACTTTGTATATGTGGGATGACAAGTGACCAATCTTCCTAAAGTTACCCAGCAAACCTGGGAGGTCAGGGACATGAGGGTGAGCCTGTTTTCTAAGTATGCTTTTCAGTTTCAGAAAATTCCAAACATATTTCATATCAAGAAGGCCACATTTCGAATGTAGAGTGGAGAACGGTAGAGGGTTGTCCAGTGTTCCCAAATCACCTATTGTGTTTATGCCACTAACTGTCCAGCGTTCCCTGTATATCTTTTTATGACAAACCTTGATTCTATTATTAAGCCACAAACATGCCTGTGTAGAACTGCACATCCTTTTATCTAGTTTCTTATATGGCTTTTTTAGGCCCTGGACAGTAGCCAGAATTATGGAGCTTATGTACTCTAGTTTTATTTGAGATATGTGACATATGGTGAGAGTAGAACTGAGGAGCAAAGGGTTTCAGGGGTGTAAAGGAGGCCCATAAAGTCCCAGCGGTGTGGGAGGCCGCTAGGGTTTATTGTTTTGGAGGGGGCCACTCACCCTCTAAGCCATGCCATTGCATGCCTTGCAAAGTGCATACCATGGCATGGAATAAGAAATAGTTAATCGCTTGGAAAAGCCGCTCCGCTTTACGGAGCAGGCCCCTGCAGTGTAGGAGGACTCAATCAGTCAGGTGGCCTCCATTGAGCCATCTCTGCAAGGGGCCCCATCACTTTGCATTACGCCAGTGAAGGGTGTAGCAACTGGTATCCTATTGGTAGCCAAAGTAGGGGCTGGGTTTCCTAGGACACAAACCACCACATATCTTGGACAGTCAGAAAAAGAAGATAATACCTCGGATGGTCAGGGAGATTTAGGCCCCCTTAGTTTTGTTAATTTGCAATATGTTCATGGCAATCCTAGCTCATTTGCCATTCCATAAGAAATCAGAAATGTATTTGCCTACTGAATTTAAGAAAGTGGATTAGAGTGAAATTGGTAGCATGCTAGTAAGCAAGTTAACAAGCAGTGGCACCATCATCTTGATGGCTTCCGTCCTTCTCCACCAAGTGATTTATTTAGGAGGCCTGGCGGCCAGCAAGTCTTTAATCTTCGATAGCATTTTATTATCATTAAGGGCTAAGGAGCTTTTCAAAACATTCTCACACCAAATACCTAGACACTTGAGGAAAGAAAGTTGCCACTTCAGGACCAAGGTACCAATCACTGTTGATGTGCAATGAACATTGAGGGGAGGGGGGGCAACTCTGTTTTTGCCCTATTACGTGAGTAACCTGAGACTTTGAAATATATTTCTATCTCTTGCATGATGATCGGGATGGCTTATTCGGCCTCTTCTGTGAGCAGTGACACATCATCAGCCCAAGCTGCAACTAAGTGACTACCAGATGGGAAAGAGATCATTTTTATATCTTAGTTATTTCTAACTGTTGAGAGCAGGGATTCAGTAACTAACAGGCAGGGGAGGGGGGACATTGGAAAGCCCTGAGATTACAGAAATGAAATGAATAAATGCATGTTGACCCTCATCTTTGCCACTGGGTTCAAATAGAAAGCCATAACAAGACATATAAAGTCACCGCCCACACAATATTTATGTAAAGTTGAATTTAGCAAAGTTCAAGAAACCTTATCAAAGGGCTTTTCAGTGTCATGTGCCATTGTGGCTGTTGGGGAGTGGATATATTCAGCCTTATCAATGACATGGCAGAATAGTTATCTACAGCCAATCTACCTTTGAGAATTCCGGTCTGGGAAGAGGGGATACGTTTGAATATAACTGCCTCAAGTTTACAGTCAAGATTTATTAGTGATATGGGTCTAAACTTCTTAACATTTAGGTGAGCTTTCCCTTCTTTCAGAATAACAACTAACATGGCTTAGTTGGCTGTTCCTTAGATAGCCACGGATCCAGCAAATTGACAATAAATGGCTTCCAATGGGTCCACATTGAGGTCTCCAAATGATTTATAACATTTCCCAGAGTAGCCATCGGGGTCAGGGTTGTTCCCCATCTTAAGATTGTGGATGGCTTTCAGAATTTCTTCATTTTTAATAGAAGCATTAAAACATAATTGATTCTCGTTATCTATGTGTGGAAGAGCTAAGGAGTTTAAATACTCTGCACACACCTTTGGAGAGAATGGAGTTGAAAGGAGGCAAGAATAGCCTGCGTTGAAGTAATGACTTTCCGGGTGGCATTCCTGACAAGTATAAGAGACTTGTTTTTAGTATATTTCAAATAAGTCACTTATGATCTCCCCGCTCTGTTTCAGGCACATATTGTTTCTGATTTAGATAAACTCACCCATTTTTTAGTTTTCTTACTAAGGATTTTGTTGTATTTATATTGTAGGCTGCTTACCTATATTACTTCTGCAATGCCTTTTTTATTCCTAGGTTTCATGTCTAAGTTTTACATTTCAGTTTCTAATAATGCCAGTTGTTTGGACACAGTTTTATTTTTAATACTCATTAAGTTTATCAACGACCCTCTGTCTGTGGTTTTCAGCACATTCCATCTAATCATGGGTGAGGTATCCGCAACTGCTTTCTATTTAAAAATTGTGTCATTGTTTCAGATATTGTGTGTTTGGAAGCTGTATTCTCGAGGAGATCATCATTGAATCGCCATTCTTTAGGTGATGGTGCAGGGTCACTTAGCGTAAGTTCCAATGGGATGTATGTCATCATAATGCATGCTTTTACAACGCAGGTTTACAACGCAAGTCGTTACAATGACTTGCGTTGGGGGCGCTAGATAGTGGAATAGTTTAATTTACTATTCCAACTCCAGTCCCCGTGGATAGTAGGGAAGGTTTTGGATAGTAAATTAAACTATTCCCTATCCTGCAGCGCCCCCCAGCGCAATTCGTTGTAATGACTTTCGTTGTAAAACCTGCGTTGTAAAGGTACTGCGTAGTGAATGTTGCGTCCTAAAGGATGTTTCCCGTTCCAATGATACGCAGGGATAATCAGGTATTTCTTTTGGTTCTATTTTCAGTTTTGAGGACATGGAAAGTAGATGTTTATTTACCAAAAGATAGTCAAGTCTAGATAAGGAGTGGTGTGGAATCGAGTAAAACATATCATCGCAACCTATAGGGTTGTGTAATCTCCAAACATGAAATAGATTATTGTTCACACAGCATATTTTCGTTTGCAGATGGGATTTACTTCTAAAAATGTAATCTTCAACAGTCCATCGATGGTCCCATCCTTAAGAACATTAAAATCACCCTTGCCAAATCACCCCCTAGTTATCAGGCAGATTGAACAACATTTTGTCAAGATCTTTCCAGAACTGTACCACAATGTTTAACGGTACATAAATGTTCACAATAAAAAAATCCTTATTCTTTTTCTTAACTCTAGTTATGAGCCATCTGCCTTGATGATCATGGGAGTGTGATACTACATTAAGAGCCTGATTTAGAACTCGGTGGAATGGGTTACTCCATCACAACAGTGATGGCTATTCCATCTGCCAAAATATAAATCCCACTACATCCTCTGGAATTTATATTTCCGCAGACTGGATATCCATCACTGTTGAGACAGAGTAACCCATCCGCCAAGTTCTAACTCAGGCCCTAAGTCCGACTTTATGATGTGACGGTGATTACCCCACATAGGTGGACAAGATCAAGACAACTGTGCCGGCGGGAATGTAGACCAATGGTGAGAAAGAATGCGGCAGTTGGTGGTAGGGTCTCTGGCGGAATCCACTAGGAAATTGTACATGTACAGGAATTTATATAGCGCAAATCACCAAGCGGTCTCTAAGCGCTTGCTTAGGGAACCCGTCCTGGTATTCCCCTGTGAGATAACCCCGGCAGGGTATCCACAAGGTGAAAGCCAGGCATCCCACCGCGAGGGGCCGTTGTGGAGATTAAGCAAGCTATTGCCCAGAGTCGCAGAGTGTGAACCCGTGAATCGAGTAGGCACCGGAGCGAGAATTGTCGAGTCCATGGACATTTTAGGACTCAAGACCCCGCCGAGCCGGGAATTGAACCCTGGTCCCAGGCTGACCTCTGCTTCCAGGTCTGCCTCCTCTAACCAGTGAGCCACACTTCTCCATGCAGGCTTGGCAGGACTTACTAGGTGGTGGAGCCAGGCGGAGGTCAGAGATTTGGCCAGGGAGAAGATGTTGTGCTATTTATCCTGAAGTTGATCAAAAAGGGATAATCTGGAATTTGTCAGGAGGCCAGTGTCAAGGGAACTGTTAGGTAGCATATTTAGAGGACTGCCGTAGATATGCCGAGGGAGGGGGAGAGAGTTTTGTATTCACCATTAATTTCATGGATGCTCTTTGGAGTGTTCAGGATGTTTGAGCTATTGGGGAAAAAAGGAATACCAGGGTTGGAATGGACAAAGGTGGGCGGTAGGAGAGGATGGTGCAGTAGCTTAGAGTTGTGACTTCAACAATCTAAGACAGATCAGTGATTTAAGGAGATGACAGTGTTGCTAGGTGCTTTCCCAGATGCAGGTCTGTGCTGTGTCCAGTGGGGAGCTAAGCTGAAAGCAATCAGTGGTACCAGTTATGTCGTGTTTTTTTTGTCAAGATAATGGGAAAATGGGGACACTTGGTCAGTTACTGTGGGTTATCCAAAAGGCACTGGCTAACCTGGGGATAGCCCCAGGAGATAACAGGACACACTCATTCAGGATTGGGGTGGCCACGGAGGCAGCTCACCAAGGTTGGGGCAGGGACAGGATAATGCAGTTGTTGTATTAGTTGTTGGATTGCTTTAGCTGGTATGTTCGGTGGGGTACACAAGGATGTTGATGAAGATGTCAATTTTTGGTTCTCATATATGTTCTTTTCAGGTAGTGTGGCGGGGTGTGAAGCTGGCAAATTGTCTATTTGAAGCATATGACACTCATTCGTGAAGCTACACGAGGAGACGGCGTTGGGGTTCCATAAACAGCATAGGAGATCCCTATGTGATTTGACGCGTACACTGAAGAGGAAGCAATGTGATATTGGATCTACCTATCTATATATTTTATTCCCCAAGCCTGTGAGTCGTGTGGGTTGGAATTATCACCATACAAGAATAAGCTCTATTGAAGATAGTGAAGCCCCGAAAAAGTTGCATGTACATATAAAGTGAGGCGACGAAACGCATGTTGGCTGTTGATCTGGCTTACTAAAGTGCATATGAAGAGTCTACAATACAAGAATAAACAATGAAGACACTACTATGATATGTGTATACATTTGTGCTAACACACTACTGCTGCTGCTGTCATTAACTGTATGAATGTAATTTGACTTGTGCTAAGGAACTGAACGTATTCATTCGTGAAATCAGCCGAAAGACATGAAATCCAGAAGGGGCAAGGTTTGAATCTTGGGCTTGATAACCGTTTGTTTAAGATCACTGGGCATGGCAAAGGTGGGATGAGATGCTGAGACTTGTTGGAATGTTTAAACAAATTGTTGATGTGACACACAGGCACAGGATGTAATAAGCTTACATTTAGGGGGAATTGACTTGGTGGTATGTAAAGGTTTAGCTTTTCTAAAACAGATGAAGATGGACTTAATAGAAATAAGTGAAAGATTACAGAAGTTTAAAGGTCAACAGTTAAATACAGAGTAGGAGTTAAACAGTTGTAAGGAAAGGATGTAAAAGAGGTGGGAATCCAGATGCAAAAGTACAAGGGTCTGACCAGCAGTTCTGTAGTTCCTTTCTGGAAAAAACAGTTTCACTTTCTTTATAGAAAAAATGACTTGGTGGTATGTAAAGGTTTAGCTTAGATAAAGAGGGATTTTATAGAAATCAGGCAGCAGTGGTCTAGATGCTTTGTCCTGTTTATTGAATTTATCCCAAGGAGGCAGTGGAAAGGGACGGCGAAGCCCGCCACCATTGACAAAGCTAGGTGAAAAGTTAACAGAGATATGCAGGTGTTTTGTAAGGACAGATGTTTTGGTCGGGTGGAACACCTGGATTTGAAGTTTGAGTGGTCGATTTCTTTAGGGGAGATGGGGTTCATTTATCTCACTCCAGAATGGAGCTTTATTTCATACATTTGAAGGAAGTGCTGAACAGGATCTTGAACATCAGAAGATACGATAACTGTGCCGAAATGGGGTGGCCAGAAAAGTCTGAGAGAAGGAGAGGGCCTTTTCTGAGTGGTGGTTGGCAGCTACTTTGGACATGTTTACAGATTAAAATTAGGGTTGTGAACAGAGGTGAAATAGGAAAAGGGCGGGTGGTGGTACAGTTACACAGAGAGAAAGCAACAAAGGACAAGTTAAGATGTAAGATACTTAGATACTTTGATGTTAATAGAAGTAAGTTAAAGATTACAGAAGTTTAAAGGTGAACAGTTAAATACAGAGTAGGAGTTAAACAGTTGAAAGGAAAGGATGTAAAAGAGGTGCGAATGTTAGGGGTGGGAGAAGTAAGTAAAAATAGGTGAACAATTGCATAGTGAGGTTTGGTTTTGTAAGGCGAAGGCCTGGGTTAATTTTGTAATGTGCACCTGTCTTCAATACAGCGGCGTTTTTCACACAAATGAGCCTGTTTGTGGTCTGTGCTGCACTATTTTGGCCCAATGGGTACTCCAATGCGGCCGCTATCTTGAGTCAGATGGTGAGGAGGCGGCAGCTCTGAGCAGCCTTCAAATGAACCTGCACCGTTGGAGTCTGGCAGGCAGCGATGGTGAAGTTAGCATTCCGACAAGGAGTAGCAGGCATTTCGACAGCCTCTCTTCCTGCAAAATCAGCTGTCTCCATATGAGTTCACCATGCTAGGCTGTCACTGCAGGCAGATCAGGTGCAGAGCAGCGGGCTCAGGCGACCATCATGCTCGCGCACTAACCACACCCCTATATCTCGATGCTTTTTAATGTTCTTGGACAGAGTAATTCCCTTTGCAAGTCTGTGGTGCTGTCCTCTAATTCCTCTTTCCTATTCTGTAGTGCTTTTCAGAGCTGAGGTGTATTTTATTCACAGTACATCATAGACCTTTGTCCATTATTTAAGTTTTCGATGGCAGTGATTTTCCCTACTATAATCCACCCTTACAGCTTTGGGTTTCCATATTTAGTTCTGACGTCTCCTTCTGGTAGGCCAGAGAGTAATAATTTAGTCATTCTGTGTGTTTGGGATTATACAATTGTGCATCTCTGAATTGAGTCATCCCGATTTACTCTTAACTTACTTCTAGGCACGGTATGACTTTCCCTGACCATCTCTTACAGAACACTGATGGTCATTTATTACATGTAAGTAGATTGTTCAAGATTGAGGTCAATAGCTGTAAGAGTAGACTATTCGACTGAGGGAGTCCATTTACTCTCAAGTGTGCTATTCAATTAAAACTCCCTATCCCTTGCGTTAAATAGACATGTCTTTATGCGAGGTGTCCATTGAGGTACTCTGCTCCAAATATAGCCACAATGCTGAATACCTGTTTTGTGTGGTACTATTCTTAGAGTCTACCATAAACTGAGGCATCATTGCAGTCAAATAAAAGCACATCCTTAAATTTATAATAACATAATCTGATTTTATCTGTAGATATTTGTATCTTTTCCAGGGCAATGTGACATCATATGTATTTAAATATTCCTTCTATTTTTATGATGCATTGGTTTGGGAAAGCACATGGACATGTATTTTCTATGTTTTCCTTTGATATTTTCGACTTAATTCTTAATTCACTGAGAACCATCAATGAATGTCTTGTTTGGAAATATGGCAAAATACCATTATAATCTGGATTGGACATATCTTGAGTGCACTTGTGATCAGAAGCAAGAATAGTTAAGGTTGAAGGTCGAAGTTGCAGTAAGAAAAAGCGAGTTTGGTAGCATGCAGAACCCTCACCAACTTATTCTATACCTGGACAAAGAGACATTTTCAGCATTTGTTGTAAAACGTACTATTGAACCGTAAGAGGTACTGAAACTGATGCAGATAACTACACAATTCATATTATTAGAGATACTGACTTATGTTACTGCCTCATATTCTTGCAGCTAATAACTTTGCCCTGTAATCACGGAGAAAATATCCTATGAACAACATCGTTCACATTGTCACATACACAATAAAAAACATGTATTATGTAGAAAATTCTCATAATCATTCTCATGTAATTTCTCCCATGTTACATCACTCGTGACAATAATATTTTAACACAGTGCTTTTGGACATCAGTAGAAAAGCAGCATTCTTGACCCTTTCGGAGAGAGGACAGTTCGACTTTAAGGTCACTTGTTGTCTTCCTGTAAGGTCACAGCCTAAGAATACCCTGGCTTCTCCGAACAACAAACCGCACTTGCAGTCAGCCCCGAGCTACTGCTCTCTGCTTTCAGGCAAGCAAGCAAATAATGCTGTTCTGTCCTCACCACGGCAAGCTTTTCAATGCTGGTAATTCTTAGCCAGGGAAGAGGGAGTTTGTTTAATGTATTATGTACTATGCATGTATGTGGTATTTCTCTAGCACACACCTAGCCAAAGGGCAGCAAAACACTGCACAGGGTCGAAAACAAGCATAAAGTAAATGTCTGATAGAAGACGTAGCTGGTTTGTGGACTGCTAATGTACTGTGCTTTATGTAGTGTTCTTTAAAGAGTTGCGTCTTCAGCTCTTTTCTGAAATGAAGCAGCTTTGGGCGGTCCGGAAATATCTGGGGATGTTGCTTTATACGCTGGGTGCATAGATGGATATTTTTTCCTTTTTATTGCACGTCGTCATAGTGTGGCATCTGATGGTGTCCTGGCTGTGGGTGTGCCGAAAACCACCAGAGATGGAGAGTTTTTCTGCAAGATAAGTGGCTGTGCTGGTCGTGATGGCTTTGTAAATAATGGTGCTGGTTTTGAAGATGGTGGGGATGGCTAGGAAAGCCAAGGGAGTTTCCTCAGAATGGTTATGATGTCATGATTTTTCTTCAGGCTCTGGTGGGGAGGGCAGTCTACGAGAGTCAGGGCTGTCCCAATAAGTAGATCACCTGTACTTAAAACTTGCCCAAGATCAGATTGTGGACCCAATGTTTTATTCCGACCTGAATTGCCATTACACTGCGATGTTTATTTTATTTGCTTCAATAAAAAGTCCAAAAAAAAAAAAAAGTTTGCCTTTGTAAGTCAGGCTCTCTGTGTTCTTCCTGTGAGGAAAGAGCATATCCAGTTGAGGGCCAGTCTTGGATGACTTTGTCGTGCAGTCTTCTGATGAGGGTGTATTGTAATACTGTATCAAATGCCGCAGAGGTGTTGTGTAGGATTGGGGCAGCAGTTTCTCCTCGGTCCATTATTATATGGATTTCATCCATGGCTGTGATGTGTGCTGTTTCTGTGCTGTGGGTGCTCTGAAAACCTGATTGGGTTTAGTTGAGTAGGGTTTGGGATCCAAGGTGGTTAGTGAATTGTTTGCTGATTGCCTTCGTCATCACTTTGACTGGGTACGGGAGCGTGGAGATGAGTCGCAAATTGCTCAGCTCGCTAGAGTGGGCTGATGGTTTACTGCAGAGGGCATTGACTGCTGTATGTTTTCAGTCTTTGGGGAAGATGGTTGATTTGATGGAGGAGTTGATGATGTGGGTGAGGAACTTGCTGATCTGTGGTCCTCCCATGTTGTAGATGTGATGGGGCTAGAGCCCATTGGCACCCCTGAGTGCCCTGTTTTCATGATAGATGTGGTGTCTTCCTTGGTGAGTGTTTTGAGTATTTTCCAGTTGGTTAGCTGAGTGTTTTGGTTGGCTGTGGGCAGGTTGGTGATGTGATCTTTAGGGTTGGGTTGATGCTCAAAGTTGCTGAAGATCTTTTCGATTTTGCAGTGAAAGAAGTTGGATATGTTGTTGCAAAGTTCCTGTGTTTGGCATGATGGAGTTGTCTGCGGCCTCTGGCGTCATGAACTCCTCAGCGATAGTGAAGATCTCTTGCAGCTTTTGCAGTTTGCCTCAATATATCTGGTAGGGCTCTTCTCATGGTGTGTCGCAGGAGATGGGTGTAGTGCCTGAAGGCAGCCTTGTAGGTGCCTCTGGAATCGGCTTCATGTTTGGATCTCCATTTTCTTTCAGCTGTTTGCAGTGTTGTTTGGATTTCAGGAGGTCACCTGTGTACCAGTTAGCCTGTTTGTTGGTTATGTATAGTCTGTGAAGTTTGATGGGTGCAAGTGAGTCTGCACAGATCTTGATCCATTGGTGATATCCTTGTCTAAGTTGTTGGTGGTGTCTGATTGGTCAGTTTCAAGGGTGTTGTGCCAGTTAGCTCCTGTTATTTTGTCCCAATTACAGCTGGGCAGGTTGATGCTGGTGAGTGCCTTGGCTTGCAGTGTGAAGATTTGGAAGTGTATGATGGAGTGGTCTGTCAATGTGAGCAGTGAGGCGTGGATGTATTTAGTTTTGTTCCTAGTGGCGAAAATTGGATCTAGAGCATGGCCTGTGATGTGTGTTGGGTCTGTGATCAGCTGGGAGAGTCTGATGTTGAGGAAAAATAAGGAACCAGTGGTGGACAGTGTTTAACGGGGTCCAGAGTATATGTCCAGACAATTTGTAAGCAAAAAGAATACTAAGTTCCCCGGAGATAGATAAGGAAGGAGGTGTGGGAATATGGAGACAAAACAAAGTCAGGGAACAGGGTGTTCCCTTGTTGGAACTAGGGGACCTCACACACCCAGATACCTAGGTGTCATGCTTCATCATTGGTCTCCTGCTCCTCGTCAGACTGGCGCTGCAATGTCTGACGGGCGCCATAGGCGCTCTTTGTTGGAGATCTTTTGTTCCAGCCAATTGTTTGAGTGCGTGTGAGGGGTCTGGTGAAAGTGTAGTCGTGAGGGAATCGTGAGGTTTAAAAGGAGGTGAGTCAGTCCACAAGGGACTTTTATTCGGGTGGCTGACTCCCTTATTAAAAGGGTGGGAGGGGAGAAAGGAACTGCTTAATTTACAGTGGACTGACTCAACCCTCTAAAAAAGGTCGACATGTTTCATGCCTGTCTGGCAATTCTTCAGGACCTCGAGTTGGGTATTACACAGTGAAAATATTGGTAAAAATTAAAAGTAAAAGATACAACCTCACTAGGTCAATCAGGGAGCAAGCCAACAGGTCCTACTCTAGAGAGGAAACCCTAAAAAACAACCCTGAAGGGCCCCGCAGTCTGTTCCCGTGGGGCTGTTCGAGAAGGTAGAATACCTATAGCGACGAACAGCCAGGGTGGAAAAACCTACCCCCAACGCGAGGCGCTCCTACCGGTAGCGCGGAACAGCTGATGTTGTTCAGGCTCTCTAGGACGTTTTTGGAGCAAGGATCGGTGGGGTCCTCCAGGTGGAAATTGAAGTTGGCGTGTAGTATAAAGTCCTTGGAATCGATAGTGAGGGTAGTGATGAAGTCTGTGATGAAATTGCTGAAATTGGTTTGAGGTCTAATTGATCTGTGTGCTAGGGTTCCTTTCAGAGTGAAGGTGTTGTTTGTTTGTATGCTGAAGTGCACGTGTTCCATGTAGGGGTGTCTGCGTCCGTGATTGTGGGGCATTTGATTGTGTTTTTTTTAGGATAATTGCGAGTCCCCTTACTGGTTTGTGTAGATGGTCTTGGCGTTTGATTTTGTAGCCTGCTTGGATGGCCACACTGATGTTGAGAGTCGATGTTGGGTATTACTAGATTCCAGTGAGGAAAAGGAAGTCTGGTGCGCTGTTGTTCAGGAGATCTCAGATTTTGATGGAGTGTTTGCTGAGTGAGCAGGTGTTGAGGGGCATACACATGAGTGTCTGCTGAGATCTTGGTGCTAATGGTAAGTAATAGTGCCTACAAGGGATTTCATTCATTGATCTTATTCAGATTTGAATTGTAACTAGTGATTTGGGTGTTCAACTCACGGTAGTAATTCAACCTAGAGTAAATCCAGTAATCAATAAAGTTATTCAAATAGAAATGTATAATTTTAAAGAACACAGGTATGTCTTTTTACAATACAGATACAAATTTAATTTAGTCATAAATCAATAGGGTACATTCAGAAAACAATAAAACACCATGATGGAAGAAATATAAAAGAACCTACAAATCATGAGTGTGTACATCTATTTCAAATAAGTCAATCAAGGGAAAATTAATCTAAAACAGTAGATAACAATTCCTCAGAGACAATTAATGACGGGTAAATAGACCTTATAGTCGACGTTTGGGTCTGTAGTGGAAGAATCGTCCGTCAGACCATCTTCAGGACAAATAGGTAATTGTTAAAAAGAGTCCCCTGTATAAACAACAATGTCTATAAAATTACATAGATAATACATTTTGGAAAAAAAATGTATTTTAGTTTTTTTTTTTTAAACTAACCCGTGTAAAAGATAAAAGCAATGGCTGAGATCTGCCAGAAGTGCACATTTAGGCCTTACCCCAACATGACTGATAGGACATACCTTGACAAGTGTAAGAGATAAAAACAGTGGCTGAGATCTGACAGATATGTGCAGTTAGGCCTTTACCCAACAATGAAGCAAAGTGCAGAGTCAGTAAAAGACAGTCGTGCAAAGTAAAGAAACAATGCCATTTTAGTGCCTACTATAGAAGTTAGCACAAGATAGTGACTGTATTTGATTAGTCTACTTACTCTATTCGAATATGTGGTTCATTATAGGACTTGTAGGTCAAATAGAGGTGAACAACAATTATGTAGATCGTAATATTCATCACCGCTTAATTTCAAATCTATTATTTTGAATTTTAGATCATTACGTTTATTAAATCATCTTCTTAGCCGTTAATCGAGGTAGACTCTCAACTAAAAGAGAATACCATTATAGTCAAATGCTGATGGTCATCTAGCATGACAAAGATAAATGATTGTCATAAAGACAGCAAAAAATCAAAAATAATGCATAAGACAAATGTATTTGTTGCAAAGGATATTACATATATTTCAACTGCAATTATTTTTATCGAAATGAGGCTCATAGGTGACTGAAAGATATAAACCCTATCATTATTCCGGTATGGTTAAATGTGTGAGTTACCTTACCTAAACATGCGAAAAAATAATTCTTTCATGTTTGTTCATTTATTGTGGACGGCGCGATAGGCAAAGAGTATTCTTAGCACACTAACGAAAAAAGGGATAAAGTGTGTTACTCGATTAATCTACACTATATCTAAATGAAGGACGCCTCAAGATCTTGGTGCGGCATGTTTGGGGGTGATAGTCTGAGTTGGTATTGTGGGATGTGGGGGTCGTGTGCAGGTGTGTTTTTGCAACTGAGGCAGCAGTGAAAGCAAGAGAATGTTCCTACCATGCTGTGAGTGCCGCAGCAGCATGTGATTTTGCGTCCCAGGTCAAGTGAATAGAGGGTAGCTGCAGGATAGTGGAGAGGTCTGAATCAGAGCAGGGGTTGTAGTGCTGGGTGCAGTTCAGGTGAGGACAGGCGCAGACTGGCTTGCCTTTAACACACCTTCAGTGCGCCAGCGGCACACCCACTGTGCAGTTGCGCAGTTGATGCCATTAAGTAGAACTGAGAGGGGGGAGAGTGTGAGGGGGCCATGGATAGGGCTAGAAAGGGAGGGAAGAATACGCGGAAAGAAGCAAGAAGATAAAGGAAGCAGGTGAGAAGCCGGGAGGTCAGAGGTATAAAAGCGTGGGAGGGATAAGGGTCCTAAAGGAGCAAGTGGACTGAGAGAAGAGGAGAGAAGTGGCACAAAAGTAAAGGGCAGCTGAAAGTAGAAGATGAGAGAAAGGTACAGAAGAGGGAAAATGCCCAAAGAGAGGCACAAGAGTGGAGGGAGGGGTAGGAGAAGAAAAGAGCAGAAGGCTGAAAGGTACCTGGGAGATGAAAAAAGAGGGGCACTAAAACAAAAATGAGAGCAGAAAGCACAGACATTTAAGAATAAGAAAAAGGAAGAGAGGTATTGAAGTATGAAAAATCAAGAATAAGAGAGCAGAGAGTGAGAAAAACGTGAGGAAGAGGGTTGAAGGCATGAAGAGGCAAAAAAAGACAAGAAAAAGAGAGATAGTGGCCCTGGAGAGAAAGAACGTAGGAAGGTGAGAACAGGCATGAGAGAGTGAGAGTGAGAGGAGAGCGAGTGTGAGAAAAAGGAGAGAGGAGGCTGCAGGAGGCGCAAGGCTGGGTCCAAAAGGGCCTAGACTGGTTGGAAGACCAGTCACAGGTAAGTGGTAGGGGAGCTGGGCCTGGGCACTTCCAACAAAGTAATGAGCTTAACTTGAACAATTTTTCAACCTGCCTCCCCTGGTCTTGCAACCTTTTGCATATAGGCTTCTGACACGACATGGCCGCCAGCAATACTTTTCGGGGTTACTGAAGGATCATTTAGACACTGGAAGGCAGACTGCAGACCTGTCAGAGCAGCAGCGGTCTGGTCTCAGCTGGCACACGGATACACTGCTTGCCATATTTTCAGTTCACTGTCATGTATGCTGGAAAGTTTTTGCCAACAAGGTAGGTTAATTTAAGTGAAAATTAACCGTAGTTTGCATAGTGTACTTTGCACTATGCAAGCTACGCTTAGCTACGTGAACTGCGTAGTGCAGTAGGGAAAATGCGGTAGGGATTGCACAGTGCCGGATGCTTGTCCACACTGTGTAATCATTGCAAACGGCATCTTGGACAGTGCAAGCGGTCGTTTTCTGCCGCTCGAGTAGATTTGTGCTTGAGTGGCAGTTTTCTCAACGCGGACTGCTAGTTTCTCATCGCGAGTGATCACGAGCATACGCGACCACTCGCAATGAGAAACCTGACCTCCCCGCGTTGAGATTCTCGCCAGGAGGTTTATTTTCCACGCTCGCGATCGGCAACTTGATGTTGCTGATTGCGAACGAGGAAAAAGTCTCGCCGGGATGTCATTTAGCTCGCTCGCGGTCGCCAACTTGACGTTGAGGACCGCGAGCAAGCAAAAAATGCCAGCTGTGCTACGTGCAATTCGCGTAGGGCGTAGTTGCGCAAACTACGCAAGCGTAGTGTAGTCCTATGCCCAGGGTTAGTGAAAATGCATGTGGGGTGAGCCACCATGTAAAGGCTGCCTGTTCTGCAGAAGAACTACTTCGGATTGACACAGCAGCCAAGAAATATTTGACCAATCAATTTCCAAGGAACCTAAAATGTACTTATTACCCAAAATACACAAAAGTTTGGTTGATCCCTCATTTAGACCTATTGCGTCAGGGTGTGAATCTTTGTTTGAAAACCCCGGTCGATACATTGATGCTCATCTTCAACCATTCGTACAAAGTTGCCAAACTTATGTTGAAGACACTACTGATTTCTTGCGAAGCCTGGGCTCTATAAGTAAGGAGGCAACAGAAGATTGGATACTCTGTACCATTGATGTGGTTGCGCTGGGTGAACAGCCTTTACGACGTGGCTGTTACACCGCCGTGCCGTTACAACGCGGTCTTTTCAACGCAAGTCGTTACCACGACTTGCGCTGGAGGGCGCTGCAGGACAAGGAATTTTTTAATTTACTATCCAACACCTTCCCTACTGTACGTAGGCTGGTGTTGGAATAGTAAATAAAAAAATTCCTAAGTCCGCACCTCCTGCAACGCAAGTCGTGGTAACGACTTGCGTTGAAAAAACCGCATTGTAACGGCACGCGTTGTAAAAGTACGCGTCGTAATGCCGTACATCCGTTGCACTGTATATCTCTATACCCCAATCATGTGGTTTGGAAGCTGTAGAATGGGCACTTCTCAGGCAAGAAAACCTTGAAGCACCAAAAAGTTTTATATTGCAACTACTCAAATTCTGTTTACAAAACAGCTATTTGTCATGGAATGAGAAGTTTTACATTCAGCTTAACGGAACTTTCATGGGATTCCCAGGAGCGCGCGCCTACGCGAATACGTACACGGCAAAATTTGAACATGACTACATCTTGACTGACACGACTTCTCAGGAAGGTTTAGTATTCTTCCATAGGTACATAGATGACGTTTTACTCATTTGGAACAAAAACAGAGTCAGCATTGATAAACAACATAAGTACACTAAATCTGGTGGACCCAAGGATTTAATTCACGCATACCATCCACAGAAAAGCACTATCCTTCTTGGACGTATGGACCGTATTAAAATCAGGACACATCAACACGCGTGTTTTCAAAAAACCAACATACAAAAAACAACGCTTTACTCTTCAGTAGTTTCCATCCACCATCTCTCATTAAAGATCTACTAGTTTCTCAGTTTTTAAGAACTCAACGTATTTCGTCTGGTGACAAGGCATGTCAAGAAACACTGCTTCAACAGAAGACTAACTACATAAACAGAGGATATCCGGAAGAACTCCTTAACCAACAACTCAGGACAGCTCTGTCTACACCCAGAGAACAATTGTTAAAAAAAGTCCCTAAAAAAAACACCAACAAAGTAGTGTTTGTGTCAAAATACTCTACTTTTTCTGCAGAGGTCAAAACCATAATTAACAAACGTTGGGAACTACTAAAGTTAGAAACAGACTTCAACAATTTGTTTTGTGATAAACCACTATTCGCTTTCACATGAGCTTGTAACCTGAAAGAATTACTATCCAGAAAGAAGACACACAAATCTATAACCAAACTAATAAATGTCAAAAGTGGAACGAAAAAATGCTGGAATTGTATACATTGCAACAACGTAATTTCTGGAGAAATCCTATCACACCCTAGAACTGGTGGGAAATTCAAACTACAAAGTAGTACACATTGCAATTCTGAAAACTTCGTTTATGCCATTAAATGCCCCTGTGGACAATTATACATCGGAAAAACAGAGAGGAAGTTGAAAACACGGCTCACCGAGCATAAAAGCAAAATCAGAACAAAAAGCACTACTTTGAGTCTGGCAGTGCATTGGGAAGAACATCGCCATAATATTGCACAACTTAAATTCCAAATCATTGAACAGGGCCCAAAGACCCCAGGCATGGACAATTCAAAAATACTCTTACAGAGAGAAGCCTTCTGTATTAAGCGGTTGCAGACAATGATGCCGCACGGACTCAATGACAAATTTGAGATGGCATGTTTTCTCTAGTAATACTCACATGAAACCGTTTGAATCATTCTGATATCCTTTCAGCTATATACAGGGAGAGACACTTATGTGACGCATTTACTCTCACATCACATGGGTTCATCTATACACACACTGAAAACATGCATATCAACGTACCACATAAATGACACTGATTAAGGTGTTTACTGTCTTCGTCTTGTTTGGGCTTCTCTAAATATGTATGTTTCATTGTACTTTATATACATATTCTGTTTTTAATGCAGTATTGTTAATACTTTGTTATTCTTATGTTTGTTTGTAACTCCAATTACACATACCTATTGTGTACGCACGTACAACTCTCAGCCATCAATCCTGACATTGCAGCTTGTTATGTGATGTTATGTTATGTTGTGTTAAGTGTCATTTGTAGAGCGCGCTAACACTGAGGCTTCATGGCGCTTTAAGACTGAGTGAGTGAGGGGGAAACATGAGTGAACGCTGTTATTAACCAAGGAGTGGGAAGAGGTGAGTTTTGGGAGATTTTCTGAATTGCAGGAGGGAGGGGCAGGATTTGATAGAAAGAGGGAGGAGATTCCAGAGGACGGGAGCTAGGTGGGAGAAACGCCGACCACCGAATTTCTTGGTTTTGGCTTTGGGGGTGACTAGCAGCTGAAGGTGGACTGATCGGAGGTTGCGCGTATGTCGATAAGGGGTGATGAGGGATTTGAGGAATGCAGGACCGGTGCCGTGGAGGGCCTTGAAAGTGAGACAGGCCACCTTAAAAGCTGCCCTTTGACCTATTGGTAGCCAGTGCAGGCTGTGAAGTAGAGGTTTTGCCGATTGCCATCTAGGTGTATTATGAATGAGACGGGCCGCTTGGTTCTGAACGACCTGGAGACGGTGCAGTAGAGATTGTGGGAGACCATGATAAAGGGAGTTGGAGAAGACCAAGCGGGAGAGTACTAGAGAAATGACAACCTGTGTGAGTGCGGCGGGCGGAAGTAGATGACGAACTTTGCGGATCTTCCGAAGCTGGTACATGCAGGATGAGATAACCGCGCCCACTTGAGCTTTGAGGGATAGTTCGGTGTCGATAATCACACCCAAGCTCTTCACTGAATTAACCGGGATTGGGGGGAGCCTAGCTCAGAGGGCCAGAACTGTGGACCCCAGTGGGCATGGCTGAGTCCGGGGAGAAGGAGCTCGGTTTTCCCGGGATTTAGCCTTAGTTGATTCAATTTCATCCATTGTTGGATGTGGATCATAACAGAGTGAAAAGTGTTGATAGCGTGGGGTGAATTAAGAGGAAGGACAATCTGCAGATCGTCGGCGTAGTTATAGACATTGATGTCCCATTTCTGAAGTGAGTGGATCAAGGGCCGGAGGTATAGGTTGAATAGGAGTGGGGAGAGGGACGAGCCCTGAGGAACTCCGCAGGTCGTGGGGGTTTTGGTTCCAGTATAGGGGCCCAGGCATACGGCCTGTGTTCTTCCGGTCAAGAAGGACTCTACCCATTTAAGGGCAGTGCCCTGGATGCCCGCCTGTCCGACACGGTGGAGAAGGATGTTATGGTCCACCGTGTCGAATACGGCCGACAGGTCCAGGAGCACGAGGGCTTGGGGGGTCCCTGCGTCCGCATTACTCCTAAGCGTATCCAGAACTGCCAAAATGACGGCCTCAGTAGAGTGGGCAGGTCTGAAGCCAGCTTGATTGGGCTCAAGGTGGCAGGAGGATTCGATGAAGTTAGACAGGCATCGGGTGACATGGGCCTCCATTAGTTTGGAGAAGTAGGGAAGAAGGGAGATGGGGCGATAATTGGATGGTTCCGCGGGGTCGGCGCCTGGTTTTTTGAGAAGGGGCACTAGGATTGCCTCTTTGAAAGAGCTAGGAACGATACCGCAGCTGAGTGAACCATTCAGCAGGGTAAGGATGCAATCAGGTAGGTTGAGGCAGATGTTCTGTAAGACAGATGGTGGACAGCAGTCGTAGGGGGAGCCAGATTTAACACGCGTAGTAAGTTCCGCTAGTGAAGTATGGTTCAGGGCCGTGAAGGTGGTGAGAGTCCGGAGGTTATTAGAGGAAGTGTCCAGAAAGTGTGACTGGGGAGGGAGGGGGATAGAGTTTTTAATTTTTAAGATTTGTTCCACGAAAAAGAGGTTAAGAGAATCGCATGCCTCTTGAGTGGGGGTCTGGGCTGGGAGGGTTCTTTCGTCGGTGGTGAGATCGTTCATGACTTTGAACACCTCCTTAGATTTGTTAACCGCAGACGCAATCCTGTTGGAGAAATGTACCGATTTTGCTAGGGTGATAGCGGTTTTGTATTCTTTGCGTGCGGCCAGGTAAGACAACCTGGCTGAGTTAGAATAATCACGTCGCCAGGTGCGTTCTAGCTGGCGCGATTTTAATTTATGATGCTTGAGGTCATCAGAGAACCACCTGTGGGAGTTGGGATGCCTAGTGCGGGGGAATTTGGTGAGGGGGGCAAACTGGTCACTAGCTGACCTCAACCAAGAAGTGATGTCGTTTTCTATAGCGCCGATGTTGTCAATGGGATTGACGACTGGGCAGGTGTCTGCTAGGGTGGTAAGAAAGCCCTGGGAATCGTAAGCGCTCCATTTCCGGCAGGAGCCACCAGCCATCAAAGGAGCAGGAGTCCGGCCAGCCAGCGTGATGGAAGTGTCGACAAAGTGATGATCTGACCAGACGCAAGGAGATATTGCTGGCTGGGACAGAGCCAGATTGCAGGTCCAGATCTGGTCCAGAATATGGCCCTTGGAGTGAGTAGGTTTGGTGACCTGTTGAGTGAGATTTAGGCTATTGAGAGACTCAAAGAGCTCAGTAGCATGGGGACCGGCATTGGTGTCGTTGAACCAGTAGTTCAAGTCGCCGAAGAGGGCGAAGCTGAAGTGTTGCGTTAGTAGGTTGGACAACTGTTCGCTTATGGTGGTAGAAAAAGATGGCATAGGATGTGGTGGCCTGTATAAGAGAAGGAAAGTAAAAACGCCGGTGGCGGTTTCCAGGCTGACAAGCAAGTTGTCCACCTCTGGGAGGGGGAGGGAGTAAGAGGAAGTAAAGTTCAAGCGCTTGGATATGATCGCTGCCACCCCACCCCCGGGCCGGTCGCCGGGCCGATCGGCGTGGAGGATGTAGTAGTCAGGGGGGAGGGCCGTCAGGATATGTGGGAGAGATTCTGACGTTAACCAAGTTTCCGTTAGCAGGAGTAAGTCGGGTTTGTTATTGGACAACAGGATGTAAATGTCCTCGCGGTGTTTTACTATAAAGCGGGTGTTCAGGTATGACACCCTGACAGAGGTGGAATTCGTGGTCGATGTAACTGTGGGAGTGCATCCGTGAGAGGGGGTAAGGCAGTAGAAAGTAGACCGGCTGTGTTTATGCGGCTATGGGATTTAGGAGACACCGGGGGGGCTGAGTGCTGTAGGTCCTTGAGAGCTTGTGCGGAATATGAGATGGGATGGCCGGCATGGTTTGCCCTAAGGCCCGGCCTGGCGCGGACGGGCGCAGACGGGCTTTCCTTTGGCGCGCCTTCGGCGCGCCCGCTGCGCTCATCCGCTGCGCGTCCGAGAGGTGCACATTATTTATGGGTCACGGAGGATGGCGGCGGAGGCGTGTCCTCAAAAGGGGGCGTGGCCTGCGGCCTCGCCGAAATGGCGACTGAAAGAATTTGTTGTCTCGGGGGGCCTCGGCAGCGCTAGGTCCACTGCGTGGCGCTGAAGCAGGAGCAGAGTAAGTGACACGTGCAGGCAAGTGATAGCAAGATAAATCATAGAGTTAAAAGCAAGTTTTAAAAAACGCTCTCGGCTTTCCGCCTCAAGAGCTCTGTTCAATCTTAGTGCCCGGCGCTTGTAATCAGCGTCTCTATATAGGGCGGCGGCGGGGGGCGTGGCCTCAAAAGGGGGCGTGGCCTGCGGCCTCGCCGAAATGGCGACTGAAAGAATTTGTTGTCTCGGGGGGCCTCGGCAGCGCTAGGTCCACTGCGTGGCGCTGAAGGAGGAGCAGAGTAAGTGACACGTGCAGGCAAGTTATAGCAAGATAAATCATAGAGTTAAAAGCAAGTTTTAAAAAACGCTCTCGGCTTTCCGCCTCAAGAGCTCTGTTCAATCTTAGTGCCCGGCGCTTGTAATCAGCGTCTCTATATAGGGCGGCGGCGAGGGCGTGGCCTCAAAAGGGGGCGTGGCCTGCGGCCTCGCCGAAATGGCGACTGAAATAATTTGTTGTCTCGGGGGGCCTCGGCAGCGCTAGGTCCACTGCGTGGCGCTGAAGCAGGAGCAGAGTAAGTGACACGTGCAGGCAAGTGATAGCAAGATAAATCATAGAGTTAAAAGCAAGTTTTAAAAACCGATCGGCTTTCCGCCTCAAGAGCTCTGTTCAGAGCTCTGACAGGTTAGTTGCAGCATCATATATCAAATGTCAGAGACGGCTGTCTTTTTGAGTTGTAGGACTTGTAGTGGCGGTCTAGTCTTTCTGTCCCCGGAACAGGAAGCGCATGGACGGGAAGCGGAAGGCGGCCATATTGTGTCATTGGCGCCGACCGCTGCATACTAGTTAGATGCTCCCGGCGCTCCGGGAAATAAAGGTTATCTTAACATAACTGCTCCAGTGTGGTTAATATCAAAACCCTACAATGGCGACGAGTGTCGGGGTGTGAACCCACCAGCACGCACTCGACGACGTGCATCACGCATCCAGCGGGTGCGGAAGCCGAGATACCCGGAGCGCGGCAGAGGAGCCGTCGGACGACCCAGTGAAAAGGCGCGCAAAACCACACGGCGCCCCACAGAGCAAACAACTGCACCTGAGCCAGTGTCCAGAGCGGGGAGGTACACATTAACCCCACCAGCGCTGTCACCGCCAGAAACAGCACACAGACATCAGGGAACACAGTGCTCACTCGAGGCACACAGGGCACACAAAGTCGAGGCATAGATAATTGACCCATCCTCAGTGCCGTGAATCCAGTCAGGCACCCTGGCAGAACAGCGGAGATTGGTGGAGGCACCTGATTCTTCATACCAAGTAAAAGAGGAGGGCCACCTAGAACTGTCGAGCCCCACGAGGAGAGTCCAGGAGGGGGAGAGTGACGGAGAGTGTAGTGAAGAGGACACGGCAAAGCAGCACACGCCGGGGAGTCCACCCAATCAGGCGATCCAGACTGCGACAGACAGGAGGAGAGAGCCCAGAATGGCGAACCAGACTACGTCCCTCACCCAACTGGTACCATTTCTGACAAAGGGCGGCGAACCGGAGATGAAATGGGAAGACTGGAAACGGTATTTCCTTAACTATCTGGAGGCACTGGAGGAAGAAGGTGATACCCCGTTCTCGAGCAAAAGGAAAAAGAAGATCCTACTACATAACTTGGGTCCGGAAGGGATCAGAGTGTACGACACCATAGTCAAAGGTGAGAGAGTTGCCACGGACACAGAAGTCTTTGATCACGCCATCGCTGACCTAGATGCCCACTACAGACCGGTGGTGTGCGTCGCGATCGACAGATTCAACTTCTTTCAGAGGAAGCAAAAGAACGGAGAGACGGTGGACGAGTACGTCGTGGCCCTACGTAAATTGGCTCTCACATGTAAGTTTGGCACGCTCCATGACGAACTGATCAGGGACCAAATTATCATGCACACGTCCAGCTCTCACATACAAGAGAAGTTGTGGGTAAATGGAGATGCTCCACTCAAAGAAATTTGGGCGATGGTCAAGAAAGCGGAGTTGTCGCGTCGTTGTGCTCAAGCAGCAAAGAAAGAGGCTGGAGAGTCGCAAACTGTCTGCAGGATAATGACACCTACAAGAAGTGACCGACCGAGGCAAAACGACACGCAAAGGAATCAGGGAGGTGGAAGATACAACAGCAACTCCAAACACCAGACGGACAGCAAGACTACCAAAAGTGGCCGACCCCACTGTTACAGGTGTGGCAGCAATGCCCATCTAGGTAATGACAAGGCGTGCCCCGCGTTCAGGGCCAAATGCTCATACTGAAGCATCTTCGGGCACTACGAAAAGGTATGCCGGAGGAAACTAAAAAGCGCCATGGTACGGTACGTGGACCAGGGAAGACAAGAAGAAGCAAGCGACCAGGAAGACGCGGGGGATGAAGAGGAATTCCTGTTCATTGATGTCCAAGTGTTGGAAATGGAGTAGTCAGGCACGGATAAACCCAGACTAAACATGCACATTGGTGGGATACCACTGGAGATGATTGCTGACAGTGGAGCGCCCATATCCATCGTACAAAGAAAAGTATGGGAGGACAAATTCATGCAAAAGTTCAGAGAGAAACTGCTTCCGATGGATGTGAGACCAGTCACGTACACGGGTCAAAGGATTCCCATGTTGGGGTATTGTCCTCTTCCGTTTGAATTCAGAGGCCGCCAAGCAAATTGCAAACTATACGTGGCGGAGAAGGGCCCTTCGGTGCTGAGCTGGAAGGACCAAGGAGCATTGGGTATCCAGCTCAATCCAGGAGGAATCGAAAAAATCTTGCTGATGGACATGGAGAACGTGGAGGATGTAGGATCATGGCAGAGAGCGTACCCCAAGGTGTTCAATGGTCAGATCGGCGAGCTAGGAAAATATACGCATCTCATAAAGCTGAGAGAAGGGGCTAGACCCGTCGTGCACAAGGTGAGGAACATCCCGTTCCGAAGCAGGGAAGCAGTGCAAACAGAACTGGACAGACTGGAAAGGGAAGGAGTGATCAGAGCCATAGAGAGTGCGGAATGGCTCTCGCCCCTGGTGGTGGCCCAAAAGCCGAATGGCAAAGTGAGATTATGTGTGGATCTGAGGGAATTGAACAAAAACATTGTCATTGACAAATTCCCCCTGCCACGCATCAATGAGATGCTGGCGAAAACGAAAGACGTTACGTGGTTCTCCACAGTGGACCTGTCGTCGGCATACCACCAAGTGAAACTGCATCCATCGTGCAGCCATCTCACATCTTTTATCACGCCTTTCGGTTGCTACGAATTTGTGAGGATGCCGTTCGGCCTAGCTTCCGCTGCAGCAGTCTTCCAGAAGATTATGCATAGACTACTGAAAAATGTGAAGGACGTTCTATTCTTTCAGGACAACATTTTGGTAATGGGCAGGTCGAAACAAGACCATAACGAGAAACTCCACAAAGTATTACGCACACTGCAAGACAATGGCCTTACGGCGGAATGGTCCAAGTGCAATTTAGGAGTGAAATCAGTCACGTACCTAGGTCACGAAGTGAGCGGACAAGGGATAAAACCAAAAAGTACCAACATGAAAGCCATCCAGGAAGCCCCCACACCAGTCAAGAAAGAGGATGTTCGGTCATTCCTGGGGATGGCCGAGTATTACAGCAAATTCATTCCCCACTTCACCACGAAAACTCATTTCATTCGTCAACTACTCAAGGAAAAGAATGCATTTAGGTGGGGAACAGAGGAGCAGAGGGAATTTGATGCCCTCAAACAGGAGATGAGCGTTGCCATTCCCCTCAAAGGATTCGACCCAAGTGCAGAGTCCATCCTCACTATGGACGCCAGCGACCGCGGCCTAGGGGCAGTACTGATGCAGAGATCGGAAACAGGAGAGACGTCGACAGTCAGCTTCGCCTCTCGATCACTAGCTCCCAACGAAGAAAAGTTCAGCGTAGTGGAGAAAGAAATGCTGGCGGTGGTCTGGGCGATGGAAAAATTCAGGCAGTACTTGTGGGGAGCCAAGTTCCTGGTAAGAACAGACCACAAACCACTGGTCCGAGTACTGACCTCCAGTGGCCATGAGCACGCAACACCAAGTATTGCCAAAATGACCCTAAGGCTGCTGGACTTCGTCTATGACGTGGAACACATTCCAGGACCGCAGAACAAAGTGGCGGACTTCCTGAACAGGGCAGCAGCCATGGATGAAGCGAGTGGCGGTGAAAAACAGAACTGGGAAGGATATATAGTGGCAACCATCCAAGACACGGAAGGAGTGATAAGTGCCCAAGAATGGGAGAAAGCATACAAGGAGGACACTGATATGGAAGCCGTGAAGGGGTACGTGGTCCATGGGTGGCCGGAAAAGAGACACCTGAAAGATGAACTGAGGAGGTACTGGGAGGTACGAGAGGAACTATCTCTGGCGGAGAACCCAGTATTCTTACTCAGAGGGGATAAAGTGGTCCCACCACAGGGCATTCTGGATCACCTGATATCACTACTACATGAGGGGCACCAGGGAATCACGAAAACTAAAGCCCTTGCCAGACAGGCGTACTGGTGGCCTGCCATCGACGTGCAGGTAGAACGTCATGTGCGACAGTGCGAGTCGTGTGCCAAGGCAGACAAGTCACAGAGCATGCTGTGACCACCATTGGGAAAATTCCGAATACCTGATGGACCGTGGGAAGTGACATCGCTGGACATTATGGGCCCAGTCCTGAACAAAGCAGGTGTTCAGAAGTACGCGGTGGTACTCATCGACAAATATTCCAAGTGGCCGGAAGTGGAGATCATGGAGCACGCAGACACGGAGGCTGTGATACGTTTCCTACGTGCCACATTTGTCAGGGAAGGAATCCCTAAAATAATTACGTGCGACAATGGGCCCCAATTCACTTCAGCGAAGTGGATTGCCTTCACCGACAGAAATGGCATCGAAGTGAAACATACACCCATCTATCACCCTGCCGGAAATGGTCAGGTGGAACGTTTCAATCGAGTGATCATGGGCACCATCCAAGCGGCCATAGATGATGGCCTGGACTGGGAAAAAGAATTGGAAAAGATGATTTGGGCTTATCGCATCACCCCAGGAAGCACTGGATACAGCCCATTCAAAGTCTTGAGAGGAAGGGAGGCCTTCACGAAAGACAACACGGCATGGCGGAAATTGGTGGTGCAGAGCAAGTGGTCACCAGCCGTGGTCAGAAGAAATCTGGAAAGGGCACAGGAGGTATACACTGCTCACTACAACAAGAGACGGAACACACAGAAAGTGGGTTTGGAGAAAGGCGAGTGGGTTAGGGTAAAACTGGCAATCTTGAAGAGAAAGGGGGAGAGCAAGTTTTCACCACCCTTGAAGGTGGTAGAACCCTATGCCCGATCGGCCTTGCTAAGTGACGGCAAGATATGGTCACTGGACAGAATGGCGAAATGCAGTAAAATCCTGAAGTGGGAAGAAGAGACGATGGAAGGTGCAGAGTATGTAGAAGACGAAGGCGAAAGCGAACGTAGTGGAAGGTATGGAGAGAATGTAGAAGAAGGAGAGCAGCAAGTGGCAGATGGAGAAGGAGAAAGGGGAACAAGAGAGAGAGAGAGAAGTGGACGCAAAGCAGAAAGTGAAGAGGAAGTAACGGACAGAGATAGAGGTGGTTTAGGAGAACGAACAGAGAACAAGGAATCGGAAGGAGAAGGAAGCAGTGAAGGTGTGCAGACCCGTGTGGGGAGGAGAGTGAAGGTACCAGAGAAGTTTAAGGACTATGACATGAACTGGAAGTAAGGACTTGGTTACATTTGTGGGTAAATGCATAAAGGGGGGAGATATGTAGTGGCGGTCTAGTCTTTCTGTCCCCGGAACAGGAAGCGCATGGACGGGAAGCGGAAGGCGGCCATATTGTGTCATTGGCGCCGACCGCTGCATACTAGTTAGATGCTCCCGGCGCTCCGGGAAATAAAGGTTATCTTAACATAACTGCTCCAGTGTGGTTAATATCAAAACCCTACAGGACTCATTATGTGTTTGAGACGGGAACAGTAGTGAGATTCACAACATATCTTGTTATTGTTGTTACAGTTGCACTCGAGTTGCATCGTGCTTTCTGGTTACTTTTTCGCGATGTTACTAGCTTATTGTATTGGCGACGCTGTGTTCACTTTGAATACATGGTGAGACTAAGAACTAAGCAGACTTACAAGCCCATTGAAGAATTTGATGCAATATTGTGGTAACTTGTCATATTTCATCTTCAGGTGCTTCACATCTTTATACAGTTTGAAACTGCTTTAAGGAACATACACGTTTGAGCACAGTCCGCGTAGGTATGTAAAGTTTTTTGTGAAATACACAGAAAAACGCCGGTAGTTGGTCTGTACTTGTGCTTTAATTGATCTGTTTCTCTTCTTTTTTCGTGTGTCCTGTATCTTTGTGTGAAGACAGTAAGTACTTATTCTGCATGGTTACTTTACCATATCACTGATTCCAGCACTATATGGTGTAAGGTGCACGATGAGTTTCATCACCACATAATCTCTTCTTCAGTACATCTTGCTGTTGATCCAAGTGTGCATTTTTTAAAATGTTTTCCATTTTATTTTCCATAGATAACCCCCGACAAAGGGACCCAGTGTCCCGAAATGCATTGGGTTTTGTAATTTTGTTTTGTTTTAACTAAGTTCGTTTAATTTAAACTGTGTGAAATGTTGACAGCATCCATGTAAACATTCATATCAAACACATGACGTATTAATGTGTATTGTGAAAAGCTTAACAGTATATAGTTTCATTAAAAATTTGCTTTCAAACTAAGTAATCCACACCAATTTGTAGTGCATGTTAGAGTCCTAGTCGCCACTTAGGGTCTAGGCCACTCTCTAAGGCTGCCTGTTCACCATATTTTTCTGTTTAAGAATCTCACCCCTAAAAGCAGGGTGACTTTCTGAAATTCAAAACAGCAATGACCTTTACATGCAGGGAGTTTTCGGCAGATACCCCACCTCTAAAGGGGTGCCACAGTCGGATATCACCCAGTTAAATCCCAAAGTATGCCAACTCTGCAGACCACAGCCATTTATTTGCTTTACTAAGCCAGACAAGTCTGAGGAAGTTTTTTCTCCTTTCGTGTTGTATGGGGACAGTCTGACTTACAGATTGTCCATCAAAGAAAATCCTAGTAAATATTAAGGCATAAACAAGGTGAATGGGAAAAAGAAGGACCTGTGTTTGATCTTTCACTATATAGCTCCATGATGGGTATTCCATCTTGCATGTTTATTAGCCTATCCAACAGTGGGCGATTTAATATTTAACTGTAAATGATCTTGCATGTCGAGCTGTCCACCCAGATCCCTTCTGTGGAATATATAGATGTATTCTTATGATCTGCATCTGGTAAGATGTGTAATTTCTATTTTACATAGTGTTCTTCAAGAAACATCTCCCTCTTTCTCTCAAGCTAATTACCGATCAGCCCCAGGTAGCTGAAAACCGAGAACTTTAGCAGAATTTGACTGTGGTAATCAGTTTATTGCTGTGGCCATGCATCTCTTCACCAGCTGGTTCCATTAAAACATGTATTGGCTAAGCCCAATGATTCCAAGCCTTGATACCGTTACCAGTCACATGCTGAGGGGCTGTCTGTTAATAAGACGTTGAGGACGATTCGCCAAGGGCCTCTGCTCTGGTGACGCAGGCCCTTCACTCGTGGCCAACCTCTGCAATGGTTAACTGCAGTACAGAGATCCCGCTATGAGTGCGGAGGCCCGTACTCGTGGTGGGAACTCTGCAATGAGTAACTGCAGTACAGAGATCCCGCCACGAATGCAGGCTCATGCCACGACTTTTTCTGGTTTCCTGAGCGTGGATGCAGGGATCACGACAAAATCTTGAGCCGCAGAAGCGAAGAAGATCCATTGGCAATCCTGGAATCTAACAGGCATCGACAGTAGCAACAGGAATCAGCAAGAATGGTGAGTCCTTTCCGGTTGCAAGCCAATAACCAAAGAAATGCAGTAAGCTTTGGGTGTGGTTTATATAATAAATACGCCGATATTTGAATTCTCTTGAGATCATCTTTTCCCAAGAACTCATAAGCACTCGAACAAGAGAGTCTTGGAAACACTCATGGGCAGCGGAAGCAAGCATGAAAGCATTTTGCAAATCAGAAGGGAAGATTGTTGCACAATATTACTACAAGAAGGGATTGAGAAGGTCCCTCTAGGCTGTAGTGATGATGCTATGATTACTTTGGGTAAACCCCATTACTCTTAGTCCTACTCGTCCTCGACCCAGTCATCACACATGAGGTATTCCACAGACAGGAAACAAAACAGGAAACGCTTTTAGGCTCCACCCCCCCCTCCTGCCAGGTGCTATATCATACCTAACCACCAGAAGCACATCCTGACACACCAAGCAACAAATGCCTGGACAGGGAGGGAGGGTGGGAAGTATGACTGGGTCGAGGACGAGTAGGACTAAAAGTAATGGGGATTACCCAAAGTAATCATAGTATTACCTCTACGTCCCTCGTCCTCGACCCAGTCATCACACATGTGGCATACCAAAGCAACGCCCAAACAGGCATTTGGCAACCCCAACACAGCAAAACACAGACCACAAAGGAGTGCAGCAAGGGAAAGTTTAATAAACAAACATAATCAGAGCGGGGGGGGACCCCCACAGCCTGCAACACCCCACGACCAAAATTGGTCCAGTCAGAAAGGCACAATTCAACTGGTAGTGCCTCTCAAACTTGGACTCGGAGGCCCAGGTCCCAGCCCGACAGATCTCATCAAGAGACACACCATGATAAGCAGCCCAGGAGGCAGACACGCCCCGAGTGGAACGCGCCTGAACACCTGCCGGACAAGGCAAACCAGCACCAAGATAGGCCATAGTGATGACAGCCTTAATCCAGCGACCCAAAGGGAGCCTGGAAGCAGCCTTACCCTTACCAGCCAAACCAAAGGTCACGAAGAGGGAGTCAGAAGAGCAAAACCCCTCAGACCTAGCTACATAAATGGACAAGGCACGCTTCAGATCCAAGGAATGAAGCAAGAGCTCAGAAGGAGAAGAAGGAGAAGGACACAAAGAAGGAAGAACCAGCTCCTGAGAAGAGTGAAAACGAGAGCGGACTTTGAGGACAAACCCAGGATCCAAAGAGAGCACCACAGCATCATCCAGGAAACGCAAAAACGGGGGAGAACAACGCAAGGCCGTAAGCTCTCCCAGCCGCCTCGCAGAAGTGATAGCCACCAGACAAACCACCTTGTAGGACAGAAACTTAAGATCCACAGACTCCAAAGGCTCAAAAGGGGAAGACTGCAAAACACCCAACACCAATGAGAGATCCCAAGGGGGCACCAGGGAACGAACAAAAGGGGAGGAGAGAGAGAAACTCTGAAAAAGACGAGAAACCGACAAGCCATCCGAAGGAAGAAAGGAATCCGGGGCACTGAAGGCACGGATAGCAGCCCATAGGCCCCATAAGGTAGACAAAGCAAAGCGCTTCTGAAAGCCATCCAGAAAAAACTGAAGAACAGAAGACACAGGGCAAGAGGTAGGAGACAGACCAGACGAGGAACACCACCCCGAAAAAGAAGACCAGTGCTTCAAATAGGAAGACAAAGTAGACGGCCTACGAGAGGCCTGCATCACAGAAATGATGTGGTAGAGCAGACCACGGACCTCAAGAGACAACCGTTCAACCTCCAGACCGCGAAGGTGAGGGGAACCAGAAGGGGGGATGGGGACCTCAGAGGAGAGGGGTAGCGGGGCAGAAGCCAAGGAGGGCCCACCGCTAGGCCCAGCAACAGAGGAAACCAGGACCTCCTCAGCCAGTGTGGTAGAACCGCCACCACCTGAGCCCCCTCCTGCTGAACCTTCAGCAAAAAAGCAGGAATCAGAGGAAAGGGAGGAAAGGCATAGAGAAGCCAAGGAGGCCACAGGAGAGACAAGGCATCCACCCCCCAGGCGCCCACCTCCGGAGACCTGGAGCAGAACAGGGGAACAAGGGCATCAGACCGGGAGGCAAACAGATCCAGAGCCGGAGTCCCGAACCGCAGGCAAAGCAGCCGAAAGGTCCGAGGAGCCAGACACAGGGACAGAGATGAAGGAAACCTCTGGCTCAAGGAATCCGCCACCACGTTGTCCACACCCCGAATGTGCTGAGCAGACAGGGCCAGAAGAGTCTTCTCCGCCCAGTCCGAAAGGGAGCA
Source organism: Lissotriton helveticus (assembly GCF_964261635.1). Lineage (NCBI taxonomy): Eukaryota > Metazoa > Chordata > Amphibia > Caudata > Salamandridae > Lissotriton > Lissotriton helveticus. Next base: position 246,042,573 of record NC_136062.1, on the reverse strand, counting down.
GGCCACCAGATTCAGGGAAGAACTGCGGGTCCCACCCTAGTCATTGATATAGGCCACAGTCACCATGTTGTCCGATCTCACCAGGACATGGCAACCCTTCAGATGAAGATGGAAAAAGCGGAGCGCCCTCTCCACGGCAGACAACTCCCTCCAGTTGGACGATCTGCGCGACTCCGACGGGAGCCAACGAGCCTGCACAGCCCAACGATCCAGAGTCACACCCCAGCCTGAAGCGCTGGCATCCGTGGTCACAACCAGATGAGGAGGCAGACGGAAACACATCCCCTTGGACAGGTGGGAAGAATCCAGCCACCACTGGAGAGCAGACATAATGTCCAGCGACACAGGCACAGGAACAGCATAATCCAGGACAGGAAAGGGGACCCACCTCTGCACATGCCACAGCAGAGGGCACAGACGAACCCTGGCCCAGGGCACGGTGAAGACAGATGCAGCCATGTGGCCCTGAACCTCCAGCCACTGTAGGAGGGGAGCCAAGGCTTGTGACAACAATTTTCTCAGCAACGACTGAAGGCGATGAATCCGGGCATCCGGCAGAAATACTTTGCCCAAGACAGAATCGAACACGGCACCGATGAAGGTCCTCCGGGTGGCAGGCCCTAGACGGCACTTCGGCAAGTTGATCAAGAACCCGTGTTCCCTGAGCGTAGTCATGGTCAAGAGAAGGTGGTGAGACATGACCTCCAGAGACGGAGCCTGAACCATCCAGTCGTCCCGATATGGGAACACAGACACCCCCAGGAGATGGAGATGTGCCACCAAGGGAGCTACCACCTTGGTGAACACCCTGGGGGCAGACCGAAGACCAAAAGGAAGGACGCAGAACTGCCAGTGCTGACCCTCCAGGCAGAAGCGCAGGAAACGCTGATCCCTCACAGCCACCGGGACGTGCAGATATGCATCCTGGAGATCGAGAGTGGAGAACACCCATCCGGGCTGGATCAGCGGAATAACTTTCTGGAGAGTCTCCATCTTGAACGGGATCTTCTTCACGAACAAGTTCAGACCCTGAAGGTTGATGACCACCCGGAAACCCCCCGTGACCTTAGCGCCACAAAGATGACGGAGTAGACGCCCATCCCCAGCTCCGTCTCCGGAACAGGGACAACTGCATGCTTGCTGACCAAAAGACGAACCCCTTCCAATAAGGCCAATCGGCGGTAGGCATCCCGAGGAGAAGAGGTCACCACCACCCCGGAGGGGGGGGACAAGAACTCGATCCGGTAGCCCTGAGACAAGACATCCAGTACCCATCTGTCGGAGGTCGTCAAGCGCCACGCTGGAAGGAACCTGCGAAGTCTCCCACCAACCACAGGCAGACCACCATCGAGAACGTCCCCTTGGATGGCATAGTCAGGAACGCTGCGGACCAGACCCGGCACCCCTCTGGGACTTCTTTTGAAACTTCCGGGGAAAAGACCTGCCAGTGCCACACTGATTCCTAAAGGAGGACTGCTGAAATCTGGAAGGCTGGCGGAAAGTCCTGGCACCCGAGAAGGAGGAACCCCCACAGGGCGGAAGGTCACGAAAAGACAAAGAATGCTTGCGTTCCTTAAAGACCTTGTGCAGCTTAACCTCCAGCGAGTCACCAAACAGATGGGCACCAGTGAAAGGCAGCCGTAAAGCCATGGAACGCTGGGCCACGTCCGTCTTCCACTCCCGCAACAACAGGTTTCGACGGGCAGCAATAGAGGAACCACAGGACATCGCAGAAGCCCTCACAGATTCAATGGCGATGTCCGACAGGAATTCCGCCTGGCGCTCCATGGACTCCAGCAACTCCGGACAACTGCCACCCTCCTGCATCGTAGAAAACAGGGACTTGAAATCGGGCAGCAAAGACTGGGCAACATACGCCCCATAAATCCCAGAACGAATAGCCAGGTGAGAGGCGGCATAAGACTTTTTCAGGGCAGAATCCACCTTCTTATCCACACCGTCCTTCAGAATGTTATCATCTGCCATGGAAGGACGACCCACAAGACTGACCACAACAGAGTCCACAGGAATGGAATCAGGCAAAGAGTCCGCCATATCCTGCAATGGATAAAGCTTGGACATAAACCTGGGCATGGCAATATGATCCGGGTCCTTCCACTCCTTCAGCAGGACATCAGATACAAAGGGATGCACCGGTAAGGAAGAGGCAACAGGCTTCCTAAACTGCGGCAAGAGCGAATCCTGAGAGGTACTGGGCGCTGAATCATCAGGAAACCCCATGTTAACCCGCACATGGGAAAGGACGTCAGGCAAGAGATCCCTGGAAATGTACTTGCCCTGAAGCTCAACAGCAGCCAGAGAAGACTCATCAGACTCAGCAGAAGAGGAAATATCGGAATAAAGGGCAGCAGAACCAGAAGTCCAACAGCACCCTTCTTGGTCGCCTTTAGATCAGAAAGAGTCTCCAGGATAAGGCGATTAATCCGATCATCATCATCCTTCCTGGCACGTTTCACAGGAGGAGGAGGGGAGTCCCCACTGGAACCAGGGGAAGAGGGAGGCACAGGGGAGGAATGCTTCCTCTTACGATGGTGTTTGCCCATAACTAACACACCCAAGCACAAAGTAGTAACAAAGAAGAATGAATACTACAAAGAAAATACCTCCCCCCAGAGGACTATATATATATATATATATAGCAGGGCACACCCTACCAATCAGCCCCCACAGAGAAGACTACAGAGGCCCACAATGGATAAAAAACGACCAATGGACTGCAAAAACAGCCAGGGAGGCAAGCCCCCGACCCACAGCCAACCACAAACCAACTTGAGAAAGGGGGAGGGGCGGGTAAAGTGAAACCGCGCCCAAAAAGCCAGCGCGGGTCTCAGACACAGCAACCCGCCCGGAAACGCCCCCAAGGTCCGGAATGCCCGGAGCCCACCCGGGCGTCTGTCCACACATGCGCCCGGTACCGGAAAACAGCTCACGGGCACCGCAAACAGAGGATACAGCGCATGCGCACAAATCAGAGGAGAGAGGAAGGTGCCGCCGAAGCAGCCGACATGTCCATGCTACCGGGTGCCCTCACGGGAAGCAGGCTGAACACCCAGGGGCAGACCGCAACAGCGGAGAGAGCAACCCCCCCGCCGCGAGTATACAAACACGCAGGAGGAGACACCAGGGCCCCCACACCACAGCGAGGCCCAGGCGCGAGCGGGGAAGAACACGGGGAGGAGCACGCCTCACAGACGTCCAAGTGCTCACAGCCCCATACCCCTACCTGCACATCGTGGACAGGAAGCAGGACACAATCGCCAAGGATCCCATCGCGCAGCAGGAGAACCTCAGGACATCACCAGCGTGAGCACACACCGGGGCAGCAACGAAACAGGAAGACCTGTGAAGCCAAGCAGCATAGGTCACCTGAGCCCAGGAGGAGACAGGGAAGCCCAGCAGCCCCACTCCAAGGAATCCCACGACGGTCCATGGGAGCCCCCAGAGCCCAGCAGAGGAGGATCCACAGGACAAAGAAGCAGGTAAGCGCCCGGCACTCACCCCAGCGTCTCCCATCAAGTAAGCCACCGACAGTAAACAAAACAGGATGTGCTTCTGGTGGTTAGGTATGATATCGCACCTGGCAGGAGGGAGGGTGGAGCCTAAAAGCGTTTCCTGTTTTGTTTCCTGTCTGTGGAATACCTCATGTGTGATGACTGAGTCGAGGACGAGGGACGTAGAGGTAATGGATCTTGGAGCTGGGGTCCTGGAGCATCATCACTACTTGCGCAGAAAACACAAGCTTGAGTCAGGGAACAAAAAGCTCTTTTAACTACAGTGCAGGATGGCAAACAGTAGCTGCAGTGCTAACTGGTTTTCGAAAGTTTTGAGGTTGGAGTTCTTAGGGCTGCAATGCCGACGGTCCTACTGGAACCCTGGCAGCAACTTGCGAATGACCCACTCCTCATTAAGTGTTTATTACAAATACTTTAAAAAAAAATCTGTACCTACCTGTAAAACAAACGACTCTGTCACATTAAAAATGGGAATGACTTCATACTCTGGTTACAGAGATCAGTGTGAGAATAGTTTTGGTCTGAAGCACCCCAGTGTTGAGCCTAACACTCCAGTAATTTGTATTCTGTATATCATACTTGACTAACATTAATCTGGCTAGCATGGTGAAGAACTGTGCAAACGCACAAAGGAAGACCTCACTATCCAGACACAATATCCCAGTTTTGTTTTTACAATGGTTATCAGAGCCTATTTTATGGCTTGCTACCTTTAGTTTATATCTGTGAGACTATTGATCCAAGGAAGGAATAGTTGAAAAGATTAATATGATATTCCATCCATAGAACCTTATTTCGGTCACAATGGATCATAAAAGTATAAGCAAACAAGACAACCACAGTAGACATATACATAAAATACAATTATAGATAAGACAGTATAAAAAAACACTGACATTCATGCCACAAACCACTATCTAAAAATGTATAGGGACTAAGATCAAATCTACAGCATAAAAATATCCGATCACAGAACCTCACAAACATCAAGTAATTCTTAACAAGGATCAATAATCTGTTATTAAAAAGATAAGAAGGGCGCTGATGTGTAACGGAGTTATTCACTGGACAATTGACTTAAGTCTCCATGTCTTCCCTAGCTGACCTAATGCATCCTTTGTAGTGGCCAGTGTTTGACTTCATGGTCACAGGTTCAAATCCTGGCAGGTCCACTCAGCCTTTCATTCTTCTGAGGTCGATAAAAGGAGTACTGTTGGGTAACAATAAACATCTGCTATTCAGCGTCAAGATCCCCACGGGTGAACAAACATGTGCTTTACAAATACATGTTATGTTATTCCTTAATGTTCACCCATACGCTACTTTAGAACAGCACTTAGTGATTGCCAGTTCCTACCCCATTTCCATAGGTTGTCGATGCTATAGATCACGGGTCTCCAACCTTTTCTGTAGCGAGAGTTACTTCTGATCAGTGAAAATCATTGTGAGCTACTGAAGACTAAGCAACCTGTGTATTTTTCAGTTATGAATATGGTACCATGTATATTAGCCACTGGGACCAAGATGCCTGCTGTGTGTAGAGGTGACACTTTGAAATGGGGGAAAATTAAACAAAAAAAATCAATTTTATGTTTATATGGATTCCATTACACTCATCATTTAAATGTAATCCCATTTCCAAGTGTCACATTTACAAACACCAGGGTCTGTAGACAAGGTATCATATTTATAACAGAAAAATACAGCCATCTGTTTAAATGTGAGGAATTTAAAGTGAAGAGACATGCTTCATAAAACATTAATACGTAGTTGGCTTCATTGAAAGTGGAGAAATACATTAAGACAATGTTTCATAGAAATATTTTTCGGCACTTTACATTTCTTCCATTTCAGTTATAAATATGGCACAGTGTCTACTAGCTACTTTGAGCAAGAGGCCTGCTGTTTGTAAATGTGACACTTTCAAATGGTTAGAAAATTAAAATGAAGAGTTAACTTAATCATGAAGGCAACACTTAATTTTAATTTTTGACTATTTAAATGCATTCAGAAACATCATTTTGTTCTCACGCTCCAATATTGAGTTGACAAGGACTTGTTTAAGAGTTAAATGTCTCAGTGCTACAGTTCTTCATCTCTGCACTCTGGGCTTCACATCTAACTCCAGTACTTCTCATTATCAGGCCCTGCTATCAGCATCCTGAAGAAAAAATTGTAAAATAGACACAGCCTTTCCGTAACTTTAAAAGAAAAATGTGACACAATGCTTTTAAAAAAATGAACTGACGGCTGTGAGCTACTCTGAAGGTGTCAACGAGCTACTGGTAACTTGCAATGTACTGGTTGGCGACACCTGCTAAAGATTTTAACCCTAAAGGGAACATAGCAGGAGTCCTACTGCCATCTCTGCAAAGGCGAAAAGTGGACTACAAATGCCCTCCACTGACAAGTGACTGTGGAGAGCGAAAAAATGATCTTTACTCCGGGACAAGCATGAAAAGTTGCAGGAGGTAGCCCCGTCGAGGGACTCTTGATCCCACTGGTTCCCAACTGAGTTGGATTTTTTTTCACCTTTTGGTCATTTGCTACAAAGGTATTCCACCTCATGCCTCTTTAATCTACCACCAGAAACTCCTCTCCTTTATCTCACTCTTGCAGGTTCCTGCTTACTCGCTTTGTTGCATTTTTCTGCCTTCTCTTATGCCTCCTTACCACCTTCTGTGTTTTTCTCCCTCTCTCGTTATGGGTCAAGGTGTGATGAGGAAAAATATGTTCCGGTCTGAAAAAACGAGTACCCACCTCCAACCACTGACTCAAATTAAGCACTGGGGCAGCCGGCCTATAACATAGGCAGGGCCACTGGAATTATGCTATTGTGAGGTGATTTTTGCACTATTATGGACTTGCTGCATTTGCAACATAATGCATCATCTGCTGCATAATATACAGATTTTAACAAAAAAAACATTTTTGCTTGGAGCTCAAGCGGTTCAAAAGTTACTAAAAATGTAACACCATGTGTTGCTGCATGGTAAAAGACCCTTTGCAAAGCTGAATTGCTCACAAGTTTGTTGCTTATTGCTATATTTGGGTGTTAAATTGGCACTAATGAGGTGCAGCGAATGCCCAGAAAGTGTTACCAGGTTTAAAAATGACTAATACGATTACAAAATGTGCTGCATTATGCCGCATATTTTGCATTTCTTGGTTTGGGGATGGGGAATGGGGACTCCTATTCCCTGTGCAACTGTCAATTAGGATGACCTGTACTCAGTGCACCCCGAAGGGGCGCACTAAGATGTTGGTTACCACTAGCGGTCTTTAAGATGTTGGTTACCCACATGACTCTTCTTGACACACAGACCAAGGAGTTTAACACATGCATGAGTCAGAAGGCGCCGGGAAACCCTTTGGGGTAGCTGTGCGCCCTACAAATTCAATTAAATAATAATAATATTAAGGCTGATCGAAACCCTTTGGCACAATAAGGGTGTGGGCTGGTACATGCTGGCTGAGGTGGGAACCTGCAATGGCACTGCATGGGGCACAACAATGATCCGTCAGACGCGCTCTATTCGGGAGGTAGAGGATGAACGTGTGTGATAGGACTATAGGCGCTGGAGGTAGGGGACTTAGGGTGCTGCAGCACACCCAAAAATAACCATGTTGAAATTCAGAAGAAGAATGAGCAATAAAAATGCCTTTAGATGTTGTGCTTGTCTTGTCGCATTTGCTGTGCGTTCAAAGATAAATGTCAAATGCCATGCTATGCCTTCTGACAAATTGCTGCTTATTCGGAAATTGGTATTTATTTTTATTTCTCTGAATGACTACAAAGTGGGAACATTTTGAAAAAATTGATGCAACTGACAATCTTTTTGAGGTGCAGAAAGTGTAAAGGAAAGGCTGTAGGATGTCAGTTTGTTTCTAATAAATAACAACATTTAAATACCTGTAAATTAACTCCACACATATATCAAAATATATATCAGCAATTAGGAGAGAACAAATTATGTACTTTTTTAAAATTTCTGAAGTGTGATAAAAACAAAGATGTTATTAGTATCTAAACAAATCAAGACACTCTACTTGGTGATAAGCATATGATAAATATTTGCTGAAACCCGCTTTCCATTCATTATAGTTTATGTGCTATATAGTTTTACTAGTAAAACTACATGTCTATACAAATTTAGTGGTCACTTCAACGGAAAAAGTGCTGCCTGTAAATTGCAGTGTGCAACCACAACAGTTTTCCAAAATGCACCACTGGCCACATAAATGTAAATGTAAATGTAAATGTACAGGAATTTATATAGCGCAAATCACCGAGCAGTTTCTAAGCGCTTGCTTAGGGAACCCGTCCTGGTATTCCCCTGTGAGATAACCCCAGCAGGGTATCCGCAAGGTGAAAGCCAGGCATCCCGCCGCGAGGGGCCGTTGTGGAGATTAAGCAAGCTATTGCCCAGAGTCGCAGAGTGTGAACCCGTGAATCGAATAGGCACCAGAGCGAGAATTGTCGAGTCCATGGACAATTTAGGACTCAAGACCCCGCCGAGCCGGGAATTGAACCCTGGTCCCAGGCTGACCTCTGCTTCCAGGTCTGCCTCCTCTAACCAGTGAGCCACACATAACACACCCATATCACTCTTCTGCTTAATCGGCGTGGTACATTTGCTGAACTTGGTTTTGGTGTAGTCTTTGGATTTTCCAATATCGCTATGACTTTAGTGATGTAACATTAATGGCAGTATCCCCACTCTGAAAATTGTTCCAGCACCACTGGATAGGACCGTGAACTATGCCTAGCCAGGACTATGTCAGAGGAAACTCTGTTGCAGGTCTGTAGGGGTCCTCACATGCAAATCGTTCCACCTTGTTATAGGAGTGAACAGCTAATCAAACCATCTAGTAGCTACCTTCCTCTGACGGTTTCCTCACGATAGCTGGCACTCAAAAAGCCCACTTTAACTTGTAAAGCAAATGATTAGAGGTCATGGGGCCAAGTCAATCTCAACCTAATCTGTAACTTTAAATGGATAAGAATCCCGTCTCGCTAGTACAGAAGCAGGCATTTAATGCGAGTGCCTAGTGGGCCACTTTTGGTAAGCAGAACTGGTGACGGGATGAACTAAATGGATCTGGCGGTGGTAGCTATGAATTTCTTGACCTCTTTTCGGTCATACTGGCCTGTACCTCAGAGTGGTACTGCTGGTACCTATCTATATAACACTCATTTCTTTGTGGAAATGTCTATAGAGATAAGCCAAACAAGTTATCTATCATGGTTGTGATCATGATAAAGAGCAATGGCAAAGCTAGCAATCTCATTTGCAGATGGGGTTGTTCATTGAAAATGAAATTCCCATTAGGATGGTGAAAGGATATACTGTCTTTTTTATAAATCATTAACCTCCTTGGCATTTTTGTGAACTTTAGACCAAAATTCGTCCTAATTGACCAAATTCAAGAGGAAAGGGACTACGAATATCTGTATAAAGACATCACCGTTCTTCAAATAACAGATGCATTTGAGGAAGGCAACTTGAACAAAGCAACAGGGCCTGACAATATTGGCTTACATGATCTGTACAATGGTCACAAGAAAGAACCGCATTAGCTGCCCAGAATACTATCAACTTGGTTAGAAATAAGGAGTATGAAAATATATCAAAAACTAACCACTTGATATTCATTCCCAAGACTGTGCCCCGGATTGAACTTTGAACCTCCCAAAGGTCTTACTAAAAACAGCAAAATAAATGAGATACTAATGGAATGGGCTAAAAAAAACTTGACAGTCTATCACTCAAGCCCACACAAAAGGCTGTAATACTATGTCAGTACCTGGTCTCTATGATGTTATTCAAACAGGAAATAGCAGACATAGAAACAGAGACACTAAATGTATTAGAAGACAATGAAGACATATATCAAGAACTATCTCCATCTACCTGTTTACACATGTGATGGTCTGTTTTAATCCAAAAGATCAAATAGTGGCTTATGTATGCCAAAACTGTGTGCAACTAAAGGGATCAACATAGTGAGCACTCTATTGCATCTAAGAGAAACTCCAACTTGTGCATTGCTCGCTATGACATGCATGCAGAAAATACAATAAACATTATAATTGATCACATTATCAAAACTCATAACCTAAAGCGATCAGGCAACAGATTCTTAGACTACTCCTTGCAGTTATTAGCATCTTATGACTGGAGAAAAGAAGAATTATGAAAACTAAAAACATCTCTGTGTACAAGGAGATGGTACAAAATACTTAGAAAAAATTCCAACCTCAAACAAGCACATCAATATATAGCTCTGCTTATGCTGAGAGCAAATGTCAGTAGAGAAAGTATATCCAGAGGAAAAGATTGATTGTTTGCTACTTGTAGATATTGCAAAGATGTATGTGAAACAATTAGGAAAATATCAGGTGCATGTTATAACAAGCATTTGCAATGTACTAGGTCTCGCATTTATGGGAGTTTGAGCTATTGACATTGCAAAGAGTTGAAGCTAGACAATCAAAGCCTTTAAGTCTGCAAAACCAGCTTTGGATTAAAGGACAAAAAGCTCCCTCATCTAATCAGACTCCTTTTTTATTTTTCAGTCTGGGTCCACGATTGGTCGACAAACCTGGGATTCCGCCCTTATATATCCAATTTTTTAACCCTTTCAAGCCCACCCAGCACATTTTTTAACACTAATTTCTTTAAAATGACTGATCAGATTTACACCAAAGGTACTCTCTTAAATACAGTTCTACTTTCATGACAGGTTTGGTGTAATTTGCTCAGCTGTGTTTTTTCTTTTTGCTGCAGTGAGTAAAAATCCTATGAGAGTTAAAATCGGAAATGTGACCTGTTTAACACTCTTTCCTTTGCTACAAACCTCTGACTTCAATCCATCTCCCTCTGATAATCAACCCCTTGCTCTGGTATTCACCCACCTTGCTCTAGTATTCACCTGCACCCCTCTCAGATTCACCCAACTCCCCATGAAAATCACCCACTTTCCTTCTGATAACCAGACACCACCCTCTAATATTCACCCACATCACTCTGACAGTTTCCCTGCTGCTTCTGATAATCACATATCTCCCTCTGATTTTGAATCAGTCCCTAACTAGCAAACACTATTTCCCTTTGGAAATGCCAGACTGCTTCCCATAGAGGAGTCAAGGAACCCCTCTGTGATAATCACCCAGACTAGCTCATCACTTATCAAAATGTAGCTCCCCACCGATAACTGCTTCCTCTAATATTCATGTACTCCCCGATATTAATTGTGCCCCCCACCTACCTTGGCCATGTGACAATCAATCTGTCTGCACCCTTTTCAGAACATCCTACTCCCGCTCCCGCCCACTGAACACAAAACTCCTCTTTGGCCACTTCATGTGGTTGCTGCAGTCTGTGTGGTTCGCCAATGCAAAATGTCACTTGAACCCCACCATCTACCCAAGGTTCGCAGCTCATCGCGGGATTAGCGGCTACTTTCCACCTTGTATTTCATCCATGGAAGGAGGAAGCAGATCACAAAATGTTTTGGTTTTGTGGTGCAATTTATTCCACTTACGCAAAGTTAATAAAATAAGTGTGCAGCCTCACATCTAGTTCCTTATCCAGCCTCCCTTCCAATAGAGGCCTGTTAATGACCCAGTATTGTCTGATCTTCATCGCCCTACATGATTGCCCAGTTCTATACCTATCCAGCCTCCTCATCTGGTAAGCACCTCCTTATGATAATCACTCTACCCTGGTGGTCACATAGGGCCCTCATCAGAGCTCCACTCTGAAATCACTCCCTTAACCACACAGTCCCATTGATAAACATCCTATAATGTCTGATCCGCATCCCCCCTTCATGATCCAATGTTGCATACTCACCCAGGGCCTCATCCCTCATTTGATAATTACTCTGTACTGATGATCACATGAGGCACTGATCCCTGATAACCACTCCTGCAATCAAACACCTCATTGATAATCATCCTGTATTGTCTAATCTACATCAACACGTCATTATCCCAAGTTCCATACTCATACAGCCCCCTCATCTGACACTCACCCCCTTATGATAATCATTCTGTCCTGGTGATCTCAGAGAGCCCTGATCCCAACCTCCTCCCTGATAACTACTCCTGTAATCAAACACATCATTGATAACCATAGTGTACTGTCGGATCCTCGTCAACATTTCGTGATCCCAAGTTCCATACTCACCCAGTCCCTCATCTGATACTCACCCCTCGTTTGGTAATTAGTCTATGCTGATTATCACATGAGGTCCTGATCCCTGATAATCACTCCCATAATCACACAGCCCCATTGATAAACATCCTGTATTATCTCATCTTCATCTCCCCTCATCATCCCAGGATCCACACTCACCGAGCCCCTTACTGATACTCACCTCCTCGGTTGATAATCAATCTGTCCTGATGATCACAGGTGGCCCTGATCCCAAGCTCCTTCCTGTTAATCCTTCAGCCCACCTAAAACCCTCATCCGTACCTCTCTGGTGAGCTACCAACTTCCCAAATAATTGCCCGACCCTTTCTGATAACCACCAAGATTTCCTCTGATCATCATCACCCTTGTGTATTAATAATCTATGCACTACCCAGTAAGACCCTCCATCTAATCACACAGCTTGTTTGACAGTACCATTTCCAATATTTACTTTCGCTGTGTTCTGAAAAAATACCTTTTCATTTCTTTAATAAATATTTGTATTGATACATTGGTAATCTGTAAATGCTACATGCCAAGATTTTGGCAAAAATTAAAAATTACACACAGATAATAAAACCAGATTAAACAGAACACCCGCCCTGTCGCACATTCTACATCATATTAACCTAACATTGTATAAATTGAACTACAAAATGTCAGTTCAAAAAATACAAACATATTACAGCGCATGGATTCAAAATGTTATTAAAGATCTTGCCATAAAAATGCCAGTATATAAAAGTTTAAAATATATATATAACGGTAAAGCCCTAGGAATGGCGCCCACATCTCCTAAAATGTGGCCAAATAATCTCTCACTTTAAATGAGATTTGTTGTAATCCGGTCTGCTTTATTTTTAAGCACAGATTTAAACTCTGTCTTGTGTAGCCTCTCAAACAGCTACTCTACTTAAAACAGCGGCTTGAAACACCCGCCGGAGCGCTATACAAGTGTGCGAACTTGCCCACCCAGCGCACTTTGATAATTACCTATCCTCGTCGCCGTCTGATATCCACACACCCCTTCTGATAATCTGCCAAACTTCCATGAGTACTGATGTAGAAAGGTTCAATAAATACAGCAATGTCTTCTTTGAATAAAATGTTGATTTATTCACGAGCAATGAATACAGCATATAACCTCGTAGCTGTCCAGACTCGTAACTGCCAGGTCTGGAATACAGCTGGGTAAAGAAACACGCTAAGAACACATCTGAACTCTAGGGGGCGTGGCTAGCAGCCAACGAAGATGGTGGCAGCCTAACGAGGCTCCCGAACCCACCGCCCGTAATCCGCCAAATTATCCTGCTTACTAGCTCGGGAACCCTGTGAAAACTCGGGTGACCCCGGCGATACCCTGCTGCCTGCTCCGGTGCTGCAGGAGAGCCGTTTCTGGTACCAAGAGAGGCGCACTCCCCAGCAAACGTACAGCAGCCCTGGGACGCAAGATGGCGGCAGCCCCGTAACTCCGAGACGCGGAGACCTGCAGCGCGACCCTGACGCCTGACTGAGCGCGCTGACGTGCAGCCCAGGAGAGATCGGGGGAGACCGCCCGACGACAGGCTCCGGTGCCCTCTGCGACTGAGGGGGGGCCATTGGAGTACCGTGATAGGCGCCCCTCCGACCCTGGGGCGACTCCTCCCTGCCCGGGAAGCCAAAATCGAGACCCCGGCGCCGCCGAGGCCTACCACCCCCGAAGCGAGCGAGCGCTCCTGACCAGCGCGGAGGTCCACGACTACTGCTCCGGCGCAGCTGGTGCCCCCCTGGGTGAGAGCATTCCCAGCGCCGAGACCTTGAGGCCGTTTGCCCGACGCCCGCGGCGTGGACCCGAGGAGTGGTTCCGGGTGGCCCGGGAGGGTGACGGCTCTGCCCCCGTCCCTGGGGCCAGACTGAAGTGCCCGGCCTTTGCTGGGGAGCGCAGTGGGGGCTTGGGGGAGGCCGGTGAAGACCTGAGGAGCGCCGCTGCGGTCTGGGCGGTGTGGCGACCGTACCGCACCTCTGCTGCCCTGGAGGGCTGACACGACCAGGAGTGCGCACGCCGACCCGACTGGCCCTCAACTGAGGGCGGGGATTCCGCGGTGGAGACCCGAGCTGACCCGACTTCGCTGGGATCCGCACCTAGTAGGGACCTTGTGGGGCAATAGCGCTTGACCAGAGCAGGGGGGGCCCCCCCCGACCGAGCCGGACACGCCCCACAGGAGCGGGAACCCGCGGTACACCTGAAGCTGCACGGAGGGCCTGGAGGGCGTTGGGGGAGAACACGAGCTCCAGGCACCTGGCGGCCAGGCAGAGGAGGAACCCTGTGAAGCGTGGTGAGTCGCCCTCCTTGGCGGACAGCGGCGTGGCCGTGTAGCGCCACGAGACGAGCCCACTTCCCGCGACGAACGCTCCATACCGGCGGCCCCTGAAGCGGCAGTGAACGCGACCTGCTCCCCTGGATACTCAAGCGACGGACTTCCACGGCTGCACCGCATAAAGGCCGCCGGGTCTCCCTTTCACTCGCCACTGCCCAGCTCTCCTGCTCACACGCCACTATGGGAAAACCGAAGGGACCGAAGGGGGATGCCGGCCCCGCTGCGGACCCTCCGGAAGAATCTCCTCCACCGACCACAGACCTACAACGCATGGAGGACAACATCCTCCAGGCGATCACAGACACGAGGGATGCCCTACACCGCGATATTGCACAAGTGTCAACGGGCCTTGGTCTCCTTCGTGCGGATCATGCAAAATTGGCGGATAGGGTCAAGGAAACAGAGGATACCATCGCGACCTTGGCACCGGCGCAGAAATCAATGGAGGGACGACTCACCGAGGCACTGGACCGCATTCAGGCTCTGGAGCGGCGGGCTGAGGATGCCGAAAACCGCAGCCGCAGGAACAACGTGCGCCTAGTGGGCCTTCCGGAGAAAAAAGAAGGTACAGACATGGTGGGCTACCTAGATGACTGGCTGCGGACTGTAGTGGCCCCTGAGGGTCTCTCCCCCTTCTTCACGTTGGAAAGAGCGCACCGTGTCCCATCCAGACCCCCGAAACCGGGCCTGCCTCCTCGCCCCGTGGTCATCAAACTGCTGCACTACAAAGACAGAGACTGGCTGTTGCAACGTGCCAGGGAAGCAGGACCCTTCCAAGTAGACAACAGCAAAGTAACCCTGTTTCCGGATTATACATTTGAAACGCAAAAACAGCGCGCCTCTTTCCTCTCCATCAAAAAGGAACTCCGCACGGAAGGTATCCAATACTCTCTGCTGTTCCCAGCCAGGCTCAGAGTAGAATTAGATGGAAAAGCTCAGTTCTTTTTAACTGCGGAGGAGGCCTGGGCCTGGTGGGACACCTACAAAACGGGCACGGATGGGGCGCTTTTCAGGGCTGAGGTGGAGCGCCGGAATCACCCTGTAAGGAAATCACGGAGACACCGAAGGCTGGGACGGCACACCGGGAAACCGACGCAATCCCAAACGGACGGCGAACGACAAGCGGCGCTCCAGGCGGTGAAGGATGTCTCGGGATCAACTCTGCTCCAATCGGAGAAAGAATCGGGCTCAGAGGAACGGGGCTCGGGATCAGAGACTGACTTATCGGAAATGGGCAAATCTGGTGGTCCGAGGCTCACGCCACAAACCTCGGAAGTTATCATTGGCAGCTAATCTCCCGGACATGGCCACTGGACGCCTGGCGATGACAAGCCGATTGGCCTCTACGCACACCTGAGCAGGACAATGTTAGACTGAAGTGTCGTAAGTTGCACTGTGTATGGCGGGGGGGATCTGTGGGGACGGCATTGGAAACTACCAGTAACTAGCTCCCGCTCCCCAGAGCCCATAAGGCTTCCGTGATACTAATCACGGTCACATAGAAGTTTAGAGCACGATTGCTCACCTGTTTGGATGGGAGCTACTCTGTTGCAGTTAGGTCCTGTTCTGGGGGGGGAGGGAGCCTGGAGCAGTTGGGGGCACTCGGGGCACAGTTTAAGGGGAGGGACTGTAGGGATTGTTGGGAGGGAGGGAAAAGTTGTCGAACCTATTGTCTGGCTGCCAACCAAACTTGAATTGACTCGTACCCAATGGGACTATGGCTAGAATGGGATCATTGAACTGTGTGTCCTGGAATGTGCGGGGGTTGACTACGATGACGAGAAGACACAAGATCCACTCCTATCTAGTCCGTAGGGGGGTGCACATAGCGTTCCTGCAAGAAACCCACCCGACACGAAAGGAGGGAGTGGCGCTACAGCGTAGGTGGAGGGGCCACCTCTATTACACTACATACTCGGCCTTCGCTAGAGGGGTATTAATCTGGATCAGAGCGGGTGTCCCCTTCCAGGTCACTAGGCACACTGTGGACCCAGATGGGCGGTTCGTAGCAATTGAGGGCCTGCTTAGAGGCCGACATATAGCACTTGCTAGTATATATGCCCCGAATGTAGACCAGGCGACATACTTCACGAAACTCTCTCGGACGCTGGCTAGCTTCTTCACTAGCCCACTGCTGTTAGGGGGGGACTTCAACTCAATAGCGGACGTCTCTCTGGACAGGTCACACCCACCATTGCAGACATCCCCAGTACATAGACTAGCAAAGCACCGAGCTGACTGGCAGGGAAAATGGGACTTATCAGATGCTTGGCGGGTACAGCACCCGAGGGACCGAGACTATTCATTTTACTCCAGCATCCATGATCTCCACGTCCGCCTCGACGTCTTCCTGTGCTCGCAAGCTGTGCTCCCATCAGTGGCCCGAACTGAATATTTAGCGCGAACAATATCCGATCATAACCCCTTACTCCTTACACTGAACTGGATGAACGAACCCACACTTATCCCGACGTGGCGGCTACGACCGGACACGCTCGATGACCCGCCTTTCCGCGAAGCGCTGGGAGAAAGGATCGAACAATACTTCGCGGAGAACGAGGACACTGCCTCCTCTAGGGCTGTAGAATGGGATGCATTTAAGATAGTGGTGAGGGGATACTGTATAGGAAAATTTGCGGGAGAGCGCAGAACGCTGATAGGGGATCTGGATAAGGCAGAATCAAACCTGAGAAACGCAGAGCGGGAGCGCCCCAACCACCCTGAACTTCAGGATATGGTCAGCAGTGCGAGGGAGGCGGTGGCAGTAGAGGTGGAGCGCCTGCGCAGCTTTGACTATAAAATGTACCTAACGAGAACCCTCGCAGAAGGGGATAAACCCGGCGCGCTCCTGGCCTGGCTAGCGAACCCCCGCCGAAACAGTAAGCCCATTATGTCTCTTAAGGGGAGTGGGGACAGCATGCTCCAAACGCAGCCAGAGATACTGGACTGCTTCCGCTCCTATTACGACCGGTTATATCAAAGCAGACTGGTGGACCGGGGCGCGGCAACGGACACCTTCCTAGCAGACCTGCATTTGCCCCAACTGACTCGAGAAGACGCTGAGTCCCTGGGCAGCCCGATAGACTTAACGGAAATAAGGGGTGCAGTGAAACATATGGCGCACAACAAAACGCCGGGACTGGATGGACTGCCGGTTGAATTCTATGTCAAATACCTTGACCAGCTGGCCCCACGCCTCCGAATAATCTATAATGAAGCCAAGGAGACGGGCAGCCTCCCTTGCTCAATGCGCGAGACCATAATGATTCCCCTCTTAAAACCTAGGAGAGACAGCACGGACCCAGCGTCCTACCGGCCGCTGTCTATGTTGACGACGGATTACAAAATCCTCAGTACCATTCTAGCCACCAGATTACTGTCCCACATGCAACAATTAATCCACAGAGATCAGTCGGGATTCATACCCACAAGAAACACGACACACAACATACGCAGGCTCCTCAGATTGATAGATAACCCGCCTCCCGGAGCGCAGTCCCCCCTGGTGCTCGCGGTCGACATAGAGAAAGCATTCGACAGCCTAGAGTGGGATTACCTTTATAGAGTAATGAGGGTCTTTGGACTGGGTGAGGGGTACATAGCGTGGACGAAAGTACTGTACGCGTCGGCGAGAGCCAGAGTGAGAGTCGGAGCCTTGGTATCGGAAAGGTATGAGGTGAACCGGGGAACCAGACAGGGGTGTGCACTCTCCCCCTTACTATTCGCACTTACAGTGGAACCCCTGGCGGAAACTGCCAGACGAGGCGACCACTATTGTGGCTTGGACTCCGGGGAAACCCGCCATTTTATCTCCCTATATGCAGATGACCTGCTCCTCTTCTTAGAGAATGCAGAGGAGGCAGTGGGAGGTGCCGAGAGGCTGCTAGAATGCTTTGGCGACATCTCTGGTTTGCGGGTGAACTGGTCGAAAACCTGTCTCTTCCCCCTGCGGAGAGAGGGGGCGCGTCCCTCATCCCACTCGATGGTGAGATGGGAGCCCAACTGCCTGAGCTACCTGGGCGTGCAAATATACCATGACCCGGCGGACTTATTAGACGGCAACATCGGACGCTGCATCAGAGCCCTGCAGGGCAGTGTCTCCTTCTGAGCTACCTTGCCCCTATCCATGTCAGGTCGAGTGTCACTGCTGAAAATGATAGCCCTTCCGAGACTACTGTATTTTTTCCGGACCCTCCCAATATGGATTCCGGGGACAACCTTTAAACGGCTTAGGTCATTAGTAATCTCCTTTTTATGGGGAACGGGTAGGCGTAGAATCGCTTTAACGACGCTGACCCGCTCGAAAGACGAGGGTGGCCTGGCGGTCCCGGACTTTGAATTATACTACCTGGCAGCCCAATTGCAACACTTTACACAAGAGGTTGCAAGAGCCTACCGAGGTCCGGAGCCTGACAGGGTCACCGGAATACCACGCCATGTCCTAGCATACATTACCATGCAACAGAAATTAGTCCTTAGAGGACTATCGCTGGAGGAACGAACACTTCGGCTATGCTGGAACAGGTCGCAGAAGCGAGCGGGGATGAAGCACCCGTATGCGCCTGAAATTCCACTGGGCATGGTGACGGCACTGCCACATGGGGGAGATTGGTCGGGACTGCAGGACTGGGAGGAAGCAGGCTTGCAAATGGTAGGGGACCTCTAAGTCGACGGCGTTCTGGTACCATTTCAGACTCTTCAGGAGCGCTACGATCTTCAGAGGGGCGACTATCTAATACACGCAGCAGTAGTGAGGGCCATACAAACACACTGGGGAGAGGGGCTGACCGAGCCACAGACATCACTGGTGTGCCAATACGCAATGATGGCGGCGGGGACATTCAAAGCAGTCACGTGCCTTTATTCCCGACTATCCTCAGAAAACATTCAACCCCTCACTTCACTCAAAATGAAATGGGAGGCAGACTTGCAGAAAGAAATACCCGACACAACATGGTCCCAAATTGTACGCAGAGCTAGGAAAGGTACACGGAATGCGCGCTTCCAACTTATTCATCTGTACATCCTCCATAGAGCCTACTTAACCCCGAACAAAGTGGCAACATATTTTGGAGTTACTGATGCAGCGTGCCCTAGATGCGGCCTTGTAGAGGCAGATCTACTCCATATGCTCCGGGGTTGCCCTCACGTACAGGAGTATTGGAGTGAGATAGGCGACACATTGAACACAGTTACGGACAGGGAACTACAATACGATAACGAGGTCGCACTTCTCCACTGGTTCCCGCACACACGCAAAAACAAGCTAACAAGCAAATTCATAGACATGGGACTGCTTCTAGCCAAACGGGAGCTGACCAAGGGTTGGAAATCAAAGAAGGGCCCAACACATAGGAGTTGGCTGTCTGAATTCTTGAAATGGGCAACAGCCGAGAGCACGATTAGATACCAACTAGCCCGCCGCAGCTCGGACGAGAAAGCGCAGGACGCGGCGAGAGCATGGGAGACATTGGTCCAAGCTCTGAAGGATAATACACTGGAGGGACTAGAAGGAGAAGAAGCAGAGGACCCCCCTGCTCCTCTGGCACCCGTCGCCCACCCAGCACCGACACCAGACACACACACACAAGAGAACACATAAAACTCCTTCAGCATCTACCATAACCATAGGCACCAGCACCGGACATAGGCGCCGACACACAATGGGGGAGGGGGGGGAGCGCAGACCACTATAAACATTACCATAATCCTACGGTCAAGACTAGAAGCAGAGCAGGGGGAGGGGATTGAAAGCATAACGCAGAAACTGGTTGAATTATCCTCCTCATACATGGCCCAACACACCTATGAGCATAACTGACCCACACGAATCGCCGCCCGGCCTCCGGGTTGAGGGCTAAATGGCTGTGTATAATATTATTGTGGGAACTGTGCTTACAACTATAATGTGCAAGTTGCTAATACATCTGATGAGTGGATCTGCAATAAAAATTGTTTTACAAAAAAAAAAAAAGAACACATCTGAACTCTAGAACACTACTAGTGAAGGACACAAAGGAAGGGCTATTGGGAAACATAGTGATAAGCATTTAAAACACATCTCCCTTTCAAATGAGAGCAAAACACAAGAATAGAAATAATAAAACAAAAACAATATTAGATAGAAATTCAAATATACAAGAAGTCTGCAGAGCCAATTTTTTTTTTTTTAAATAAATGCTAACACAGATAGTCATTCAAATACACAGGAGGTCTGCAAGGCCTTACACATCTGGTTTCAACAGATGTAGAACATTCCTGAGGACTCTCGTTTTGAAAAGCATCACCACCACCTTATTTCCTTCGAGAAATTGAGGATGAAGATGGAGTGACCTCAACAGAAGTGGACATCATATAACCAGAGTTGGGCATAGATTCTTGATTCACATATGTATAAGTATTAGAAGAAACAGATTTCTGATACAAAGCCACTCTGCGAAGGTTCCACTTCTCACCAGTATCTAGTACAACATAATTAGGAAAAGATTCTTTATTTATTTATTTGTTAGTCTTGTAAAGCGCACTGTCACTTTGCAGGCATCCTGGCGCTGATAACTCAAAAAAAGGGCAGAAGAGTGTTAGAGCAGGTCAGTCAAACTGCGTTACTTGGGAAACAACCAGGTTTTAACCTTTCTCCTAAAGGGAAGAAGCTCCTTAATGTGCCTGATCTCGTACGGGAGCAGATTCCATAATTTGGCCGCTGCCACTTCAAAGGATCTGCCCCCCGATCTAACCTTCCTAAACCGAGGCACTTTCACCAGTCTAGCCGATGAAGAGCGAAGCAATCAGATTGGATCATGCCAGGCAAATTTAGATTGCAGAGACAGAGGGCCTATTCCATGGAGTGCTTTAAAAACCAGACAGAGGGCCTTGAATTGTACCCTTTGTCTCAGGGGGAGCCAGTGAAGTTCCGCCAAGGCTGCTGGCGCATGTGCTCTTCTGGAGAGCCCCAAAACCAACCTCGCAGCCGCTGATTGCATTCTTTGGAGTCTATCCGGCAAGAAGCCAGGAGACTTCAATAGTAGGGCATTACAATAGTCCAACCTACTAAGGATCGTACACCTGACAACTTGGGCGCGCGCTTTACATGGAAGTAAAGGCAGGATCTTCCGCAGAGACCGCAGAATAGCAAAGCAGCAGGAAGTCGTCTTCGATACATGAGTCTCCATTCTAAGTTTATGATCAAGCATGACCCCTAAGTTGCGGACAGATTCCACAGGCCGCACTTTAGTCGCATTCTCAGGAGGCCAGAAATTCTCAGGAAGGGGACGGGAGATCTTATTCCCAGCACAAAAAAGCACCTCCGTCTTCCCAGCATTGAACTGAAGGGAATTAACCCTCAGCCAACGTGACATGTCCCGCAGACAATCGTGGAATACATCCACCGAGGTCGATTCTACTCCCTCAAAGGAGAGAATCAACTGCGTATCATCCGCATAGTTTATTATCTTGATGTTATAAGATTTAATGAGCATGATCAGAGGTCTTAAATAAAGGTTGAAGAGGATAGGGCTAATTGCCGAGCCCTGTGGCACCCTGTGTGGAACAAGAGAAAACACAGACTGAAAAGGGGGCAAAGATACCGCCTGCTGTCTATCCTGCAAGAATGACCGAAACCACAACAGAGCGATGCCTCTCACCCCAGCATCACTTAAACGGCTCAACAAAATCTCATGGTTAACCGTATCAAAGGCAGCAGACATGT
The DNA here is from genome assembly GCF_964261635.1 of Lissotriton helveticus. Lineage (NCBI taxonomy): Eukaryota > Metazoa > Chordata > Amphibia > Caudata > Salamandridae > Lissotriton > Lissotriton helveticus. The sequence continues at coordinate 246,020,774 of NC_136062.1, read as the reverse complement.
CAAGCAGAATCAGAACCGCTGCCTGTCCCTTGTCTGCACGCCTCTGAACCTCGTCCACAGCAGTAACCAAGGCCGTTTCGGTCCCATGAGCCGGGCGGAAGCCAAATTGCTCGTCCTCTAATAGGTGATGTTGTTCCAGATGTTTTGAAAGAGCTAAGCTGACCGAGCGCTCAACAACTTTGGCAGGAAAAGGCAGCAGGGAGATCGGTCTGTAGTTCTTTGAACATTCAGGATCTAAAGAAGGCTTCTTCAGCAGGGGGGATATCAGAGCCTACATCCACTGGGCTGGAACCACACCAGTGCCCAGCGACTGATTACATATCAGGCGGAGCGTAGGAAGTAATTCCTCCTCATATTCCTTCCAGATCTTGTGCGGGACGGGGTCCAAAGGAGAACCCGAAGAAATGCCCCGTGCCAACCCGCTAAAGACTTCTTCCGTAAGAAGTGGGAGCTCGAGTAGAGGTTCCCCTGACGGCCAAACTGGACCATTAGTCTTATCCACCAGAAGCATATGCCCCGTGGCCAAGGGACTGCCACTCTCAGGAGACTCCAGATGCTTAATAATAAGCTCAATTTTCTCCTTGAAAAATTTAGCAAGATTCTCACAAAGATCCTGAGACGGGACAATGGAGTACTTGGAGCAGTCAGGGCTAGTGAGACTGTTTAGTATATTGAAAATGCTCCTAGAGCTATTAATCGCATTACAAATCAAGGAAGAAAAATAGTCAGCCTTCGATTTCCTAATTAGATGCTTATATTCCAGAATTTTACTCTTCCACTGCAACCTTTTAGTTTCCTCATATTCACGCTTCCAGCTTCTCTCCGCTTGTTTACAACCCCGCCTTAGTTTTTTTTAGGTGTCATTGAACCAAGGAGCAGAGGTTTTCCCCACGCAGCTACGTACTTTCAGGGGGGCATGTGAATCCAACGATGCAGTAATATTAGCGCAAAGTGAGACATAGTTCTCCTCCACTCGCTTATCCAAAGCAAAACACTCACCAAGTTTAAACACCCAGTCAGGGGACTACACGCGAGCAAGGGCCTTCCAGTCTCTACACTGAAACTCCCTTATAACACGCGGAGCCCTCATCTGTGAGCCGTTAATTTTAACATAAAATTTAATGAGGGAATGGTCAGTCCACTCCATAGGCAGGATTTCCCCCATGACCAACAGGTTGGGAACAGTAAACACCAGGTCGAGAAGGTGCCCCGCCTTGTGGGTAGCTTCCTTGACCTGCTGAAAAAGGCCGACCCCTTCGCATGAATGAAGCAAGTTTAATAGGCCTGAATCTAGGGAGCCATTTAGCCAAATATTAAAATCCCCTAGAATTATCAACTTGTGATGAGTAGCTGCCATATTAGTAAGGGTGGCTAGTAGCGATTGTTGCTGAGGAACGCTAAATGCTCCAGGGGGTCTGTAGCAAAGAACTATAGTGAAAATAGCCCTGGAGCAACTCCTTATAGATAGGCCCAGCAGTTCTGTTCCATCAACCGGATCCATGTTAATAGATCCAATCTTCCAGGATGCTTTATAAATGACCCCAACCCCCCCACCCCTCCCATTAGACCTAGGGAGATGCAAAAATGTAAAACCGGGTGGACATGCCCAACCCGGACCAACCATACAGTCGGGGCGAGTCCAAGTCTGTCATACACAAGACATCAAGCTCGTGTGTCTCTATCATCTGCAGGATTTCCGCGCTGTGCTTTGGCAAGGACCTCACATTCAGAAGCCCACACCTCAAGAGATCGTCTGCCAGGAAATCTGCCAGAGGATGGGCTGAATGCAGCAGCCTTAGTGTCCCCCTGTTAGCATACTGCTTACCAATGTGTAGGAGAGTCTCTCTAGGGTATAGGAGGCCAGGTACTTGACAGTACTCCTCAACAAGCACCAAAATGGGCAGCACAACTGGCACTAGGCGCTACCTTGGCGTGGACGGGCGCAGACGGGCTTGCCTTTGGTGCGCCTGTGGCGCGCCCGCTGCGCTCACCCGCTGTGCGTTCGCTCCAGCGTTGTTTTTATGGAGCCCATAGCGTGCAGCCGCGACCACTAGAACGTGGCCCAACTACCCCCAAGATGGCGGGTCCGCTCGCATGGACGGACCCGACCAGGGGAAAGCAACACAGGAGCCCGAGGAGACCACTCCGGTCTACCGAAAGGAAGGGCAGTGCAAATTTACTAATTAGCAACAAAAGAGGTGAGTTAACACACAAACAATATTTGTTGAAAATTTGTTAAAAATAGCAGTATTAAAATTATCGGCAAGTTCCAAAGTGCACGTCCGTGCTTGCAGAGCCCTGCCAGACACGTCAGCCACCCTCAGAGTCAGATTAGGGTTTGCACGCTCGCTCCAGAAATCTTTTTATGGAGCCCATAGCCCATAGCGTGCAGCCCCGACCGCTAGAACTTTAACTCTATAAGGACCCCTAAACTTATTGAGACCCTTGGTGACTCTGCCAGGTTTAACTTTTACTAAGTCACCAGGAGAAATGGACTTGGCAGAAGAAAAACTACAATTTGAATTTGTAGTGTTATCAATTTTGTTCTTGCCGCATTAACTCAAATGGAGACTTACCATTAAGTTCATGAGAAGTAGTACGGTAGGCCCACACCATGTCTTGTACCATCTCATTTGCAAAACCACCAGAAGAACAAGACATTTGTATAATGCCTTTGACAACTCTGTTAGCTCTCTTACAAACACCATTCCCATGAGGATTATACAGTGAAGTACGGTGGAGTGTCACACCGCAACTAGACAAAAAGCTACGCATGTTGTGTGAAGTGAGTTGAGTACCATTATCTGTTATGAAAATACAAGGACACCCTTCCTCATGAAATAAATCTTTGAGAAACTTTATGGTACATTCTGTGGTAATATCTTTGACAAATCTAACCGTAAGCCATTTAGAAAACAAATCCACAACCACAATAGCAAAACGTTGGTCTAAAGGTAATTCTCCCATGGGGCCAGTGAAATCAAGACATATACTGTGCCAAGGTTGTTCAGGAGTAGAAATACTGTTCCTAGTCTGAGTAGAAGCTAGCTTAAGTCTTTTTTCACTGTCCTTACAAACTTAGCAATTCTCAAGAGGAAACTTGTGAATCCAACGCCGGCCACCAAAAATCCGCCTTAATTCTACGCTGAGTAAAGGTCTGACCTAAATGGCCTTCATGGGCTAATTTTACTAATTTAGGTCTCAAAGTAAATGGAGGAATAAACCTATTACCTCTCATGAGAATATGATCACCACAAACCAATAGTTCATCCAAAACCTTAATGTATGGGTGGATCGAAGGTTGAACACAACTCTCACGTCTAGCACCTAATTTGACCATATCCATGACACTCAATAATACACTGTCCTTAGACATGGATGAACACCAGTCTTCATCATCAAAGGTACCATCACATAATGCTAGAACATCTTGAACAAAAGCAATGGCTCCATCATCCTGAACTTCACATGAATCATCCTTGCAACTTTCAGTCTTAATAGATAATCTTGACAAACAGTCAGCTTGTATATTACGCCATCCTTGAATAAAAGAAATATCTTACTGATACTCCTGAAGTCTGGATGCAAGCCTAGTTAGTCTTGCATCCAGCACCACCTGGAGATAATACACGAATAAGAGGCTTGTGGTCTGTCATAAGCCTAAAACAGGTACCCCAAAGATACGTCCTAAAATATTGCACACCCCATGCAGCGGCTAAAGCTTCTTTTTCAATTACAGAGTAATTTTGTTCCGAAGCAGAAAGGGTACGTGAAGCAAACACAATTGTTCTCTCGCTATCATTACACTTCTGAAGAAGAACAGCCCCCAGACCAGTTGCGCTAGCATCAACCATAAGTATAGAGGGACGTCTAATATCAAAAGATGCTAACACCTTAGCATCACACAATTCCTTTTTGATAGCATTGAAACACTCAGTATGAGAATCTCCCCATGGAAATGTCACACCTTTTTTTAGAAGAAGGCTTAAGGTCAACGTTTTGTCTAAAATTTGTTTTACGAACTTTAAATAAAATTCAATAAGTCCCATAAAAGATCGGAGTTGATCTTTATCTGCAGGGTAAGGTGCTAAATGTATGGCTTCTAACAAATTATTTGGGGGTTTGACACCTTGTGCGGAAATTCCGTACCCTAGGTACTCAATCTGTTGCACTAAAAATGAACACTTTTCTTTACGCAGAGTTAAACCAGCACTTTCTATTCTGTGTAAAACCTCTTTAAGAGCATAATTGTGATCCTAAATAGTTTCCCCAAAAATCAAAATGTCATCTTGGAAAAAGACTGCCTTCTCAATACCTTTAAATAATTCCATGACCATACGCTGAAAAACACTGGCAGCTGACGTTAAACCAAATGGGAGGCGAGTAAATTGAAACATACCTTCAGTGGTAATGAATGCAGTAAGGCTTTTAGACTCATCATGTAGATGAATCTGGTGGTGCGCACTTTTGAGGTCTAACTTTGTGAACATTTTGCACCTTTTAACGTGGAAACTAACTCCCCAATATTGGGAAGGGGAAGAGTATCAGCTATTACACTTTTATTGAGAGACCTAAGGTCCACACAGAACCTAATTTTCCCATCAGATTTGCAAGAAATCACAACCAGAGATATCCAGGTTGATTCTTCTACTGGTTCAATGATGCCACCCTGTTGCATTTCATTAATTAAAGACTTGACTTCATCCCTAACAGTTAGAGGAACTCTCCTGAGTTTGTGTTGGATAGGAACAGCATTATTCTTCAACAAAATCTTGTGTACGTAACCCCTCAGCTCACCTAACTCATTTCTGAACACACTGTTGGCCCCCTGTAGGATGTCATCAAGTGAATTCTCATCCACAACCATCACTTGGCACGGTGCTCTAGGGTTAACAATGATATGTAAATCATATTGATGAATCCAGCAGAGAATCGGAGGACCATCAACTGCAACATAAACTTTGCCTTCAGTAGACTTGCCGGAAAAGGAAATATTAGCATCAAAATAACCTAACATGTCTATGCGTTCTCCCTGATACCCGGTAGGACAAATATCACCTGGTGTGAGTGATTCGTCCGACCATTCTTTTTTAAACAAAGGTTCAGGATTTATAGTATATCTTGAGCCACTGTCCACCATCAAAGTTATCATATGACCATTGATATCAAAATCTGCCTTCGGGCGTATTTCTCTCTTCTCCTTAACAACATTTATATCAGTAATGGAGTCATTTACAATTAAAATGTTTATCTTTCTCTCTCTTAATCTCAATACAATCCTCATCAACAACTGCTATTTGCGGCTTTCCTTTGTATCTACACATTTTTTTTAAATGACCCATTTTGCCACATTTTAAACACTCCTTGTTATTAGCAAAACAAAATTTTGCATCCAATGAATGTGTATTACTACCACATCTGAAGCAGAATTTTGTGGAGGTCTTTACAAAATGTTTTTGTTTGTTGACAAACTACCCTCTAGATTTGAGCACTGCAATAGACTCCTCATCAGTGCATTCACATTCTTGCAAATTTTTATCAGATACAACTAATATCGGTGCTTGGGCACCCGATTTTTGTAGTTTTTTCATACAAATTTCGGATTGTTCCACCACTTTAGCCAGATCCACCGCAACTTTCAACGACGGATTCTTTGCTGCCCAGACTCTTTCCTGTATTTTTTTATTATTGCACTGCACAATCAACTGGTCCCGTATCATTTCGTAAGCCATAGTACCAAAATTGCACTTGACAGATAATTCTCTTAAACGCGCCACAAAATTATCTATTGACTCAACACGTTGCTTATGCGTATAAAGGTTGTACCTATTCATGGCTACATTTTCTTCCTTAGCAAATCTAACTTCTAGTCTAGAAATAGCATCCTTGTATTCATCCAGAGATGACTGACCACTTGCTTGTAATTGTTGAGGCAGATATTTGAAAATTCGTTGTGCTTCTTTACCAAGAGCACTCAATAATAAGGCTTTCTTCCACTTTGCAGCAAATTCCTGACCATCAAGATAGTTATCAAACATAAGTATCCAGTCTTCCCACGGGATTTCAGGTGTACCAGGTTCACGTAAAAAAGGTGGAGGAAGTGCAACTGTAACTTGTTGTGCCATAGTGATCCATATGATGTTTTAAACAACACAATAATATACAGGAAAATAAATATGCAGTACCTAGAATAACAGTAATTAAAAATATCCAGTCAATGGCATATAATGTGGCTCCAAACTGAAATGGCAGTGTTAAAAAAGGTAATGTAAGTCACTCAAAATTACAAAGTACATCAGCCTAGCTCTTGATGAAAAAAATAAAATAAAAAAATAAGCAGTAACTACAAGACCATAATAAAACTAGAAAGTCACCAGTATTATGTGGTTCCAGGTGCTGGAAGTAGCTGAAATTGATCAAGGCTGAGCACTTCAACGTTGCGCTGGTCGAAGAGAAATTTCCCCAAAGAAATGATGCCAATACTTTTCACACCACACGCTTAGCGATGATTGCGGAGGTATAATGAAGAAGTCAGCGTTCTAGCTGACATGCACCCATAATGGCTCCCCAATGTGACATAGTGACGTCACAGAGTAACGCTGTGACAGGCCATAGTGCTCTGGGTCGTCAGACTCGATAGGTGAAGCGTAACTAAGCAACGCTACTTACGCAAGGACCCTCGCACATGCGCCTATGTCGTCCTACCGTTGGAGATGACGTCGATGCCCCTCTCCTGAACAAGGACACAGGACACCAAAAATCACTGCTCAAAGCTATGTGGGTGCAACCAGACGAGGCAGATGCAACCTCAAGCAGGATCCGCGGCTTGGGAGGAAGTCGCCGCCTTGAAGATGCTGTGAAACCACAAAGAAGAAGACGCTGGAGTCGGAGTCAGGTCAGCCACTTAGAACGTCGCCAAACATGATGTAGAAAGGTTCAATAAATACAGCAATGTCTTCTTTGAATAAAATGTGGATTTATTCACGAGCAATGAATACAGCATACAACCGTCCACCTGACCAGACTCGTAACTGCCAGGTCTGGAATACAGCTGGGTACAGAAACACGCTAAGAACACAGCTGAACTCTAGAACACTGCTAGTAAAGGACACAAAGCAAGGGCTATTGGGAAACATAGTGATAAGTATTTACAACAAGTACACTGGCACCCACTGAAAACCACCTGGTTCCTGCGATAATCACCCGGGTCCTGTTTTAGAAATAACCAGCACCTACGGTAATCTCTACTTGGGAATAGGACTGTTTCTTTACTATGGGCCTGACTACAGTGGGTGGGGATGGAAACTCCTCTGGTTTATGAAGGCGGCAAATCCGCAAGGAATCCCACCCGTGACCTTTCCTTTCGAATTATCATTCTCTGAAGAATTAAGCGTTGTGTCTATTACAAACAAACATTTGCGGGCCTAAAGGTTTATAATGTTTTTATTTATTAAAATATTTATTTGGTTTTATATAGCCATTAGTGGTTTTTACCCCCACAATGACCCTCGTGGCACAATAAGGTTTCTGTGGGTCGAAACGAAGTATTAACTACCATAACTGAAAACACGAGCGGCTGTGCAAACTGGAGCACTTTGCAGCTCTGTCAGGGGTATGAAGTCCCCGCTATGTAAAGCATACAATATAATTGTAATGTTTCTCTATAGGGCTTCAGAGTTCAGCTAAGAACAGGCCCTAGGGGTTCTGTAACCATGCACTCACGCTCTTTTACCAACTCCAAAATTGTTACAATGAGACTTAGAACAGAGTCAGTTCACTCACATGAAGGGATTCGCCAACGGGTGCAGCCGCAGCTAACAGTTGAGATTTCCCTTAAAGACCGCTGCCAAAAAAAAACACGGTAAGGGTAGGGGTGGAGTCAAGTCCCCTGAAAGGTGGCAACTGAAATGCTAGATCGATAGAGTCTGCGTGTCAGGCAATCCTAAAAACCCTTTGGTATTGGACACCCGATGTCCTGACAGGGAATATCTCTCTTTCCCTAAGGGGATGGCTGCTGCTTCCTGGCGTCACAGAGTCCGAGGCGCACAGTATTTCTTTGCCTTCCTATTTAGCTCAAAAGGTCCTTTTATGGGCTATTCCCAGCAGCAGCCATGTGTGACTGTTTCTTCGCTGCTCCTTGCTGCCGTCCCCATGAGGACAGATGGGCAGGCTGGATGGCTTTATATGGAAGTTCACAGTGAGGCCAGGAGGTGGGGTGACAAAAATGAACAAGCTGTTGCCATTGCGCAAAGGCAGCCGCGTGTTTATATTTGCATCGCGCTTTCATTTTACAATAGCTGCCGCCCCACACAGCACTTGCACGGTGGGGCGGAAGCGATTGTTAAAGTGAAAGCATGATGCAAAAAAAAAACACGCTGCCGCCATTGCTAAAATAGTGCTTACTGACTAATGAAGGAGACAGTGTAACGCCGCAAGTAAAAGATCCAGTCCTGATGGGCGGCCACAAAAGGAGACAAGGCGGTAACAAGGAGGGACTAAGAAGCCTCATTATCAATCGGAAGCCCGCATTTACCAAACACAATAATTACCGTCCCATCTCTTTGCTTCCGTGGGCTAGTAAAATCTTAGAGAAATACATAAATGGTCTTTTAACATCTTTTCTTGAGAGTAATTAGCTGCTTGATTCCTCACAGACGGGTTTCCGCCCCAAACATGGAACAGAGACCGCTCTGCTGGCGGTTACGGAGGAAACCAGAAAAATCTTAGATCGAGGAGGATTGGTGGCAGTCGTCCTCCTCGATCTAAGCACTGCATTTGACACGGTAAACCATAATATATTAGTGCAGCGTCTTCTAGATATAGGAATATCAGGCAGAGCTCTAGAGTGGCTCAAATCCTTTTTGAGCAATAGAACCTTTCAGGTACACGAAGAAAACACCATCTCACCCAGTAAACCTTTGGGCTATGGAGTCCCACAGGGCTCATCTTTGAGCCCGGCGTTATTTAACGTCTACATGAGACCGCTGGCTGAGATCGTCCGTCCATATGGGATTAAGATCATTACATATGCGGACGATACTCAGCTGGTGGTCTCTCTGGCTCCAGAGGACGGCTCCTCTGCCAGGGTGGATTTGGCGGGCTGTTTAGAGAAAGTCAAAAGCTGGATGACCAAGTCTTGTCTCAAGCTCAATGGAGACAAGACTGAGCTTATGTTGCTGGGCCGATCCGCTCCAGTCTCTATCAATTCGATCTGGCCCCCTTGTCTGGGTCTGCCACCGACACCCAAGGACACTATAAAGAGTCTCGGAATATGGTTAGACAAGTCTCTGACGTTTGACTATCAGGCAACCAAACTGTCTGCTACTTGCTTTTGTCTCCTTAGAATCCTCAAAAAGATTCTTCGCCTGTTACCTTTTGAAGCAAAGCAAATTGTGATACAAGGCCTGATCCAATCTCGTTTGGACTTCGGGAATGCCCTGTATTTAGGAGCCCCTGATTTTACTCTACGTAAACTGCAAATAATCCAAAATTGTGCTGCCCGTACGTTATTGCAAATCCCCCGTAGGCTGTCGGTTAAGTCCGGGCTGAAAAGCCTACACTGGCTCCCTGTTAGGGAGAGAATTAGTTTTAAGTCTCTTTGTATCGCCCAACAGGCATTCTGGGCAATTGGCCCGGCAATTAACCTTTCTCTAATCACTCCGTATCACCCCAGCAGACAACTGCATTCAGCCCATGCCCTTTTGGCTACTGTACCGAAGATCAGGAGGATAAGAGCAGGAGGTCGCTCTTTCTCCTTCAATGTGGCCAAGTTGTGGAATGCTCTCCCCTAATACCCAAGGTCTAACCCGGAACTGACCTCCTTCTGTAAGCATCTGAAAACGTTCCTGTTCAACAAGTAGAGCACCTTCCCGGCTTATATGTCTCATCTAAATAGCACCTTTAGTCTCAGCGCTTGGACGCCCCAGGGCAGCTATGTGCGCTCTACAAAAATCATTTGCATTTCATTTCATTCACAATGCCACATGTCAATGAAAAATAGGGGTGGGGCTTCCACTCCACTTCTAAAACATACCCTCCTACAGCATGCCTTGCAGAGCGAGGAGGGCTTGCGCTGCAACGCTAGGCTCGACCTAAAAAAAGGGCATAAAAATTAAAAGACACAACAAGATTCTGTAGCTACTCATTGATAGAACATAAAGATGTGCTTGGCTAATATTCAGAGAACCTCATTTAAAGACCAGCTTGATTTAGATGGTTCCCTAACACATTAGGTTATATTCGACCTGTTATCACAACATCTGGGTACACGTTTACTTTTCTTCATAGGTGATAGGAGGGGTGGGCTACAAGAAGGTCATCTTATTTACCTTGTAAAATTGAATAAAGCTGATGTATCATTCACCAAAGATGCTACTGCTTCAATGTTTCAATCCATTATGAAAACTCACAGAATTCGCTTGAACAAGCGCATGAAAGTAAAATCAATTACTACAATGACTAAAAAATCAAAACTATTCCCTTTTGAAATTTCATGGCTTCATCGTAGGTTGTCATCGGAATGTGCCCTCAATATGACGATATGGCTTTAACTGATCGCTAACTGTATGGCTCTAACTGATCTGTGACTGTAAATAGCATTCCCCTACAAGAAAAATGTATGCCTTCCTAGCATGATTGACACTTTAAAAATGTGTGAAGTCTTCATGGGCAACTAATAGATTAGCAAAGCTCAATAAATGTATACTGAATTGTGTTTTACGTTTCAAAAGAAAATGTAATGTTAGAAGGGTGACACATATTAGTTCAGGATTAAAACTTAGTGTGATTTTGGAGAATGTTATTGAAAATCAGGATTTATTATTATGTAAGTGTGATGTTGAAACATAATAATGACATCTCACTGTGGGACGATAAAAACAAATCAGGACAGGAGTCTAAAGGCCTGCAATCCAGTGCTTTGTAAAAGCCCTCAGTGAGACAGTCCCCACTCTAAATTGAAAATACAGCTTTCTGTCACTTGGGACAGTCACTTGATACCAAAATGCCTCATATCCTGTCTAGTACCTAATATCCAGAAACTCTCTTTATGTTCTAGGAAGAGCTAGTCTACATTGGGCTTTGGTCTCTATTGTTGTCCAGTAAAGCTTTTTCAGGACCAATTTAGATTGAAAAGTAATAGTGCCTGGTTTCTCCCAAAGCTCAGGGGCCCATGTAGTATCTCCTTGATATGCAAAAGCCAAAGGAATTTAACAGAATGGGCAGCGAAAAATTACATTCTGCACGGCCGAGGTATAATGTTGAAGTTCAGGCGTGGACCAGAGTTGCCTCCAGTACAAGGGATGAAGTCTAGCTTTGTTGTATATACTTTGGACACCCAAATCTGAAACAAAGTGGTACCAGAGGAGTACTAGCGGGTAAAGATACCAGTTTGCTATAACATTTATTTTCAGTACTGGTTAATGTATCTATATTTGAATGTCCCCATAGCTCAGCCCTATAAAGGACAGTATTGGAATATTCACTGATTGAAAGGATTTATGCTTGGATGATTTTTAATTTACAATCACACAGTCCTAGTCCAGGTCACATGATTGTATGCTAATTATAATGCTAACCCATCCTTAATCTGCACAGAACATTCGTAATAGAAAGATCCAAAAGTGTGATAAGAAATAGGCAATACTCATTTCTTGAGAAGTACTGGATGCTACGCCCGCTCTACCTGGGCAGCAGGAATACGGATTCTTGGGCATGATGAATGACCCCCTAGACCTTTTCCGGCCACCACCCATGATGCTCTATCACCTTGTCTCCAAAGGTTCACTGCCATGAAATCAGGTACTCCCCTAAGTTTCTCGCCATTTCCTAGATTCAATGTGATTTGGTTTAAGCACAGTGGCACCCTAAAACACTTGCCCACCTTCCTTGTGTCATGTTGAAGTCTCCCAATTGCGGGTGTCAAAATCTCACGAGACTTATAACTCTTGCAAGATTTGCTGGCGCTCGCGGGTGCAGTACTATAAATTCCACACCAGCCGCAAACCCCTTCTTTGCTTCAACAACCCCTGCCAGTGAGAAGGTCTTTGTTCCCGCTCTCTGTTACCTGCTGGTGAGTTTGGTCCCCCTCCGGCTTGCCACCCTGTAAAGTGACATCTCTTGGACTATGCCGCTGTGACCCTGAAAGACAAAGACAAAGAAGTTAATAAATGAAGACATGCATTGAAATCAAGGTCAGTGCACTGAACCTAAGAGTTCCAGCAGTAGCAAATAATTTCCTTTTAAATAAACTTAGCAAATATTTTATTTTTAAGAGACTAGGAGAAAATTACAATAAAACTGTGAAAAAGAACGAATAAGAGTGATAATGTTTAGAACAAGCATTTGCAATGCAATCGGTCTCGCCTTTGGGACCTTATATGTATTTAGCTATGCAGCATCTACTGTTCTTTAACATGGAGGGAAAGTAAGCACCAAACTGCGTGATACGCAAGGTATGGGAACACAGGGAGAGAAATATTGCCTTTCAGCGGAAAATGGTATAGTCCAAAGCTCTGTTTTTAATATAAAGTTAGGGCCTTTTGTGGTCATATCACTGAAAATACAAGATTTGAAACAAATATTTGAAACAAATAAGTCTACGGGTGCTTGTCGAAGACAATTTCTATGGAATGGAATCTAGAGAATGCTAAAGTGATTCTGGTATTTTACTGACCTCTGTCGGTCATTTCCTATCAAGAAAGTTAAATATAAGCAGTTCTCAGAAAAAATAAAAAAGAGAGTCCCTCAGCAGAAAGCAATTTTGGTATTTTACTGACCTCTACTGGTTGTTTTCTATCATGACAGTTAAAAAGAGGTAGTTGAACAGAAAGAAAAAGTCCCTAAGCAGAGGCAGACAAGTCCTAGGGCTGATCTCCAGAGCCCACAAAGTACATACAACATGTAAGTATATACTAAAGTATATAAGTATATACTAAAGTATATACAAGGGGTCTTGAATGCTCGACCTAAAAAGTACTACTCTCTCTTTCTTTTAATCGTCTCTGAGTGCCAATTAACTCAGAGCTTAAAAGATTCATGGACTTTGAACTGAGAGCAGTAAAAACAATAATGAGTGAAATCAAGGGAGGAAATATCATTGCTTATTCAGGTTAGCAAACATCAACCAGCTAATGTTAAAAGTTGTGCAATGTTAAAGGTGTAATGTTTGTTTACTGAATCATATGTCTGTGTTCCCATAGCAAACCCTGCAAATATCCATCCTGAGTTGAATCTGGTCCACAGCGCAACTGTTGGGAACCAGAGAATCCTTGTCTACTCTACCTTCTCTTAATCCCTTACCCTTTCCCCTATTAGACAATTGTTACCACCTTTATAATTTGTGTGTGGAGGCTTATTTACAAAGGGCAGAGGAAGACTATCTTTGCTCCTGCAGATACCTGCTTTGAGGTGATTGGAGTCTTGACACTAGAGGGTTCACTGCCTCTATCCGATATCTGATTCATGTTTCCTGAGAGCATCTTGAAGTGTAGTTGCACTCTCTTTTTGGAAGCAAGATCGATTTGATGCTGATGAGCAGCAATAATAACCCATAATGAGCCACCTTGTGGTGGTCCAAGAATTGCCAAATGCCTTGTCTTCTGATTAGTGAAACACATGAACAGATGAACAAGATTTTCAATGTCCCTACCTACCATATAGCGAAAACACAGCCAAGAAATCTGTTTATCAGCATCAGCTGGGAAATAAGTTTGGGGAAAGAAGTCCTGTTTTTCTTGACTCTAGTCTGGCACTGTGCAGAGACATGAGAGTTATGGAAAAAGTGGGAGCCGGCTGTCACTGAACTACCACTACTCCTATTGTTTTTACAGTTATCCGATAAGACGCATGTGAGCCCTATGGGACTTTTATTTCTGGCTCCAAGCACACGGAGTCCAGGAATAGCGACAGGTAGGGAGTTTGACTGGGGAAGTACACCTGTCAAACGATAACACAGATGTCTTAAGGCAAGCTCATCGAGGACATAAAACTCCCGTGGAGCAGATGAGCTAAAGCTCACTTGATCTCAATTTTCAGTATGAACACAGACTGTGAAAGCGGGCCTGATGATGCTTCTGACTTTTTAGGTTTCAAGCGGGAGGTGCCAGAAAAGTTACCACAGGGATAACTCATTTGTGACGTCCAAACGTTCATACCCACGACACTTTTTAATCCTTTGATGTTGATTTTTCCTATCATTGTGAAGCAGAATTCTCCAGGAGTTGGATTCCTCACCCACTATTAGACAAGGTGTGCTGAATATAGTCCATTGTGAGGCAAATTAGTTTTAAATTACTGATGATGTGTTGTTGCAATAGTAATTCTTCTCAGTAGTAGTGGAACCGCAGGTTCAGACATTTGGTATTGGGGCTCGGCTAAGGAGCCAATGGGGTGAAACTACCATCTGTGGGATTATGACTGAATGCCGCTAAGTCAGAAACCAGTCAGAAAGTCAGTTGGACTGGCATAGGCGGCCTCTCAGCCAGTTCATGGAGCTGCTCGCTCAGGGACTGGAGTGTGGATGGAAGGGGTCACCTCCATCGCCCTTAGTGCACCACAAGTTCATGGGGCAGCTGCTGCTAAATCATTTGTAGACAACCTGATTCTGGGTCAGGGTTTTGTAAGTAGCAGACCAGCTACCTTGCTGCGATCTTTTGAAAGTCATCCTCTGAGCCAAGCTTTTGTCTCTGTCCATGGGAGCTAGTGCCCCTCTGGGGTCCATCTGCCGCCAGCCATTGGGAGGGACAGGGCATTGGGCCCATGGGAGGTCACCTCTAACGCATGTGGACCTCCACATCCTGCACCCTAGCCACCAGGTGTAACCAGACAACCAGAGCAGGCACTGGAAGAGTCAATGGGAGGGAAGCTAGCAGGTTGCTCTAGGTAGGAGCCTCCTGAGCACTAGCCCCAGAGTACTCATCATCGGCTGTCGTAGGCCTGGGCACTCTGGTCGCCCAGGCCTATGGTCATCTGGTCAGCCCAAGTTATCTGGCTACTGGTGGCTCAACCAGATGACTGGAAGGCTGGCTAGCGGCCAGATTCACTTGCCAACACTCTTCTCCCTGCAAATGCTGGGACAAACTGTGATTTAATGTCCATAGATTGAGAGAAGTAGAGCAAAAGAGGAAGTGATTGGGGGACAGATAGAAAGAGAGATAGGCCCAAAGACAGGAAGAGGGGTACTGAGAGGGACATATATAAAGAGAAGTACAGAAAGAGACAGAAACAGAAAGGGGACAAAAACTGAGTGGAAGAAGCATACAGTGTCAGAGAGGGAAAGAGCCAGGGAAGGAGAGAGAAAGAAAGAGATGGGGCAGAGGAACAGGCTGAAACACACAGAGGGGTGGGACGGACAGAAAGTGCTAGAGGGAATGACAGAGAAAAGGATAAGGGCAAAGAAAGAGACAGTAAGAGGAAAAGAAAGGGGCACACAGATAGAGATAGAGAAACAGAGAGGGACATGGTAACCTAAAGTGACTCCAAGTGACTGCATTACAACTGGCCCAAACGTTTTAATGAAAACGTTTCTAAGTATCAAATCCATTGAATTTGCCAATGCTTATTCACGGTTGAGTGACATGCTCTGATTTAATATACCTTGTAAATCGTATACCTCCTGAATCCTCTGGTGGATCTTTTTGGTGTGGTGTCTAAAATTAAAGTCTATTTTTATAAATTAGTGTCTGATGTCCTGGTTTGCTGTCGATTTCTTCTTCAGTTGTTTTGGTGCTGTTTAAATGCTATGCACTTGTCCCTTTCTGTAAGCCTTGCTGCTCAGGTCCACAGCTACCCAGGGTTGAGCTGAAAGCTTGACAAACAAAATCTAAGAGTCCTAAACACAGTAAGGTTGCACAACCACACCATTTAATGCACAGATCTCACAGTGTCGAACTTCCACTACAGTTGTGTAATTGGTAGTGGTTCTCCCCTGTCTGACACTGAGTATAAGCATGATTTGTCCTAGTTGATTTGTAGGCCTGAAATGAAAATGACCAAAGTTGTCCAGCAGTTGTATTAAAGTTAGGACCGCATATACCTCTGATCTAAGATAAACAAGTTAATTATCTACGTACAGCAAGATGATACGAGTCCTAGAGGCAATCACTATCCCCCAACTCAGGCCTATCGAAATTAGCAAGCAGGCTAGTGGTTCCAGAACGACTGCAAACATTTCGGGAGAAAGGGCACATTCATGTCTGGTGCCTCTACCAATTGGGATCCCATTGGATATTACTCCACCCATGCGGACCCTGCAATTGGAGAATAGTACAACAAATTGATCTATCCCAAAAATTCAGGACTCATGCCCATCCTACGTAACACCATCAAGTAATAAGGCCATTCCCACATATCTAAAGCCTTCTCAATATCCAATGAGGCCACCCAGCTTTTGTCTCTCATTTGTCTAGTCCATTCTATTATTCGAAACAGACGTCTGAGATTGAGGAAAGTGTTCCTGACTGAGATAAACCCATTCTGGTCAGGGTCAACTGTAGTGTGTATTAATAGTGTTAAAGTGTTTGCCAGAACTTTGCAAAGCACCTTGTGATCGAGGTTTAAGAACGAAGGTGGGTGGTACAAGGTAATATGCAGTGGAACACAGTCTGCCTTAGCGAGGACCACAATCTGCTCTTGAAGCACAGAATCAGGCAGGGCGCCCCTAGACATGGTTGCCTCACACATCTGCAACAGGTCTGGTGCCAGTTATGTGGCATATGCCACATAGATTTCTATAGGAATGCAGTCCGTTCCCGATGTTTTGCCTTGTGCTAATTGAACCAAGGCCAACTGGATCTCCTCCAGGGCTAATGGATATCTTCTCCTGACACCCAAAAAAACGGGCTACCAATGGTCCTTCCAAATCACATGGATGGAGGACTGCTAGGGACCCTGTGTGGCCACTCCACAGAGAAAAAGATAGACATCTTCTCTCCCAGGACAGCATTAGCCAACCAGTCATCCAGATATAGTTCCATGTTCGGGCTCGCAGGCAGAGCAATGGCCCTGATGTTGTTGCTGTGCAAACAACCTTCTGTGTCATCTGCCTTTCTGCTCAGGAACTGAATTTTATTTGCACAAGGCTTTATTCTGTATATGGAAGGCGTTCGCAGTAGGCGCAATTTGGTCAGCGCAGATTCATTAGTAGCTAATTATTCCTTGAACTTTTTCTGATCCTCACACAGCAAGCCCATATCAATGTCAAGTGAGTCTATTTTGGGCTTCAGGGAGGATTTGATGTCCTGCACGGCCAAGAGCAGCTCCTCAATCTTCCCGGAGAGGGCCAGTAGTATCTGCTCCATTGAAGAGAACCCAGGGCATCTGTGATGTCCCTAGTCCCCGGACCACCCCCACCTGGGGGGTTTTGGCTTTATAACTGTTCGGG
The DNA here is from genome assembly GCF_964261635.1 of Lissotriton helveticus. Taxonomy (NCBI): domain Eukaryota; kingdom Metazoa; phylum Chordata; class Amphibia; order Caudata; family Salamandridae; genus Lissotriton; species Lissotriton helveticus. The sequence goes on along the minus strand of NC_136062.1, from coordinate 246,003,394 downwards.
ATCAGCTAATGCACAGTATGTCAAAATATAGCAGCACACTACTGGGTTTCCTGAGGGCCAAAGCAGGACCTGATGCGATAGCAATTGGCAGTCAGTCCTTATGTGCATGGCCCCAAGCCAGCAGGCCCATGCGCAGTGTTGAGGCAGTAGTCCTCCCTCAACAGGAAAAAAGGAGCACTGATTGGCCTTACTCAGGCCTGCAGTAAGGCCCACACTTATGCAGGCACCAAGGACACAAAAGGGTGGTAAACCCCGGCTCCAGAGCGGCAGAAGCAGGTGAGAGTAGATCCAAGAGGGGTGGGAGGACTCCTGTATTTGAAGTGAGGCTAGGGGAGTCAGTCACCACACTGCCCAGGCATACAGATTACTCCTCAGAGTGGGCATTACCGCACTGCGCTTCTCTGGATCCAGCAATAGCCGCAGGAGAGGCCCCAGGCTATGCTCGGTAGCCAGGGCCCAGAGCTGATTCTAACCAGGACCGACGCCAGTCCTGATGCCGCTCACGCAGCTCCAGTGCATCCATCCTTTTGGCTCACCAGCGGGTGCATGCCTCTCCATAACACCCAGCACCAGTAAGAAAGCACACTGTCTCGATCCCCAATCAGGCTGCCACAGCCCTAGCCTGTCAACAGTTGCCATCCGACAGTACCAGGAGTTCAAGCCAGTCTCTCCACCGCCCACACAGACCAAGACTTTTCTGCTGCAGCAGCCCACCAACAGGTGCAGACATCACTGCTTCACCCACAGCAAGATGAAAAGTACACCACTTCGGGTTCCCGATCCAACCCTCACAGCTGAAGGTTGCCAACAGATATCCTCCTGCAGCACCAGAAGCAGTGTAGAGTCCATTTTTCAGGAGAATTGAGTAGCGCCTGGACGGAGGTCACTTCTAGGTGACTCTTTTAGTCACCTTCTTGGCCACGCCCCCAGATTGTTGTTGGGTTAATGTGTAAGGCAGGCTTGTTGGAGATTAAACAATTGTTAATGATTGTCCATGTGTTTTTATGCAAGAGAATACCTGCTGTTTTAGTATTTAAGGTAGGTGTATAGTATCATGTGTGTCTCCATTCCCTTTAAGTCTGAGCTGGTGTAATGAATACTGAGTAAATGATGCCATAGTATGTTGTATGTGTGAGGAATGAAAGCTGCAAGATACAGACAGTTGGAGGGGGAATGGAGTCCAAGTAGGACCTACCTGCTGTGACTGTAACCTAAAGGCCTAACGTGGAATAAAGAACCCCAAAAATGGTCAACTATCAAGCAGCTAGTCAGGCTCTGCAAGAAGGAGAAGCTCTGCAAGACTTCTGTCTGTGACCAGGATTGGGGACCATTCCTGCTAGTCTCCCAGGTTGCGCAGGGGACCCATGCGGACCTACACTATGACAAAGGGTCAGCGTCAGGACCTTGGCACTACCCAACACTGCCCAATCAATCAATTAATCAATCAGGGGTTTATAAAGCATGCTACTCACCCGTGAGGGTCTCAAGGCACTGGGAGGGTGGAGGAGGGGGGGGGGGGCTCTGGATCAGTCGAAGAGCCAGGTCTGGAGGCTCTTCCTGAAGGTGTGCAGTGACGGAGCATCTGATGTTGACTGGGAGCTAATTTCAGCTCTTTGCTGCATCATTGGTGAAGGCTCTTCCACCTACTCTGGTTCTGCGGATGCGCGGGGTCTATGCCAAGGCGAAGTCGACAGAGCAGAGGTTCCTTTTGGGTACGTGGAAGGAGACTCTTTCGTTGAGGTATTTGGGTCCGATGCTGTTGAGGGATTTGTAGGCGCGGGTGAGTAGCTTGAAGGTTACTCTCTTCTCGATGGGGAGCCAGTTGAGATCTCGTAGGTGCTGGGTCAGGTGCTCATGTCGTGGGGTTCCGAGGACGAGTCTGGCTGCAGTGTTCTGGATGGTTTGGAGCTTGTGTAGCAGGGTTTTGTTGATTCTGGCGTGGAGGGCGTTACTGTAGTCCAGTCTGCTGGTTATGAATGCGTGGGTGACGGTCTTTCTGCATTAAGGGGGGGATCCACTTGAAGGTCTTCCGGAGGAAGTTGAAGCAGGTGAAGGTGACGGCGTTGATCAGGCGGGTCATGGTGAGGGAGGAGTTTGGAATGATGCCGAGGTTTCGGGCGTGGTATGATGGAGTGCGTGGGTTTCTGAGGACGGAAGGCTACCAGGTGATGTCCTAGGCGGTAGAGGAGGGTCCAAGGACAAGGACAAGGACGAGGACCTCTGTTTTCTCCGATTTGAGCTTAAGGCAGCTGTAGTACATCCAGGCTGCGACTTCTTTCATTCCTTCCTGGAAGATGAGTCTGGTGTCTTCGGGGTTCTTTGTGAGGGAGAGGATGAGCTGGGTGTCGTCGGCGTAGGATACTATGCAAGCCCACGCTGTCTAGCGATGGCGGTGAGGGGGGCCATGTAGATGTTGAAGAGCGTCAGGCTGAGCGAGGATCCTTGGGGTACTCCGCAGTGGATCTCTGTGGGTTTGGAGAGGAAGGGCGGGAGTCTGATCCTTTGGGTTCTGCCGGTGAGGAAGGAGCGGATCCAGTCGAGGGTGGCTCCCTGTCAGTGGCGTAACGAAACTTGAGGGGGCCCCCCTGCAAACTACATGGAGGGGACCCCCTCCCATCCTCCGTGCCAGTCTAGAGCTCTCAGGCCAGCAATCCGCCATACTGCAGGGGATGCGGGCTATTGTTACTCCACTGTCACCAATCCAGCCGTTATAAGTAACACTGGATGGTGGAGTCAAAGGTTGGGCTTAGTCTGCCCGCAGGCTATCATAGGTGGTGGTCCATTTATTACAGGGTCCCTGCCATCAGTAGGCCGGGGAAGTTTGCCCAAGTTTAGGTGGGTTTCCTGATGCAGACTCCTGTCATGATATACAACATCGGGCCCACTCATCGTTCAGTTTTGATAAAAGTGCATCCACTGCTCCTTCTCGTTTCCGTTTTAAAACATTAGACAATGCGACAATGCAGTATTTCAAAAGCAGATGTAACTACAAAGAGCACATTTTGATAATACATTTTTATAAGTAGACAATAGCAATCTTAAGAGGCATTGCATAGCTTCATACACACTGTGACCCCAATACCATCACAGTCTCTCTCTCTCTCTCTTTCTCTCTCTCTCAGTGAGTCAGTCTCTCTCTCTCTCTCAGTCAGTCTCTCTCTCTCTGTCTCTCAGTCATTTTCTCAGGCAGTCAGTCTCTCTGTCAGTCAGTATTTAGTCTCTGAGTCAGTCTGTCTCTACTCTCTCTCCACTCTATCTCTCCATTCTCTCTCTCAACTCTGTCCACTCTATCTCCACTGTCTCTCTCTCTCTACTCTACTCTCTACTCTCTCTCCACTCTCTCTCCACTGTTTCCCTCCACTGTCTCTCTCCACTCTCTCTCTATCCCTACTCTCTCTCCACTCTCTCTCTCTCTCCCTCCACTCTCTCTCTCTCTCTTTCCACTCTCTCTCTCCACTCTCTCTCTCCACTCTCCACTCTCTCTCCACTCTCTCCCTCTACTCTCTCCACTCTCTCTCCACTCTCTCTCCAATCTATCTCTCTCTCCACTCTCTCTCCACCCTCTCTCTTCTCACTCTCCTCTCTCTCTCCACTCTCTCCACTCTCTCTCCACTCTCTCTTCACTCTCTCCACTCTCTCTCCACTCTCTCTCTCTCTCCTCTCACTCTCTCTCCATTCTCTCTCCACTCTGTCTCCACGCTCTCCCTCTCCACTCTATCTCTCTCCTCTCTCTCTCTCTACTCTCTTCTCTCTCTCTCTCTACTCTCTCCACTCTCTCTCTCTCCAATCTCTCCACTCTCTCCACTCTTTCTCTCCACTCTCCCTCTCCACTCTCTATCCACTCTCTCTCCACTGTCTCTCCACTGCCCCTCTCCACTCTCTCTCTCTCCACTCTCTCTCGCTCACTCTCTCCATAGTCTCGTCACGCTCTCTCCACTCTCTCTCTCTCTCTACAGTCTATCTCCACTCTCTCTCCACTCTCTCTCCACTGTCTCTCTCCACTGTCTCTCTCTCCACTCTCTCTCGCTCACTCTCTCCATAGTCTCGTCACGCTCTCTCCACTCTCTCTCTCTCTACAGTCTATCTCCACTCTCTCTCCACTCTCTCTCCCCTGTCTCTCTCCACTGTCTCTCTCCACTGTCTCTCCACTCTCTCTACTCTCTCTCCACTCACTCTCTCTCACTCTCTTTCCACTCTCCCTCCCCTCTATCTCCACTGTCTCTCTCTCCACTCTCTCTCCACTCTCTCCCTCCACTCTCTCCCTCCACTCTCTCTCCACTCTCTCTCCACTCTCTCTCTCTCGACTCTCTCTCTACTCTCTCTCTCCACTCTCTCTCTCTCCACTCTCTCTCTCTCCACTCTCTCTCTCTTGACTCTCTCTCTACTCTCTCTCTCCACTCTCTCTCTCCACTGTCTCCCTCCAATCTCTCTCTCCACTCTCTCTCCACTCTGTCTCCACTGTCTCTCTCTCTCTCTCCACTCTCTCTCTCCACCCTCTCTCTCTATTCTCTCTCTCTACTCTCTCTCTCTCCATTGTCTCTCTCCACTCTCTCTCCACTCTCCCTCTCTCCACTCTCTCTCTCACTCCACTCTCTCTCCACCCTCTCCCACTCTCTCTGCACTCTCTCCACTCTCTCTCTCTCCTCTCTCTCTCCACTCTCTCTCTCCTTTCTCTCTCTCCACTCTCTCTCTCCACTCTCTCTCCACTCTTTCTCCACTGTCTCTCTCCACTCTCTCTTTCCACTCTCTCTCTCTCCACTCTGTCTTCACTCTCTCCCTTTCCACAATATCTCTCCTCTCTCTCTCTCTCTCTACTCTCTTCTCTCTCTCTCTCTCTCTACTCTCTCTCCACTCTCTCTCGCCAATCTCTCTATTCTCTCCCCTCTCTCTCTCTCTCCTCTCTCTCTCCACTCTCTCTCTCCACTCTCTTTCCACTCTCTCTCCACTGTCTCCCTCTACTCTCTCTCTCCACTCTCTCTCGCTCACTCTCTCCACTGTCTCTCCACGCTCTCTCCACTGTCTCTCTCCACTGTCTCTCCACTCTCTCTGCACTCTCTCTCTCTCTCCACTGTCTCTCTCCACTGTCTCTCTCCACTGTCTCTTCACTCTCTCTACCCTCTCTCCACTCTCTCTCACTCTCTCTCCACTCTCTCCCCACTCTCTCCCCACTGTCTCTCTCTACTCTCTCTCCACTCTCTCTCCACTCTCTCCCTCCACTCTCTCCCTCCACTCTCTGTCCACTTTCTCTCCACTCTCTCACTCCACTCTCTCTCCACTGTCTCCCTCCACTCTCTCTCTCTCCACTCTCTCTCCACTCTGTCTCCACTGTCTCTCTCTCCACTCTCTCTCTCTCCACCCTCTCTCTCTACTCTCTCTCTACTCTCTCTCTCCACTCTCTCTCCACTCTCTCTCTCTCCACTCTCTCTCTCTCCACTCTCTCCCTCACTCCACTCTCTCTCTCACTCCACTCTCTCTCCACTCTCTTCCACTCTCTCTCACAAAGTAGTGTGCGTTGTCATGGGCGTCCGCAGAAATGTTTCCGGGGGGGGCACATTTTTAACTTCATCATCATCCCCCTTGCACCCTTCTCCTCTCTGCCTTGCACCCTTCTCCCCTCTGCCTTGCACCCTTCTCAACCTTGCACCCTTCTCCCCTCTGCCTTGCACCATTCTCCCCTCAGCCTTGCACCCTTCTCCTCTCCACCTTGCACCCTTCTCCCCTCTGCCTTGCACCCTTCTCCCCTCTGCTTGCACCCTTCTCCCCTCCCCCTTGCACCCTTCTCCTCTCTGCCTTGCACCCTTCTCCCCACTGCCTTGCACCCTTCTCCCCTCTGCCTTGCACCCTTCTCCTCTCTGCCTTGCACTCTTCTCCTCTCTGCATTGCACCCTTCTCTACCTTGCACCCTTCTCCCCCCTGCCTTGCCCCCTTCTCCCCTCTGGCTTGCACCCTTCTCCTCTCTGCCTTGCACCCTTCTCCCCTCTGCCTTGCACCCTTCTCCCCTCCCCCTTGCACCATTCTCCCCTCCGCCTTGCACCCTTCTCCTCTCTACCTTGCACCCTTCTCCTCTCTACCTTGCACCCTTCTCCTCTCTACCTTGCACCCTTCTCCTCTCTACCTTGCACCCTTCTCCCCTCTGCCTTGCACCCTTCTTGGCCCCCCCTGGCCCCCTCCTGTGGACGCCCATGGTGCGTTCTAACAAGAGTGCTTACCTGAGGACACCATTTTGCTGCCTCATCCCTTCTCATATATGAGCTTTGCCCTGGAGAATGCTCTCTCTGGGGCCCCCACTCCCACCCTTGTCAGGGTCCTGAGAAGTGGTCTGTGCTGCCTCCTGCTCTCTGGGGCCCCACCCCATCCTCTTTCTGGGCCTCCTGCACTCTGACTGAAGAGAAACAATGTTAACTTTTTACATTGTTTCTCTTCAGTCAGCCCGGAGCTTAGAGGGAGGGGCTCAGAGCAGGCTGCAGACAGCCTGCACCTGCTTTGGAGGGAGAGAGGCTTGCTTTAGCGCAAGCCTCTCTCACAGCTCTCAGAAGAGCTGAGGGGCCCCGGGCCCCGTCATTTACTGAAGAGAGCGGGGCCCCCCAGCACCGCGGGGGCTGCGGGGGTGTTTGTTATGCCCCTGTTCCCTGTATGCCAGCGTCATGGAGTCTGACGGCGAGAGTGCGGTGGTAGACGGTGTTGAAGGCTGCGGAGAGGTCTAGTACGTTGAGGGCCGCAGTGTGGCCCTGGTCGATTAGCATGCGGACGTCATTGGTGGCGGCGAGGAGGGCGGTCTTGGTGCAGTGGTTGCTGCGGAATCCAGACTGGGATGAAGGTGGTCACCTGGGCGTTGACGAATCTCTCGGTGACTTTGGCTGTGACGGGGAGGAGAGAGATGGTCCGGTAGTTTTTCAGGTCTGTCGGGTCAGCCGATGGTTTCTTGAGGAGGGGCTTGACCTCTGCCCGCTTCCAGTCATCGGGGAAGATGCCGGATTCGAAGGAGGCAATATTGGTCCATCATAGTTCGGGTGCTATGGCGGCGGCGGCTCTGTGGTAGATGTGTGGTGGGCAGGGGTCTGTGGGGGCTCCTGAGTGGGTGTTCTTCATGGTCGTGGTGGTGTCTTCGGTGGTAGATGGTTTCCAGGTGGTGATGGTGGGCTGGTTGTCGGTGGTGGAGAGTGGTGGTGTCTGGAGTCTGTTCGCTGAAGTTGTCATGGAGGGCCTTGATTTTTAGGTGGAAGTAGGCGCTAAGCTTGTTGCAGGGGTCCTGGGATGGTGTGATGTCCGTAGCTTCGCTTGGGGGTTTGGTGTACTGCTGTATGACATTGAAGAGTCCTTTTGCATTACTGGCGTTGGTGTGGATTTTGTTCTTGATAAAGGTCCTCTCTGTATCTCTTATGCACTGGTGGTATTCAGTCATGGCGTTCCTGTAGGTGTTCTGGCCTTTGGTGGTTTTCCTGTTCCTCCAGAGTTTCTCGAGGCATCTGCAGGAGTGCCTGGCTTCTTGGAGGTCGGTGGTGAACCAGGCTGCCTTCAGGGGGCATTTTCTGACGGGGTGGCGGAGGGGTGCTAGCTTGTCTCCACAGCTGGTGATCTAGTGGTGTAGTTCTTTGGCTGCAGAGTTGGCTTTAGTCGTGGCGGAGGGGGGCCATGGAAGAGGGTGGTGTTGAGGTGTTCCTCTGTGACCTTGCTCCAGTTCCTTCGTGGCGGGCGCAGGGAGGGCTTGGGTGCGGTGGTGGTGTTGAAGGTGAAGTGTATACAGTGGTGATCTGTACAGGGTGCTGCGTGGTGTGGCTAAAGTGAATGTTTGTCCCTCCTGCAAAGATGGGGTCGAGGATGTGTCCGGCTCTGTGGATGAGGGTGGTGACAAGTTGCTTTAGTCCAAGGTTAGCGAGGTTGTCCAGGAGGGTGGTGGAGTCAGTGTCGCTGCTCTTGTCGAGGTGGAAGTTCAGGACGCCAATGAGAATGTAGTCCATGGAAGCGATGGCGTGGGGGGCGACAAGGTCAGCAATGGTGGTGGCAGAAGAGGCGCGGGTCCCGGGCAGCGTGATTCTGGGGCTGGTCTGGAAGTGGAGGTGCTCTGTATTGGAGAGGGGGTCGCTCGTGCTGGAGAGTCGGAGGGAGCTCTTGTACGCGATGGTGAGTCCTCCTCCTGGGCGGTGGATTGGGTCCTTTCTCTGGATCTTGTATCCATCGGGGCTGGCTTGCTGGGAGGGGGGAAGCGGGAACCGGCAGGAGGGGAGGAGTCGCAGGGGCAGCAGCGGCAAGAAGGGCAAAGAGACAGAAAACGGCTAACTAACAGAGAGGACACAGGTACAATCACTGGCACAATAATATGCAGAAAGAAGACAGAAAACGGGCACAGAAAGACAGAAAAATTGCACAAAAACAGACCTGGGCACAGAGACAGAGAGATAGAAAATGGCACAAAGACAGACACGGGCACAGAGACAGGAAAACAGAAAATGGCACAAAGACAGACACAGGGACAGAGACAGAAAATGGCACAAAGACTCACACGAGCACAGAGACAGAAAAACTGAAAATGGCACAAAGACAGACACAGGCACAGAGACAGAAAAACAGAAAAATGGCGCAAAGACAGGCACGGGCATAGAAACAGAAAAATGGCACAAAGACAGACACAGACAACAGCGGCCAGCAGAAGAGCAAGGCTCTCCCACTGGACCACCAGGGATGAGGCGCAGGCAGGAGCCTGCGGGTGGAGGAGGGCCTCGAACACCTACCTGGGACAGACCAAAGAACCTACCTAGCTTGGAGGACCCACGAAAAACCTTTTGTCGTTGCACGACCATGTGTGAGGATCATGAGGACATATAAGCGCAGGCACCTGATCCACATGCAGTGAATTCACCTGAACCAGCAAATGCAGCTCCAATGCTCACGTAGGAAGTGCACTCAGAAACTCCGGTCACTCCAATCTTGCAGGTGCGGGTAAGACTGATTTTGGGCAAGTTGGCCGGGGGAAAATTGCTTGCTAGATAGCGCTTCAGCGCTAAAACACTTTTGACTTTAAGGCAGAGTCGGCGTGGCACTCTTGAGACTCGGAATATTAGTGGAGCTGACTCTGGATGTTGTCTATAGTAAATAGGGAATAATCACTATCGCTAGGGTAATAGAGCGAGGAGGGAGTGGGACACAGGGAACTCCCTAAGAAGCACTATAACCCTGACCTTAGTGGGACTGTGGTAGTTGTTCATGAGTGTTGTATTTCCTTATGTGTTGGTAGAGATAAAGTAAAATACTTCTTTCTTCATAAAAGTGAGTATCTGGCTGACAAAAAAATGTTGCTGCTACTGTCCCTGTATTTTGATTACTGAGCCTGTGTTCACCCCTTTTATCTAACCCCCAACCCTTGCCTTGGACTGATCAAACCACACTATTACTGAGTCAAGTGTTGATGGGGTACATGGACCTGTTGCTCAGTATCCATAGTAGGTCGGGCTTCAAAGGTGGGTGCAATAACCCCTGCTTGCCCTGCAGCCCTCCGAATGGGGTCCTGACAGTCAGCTACTTATAGCTGCAAAGACTGGAGCTATATAGTTTTTAATGGTTACACTCATCAAGTGAGGTCATATTTTAAGCATAGAGAATTAGAGCTGACTGCGAAGGCTGTTACACTACAGAGGATCCATTGAGTAGCACATACTTCAAGAACACAAAGGCGAGATCAGGAGTCATGGAGGTCTGAGGGAGCGAGTACTTTCCTATCGGAGCGAGCACCAAATATTATATCAACAACATAGGAGTGACAGGAGGGTTGGCACCAGCTGATGCTAGTGCTGTGACTCAGAGGGGACTCAAGTTGTTCACCAAGCCAATATATTTGTCTATCAGTGGGGTAAGTATGCAATAAGTGCACACTTGAACAAATAAGTTGTATGGCTCTGGTAGGTTCTCTCTCTCTCTCACCACACCAACAATAATCTTAGCGGGCAAAACAAATCATCTTAGGTTTCCCACAGCCTCCAAGTGACCAGAAGGGATGTATGACCCAAGCAGACAATCCTAGCATCCTAGCCAAAAGTACTTTGCATAGCAGGACTTGCATGCCCATGACAGGGACATATACACTGTAAATATCAGAAAGCATTGTGCTGTAAAGGGAGGTCTGTTTGGGGTTGCCATCCTCGACATGGTGCCACATGACAGCCATGTATTTCAGGCCTAGAGGGGAGCAGGCCTCTAGAAGCTCGATCCAGAAGCCTTGGTTCTGGCTCTGCTTGAGAGCCTGTTGGAACCTCGAGCCCATAACAAGCCAAGCTTTCAAGTGGGTTCTGCCTGTCACCGTCCCTCTAATTAGGATGTGGCCTTACAGCCAAAGCTGCCTGGTACTGTAGCAACAGGTTCAAGTCTCAGCATCCTGTGGTTAATCTCCCAGTGCCAAAAAAGGAATCCAACCTAGTGTAATGTAGCTTGTGCTCATATAAAAGGCTCAAAGCAACCCGCGTTCACACTACTAAAAAACTCCAGGAAATGCACAAAAAGGTAAAAATAAAGGGGCAGATTTATGTCGGACTTGCGCCACGTTTACGCCGCCGTTGCGTGACGCAACGGCGTGGAAACGTGGCGCATACCTGCGACCTATTTATAACGTGACGCATCTAGGCAGATGCGTCACGTTGTAAAGCCCTGCGCCACATGAAACCTGCGTCAGGTTTCATGTGGGCGTTCTGTCGCAGGGTGGGCGTTCCCTCGTAGGAAAGCCCCGTAAAACTGACGCAGTGAAATCTACAAGATTTCACTGAGTCAGTTTTACGACGCTGCTGCGTCAAATCCTTATGCCTGCTTGAAGCAGGCGTAAGCAGTGATGCACCACGTTATGTATGGGTGGCCTCTGTACATTGCAGGAGTTGCGTCGCTACTCCAGCAATGCGCCGCCGTACACCACAAGATGCGTCACGCATCTGCCCTTCCTTGCACCATGGTGCGCCGCATTGTAAATGCGGCGCATCTGTGGTGCCGCAAGGAGGGAATTGCGTGATGCATCAGTTCTGACGCATCCCTGCTGATTTGCAGAGATGCGCCAGAACTCATAAATATGCCCCAAAGCATTCACATTAAAAAGGAAGACAAATAGATACTGGTTTAGGGGCTGATTTTTATACCATGAGCCAGAATACTTTGATTAATCTCAGTGTACACACTACACACTTAAATTCCTTTGTCTTCATTATCATGTAAGAAAACACTTTTAACTTTGTGAATTCACAATACCAGTTGTACAAAACATATTGTGCTTGGTTAATATTCTATAATGGTGGTCTATAATAATCTAGGCCCTGGACAGGCTTTACATGACGTCTATCTTGCCTCTTAGCTCATTAATGGTTAATGTTTAAAAACGATCACTTTTAATAGGTGCCTCTCAGTGCAGTGCTATACCGTGACATAGCAATGTCAAAGCCTCCACGTGTTAACGAAATACATACACTCTTTGGAACTTTGAAGAGGCTTTACTGTATTTTACTTGATGCCTTTTGTATGTCTACATAAACATTTGCACGGGCTCTGAGAGTTGAGCCAAACCCGTGCACGGCTCTGGATTTCCATGTTAATGTTACTGGCTGTTCCACCTCTATTTAAACCCTACATAAAACATGTTTCTGGAGTGAAAGCACAGTGCTTCAAGCAAGTCATTATTTAAGATTGAGCAACCACTTCAAACATTTTACCCCAGCGCAGCGATGCCTTTTTCCCTGCTCTCTGTCAGAACAGGAAGTACCGGGTATCCGCGTGCCACTGACGTAGTGAAAGGGGCTCCTGTTTGCCAGCGGTTTGCGAGACCTGGGAGGCCTGCACGGCCAGGAAGCAGCTGATGGTCTGAGATCACGGCTGGGTGCTGCTTGAGTCATGCTTCTTACACAGCTCTGCCATGCTTGGGGCCCACTCTGAAGCGCTATTATTTTTGCCAGTTGGCTTCATTTCATGTGTGACCCAGGGAGTCAGTCTGGTTTTTTAGCCAATTTCACTTTACTCCTAGTGCAGTTTCCCGCGCCTCGGTCTCTTGGCATGTCTGCACACTTATAGAGTCCCTGAACAGAGTCCCTGCGCGCAATGAAGCAGCCGGAAGGCGGAAATTTGGCAATAATATATTCAACACGTAATAAATACAACCACACATTTTAACACTGCGCACGAGCATCGCACTTCATTATTGACAGCTTTCGCCACTTAAACTCCATACAATCTTATGACGCTGCAGGTGGTGGTTCGACTCTCTCGCCTTCTCTTGGGGATAGCCGGAGTCCACCAGGGCCAGACAGGGAACCCAAAGCAGCCTTGGTAAATGTTGTCAATCCAGCCCTGTATAGTGCATAGCAGCAAGCGTAGTGAGCGGCCATGATCTCTGCACGAGGGGTTTCGTGGTGATTGCTAGTGAATGATGTCTGACCGACCTGCTTTAAATGCGCTGGGTGCGCCCCGAAGGGAGGAGGGGGCAGGGAGGGAAGGGTCTTGCAGCAGAAGAGTTTGCAAAAGCAAGGTTCTCAAAACTTCTTCATCCAGTTTAAGATGTACTTTTTAGGTCTCGGCGAGATCTTATGTTTCTTAGTGTGGGGCTTTGTTATGTTATGATTAATGCTGAATTGGAAGTAGACGAGGTATAGAGGTTGATGTTCTCTTTATTAAGTAGATGGTAAGTATATAAGTGAGAACCCCACCAGGAGCAGCCCACTTGCTGCTCAGCCCGCTCACAACTGAAGCTCACGCTCACACACTCAAACACAGCATTCTAACCACTCACCAACATTCCACTCATTCTACTCTGGCTGAGCAGCAAGACCAACTATGTTTACATACTACATCACCTTCCCCCTTTTGAACGGAAACAAAAAATGATGCAAGTACAATAATAATACGAATACATAGTAAGTCTGAAAATTGATAACATTGCATCTGAAGGGGAAAAGCCAAGTTAAAATTCATAAAATTATTGTAAGGCAATTCTGATCCTCATTAACCAAGCAAATGAAAGAGAGAAAGCAAAAGATGGAAAAAAGAGAAGAACAGAAGAAATCATTCATAAGAAATGTGAAAAGCATCTGAAAGGGGAAAAGACAAGTTAAAATTCATAGAAAACAATGCAAGGCAATTTTGATCCTTATTAATCGAGCAAATGAAAGAGAAAAAGTTAAAGATGGAAAAAGAGAAGAACAGGAGAAACCACTCATAAGAAATGAGAATAGAGTGTAATAAATAGATTAAGATAGGTGAAGATTGTATCTTGTTAAACTTTAAAATAATTCCAACATTTCATAAACAGATTGCAGATTCAACACGCTGAATAAAATTCCAGTAACGTAAATTAACAGAAGAAGTAGACATCTAAATTGTGATATCTGTGTATCCTAGAGGATATCATGAAGCCAGAAGACTTATAACTGTCCACGTAAATGTTAACACCATCATATCATGAATAAAATAACCCCTTTTAAGAAAAACTATGAACCATGCACATCAATAGATGAGAATTCCACTTGTCGGTGGAAGACCCATAGTCGAAGCCTATTTCAGTCCTAATCTGAAGAAGAATTGAGTGAATAGTGTATTTAAATATGAAGGTTGTAGAACCTAAGAATTTTATACTAAATGGGTACTTTATTATGATGGTTACTCAGCCCCTTGTGCATCTCTTAAATTAAATATGGATACGCTGACCAAAATGAAGGGTACTTAGCTCATTGCGCATTTTTAAAAACAAATATGGGTAAACTGTCCCCAAGAAAATGGGTTATTAACCCGATGCGCTAAAATTAAAGTGGGTACATTGCCCTATGTGCAATAAAATTAGTATACATTTTATTTTGCACATGACCAGTTAAAATATGTAAAAACGCTCTATTGTCCATTAAATCTTTTGCACTTAAAGCTAAAATGCAGTCTATTGTGCATTAATCAATTTGTAATTTAAAATAAAGATGGACTACATATTATTGAGCATTTCTTATTAAGTATGGGTACACAGGCCTCTTAAATTATTAAAATGAGGTCATTGCGTCAAATCCATATATAATACTATACATTGTGAAATTAAACTTCGAGCAAACCACCTTCCATATAGTTAATCAAAATAATATTAAGATGTTATTGTAAGACACAAAATAAACCAAGAAGGGTAGAATCAGTGTATAGGGTGTGCACTACCCACACTGTAGATTATCAGAATGTGAAGAGACCGGCTCCAACACAAAAATACCCTAAATGGATCAAATAAGTCCTCGAACCCTCAGTAACGGGAATCTAAACTAATAAATAAAAATTTTCGTTATGTGGTTGTAATATGAGTAATTTCGCCAGGTAAGTATGTAATAGTATGTATAACATTTAGTTAATATACTAAACAGATCGAATAAAAGCTGTAAAATTGTCAGTAAAAGCAGTCAGGTACTCTAACTTAAATTGACTGAACTCAGTAATGCAGATAAAGTAATGTCATATGATTCCCAATGAAACATAGAACTACATTAAAAAGATGGTAAAATGTCGAAGTAGTGTGAAACAAAAATACCATAACCAAGTAATGTTGTCATGGTGATCGGTGTCTCATCCGATCTCGAACATAGTTAGAGAATTTCCAAAATGAATCTTGTGAGTACTTTTAGTCCATATCAAGACACAAACCAAAGTTGGAGGACTCAATCTGTCAATAGAAACCAGAGTCTGTGGACGATTATTTCTACCGAGCAGGAAACTTGAAAGTTGGCAGCAAAATGTAACTTGAAGCGGTAAAGTACTGTGTAGGGCTCGAGAATAAATCCAAAATGGTGGTACGCTTGTTGACGGCATGCCGGGTGGCTCGCTGTACGCCAGAGCAGCAAAACGTCCTATTGGCAGTATCTGTAACGTCACTAAGGAGTAAGAAGAACGTATCCTCGGAACAGAGGTGAGTGCGTGTCTGAGTTCGTGGCGTATTTTCAAAACCAAAATTGGCAGTTGACAATAAATGTGCGCAACAGGTTCTAAGGTTAAAACCACATTTTTGGAGAAAAATTAAAACAAGTCTTACTTGAATTAGTCCTTCGGTACGAAGCATACACAGAGAGCCAAAACCGATTAAAATATAGGGAATTGGTCGAGTATGGTTAGTTTCTCTCACAAGACCAACGTATTCAGCAGATTGTACTCTCTCCACTGTACACCCATCAGGAAATCGGTGGTTGTTGCGCAGCAAAAATAGTTTTTCTCCAATGGAACGAAATTGTGCAGACTCCTCGAGCAAAAGAAATTGAGTAGTTTTACTGCTCGAATTAGTTTAAAGCACATATAAAAATTCCTTTTTTATCCAGAAGGTGGCAGCAACCTTTCATTCATTCCCACTTTACGAATAAATTATCCAACTCTGACCTGAATGTTGAGATCGATCTCCATCAGTCAGATTTCTTTACCGGTCACTTAAACTCTCGTTAATATTCCGTTGTTCTCCGGACTTTTTTATCAGAAAGGATCCTCTCAGGTCTTTGTAGGAAATTCGACAGGTAATCTTTCAACTGAAGAAAATTAGACCAATGTCTTTTCTTTTTAAAAATCAATAAACAGCGAACTGTCACATGGAAAGCCCCGAGTCCTGACACTCCAGCGGGCGACAGAAGAAGGTCACTGGTGGGGTCTCGGTGTCAGGGTCTTGAAGACGATTACGTTTCATGAAGGAGCTTTACCTTAATTAATTCTGTTTTCCGTTTGACCATCTTTTAAGGCAGCAGTAAGACAGGTTCTTCCGGATCGTCGCCAAATGTTATGTTATGATTAATGCTGAATTGGAAGTAGACGAGGTATAGAGGTTGATGTTCTCTTTATTAAGTAGATGGTAAGTATATAAGTGAGAACCCCACCAGGAGCAGCCCACTTGCTGCTCAGCCCGCTCACAACTGAAGCTCACGCTCACACACTCAAACACAGCATTCTAACCACTCACCAACATTCCACTCATTCTACTCTGGCTGAGCAGCAAGACCAACTATGTTTACATACTACAGGCTTAAACCCGCCCTTCTTCTCTATTGGCTGGCTTCCTAAACGGAGGCCAGCCATTGGAGAAGAGGGGCGTCTGTCCATTTAAGCCCCGTCTTTTTGGGATTCGGTGGTGTGTTTTTTAGTTTCTTTCTCTCCTCTTGTGGTAAATAAATAAATAATACCTCTATTTTTGACTGGATATATAATAACAGATAGCTCAATAAATAAGAGTCAAGATTCGAGGTAGTAGGAGTTTGCAGGTTTAATACAGCATAAAGGACAGGAACAGGACAACCTGCACAGGCAAGATCTGGGATGGCTAGCCAACAGGGGGCCCCGACAGCTGTCGGGCAGGAGCTGGAATGAGCGCGCTGGCTTTTAATAACAGTACACAAGTATATATAGTTAAAACAATTGCATTACAATACATACAGTAGGCGTAACAGTGGGTGGGGCCTGTAACAGTCGCGAAAGATAAGGGTGAAAGTAGGTGTAACAAGAGGCGTGTACATAGACATGTGATGTAGACGTAACGGAATATGTCATAAATGGGGCGGAAACATGGAGGGGGCTACCTAAGGAGCCGGGACCTCTAACCTAGTGGTGCGCGCAAGCTGGCAATGACGTGTTACTAGGAGGAACTGGGGGCTATGACTTCTGAGCTAGAAGGAGAGACGAAAGTCTGGAGAGTCAGAGCGACATGTACCTAAACACTATCTAGTATCTGATGTTTAGAGAACATGTTGATAGAATCCAAAAGTTATCAGGGCAAAGGCTAACAGACACTAAGACTGGTGCATGCATTATTCTACATGTAGTGTGTGTTGAGGAATATTAAATGACCATAAATACAGTATTTCTCTTACATGGAGACGTAAAGGCTAGACCATGACGGAAACTATTGATGCGATTCAGTAGCTTAGGAATGCAGGGAAGGAGAGCTGGACTGATAACTAGAATCATAACATACTCTTGGCAGACCAGCAGGCAGAGCCAGGCCGAGCCGGGCACTGTGAGGCAGGAAGTAAGTGAAGGGTGAGGGATACAGGTGGGGGCTGTATCGCTCCTCAGCGAGGGTTCAGGAGACAGGAGCTGAATCTGAGTCCGGGCCCTTTTGAGGCCTAGAAACGGGGATTTTTACAATGAAATAACGAGCACACTTAGAAACGTGGCAACGTAACTTTACATAGGCCTGATATTCGTTGTATTCACGAGGACTGGAAACTGACATACTAGAGATGGACACAACTGTAATTGCGTCTTTAATCGATCATGGGGAATACATATGCATATTAATCATGCACATACAACATAGGATGGGGGACACGTAGGGACACAGAACATGGCAAAATTTACTTTTCCACATTCCCTCCTTGTCACTACGTTTCCATCAGGAAACATCAATATTCATGATACCATCTATCATTTCATACAGTATCATTTGCTCATCTCGAATTTTCTTGGAACGGGTTTTAGGACGGGACTTGGGACTAGGAATACAAGAGGTAGCACAAATGCCGCAAATCGCAGGGCCACATTGTATACAGAGGCAGCAACTGAATATGATCGCTACTGCAATACCTAAAAATGACAATACTTTCCATCCCCAGGCAGAAATTATACTCCAAAACCAACCGGACCATGTCCAGGTGCCTGGATTCTGGTGTAACTGATGGGCAATTTTATGAAGTCTGGTTATAGCTGAATAAACAGACGGCGCGTTATTAGGAATGAAAATGCAGCAACTAGATCCGATGACTCTACATGCTCCTCCTCTATCGGCCAGTATGACGTCAAGAACGAGACGATTCTGGAGCACGACAAATCTCATAGCAGATTGCTCTTCGGTTAAGTTACCTAGAGCAGAGGCAGTCTCATTCACTACTGCTTCAAGGGTTCTGGTCAATCTACGTATTAACTTACTATTCTGGATAGGTCCTATAAAGAAGAAGAAACCTCTATTGAAATCTGTATACTGTTCTAGAGCAGTTTCAGTTTGGTCGACAATCGGGGACTCGATCTCCCTTCTATGTCTAATGTGTACTAGATGTGTGTTTCTATGATAATCAGATGGGGCTAGAAAAACTGGTGGCAGTAGGAAGGCAATGTAACAGGTTCCATCCCAATCGAGGGGCAGACGAACATATGCGGTCTGACCACAAACAAAATAAGAATGACGTGAAGCTTTGAAAATAGATTTCCCACTGTCACTATACTTGATAATAGTAGTACAATCACTATGTCCTACATGTACGGAACCATTATTTCTGACACATAATTCGCCTTTGACTGGTAGTACTGAAATAGCAGGTAAGTCTGGAGTAGGATCAGACTGAACATTCAGGACCATGAAATTCGAAGAATAATTACCCAAATTATAAACTTCATTTTCTAGATCTAACCCTGTTCTGTGGGGAAGACCTTGCTTGTCTGGAAAACATGTACTGTTCAGAAGGGACATATCATTTGAAGATGACGTTAACATGGACCAGGCTCCACACGAACCATTATGTGAAAACGGATAAGGAAAGAGTGGCAGAACTCCCTTCGGTGTCTGGAAAGGGGGGAGTCGACCACACACCCAACAATTTGTGGCATTGCTGGTCTGGTGTGAATAATGTAACATACGGATGAATGAATTGTTGCGCATAGCAAGACGATAGGATAGTTCGTGAGGAGGCAGATCACTAAACGTGTGCTCTACTGTAGCATTAGAAGACTTATTTACATGAGAAATTGGAAAACATAAATGAAATGCATAACTCGTGCAGGTAACCATCAGGCTGAGAAACAATATAAAACTTAGAAAAACGATACATCGGATTGAGTTTTGACTAACTCTCTCACTATGGGGGTCTATTTCATACATGTCAGATACCTGTCTAACCGTTTCACCTAGGGGAGGACTTAGACAATTAAACTGGCTGACTTATTTTACTAGACCGGAGCTTTCTCTTATACTCCTGCTGTGGAGTTTTCTCTAACAGGGGAGGCTTTGAGGCAAAGTCAATTGCGGGACAGTCCTTAAGAATAGTTTCTTGGCAGTCTTTAAAATCTTGACAATCCTTGGAAATGTTCTTGGAAACAGTTTTTAGTCCGTGAAATTTCTTGACGTGTGACAGGTGCACCCACCCCTTCCTGCCTTCCAACTTGACGGCAGTACGGGTGGTCAGGAGGACTAACTTCGGCTCCTTCCAGCGAGGCTCCAGCGGACTCGAACGATCAAAATTTCGGATTAAGACCAGGGTGCCGGGAAGGATCTCGTGTGGCTTGACTTCAGTATTGTCGGGAAATGCAGCGGCAACCTGTGAACGACAAGAGTGTAGGGCAGACATCAAGGAAGCTAGGTAATCTGTCAGCATATTACTGGAAACATCGGTAATACTTCGGGGTCTAGGTGTACCCCACATGTTCGGGGGGCGGCCGAATACGACCTCATAAGGGGACAGACCTGATCTGGAATGTGCGACCATGCGCATATAGAACAGGGCAACTGGCAGGGCAACTAACCAGTCTACACCTTTTTCTTGACACACTTTGGCAATACGGATTTTCAAGGTTTGATTATGTCTCTCTACGAGACCGGCTGCTTCTGGATGGCGTACACAATGGAATTTCCACTGGTACCCTAACAAAAGGGAAACGTGCTTCATGAGTTCAGATGAGAATGGCTGGCCGTTATCAGAATATACGACCCTTGGGAGTCCATAGCGGGGGAAGAACTCACGAACCAACTGCTTGGCAGTGGTCGCGGCTGTGTAATCTGGGACTGGATATGCTTCTGTCCACCTGGACAAAGCGCATACAACTACAAGGACATACTTGAAACCTCGACATCGCTCCATCTGAATATAATCCATCTGGAGGACTTCAAAAGGGTGGTCAGGGGGCTGGAATCCACCTTGTTCCACCGGGACACTTTTACCTGGATTGAACTGGCAACATATCATACAGGTACGGACTTTCTGCTTGGCTGCAGCTCGTAAATGCTTGTTAAACCAAATATTCTGGATACTGTCTAACATGGCTTTTTCTCCTAAGTGTGCTGGACTATGTGCGGTATTGATAATGACTTGAACCATTGAGTCGGGGAGAAACCATGTGGCTTTACCCTTCGTCAACCATCCCTGATCTGTCTGGACCCCTCCTTGTTCGGACCATTTCTTGATTTCTTCG
This sequence comes from Lissotriton helveticus, assembly GCF_964261635.1. NCBI lineage: Eukaryota > Metazoa > Chordata > Amphibia > Caudata > Salamandridae > Lissotriton > Lissotriton helveticus. The sequence goes on along the minus strand of NC_136062.1, from coordinate 245,983,264 downwards.
GGAGTAGCATGTAACTGGATATCTATGACATCTTGAGTAGGGTCCTTAACTGTCATACAAGTAGTCTGTTCTGGAGTGGATGTCTGTGTCTTGTTAACTGGTATGTCTGGTGTCTGTGCTGTAAGCTTGGCTGTTCGATCTGCTAGATCATTACCTTGGGAAATAATGTCAGTAACTTTCGTATGTGCTTTGCACTTCATGATAGCGATAGCTGTCGGTAAATGTATTGCATCTAACAGAGCTTGAATAAGAAAACCATGCTGAATCTTGGTTCCATGAGAAGTCATGAAACCTCTCTCCTGCCAGAGCACTCCGAAGTCGTGTACAACTCCGAATGCGTAGCGTGAATCTGTGTAAATATTAACTTTCAGGTTCTTGGCATGTATGCAGGCTTGAGTCAGAGCAACTAGCTCTGCTGCTTGAGCAGACAGGGTGTCAATACGGTGTGTTTCAATAACTTCAGTGTCAGTAGTCACTGCATACGCGGCTACTAGTTCTCCTGTACTCGTTCTCATACATGAACCATCCACATAAAGTGTCAGGTCGGGATCTGGTAATGGAATATCTGTCAGATCTTGTCTTGGCTTAGTCATAATGTTAACTATTTCCACACAGTCATGTGTGGCAGGATTTGAAGTAACTGACGGTAACAGTGTAGCAGGATTTAGAACGTTGCAGCGTCTGATTTCTATGTGTGGCTGGAACAGTGTCAGTTCATAACCTGTCAAACGTGCAACTGTCAAGTGCTGAGTCTGTGTTCGGTTTAAAAGAACTTCCACGGAGTGTGGAACTTGTACTGTCAGGGAGTGTCCTAATACTATGGAATCACTTTGTCTGATAGCTAGTGCTGTGGCTGCAACTGACTTGAGGCACGCAGGCAGAGCCTGGGCTACTGGATCTAGTGTGCTCGAAAAATAAGCACGGGCTTGTACTGTCCGGCTTGATCTTGTGTGAGAACAGATAATGCTGTACCATTACGTTCTGTGACAAAAAGTGTAAAAGGCTTACTGTAGTTCGGTGTAGCTAGAACGGGAGCTTGACATAAGGCTTTCTTTAATTCATTAAAACTAAGTGTATGTTCAGATGTCCAAGGGAGGACAGTCGATACGGCTGCCTCCTGTGTCGTTAACTGTATCAGTGGTTTAGCTAGAAATGCATACTGAGGAATCCATTGTCTGCAATAAGAAGTAAGGCCGATAAAAGCACGTACCTCCTTCTGGGTCTTGGGCTGAGGAAGACTCACTATTAACTGGATACGATCGGGTGTCAACTGCCTACCCCACTTGGACAGTAAGTGGCCTAAGTAGATCACTTGCTGGACACAGAATTGAAGCTTCGAAGGGGACACCTTGTGCCCCATCTCGGCTAGGAAATACAAGACTGTAAGTGATGCTCGCTCGCAAGCACGTTCAGAACGGGCTGTGATCAGTAGATCATCGACATACTGGAGCAGGGCAGTGTCAGCTGGCATGTGAATGTTGTCTAGTTGTCTCTTAAGTGCTTGACTGTAGATGCTAGGACTTTCTGTGAAACCTTGAGGAGCTCGTGTGAATTTATAGCTCCTTCCATTTAAACAAAAACCGAAAAGGTACTGGCTGTCTGGATGAATGGGGACACTGAAAAATGCGTTTTTGAGGTCTATGACTGTGAAAAATGTAGCCTCAGAATCAATGGCTGTCAATAGGGAAGAAATATCTGGGACAACTGGGTACTGGGGAATGATACATTTATTGAGTTCTCGAAGGTCAATCACTAATCGATATACTGGGGGTGCATTTGGATCAGTACGTTTCATGACTGGAATGATAGGAGAATTACATACATTGGAGTCAGTTTCTACAACTACTCCTTGAGCCATGAGCTCGTCAATAATTTTGGATAAGGCTGCTACAGCCTCAGGTGGCAATCTGTACTGTCTGATTCGTGGCAAGACTATACCTTGCTTGAGAGTCACACGATGAGGTGTGATTTGCATGAAACCAACATCAGTTGGACCTTGCGCCCATAGATGCTGCGGAACACTAGACAATCTCGGATCAAAATCTCGTAAAACATAGTGACCCTTGAAGTCACGTAAAAACAAACGTATTCCCTCTGGGGAACAGCAAATAACTGCACCTAATTCTTTCAGTGTCTTAATGCCTAACAAATTTTCTGGACATGACTTCGTAAGCAGTAGATCAGTAGTTCGGGACAATGGACCTACTTCTAGAGTAACTGGCTTTGAAATCTCGTTTACAATAGGCTTTCCTGAAAATCCAAGGGAAACATTTCTAGAGCCTGAGAGCGGAGCCCCTGGAACCTCGTCGTGACTAATGGTAGTCCTACTTGCCCCTGTATCAATCAGAAACTTTCTGTCTTTCCCTAATACTTGACTGTGAACATAGGGACCTTCTTGATCTACAGGAATCTCGATGAGAGGCAAGCCTACCTCCCTCTCTAGGCTGTTTCATGAATACGCTTGATACTCTGGATACTCTGTCTGTGCATACTGGTACATCTGCTGTGTAACATGCTGTGTTGCAGCAATAGGCTGCGGTACTGGAACTGTCTGTTGTGCATTCTGTGGCTGAGAAGTCTGTGAAACTTGTTCTTGTCTAGGCGGACGTGATCTTTCTTTAGTTTTACCAGTGGCTATATTGTGTTTCAGAACTGCACACTCGTTTATAAAATGACCTGGCTGTTTACAATAATTGCATGTCCCTTTAACGGGAGCTGCAGGATGACTGGCTTGATTCGGACCCCTCTTCTGACTGTCTTGAGGAACAGATTGTGCAACTAGTACTTTCATTTTCGTGTCTTTCATACGTCTTCTCTCGTGTTCTTGCTCTTCTCTGATTCTATTCTGGTGATACTGGAGCATCTGTAACATCTGGGACGGGGTACTAGCTTGCCAGGTACTTTCAACTTTCAAAACTCGATTTTTAACTTGTGGACTTGAATTCTCGACTAATTTAGTAACAAAAAGATGAGGGTATGACTCACTACTCGTCTTCAAACCACTGTTTATTATGAAACATTTCTCAAATCTGGAATAAAAATCACTAGTGTCTTCGTCTTGTTTCTGTTTACAGGCTGAGATTGCATCCCAGTCTTCCTTTTTAGTGGCTAATAATCTAGGTAAAACTTGTATCAATAATTCAGGTAATTCTTTACATTTATCTCCAAGACCGGTACCTGGTACTCGTATCTTATCTTCAGCTTCTAGAGCTGTCCAATCGATCTTTTTCTCTCCCACCTCCCAATCCTTTTCCTTGAGTTTTTCGTATATGCCCGCAGGCAACAGGACTTTTAACATTTTAATAATATCTGGATACGTGTATTCTCCCATACGGAGCATGTCTTTTAATTCTCGGTGGAACCCTGCTGGATCTTTGTCGTGACAGGGAATTAATTTCTTCATCTCTAAGAGTTCCATCTTGGTAACTGGGGTGTAAACAAATACTCGTTGCATTTCACCACCCGCTGTCCTAACTGGGTGTACTTCTCGTAGCGGATGCTGTCTGTCTATGTAAAACGGTTTACTTTCTGGAGGTGAGACGTGAACAAAATGCGGGTTCAAAAACGTACTATATTTGTGGCGCTGTTCTAGAATGATACTAATTAAATCGGTACCTAAACCTTTCCATCTATACTGGAGTAACTCGTTCAGGACATCATGTAACGGACCTGGATCAGAATGTTGACCCTCATACAGTGTAATGAGGTGCTGGATCATATACATACCCACCAGTCGTTGCTCGGCTGGGGGCAGTTTCAGAAACATTTGTGCCACTATTTCGTCCGGAAAAGTGGTAGAATCAGTAATCCATCGGACTGCTGATCGGGCTAGTTCTTGTTCATGCATGGTACTTAACTCACTATAACCGATTCGTGATTTCAAAATGTGATCGGTAGCTTGAAATACTTGTTCTAGAGAGCCTTGTTCCGGTGCTGGAAGATGAAAGACTTTCTTGTGTTCCCGGCGTAAATATCGGTCTGGAAATCTAGATTTACCTACATACGCTATTCTGGCGGGATTCTCGTCCTCTACCTCTTCAGTAGAAGAGTCATTTTCTTTCTCGCTTCCTAGAGCTTCTTTGCGTTGTTCGTGTAACCTTATTATTTCTTTACGAATTTTCTTGTACATATTCTCAATACTATTGAGTGTCTTGTGCTTACCCTCGGCTATATTATCACTCCACCTTGTCAGAATTCTCATTTCGGTCGGATCTTTAGTCGGGCAATCTTGTTCCCGTATTAAACAATTGATCAGAAACTTTAATAACATGAACTGGATCTCAGCTTTCCTGAGAGACATAACTTCACCAATACTTTCTGGATCGTCTCCTGTACGAATGAAACGATACATTCTGTCTAGATCTTCTTTCATATTCGGTAGGGTGACCAAATACTCGGACACCTGCCTTATACGTACGGAATATATAACCGTACTATCCTCGCCTGGGACTGGATCATAACAGCATTCAGTAAGAAGTCGCCTGATTTCTGCAATGGACTTATATTTGGGCGTACGCTGTAACGCACGTTCATGTAACTCGACTGCTCCTAAACGTCTACTTGGCGGCGGGGTACCAGGAGGACCTCCTCCCGCGGCCCCTATACTGGAATCGTCGACTGATACTCTTCGTGCTGGCAGAGTGACTGATGTGGCGGGAATTTGTACTACGGGCTGGACCGGGGGTACCGTAGCAGGTACTGCAAAAGGTGCCCCGGTGTCTGGAAAACCATGAATTACATTATTTACAGGAGCTGGTGGAACAGGATTTGCATACTCTGGGACTGTGTCGTCCAAATAGGACGAGATAAAAATATCAGCTGCGGTCGGTTTGTGACGTAGCTTGGTCGGAACTAAAGGTGGCGGAAAATTACTGGATGCTTCCGGGGTTGCTTTTGGCAAGCCCTCGGCAAGAAGAGGATACATACCCTAAATGAGGGCATTCCTCTGTCTGTCTGACTGTTCGGTTTTAACTCGTTCACCTATTTCGATTAGTTCCCTTTCTTGGGCTCTTTCTAAGGATTCTCTACTTAATTCTGACTTTCTGATTTCTTTTTCGGTTCTTTTATGAGATTCTTTGCGCCATAACTCGATGGCATCTTTCTGTGACTGTCTGGCTTTCTTTTTCCATAATACTTCTTCTACTCGCATGATGCACTCGGCATCCCATGCACCCGATACGGGCCATCTATACTTTTCTTCTAACTGTTTGGTGTACTCCACCCATAAATCTAGATATAATATGGCACTTATGCCATGCTTTTGATACATAAAATGACCTGGACTGTCCCTAGGCGGGACAGGAACTGCTTCTTCTAACAGACCTTTTCTAGTTTTTAACTGACGTAGTTTTGAAAGCAAAGGCATGACTGAACTGTAGTCTAGACACAATACAATACACAATGAACACGATAATTACACCACTTTCATACCACGACATTGAAATACATGAATGACATTTAAAATAACAGTTCTGACAAAATACTACCTGGAATACTGAGGACAGAATACAGAATTTCTCGAGAACAGAATGGACTAGAACAGAAACTAGATGCACTGCTAAAACAGTATGAAACTTACCGGTCTCATAAAGAGACACGTCAGGACCCGCATCCACCTAAGTGGACACTTCGTGTTGGATCTGTGTACCCCAAACCCACGGACCAGAGACAATTAGATTGACCCTGTCTAGATACTACCCCAGCAACGGTACTCACCGGGCAGCAAGAACGGAAGGCCTCGGACTGGACTGGACTGCTTCGACGCTGGACGGACGAACTTCGGACTTCTGTTACGGGTGGGCCTCCGGATACCTCGGACCTTGGACTCTCGGCTTGGGCTCTGGTCGGGACTCGCCGCGTTCCTCCACCGCCTCGTCTGGATGCTGGACCGCAACCTCCGTCTCCTCCGTGGGCCTGAGGGATACTTGAAGCAGAAATATCTGCACGTGCACGGTATGGTTCCGTCACGGCTGCAGAGGATCAGGGGGCTTGCGTGGCTTCACCGGCGCGTGGGGAAAGGGCAAGTCCCTGTTCGGGCGCCATTATGTGGTAAATAAATAAATAATACCTCTATTTTTGACTGGATATATAATAACAGATAGCTCAATAAATAAGAGTCAAGATTCGAGGTAGTAGGAGTTTGCAGGTTTAATACAGCATAAAGGACAGGAACAGGACAACCTGCACAGGCAAGATCTGGGATGGCTAGCCAACAGGGGGCCCCGACAGCTGTCGGGCAGGAGCTGGAATGAGCGCGCTGGCTTTTAATAACAGTACACAAGTATATATAGTTAAAACAATTGCATTACAATACATACAGTAGGCGTAACAGTGGGTGGGGCCTGTAACAGTCGCGAAAGATAAGGGTGAAAGTAGGTGTAACAAGAGGCGTGTACATAGACATGTGATGTAGACGTAACGGAATATGTCATAAATGGGGCGGAAACATGGAGGGGGCTACCTAAGGAGCCGGGACCTCTAACCTAGTGGTGCGCGCAAGCTGGCAATGACGTGTTACTAGGAGGAACTGGGGGCTATGACTTCTGAGCTAGAAGGAGAGACGAAAGTCTGGAGAGTCAGAGCGACATGTACCTAAACACTATCTAGTATCTGATGTTTAGAGAACATGTTGATAGAATCCAAAAGTTATCAGGGCAAAGGCTAACAGACACTAAGACTGGTGCATGCATTATTCTACATGTAGTGTGTGTTGAGGAATATTAAATGACCATAAATACAGTATTTCTCTTACATGGAGACGTAAAGGCTAGACCATGACGGAAACTATTGATGCGATTCAGTAGCTTAGGAATGCAGGGAAGGAGAGCTGGACTGATAACTAGAATCATAACATACTCTTGGCAGACCAGCAGGCAGAGCCAGGCCGAGCCGGGCACTGTGAGGCAGGAAGTAAGTGAAGGGTCAGGGATACAGGTGGGGGCTGTATCGCTCCTCAGCGAGGGTTCAGGAGACAGGAGCTGAATCTGAGTCCGGGCCCTTTTGAGGCCTAGAAACGGGGATTTTTACAATGAAATAACGAGCACACTTAGAAACGTGGCAACGTAACTTTACATAGGCCTGATATTCGTTGTATTCACGAGGACTGGAAACTGACATACTAGAGATGGACACAACTGTAATTGCGTCTTTAATCGATCATGGGGAATACATATGCATATTAATCATGCACATACAACATAGGATGGGGGACACGTAGGGACACAGAACATGGCAAAATTTACTTTTCCACACTCTTCCCATTGGCTGGAATTTTACATACCAGCAATGGGAAGAGGAGAGAAAAATAAATACGTCCCGAATCCGAAAATGATGGGGCGTTTCTCCGAGGCATTTCTGCTTGACCTCGGAGAAACATGGTAGTATGGAGCGCTCCTCTCTTGCCTTCAGGGCCCTCCCCAGGGCTCTCTCTACCCCCACGGGGGCCCTACAACTATCGTATTATAGATGGTTAACAATAAAATACAGGGATGTTTGGAGCAACATCAAAAAGGACTCATCAGCGAAGCTCGACTTGTTAACGCTGGTAATGGGTTTCAGGGAAATGCCGTAGGTAGTCTATGCCAGAAATGTCCAAACCGAAAGGTTAGTAGGGCGTTTCACGCTTGCACTGACCCCATCGGGCCGCTATAAGTGTTGCTTTACTGACTGGGGGCCGGAGATGCAGTCTTAATGAGCCCCAGCGGCCTGCTAGCGTGGAGCGTCAGGTTCAATATGCACCACCCTATGCGTACTCCCTGGCCAGTAAATAAAGGTGGGGCCCGTGATCTCAGTCCCGCCCACACATCCTCCCCGCTGGGTCGTTACCTGGGGGGGTACAGACACACCTTTTTGGTCACCAGCAACAGCCTCACGCTTCTCTGCTATCAGCGCTGCTTCCCTGATGACGCTCCCAGTTGCCGGGCGACTCCCTTGCTGGAACCAATCCGAGCACGGTTGTCCCGATGACACTCTACTTGCTGGGGTAGCCCCGGCGCCTCCACCAATCCCAGCGCAGCTCCCCTGATGTCACGGGGGAAGCCCGCGCTGCTCTTCTCAAGGCTCCCGGGCCGGCGGCAGTTATCTTTGCCCCGAGCAACTCACTGCCTCAGCGCTTCCCTTCCACAGCGCATTACGGCCACGGCGCCTCTTTACGGCAGCGCTTTGAGCGCATTCAGGTCGCGGGTGGCGGAGGTGATTCCTGGGCACACAGTGCTTTCTCCGCCACAGCGCTCTACAGCGCACTCTGAACCCGAGCGGCGGCGATGAGTTCAGGGGCAGAGTTCTTTGGCGATGCGACTCGGTCCGCAGCGGTGATGTGAAGGCAATTTTAGTTGCGGTTGGACTCGCCCGCAGCAGTGATCTTTGGCCAAACAGCGTGATCAGGTCCCTTTCAACACTTCAGGTCAAGGGCACACAGCACCTGCAGGCTTCTGTGCCGGCAGAATTGGCCGACACTGTGTGATGTATGAACCTCTTGCCAGCAGCGGTGATTACAGGCATGCAGCGCTCTTCTTTCACAGCGCTTCTCAACACACTCGGGGTCCCGGGTGGCGACGGTGAGTTCAGGGGCGATAGAATTAACCCCATGCGCCCAGTGCTCCAGAGGCAGTTCAGGCAAGGAAGAAAGCATGTTGGTCCTGATAAATTCCCACACCAGGTAAGGGAGCAGACAGCAGTTTGGGGTGGAGACACTCTCCTATCCCTTGGTTGGCTTGTGAATTGTTTATATATATACTTTTAAAAACTTTTTTCCCAACACTTTACGGCGTGGATGGTGCGCTAGACTTCTAAACTACCACTTCTACTGCAGAGCACCATTGACACATAGTTTTAACTTTGTAGAACAACCACCACCACCTCATCCACCACCACATCCACCACATCCAGTACCACATCCAGCACCACATTCAGCATCACATCCACCATCACCACATCCACCACCACCACCAAATCCACCACCACATCCACCACCACCACATGCACCACCACCACATCCACCACATCCACGACCACCACATCCACCACCACTACTGCAGAGCACCATTGACACATAGTTTGTAGAACAACCACCACCGCCACATCCACCACCACATCCACCACCACATCCACCGCCACATCCACCACCATCACATCCACCACCACCACATCCACCACCACCCCCACATCCACCACCACATCCACCACCACCATATCCACCACATCCACCACCAAATCCACCACAACCACATCCAACACCACCACATCCACCACCACCCCATCCACCACATCCACCACCACCACATCCACCACGTCCACCTCCACATCCACCACATCCACCACCACCATGTGTGTGTGTGGCTCTGTGTGTGTGGGGGGGGGCTCTGTGTGTGTGTGGGGCTGTGTGTGTGTGTGTGGGGGGGGGCTCTGTGTGTGTGTGTGTGTGTGTGGCCTTGTGTGTGTGGCTCTGTGTGTGTGTGTGGCTCTGTGTGTGTGTGTGGCTCTGTGTGTGTGTGCAAATGCAATAGGTCTCGCATTTGCGGGAGATTACGCTATTGGCATTGTAAATGACAATGCCATGTATTTATCTGCTTTCAAAACCAACACATAAATAAAAAAATTGCCAATAGCTGTAACTTTTGCAAAGGCGAGACCGTTGCATTGTAAATGCTTGTAATTTGTATAGCATCTTTTTTTAATTCAACTGTTATCCATCTGTCCTTTCCATCCATGTATGTACCCATCCATCCATTTATTTATTTCCATTTCACACTATGGTGTCACCGAAGAGGCTGAATTCAGGTGTTTGTATCTCGTGATCCGACTGAAGTCAGGAGAAGTTCATAATTTTCTGGACGGCGAGGAACCTTATGGGGCGGGTGACCCCAGTAAAGCCTACGGAAAACATCTGGCTTATGGGGAAAGAGGGGAAGGTGAACATTTATTGGAAGTCGTGACATCTTTCTAACAAGTGTGAGTTGAAGAGTGCCATCGTCCATCCATCCATTACTAAGTAACTTCTGGATGAGGCCACTAAGCTCTGGGTGATTTAGGTGAGCTGGGGAGGTTCGGGGTAGTTTGTGCTCAGGCAGGGTCGGATTGGTAAGGCGGGCACTTGGGCAATGGCCGCGGGCCGGTATCGAAGCTCCAGCTGTGAGTTGCTTTTTTTGGCAACCAGCGGGGCGATTTGGGCTGTGTCAGGTGTGTTCAGATGATGCCAGCGGCCCAGTGGGTGCCTGAATGGCCTTTCAAGAGGCAGATTGATGTCCATTACCTCCCTTTTATCAACGGGCAGAGGTGTCACAACTTTTTCTCTCTGGGTCGGCCAATTAATGTGCACATAATGAGCAGAAGTGGCCTGACTTGTGTTCAGGTGTATATAAAAATTTGCCGAAGCAGTGTTTTGTGAAAAGGCAATGTAATGTGGGACACTTTTGTTTTGCAAGCCCGGCCCAATTTCTGATCCAGGCCAACTCTGGGGCCAGTCCCTGCTCATCCAGGTACTGACCAGTGGACACAAAATGGACCCCCTGTTGCCTCATTTAATTCACTATCATCAGCAAGGGAGCCGAATTTCCTTCCGCCCACACTCAGGGCACTATTTTACCAAAGGCTGGCCCAAAGGAGCTCCTTGGTAAATTCGGTTTACCCACCTCTTTCCATGCAAGAGGTGACGGAAGTGCAACCCGCTGAAAGTGCCTCAGACGCAGGAAAATGTGGCTGAAAACTCGCAGATAGTGCAATTCCTCCCTGCCCAGTATGGTAAATTGTGTCACTGTAAGCTTCCTAGTGTGTTGTTGTGCCACGTGTAAGTGCAGTTTGCCTTGAGTGTTCCATCTGCACATGTTGGATTGGGATTAAAAATAGGCAAAAAAATAGTGGCCCACATTTGCATATTGCCTTTCCACAAAACACAGGTTCGTCAAAGTTTAATAAAAAGAAGCGGGTGAGTTCCCTGACAGAGACATATTTTCTTAACTTTACTAGATAAAAAAAATGCACAGATTAGTTCACACTGATGAAACACACCTGAAAACAAGTGAGGCCACTTCTGCTCAGGTCCCCTGCCCCGCTCAATATGCATAAATTAATGAGCCGGTCCAGCAAGAGAAAGGGAGTGACACCTCTGCACATTGATAAAAGGGAGGTAATGGACGCCCATCTGCCTCCAGAATGGCTACTCAGGCACCCACTGGGCCGCTGGCGGAATCCAAACAACACAGACACCACCCAAATCAGCCCCCCAAGCTGTCCAAAAAAACAGCCCACAGCTGGAACTCATGCAGAAAAATCTCCTCTCGACTGCTTTCTTGTTTTCTCTACCTCACCCACCAAGAGCATGGGCAAACTGACATGTCAGGGTATGCCTGCAATGTCACACAAAGGCCCTTGCCTGACTGATTCATCTTGGACTTTGGTATCCAAACGTGCACCACCCCCGCATATGGACCTCCTGCCAATGCACCCCCCTCATGTCACAGAGCTGACCACTTCTGTAACCTGAAAAGCCCCAAAAACAGCCACACCATAAAAACGAAAATCACAGCGTCTCCTATGCATCCCGACATACTCTTGGCAGAGTTGCAATCACTTGCTTTAGAATGCGCAATTTAATGGGCCGTCTCAACCCAATACCCACCTCTTCCTCGACCACCTCTCCAGGCTGCACTACCCCATGTCTCCCATGGATGGCTAGTATCCCCACCTCAGTTTTCTAAAAAAGGCTTTGCCCACCAACTTACCGGCTATTGTGACCACCAACAAACACTTGTCAATCAAGGACATGATAAAATGTACCACATCATCCCAGTGAGCTCGACTACCATCCGAACTTCCCCGGGGTACCACCCCCAACCACAAAAACTACTCCCACGCCAGCCCATAAGTTTCTGCGTTGAATCCGATAGCGAACCCAGGATCAGCTGCATCACACGCTTTCGCTACTGCCCACAAATGATCCGTCATCGCAGTCTTCTTCTCGTCCGCCCCTGGGGCCAACCCACGGAATCTCGTCCACTGAAATGGAGAGAGAGCATTAGCAATTTCATTGTGTATTCCTGGAATGTGTCACGCCCCATAAGTAATGTGCCGTAAACATTCCAACGCAAATACTCTCAACAACTGCCACAGCTTTAGTTCCTTTGTATACTGCCATTTGACCATGTGAACTACAGCCATGTTATCTACATTAAAAAGGACTGTCCTGTTTGCAAAGTAGTTCCCCCACAAGCAAACTGCCACCACAAGAGGAAAAAATTCAAGGAAAGCGATGCTGGGACCTCCCCACTTCCATGTGTTTGGCCATTCCTCTGCACACCACCGCCCCTACCAGAAAAGGCCAAAACCATCCCAGCCAGAGGCATCTGAAAACATCTCCACAGACCACTCCATCTGCTTCCCACGCCCCAACATTGGAACGCAATTGCACACATCCAGAAAAGTATGCCAAAGCCTCAAATCCTGCCAGACCCCTGCTGTGAATAGCACACTGTGATGAGGTAATGAGGTCCTAGCCTAGTCATCTACAAAATGTCCTGCCATCTCTGACAGCCTTTCATGCAAAGTTCAGGTGCCCAATCAGAAAGTTCAGGTGCCCCAATAGAATCTGCATGTCCTTCACCTGTATTTTTGACCTGGCTAGAATCGCATCCAAGAGCTCCAAGCAACGCCTCTTCTTCTCATCAGGCAGACAAAGCTCCATCTTGTCCGAATTCAGCGTAATGCCCAAAAAGGTAATCACCTGAATAGGCCCCTGGGGCTAAGGGGACCCCCAAATCCTGCATCAAGCTCTGGAACAACTGCAAACTCTCCTGACAATCCCCGGAACGTGGAGCTCCTACAATGAAAATTCATCCAAATAATGAGTCACCATGTCCTTACCTGCCACGTGAACGAAAATATTTTGCAAAAAGGAACTAAAAGCCTCAAACAAGGAACAGGAAACTGAACATCCCATAGGCAACACCTTGTCCACAAAAAACTGTCCCCCGAAATGAACTCATGGTCCGCAGGGTGAAAAGGAAGCAACTGAAACACTGATTTGATGTGACATTTTGTCAAAAGGGCACCTCTTCCCACGTTGTTTTTATCAACTTGACAGTCAGATTCCAAGGAGGCATATTGCACCTTGCTGCACTCTTCAGGAATGAAGTCAGTGACCAATAGCCCTGCAGGACAATAAAGGTGATGAATCAGGCAAAACTCACCTCCTCATTCTTGGACACCACCCCAATGGGCGAAAACCTCACATTCCTAAGCGGTCAGTCTGGAAAAAGCCCCTGCGTTCTATCCTCCAACACCTCCTTCATTAACTTTCTCCACACCAACTCCTCATGCCCTCTGACTGATCTCAAATTTTCCACCAACTGTCAAACCCTGGCACCCTCATAACACAAACAAAAAACAAACTGGAAACCTGTAAACAAAAATTCCCTCTCCCTGTGAGACCCCAGCATGATTAGCCATTTTGTCAAACAGTCCAACTTAACCGGCGTATGTGCCTTTGCCCATGGAACCCTGACCTCCTCTACTTCGTCCTCGGTCACTCTATCCAGTCCACTGTCCCCCAACACCCCCTATATGGCCCAGCAACCCCTCCCTGGATGCGACACTGTGTAACCATGTGCTTGCCGCCACATTTGGAACACTCATGGCAGTATTTGCACTATACCGCAAACACTGTCCCCTAATGAATGACCAGCATGCTCCTGCTGTCGCTGTCTCTCCCCGACCTGCTGTATCCACCTGTTTTGGTGGGACGCCCTGGAAAGGACCTGTAGATGACCTGCCAACTGCTCGCCATATAAGTCGATAGGGCTGGGCTCTCCGGTGTCATAGTTTGCAAGAACAACTCATAATCCAACTGCCCCCACACCCCATCCTCCTCCTCTGCCAGTCGTGCCCGAAATTCCTCATCGTACCGTACCAAAAGTCACCTGTGCATTCCGCATTACATCTAGATATTTAAACAGGGCACGCACCTCTTCAGATACTTTTCACAATACATGCTTGTGTATATGAGAAAAGCTGCTGTCCAATTTTCAATATTGACTGGCACCAAGCTCTTAGTAGTAGCCATCCAATGTGCCCCTAAGGGTTTAGTGATCCCCAAGTATGGCATTTTTTTCCTTCCCATGTCTTTGCTCGCCTCTTTTTCGCTGTCCGCTGTCCTCTCCCCTCCACCACTTTCAGTGGTCTTTGTGGCTTGCGTCACAACCCCCAATATGTCCATTCCTGTACCATGGTCCTGCACATACTTACCCCTCTGCAGCCACGGACCAGACTCCCTTTGCGCCTTCACTTCATATCCTGCAGCCTGAACCCCCACTACCGCATACCCACCTGTTCTCTCTGTTTGTGTCCCCCCACCTTATCTGGCTTCAAGATCGGGGCTCGCTCTGAAGCGATTGTCCTGTCGCCGCCGCCGCCGGTCTCTCCTTTTGAGTAGACGCCGTGCTTGTCACTACATCCTGCAAGACACCAACACTACCCCTCCAATTAGGCACACTCTGGCCCCTACCTGTAAGAGGTGCCACCCACCACTCATTCTCACAGTCACCCCTTCCAACAACTCACCATCAGCCACAATCTCACCTTCCTCCAACTCTTCTTCATCATAGTCTAAGTCCCAGTCCCCAGCCCCATCATCCCCACTCTGCGCAGCGGCACCTCCCCATCGCCTATTCCCCCATCTCCAAATTTCTCCTGAAACAAATCCTGTGAAGGGTCATATTCTCGCCTGGCTGACGCACCATCCTGGCCTTGGCTCGCTTGGCTTAAGTCCCCACATCCCAGGGCCAGCCATAAAGATGCACACCCTGTCTTCATGCTGGGTTGGACAGGGTGCACGAGACCCTTCCGACTGAGACACCCGCCACCATTTTGCCAGGCGTACCTCCAAACCCTGGTTGGCACTACTCTGTCCCTGTCCTGCCTGCCCTGCAAAACCAGGCGGAGGGGGGTGGAGTGGTACCACACCCACCATCCTGGACCCTCATCCTGAAAAGCCTCAGTCCCCACCAAAACCATGGATCGGATCGAGGTTTGGGTAGGCATGACCCCCACCCCAAAAGCCCCACACCTATGCTCACCCATGACTAGAGCACCGCCCTCCTCCACCACAGCTGGTATTGCCCTGACCTCTGTGCCTCCCCCATTGCCTGCCCCCCAGACTCTGGGAAAACCCTCCCACCCTTAGGACAAGGGCATCCCCCTGTCCACCCCCTACCCGCCAGGAACTAACAGCTCAAACTGAGGAGTCCTAGCTCACTCCACGCCTGAGAGGTTCCGTGGTTTTCGGGACCGGACTCCATTTTGTTTGTACTGTTCCTGACGCCATTTTTGTGTTGCCCTCACGTAGGCCTAGGTGGTAAACGAACGAACGAAGTTGCATGGGCCTCGTCGTTCATGTAAGCATTAACAGGCCCTTTTCGATTTGCGAGTGAACTGCAAAGATGCTGACCCCGTCACCTGAAACTGACCCTTTGCAAAGCCAGTTTTCTCTAGCTGATCGTTGTCTGAAATTGCCAATCAATGTTCAGGATATCGTTAACTTTTAGTTTCTTGCACATATCTTATCCTACTCAACATCTGAATTGCTTCTTTCCTTATGACTTTTCATTACATGGGTAGTGCTTTCAATTATGGGTTTGTCCGGCTTGTGGTAATCGAATTTGAGACAGTCCTAATAATTAACTTGTGGGTTGGTATAATGTAAAGTGAGCTTTTTGAAATGTAATAATATGTGTGAAAATGTATTTCATTGGTCAGAATTTGCCGCAGTGGGTGTGCATTCGTAATTAATCGAAAACAGCATAAAAAGTGATGTCTTGCTCTACGAAAGTTGAGCAGTCTCCTGAGTTGTACACCGTGTTGTATTGCTTGGTTTACTGTTACTAGCTGCAGCTAATAAATTTGATCTCTGACGCCACCTAGAAGTATTCCGTGTCTCTGTATTCCAAAACAGGAGAACTCGAAGACTTCGATATGTGTCCCTGGCACCGCTGGGTTATAAGAAAACCCGGTTCTTCAGTTGGCGCCCAACGTGGGTCGACTTCAGCGGTACCGGTCCAAGCCTGAGGATCGTGAGGAGCCCCGTGAGGAAATTCTGGAGGAAGGCCGCCACTTCATCGACCCCTGTATGTCGACGTGGACCGAAAGTCTTTACTGCGAGGCCTCCCGCTTTCCGACGGCTACGAAGGACTGCTGCCCTGACTGTCGCCCTGTTTTGGACCCTACGTTGATCCTTTGTAGAGCGAGACGACAGATGGTCTTCTGGTGGCGTGACAGATATTTTTTTTAAGTATAAGTGGGTCGCTCCCACGACTTTGTTTTGGTTCTTGGTTTTGATTCGGTTCTTGCAAAAATCGAAGCCGAGGGGCTCGTATATTTACGAGTGTATCGATAGTTGATAACCCCTCGAAGTTTGAAGCTAGATTAGTGAGCTATAAGATGCCTGGTCTTAGCAAAATTAGGAAATGGTTTAGTTGTGGTTGTAACAGGGATTCCCGATTGGAGGATTCGTGTCCGATACCTCTGGTTGGAACTCCGACTTATGAGCTCTATTCAAAACATGGAGTGGGTCCTATCACTTATAATGAAGTGTGGGTCCGCTATACGAAGAAAGATGGTGTTTTACGATGGCCCCAACATGGTAGTTTCGAATTAAATATTTTAGATAATCTGGAAGTTGCGCTATTTAAGAAGAAAGCCCGGCCGGCAATGTTTGACTCTTTCCGCCTTTGGCGTACGGAAGCCAAATAGCGAGAAATTAAGCAAGCAAAGAGAGATAGGAAAGATAAGAATATGTCAGTACTACAAGCTGCTAGGCAGTTTAGGGAAGATGGAGAAGAGCGTGCGAGTGAAGTTTCAGATAGACAGCGTTGCATGGCCATAGATAAATGTTATCCGGCCTTGCCGTCTTCTCCTTCGAAAGTGACTGAAGACCCTGAAAAAGATCCTTTGATCTCTCATTTACTGAGATTGCCACCCCCTTATGTGCAGGGTGCTACTGCGCCTCCATTACCCCCGGTTGTTCCACCCTTTGTTGTTCAACCTCCTGCTGTTGTTCAGCCACCCGGTGCTCCACAGATGGTTTTGCCTCCTACTGCGCAACCCACTCTAGGGTCGCAAGCTTTGCTACCAGCTTTGCCTCAAACTCCTTTGCCTTCTACTTCTGCATCTTCGACTCCTACTGTTCTTGCTTCTACACCTCTTTTGTCTCAATATACTCATTCTCCTGTTCTTATGTCTGCTTCTTCTCCTTCTGCTCGGAAACGAATGACTGAGACTGTTGCTAGTCTGTTGTCTCCATTGTTTAGGTCACTGAGTATGACCCCTGTTTCGGTACGTAAGCAGAGTCGTAGTCAGCTTCCTAGTTCCGAAGAGCGAGCAGTGTTGGATCTTTTGGCTCGTAGATGGATTTCAAATGTTTCTAGGTATAATTTACAAGCGGGTATGGATGTTTTCTTACAGTGGGAGCCGCCTAAGCAAAGGTATGTTTTTGATGTAATGTGTACCTTTTTGCATCAGGAATGGGAATATAATGAGTTGGGTCCGATTCCGCAGGAAGTGCTTCATGTTCAGTCCGAATTTGCTAAAGGGACGATAGTGGAGTCTGATGTTGAGGAAGCCGTAGGTTGCCCCTGTATGGAGAGAGTCAGTTGCTGCTAATGTTAATCACGGTATTCAGGCCGCAGAGGCACATTTTCAGCGAGTATGGGTACATGTTCCTTGGAAGAGAGCAGAGGTCTTGGCTCTTAAGCAGACCTTGCCTGACCCCCGTAAAAATCCTGCCGGATATTACAAAGAGTTGTCCCAGACAGTTGATGCGTGTATTATGAATTTAGCTGACATGGATATGTTGATGGGTAATGTAGTTCCGCAACCTTTGTGGACGAAGATTTGTCATGAGAATCATACGGCAGAATTGGGAGATACGTGGGCTAATATTGTTGCTGCAGATGGTCGGCAGGTAGGAGGTGCCAAACCTAAGCGCTTGGTTGCAGAATTACCTGGTAGAATGATTAATTTAATGAAAACTATGATGCCTCCTTTGCGAGTGAATTGGGACAAGTTAGCAGTATGCAAACAAAAGAAAGACGAGAGTGTGTCTGATTTCTTCACGAGGTTTGAAGAGACGTTTATCGATCATAGTGGTCAGGATATGAGTATGGAAGGTGGTCAAAGGTAGTTCGTGGACAAATTTGTCTTTAATTTGATTCCCGAACTTTCTAATAAGTTAAAGGACTCTGAGAGTTCATGGGCTGTTTCTTCGTCGGCCCAGATATTGGCTACTGCCAAATATTACGAGAATAGGGATAAAGATGAGAAGGATAAAGTATAGAAGAAGACTAAAGAATTAAAGACGAAAGTTCTTTTGCAGCAAGTTTATCCGCCTCGTCAGAATCAGCCTCAGTTTCAGCAACCTCCACAGTTTCAGAGATTGCTACAGAAGCCTGTGCCTTATGCTCCGCGATTCTTTCCTGGACCTAATCAGTGTGCTATTGCAGAGAGGAAGGTCATTTCAAGAATAGTTGCCCGGCTTTGTTACAGCGTGCGAATGGTGTATCTGGTCGGAGAGGTCGTGGTGGTTTCCAGCAAGTTCCTAGGGGTAGGGGATGTGGTGTGTTACCCCAGAATGAGCGTTCCTCTTCCCTTTAGAATTCTGCGAATTATTTTGACAGACAGAATGTTCCAAGTGGTCAGTCTGCACAGTACTTTGTTGATGATTATTATGTCGAGAGTGAGAGTGCTGGTTATAATGATAGTTAGGACAGCCACGGGTAAAGAGAGGGAGTAGTGTCAGTTCCAGTAGACCAGAGTGGACCTTATGTTGAAGTGATTACATCAGGTGTGACAGAACCTTTTCTTTTGGATACTGGTGCGACTAAGAGTTCTATTATGCACTCTAAACTTCCTGGCGCACCTTTGTCTGGCTTGACCAATGTTTCAGTAGGATTTTCAGGCGCCCCAGTTTATAACCCGGTTTCTAGTCCTTTGCCTCTTTCTATTGGTCCTTGTGAATTGGAAGCTCCTCTTATTTTGACGACTGGTTGTGGGGAGAATCTGTTGGGTTTGGACTTACTGAAAAGATTGTATGCGACATTACATTGCTCTCCTTCAGGAGTACATCTTACCTTGGGTAAGAAAGTGATTTCTCCGATGAATTTGGAGACAAGCAACGTCCATGTGCGTATTTTTCAGCGACGTTAGATCCGGTGGCTAAAGCGTTGCCGAGTTGCCTGAGAGCTACAGCGGCAGCGGCTGTTTCTATCCGACAGTCTGCTGGTTTGGTATTGGATAATACGTTGATTGTGATGGTCCCACATGCAGTGGATACCTTATTGAATAGGACAAAGACACAGCACCTTACTAGTGCACGTCTGTCAGGTTATTTAGCTAGCCATGTGCACATCAAAAGATGTAATGTGTTGAATCCAGCTACGTTGTTGCCGATTTCTGTAGAGACAGCTGCTCAAGAACAGCATGATTGTTTTCTTCGAACAGAAGAAGAAACAAAGGCTAGAGTTGATTTAAAAGATACTCCTCTTACGAATGTTGATGGTACCTTATGGGTAGATGGTTCGTGTTTCAAGCTTCCGAATGGTGAGACGACTGCGGCATATGCTGTCACAACTTTACATACAGTTGTTGAAACAGCACGCATAGCACAGAATTCTGCGCAAGCAGCAGAGTTGATTGCATTGACTAGAGCGTGTGTGTTGTCAGAGGGAAAACGAGTGAATGTTTATACTGATAGCCAGTATGCGCTTGGTGTTGCCCATAGTTTTGTGGGTTTGTGGAGAGAAAGAGGATTTCTTACTTCCCATGGTACGAAAATTCAGCATGGGCAGTTAGTGAATGAACTTTTGGAATCACTTACTCTCCCAAAGCAGATTGCAATTGTGAAGTGTAGTGCGCATAAGAAAGTTGTGGATGATCTGGGCCGAGGAAATGCGTTTGCGGATGAAGTTGCGAAGGAAACGGCAAAAGACATGATGAGCCGTATGTATGTTGCAGGCCCTGCAAGATGGGTTGTGGAAAGTGGAATGTGTGAAGACACAATAGAAAGTGTGAAGATGATTCAGGCTGAAGCTACGGAAAAAGAAGTGAGTGTGTGGAGAGAAACTACGGGTATGTTGGATGCGACGGGTTGTTGGGTTGAGTTGTCAGAACACCAGCGATGGTTGTTGCCTGATGCGTATGTGTTCACAGTGGTTACAATGGCTCATGGAATGGCTCACAGTAGCTAGAAAGGGATATGCAAGTTGTTGGCTCCAGTATGGCAGAATGCTGGAATTCTGAAATGTGCTGAGAATGTGGTGAAGCATTGTATGATTTGTTTGAAATACAATCCTGGCAAGGGAACTCCAACTCCAGCTGGTCATTTTGCTCCTCCGACGTATCCGTTTGAAGTGATACAGTTAGATTACATTCACATGGAGAGATGTAACAATTTGAAGTCAAGTCAAAAAAATTTGTATAGCGCACTACTCACCCAGAGGGTCTCAAGGCGCTTGTGGTGGGGGGTTTAGTTACTTATCAAATAGCCAGGTTTTGAGTTGTTTTCTGAAGGAGAGGTGGTTCTGTGTGATGCGGAGGTGAGTGGGAAGAGAATTCCAGGTTTTGGCCGCTAAGTAGGAGAATGATCTTCCTCCCATGGTGGCTCTTCGAATGCGTGGAATTGTGGCGAGGGCTTGATTGGACGATCGTAGTTGGCGGGTGGGGGTGTAAAAGGTCATGCGCGTGTTGAGGTATTTGGGTCCTAGGTTGTAGAGGGATTTGTGTGCGTGGGTGAGGAGACGGAACGTTATTATCTTGTTGACGGGGAGCCAGTGAAGGTCTCTCAGGTGATCGGATATGTGATTGTGGCGGGGTATGTCTAGGATGAGTCGGGCGGAGGCGTTCTGAATGCGTTGGAGTTTTTTCTGTAATTTGGCTGTGGTTCCGGCGTAGAGGGTGTTTCCGTAGTCTAGTCGGCTTGTGACAAGTGCTTGGGTGACCGTCTTTCTTGTTTCGGTGGGGATCCATCAGAAGATCTTTCTGAGCATACGTAAGATGTTGAAGCATGATGATGAGATGGCGTTGACTTGTCTGGTCATCGAGAGGGAGGAGTCTAGAATGACTCCCAGGTTGCGGGCATGGTCCGTTGGTTTGGGTGCGCTGCCCCGGGCCGGTGGCCACCATGAGTCATCCTATGCAGAGGGGGATGATCCTAGGATGAGGACTTCCGTCTTGTCTGAATTCAGTTTTAAGCGGCTGTTCTTCATCCACTCGGCTACGTCTTTCATCCCTTCGTGTAGGTTGGTTTTGGCGGTGTTTGGGTCTTTGGTGAGGGAGAGGATCAGCTGTGTGTCGTCAGCGTAGGAGATGATGTTGAGGTTGTGCTGGCGTGCGATGGATGCGAGGGGGCTCATGTAGACGTTGAAGAGGGTGGGGCTGAGCGATGATCCTTGTGGTACGCCGCAGATGACTTTGGTGGCCTCTGATCTGAAAGGGGGGAGGCGGACTCTCTGGGTTCTTCCGGCGAGGAACGAGATGATCCAATCTAGTGCTTTTCCTTGTATCCCAACGTTGCTGAGGCGTTGTACAAGGGTGCGGTGGCAGACCGTGTCAAACGCTGCGGAGAGGTCCAGGAGGATGAGGGCAGCTGTTTCCCCTTTGTCGAGTAGTGTTCGGATGTCGTCTGTGGCTGCAATGAGGGCGGTCTTGGTGCTGTGTTTGGCTCGGAAGCCAGACTGTGTGGGGTCGAGGGAGCCGTTAGACTCGAGGAAGGCGGCGAGCTGATTGTTGACGGTCTTCTCTATGACTTTGGCGGGGAAAGGGAGAAGCGAGATGGGGCGGTAGTTCTTACGTTCAGTGGGGTCTGCTGTAGGTTTCTTCAGGAGGGCACTGAGTTCGCCATGTTTCCATCTTTCCAGGAAGGTAGCGGTGTTGAGGGAGCAGTTGATGATATCACGGAGATAGGGTGCGACGATGGAGTCGGCCTTGTTGAAGATGTGGTGGGGGCATGGGTCAGTTGGTGATCCGGAGTGAATAGAGTTCCTCAAGCGGATGGTGTCTTCGGTGCTGATTGGGTTCCAGGCGCAGAGGGTGGTGGGGGGGGGCTTCAGATCGGTGGTGAGGGGGGTGGACTGGTCGCCGAAGCTGTTATGTATGTCAGCGATTTTGCTGTGGAAGAACGAGGCTAGAGAGTCGCAGAGGTCTTGAGAGGGAGTGATGTCGTTGGTGCCGGCGCTGGGATTGGTAAGCTCTTTGACGATGCTGAAGAGTTCCTTGCTGTTGGGGGCGTTGTTGTCGAGTCGATCCTTGAATGCTGATTTCTTGGTGGATCGGATCAGCTGGTGGTGTTTGCGGGTGGTGTCCTTGAGGGCGGTCATCTTGTCTGTGGTTGGGTTTTTTCGCCAGGCTTTCTCGAGGGTGCGGCAGTTCTTTTTGGAGTTCTTGAGGTCGTCATTGAACCAGGAGGCTTTTTTGCTAACTGGCTTGTTGTGATGGTTTTTCAAGGGCGCTAATTCGTCAGCGCAGTGGGTGATCCATTGTGCAAGATTGATGGCTGCTTGATTTGGGTCCGAAGATTTGGCGGGAGGGTTTTGGTTTAGCGATGTGGTGAGCTGGTCGGTGGTGATTTTGTTCCAGTTTCTGCGGGGGACTTGTTGTGGGTGGTGGTGGGTCGTGGTCTTTCTGAAGTTGAAATGGACGCAGCTGTGGTCCGTCCAGTGGAGTCCTGTGGCGTGATTGAAGGAGATGTGCTTGCTGGAGGAGAAGATTGGGTCGAGTGTGTGTCCGGCGTAGTGGGTGGGGGTGTTTACCAGTTGTTTGAGTCCGAGATTGGCGAGGTTGTCCAGAAGGGTGGTGGTGTTGCTGTCGTTGTTCTTTTCCAGGTGGAAGTTGAGGTCTCCTAGGAGAATGTAGTCCTCGGAGGGGAGGGCGTGTGGGCTGATAAAGTCAGTGATGTCTTCGCTGAATTGTGTGCGGGGTCCTGGTGGTCTGTAGATGAGTGTGCCTCTAAGTGTGGTCTTGGGGTCGGTGTGTATCTGGAAGTGAAGGTGTTCGGTGGTGGTGAGGGTGTCGTCGGAGCTGGTCGTGATGCGGATGGAGTTCTTGTGGACGATGGCGATGCCTCCTCCTGTTTGGTTGATGCGGTCCTTTCGGATGACTTTGTAACCGTCCGGGATGGCTATGGCGATGTCGGGCGCTGATGAGGCGTTCATCCAGATTTCTGTAAGAAAGGCGACGTCCGGCGTTGTGGTGTCTAGTAGGTTCCATAGTTCAATGGCGTGTCTGTGGACCGAGCGGGTGTTGAGCAGGATGCACTTCAGGTGATTAATGTCGGAGCTCTGTTTGGCGTTTGTGGACGTAGTGTGGGTCCTGATGCAGCAGAACTTGCAGGATTGACAGGTGAAGGGTCCATGGGCGCGTCCTGGGGCGGCTTGGTGGCAGTCGGGGAGACGGCCTGTGTTTAGTGCAGAGAGGGTTGCGGCGTCGTACGTTAGGCGGGTGGAGTGGATTTTGAGGGGGTCAGGGGGTCTGGCACTGGGCGCGGGCCAGGCGCGGACGGGCGCAGACGGGCTTACCTTTGGCGCGCCCGCTGCGCGTGAACGCTGCGCGTGAGCCACTCAGACATAAGTGGATAGAGGAGGGGGCGGAGCGAGGGAGGAGCAGCTGGGAGGCGGGAGCGGGGTGGTGAGTGTGGAGGGTCAGTAGGAGCTGGAGGGAGCGGGGGTGGGGCCGCGGGGGAGCAGCGGCAGGGACGGGCTAAGGGCACAACAAAAATGGCAAAACAATGCTGGGCGAGATCACTGGCACAAAGGAGGTCGCGGGCATAAATAGCTGGCACAAATAAAAACAATGCAGGCAACGATACCAGGCAGAATACAGGTTGCTGGCACAGATAGCACGATACCAGGCACAGAATGCAGGTCGCTGGCACAGATAGCACGATACCAGGCACAAAATGCAGGTCGCTGGCACAGATAGCTGGCACAAGTGGAAATAATGCAGGAGGGACGAGCTGCGAGTGGAGCGACCGGTTCTGACCAGGTCAGGACGGTCACAACACCTTGTCTTGCGTGAGCAGCCTAAAGTTTGTTTGTGGGAGGGAGGAACAGCTAGGAGGCGGGAGCGGGGTGGCGAGTGTGGAGGGTCAGTAGGAGCTGGAGGGAGCGGGGGTGGGGCCGCAGGGGAGCAGCGGTAGGGACGGGCTAAGGGCACAACAAAAATGGCAAAACAATGCTGGGCGAGATCACTGGCACAAAGGAGGTCGCGGGCATAAATAGCTGGCACAAATAAAAACAATGCAGGCAACGATAGCAGGCAGAATACAGGTCGCTGGCACAGATAGCATGATACCAGGCACAGAATGCAGGTCGCTGGCACAGATAGCACGATACCAGGCACAGAATGCAGGTCGCTGGCACAGATAGCTGGCACAAGTGGAAATAATGCAGGAGGGACGAGCTGCGAGTGGAGCGACCAGTTCTGACCAGGTCAGGACGGTCACAACTCCTTGTCTCGCGTGAGCAGCCTAAAGTTTGTTTGTGGGAGGGAGGAGCAGCTGGGAGGCGGGAGCGGGGTGGTGAGTGTGGAGGGTCAGTAGGAGCTGGAGGGAGCGGGGGTGGGGCCGCGGGGGAGCAGCGGCAGGGACGGGCTAAGGGCACAACAAAAATGGCAAAACAATGCTGGGCGAGATCACTGGCACAAAGGAGGTCGCGGGCATAAATAGCTGGCACAAATAAAAACAATGCAGGCAACGATACCAGGAAGAATACAGGTCGCTGGCACAGATAGCACGATACCAGGCACAGAATGCAGGTCGCTGGCACAGATAGCATGTACCATGCACAGAATGCAGGTCGCTGGCACAGATAGCTGGCACAAGTGGAAATAATGCAGGAGGGACGAGCTGCGAGTGGAGCGACCGGTTCTGACCAGGTCAGGACGGTCACCTTGTGTATGTCCTTGTGGTTGTTTGCGCCTTTTCTAGATGGATAGAGGCTTACCCCCTAAAGGATAATACTGCCTTGTCTATAGCCAAGGTTTTGCTTAAGGAGTATTTCACTAGATATGGATTGCCGAGAATTGTATGGAGCGACAATGGGAGTGAATTTGTGGGCCAGATTATGAAAAAAGTGTGTGCTGGTTTGGGTATCAATCAGAAATTCCATGCTGCGAATCACCCCCAGTCTGCTGGACTTGTTGAGTGCTATAATGGCACCTTGAAGCTGAAGCTAGCTAAGATACAAGCGAGCACTGGTCTTACATGGCCAGATGCCTTGCCGTTGGCTCTTTTGTCAACAAGGACGACAGTGCATTCTCGTGTGGGACTTAGCCCATACGAAATCATTTTTGGTCGTCCAGCAAATGTTTGGGGTGTACCTCGTCCTAAGAAACATAGTGACATTGAGTACCCTATGTTGGTGGATTACTTACATGACTTGACTGCTAAATTACGTGTTCTCCACCAACAGGTCTATGACAGTTTTCCGACAGCTACTGCAGATCCAGGCCATACGATTCAACCTGGAGAGTACATCTTGATCAAGAATTTTCAACGAACCAAAAACTTGGAGCCGAGATGGACTGGACCACATTTGGTCCTCTTGGCCTCTAGAACTGCTGTTAGAGTAGCTGGTAAAAAAAAACTGGGTGCATGCCACCCATTGTAAAAGGGTACATTTGCCCCTACCGTATGATAAGTGTGTGAGGGATGGAATAGCTGATTCCGAATGTGAAAGGATTCCTAGATTTGTACCTTTTAGTGATGCACATTTGACATGGACTCAGTCAGAACGCGAGGATGATGACATTCTGCAAGCTGCTGTGCCTTTGCCTTTGAGACTCGACACGACGAATCCGGAAGTCCTTTTCCAAGAACAAACTGTGCCTGGTAAAGAACGCTACAATTTAAGACTGAGAAAGACTGAACCTATGGACAAATAAAAATTTAATTTTTTTATGTAGTGAATTACACCTTGTCAGATCAAGAGACTTTTTTACTTTTTTCTTTTTCGAGTCACCATCCGGACTCAGCTGCAGGGTCGCGGTATAGCCTTAAGGGGTGAGCCGCGTATTGACATAAGGTCTGTGGTTCATGGTCGTTGATGCACACTTAAGTGAAGAAGGTAATAGCCGTGAGCAGCACGTTAGAGAATGGAGTTTTTGAGTCTGATAAGGGTGTTGAGAGAATCGATTTTAAAGTGAAAATGTGTAACTTGGTTCGTAGCAAATGTTTTTTAATACTGTGTTTTCTAATGCTTTTGAATATTACGTTGGCTTGTGTGGGTTGGATTGTCTATGTCACACAACAGACGCTTGCATCTACCTCCCAACCTACTCTTTCTTTTTCGACTGTTTCCCCACATGAGTTTCATACGTTGCCTGAACATGAACAGACACGAAGATCAGAATTTGTGAACAATTCGTTTATACAGATGTTGCATCAGCATCAGCTAGTCGTAAATACCACAAATTGCTGGGTTTGTGGTCTTATGCCACACACGACAGATAAGGGAATGCCATATTTGGTTTTGCCTTTTTCGCCTAATGGGTCAGTGTGGGCGCTTCAAGCAATGTTTATCTATGCGAATAAAGTGTCTCCTGTATGTTCCGTCAAAGATAATGCGAGTAATAATGCCTTAATACAGGGAATAGTAGATATGATCAGAGATATTGATGCGTATAATGCTGTCCCTAAAGATGAGGTACGAGCATATGTTGGTTGGAACAAGACGAGATATAGCATTAGTGTGACAGAGAAAGAGAGACAGAAAAGATCTCCTCCTATTTGGATTGTACCCCACCGAGGTCATTTTTGTTTGCAAGGTAATGGTCAGAATCCGAGAGCTCAGCTTGGTAAGAGTGTGTGTGTTCACACCTATGTCTATACGTCCCAGAAATCTCCACCGTTCGTGCCAGCTAAAGGCACATATTTTGTTTGTTACAACAGAGCATATACATGGTTGCCTTCTGATTTTTCAGGCACATGTTATGTGGCATTTTTGCTTCCCCCTACATACACAGCTGCTTTCAATTACCATAAGACGAGATATGGTAGAGGTGTTATCGATGCGAAAGATACTGTCGCACAAGAAGTTGGAGACTTCTTTAAGGGTTTTTTGCCCTTTTGGGGTCCTATGGCTAATAGTAGGAATATTCGTCAGCTTACGAGAGTGGTCGAGGCCACTATAAATGAGACTGCAGGTGCCCTTAGCAATATTACAGCTGAGCTTCAAGCGGATCGCCTTATGACATTACAGAACCGCTTTGTTTTAGATATTATACTTGCAGATAGAGGTGGAGTATGTAAATTGATCAGGTCTAGTTGCTGCGTTTTCATACCTGATAACGCCCCGACAGTGTACCAAGCCATCTTGAGGTTGCATAAGTCCGCTGAGTCTATACATGTAGACGAAGGGAACTGGTCGTTGATAGGATGGTTTGGGGAATTGCTGTCCAAATGGGGATGGAAGATTCTGATGTCCCTTGGTATGGCTTTAGCGATCCTTTTCTCGTGTTGCTTATGCATCCAGTGTGGTCCTGCCATTTGTGGCCTTTGTGCTACAATCTGTGTGAGAAGACCCGTCCCGAGAGAAGCGAAGGATAATAAGATGATGTTACAGCAACACCTTGATGACCTGATGAGAATAGACATAGACCTGGATTCAGATTGACGTGAGTTTAGGTTATTGCCTACGTAATGGCAAAAGGAGGGTCTGAGGTTCTGTGGTTTTCGGGACCGGACTCCATTTTGTTTGCACTGTTCGTGACGCCATTTTTGTGTTGCCCTTACGTAGGCCTAGGTGGTAAATGAACGAATGAAGTTGCATGGGCCTTGTCGTTCATGTAAGCATTAACAGGCCCTTTTCGATTTGCGAGTGAACTGCAAAGATGCTGACCCCGCCACCTGAAACTGACCCTTTGCGAAGCCAGTTTTCTCTAGCTGATCGTTGTCTGAAATTGCCAATCAATATTCAGGATATCGTTAACTTTTAGTTTCTTGCACATATCTTATCCTACTCAACATCTGAATTGCTTCTTTCCTTACGACTTTTCATTACATGGGTAGTGCTTACAATTATGGGTTTGTCCGGCTTGTGGTAATCGAATTTGGGACAGTCCTAATAATTAACTTGTGGGTTGGTATGATGTAAAGTGAGCTTTTTGGAATGTAATAATATGTGTGAAAATGTATTTCATTGGTCAGAATTTGCCGCAGTGGGTGTGCATTCGTAATTAATCGAAAACAGCATAAAAAGTGATGTCTTGCTCTACGAAAGTTGAGCAGTCTCCTGAGTTGTACACCGTGTTGTATTGCTTGGTTTACTGTTACTAGCTGCAGCTAATAAATTTGATCTCTGACGCCACCTAGAAGTATTCCGTGTCTCTGTATTCCAAAACAGGAGAACTCAAAGACTTCGGGTGTGTCCCTGGCACCGCTGGGTTCTAAGAAAACCCGGTTCTTCACCTGACACGGGGGAGACAGGCGCCAGTTACCTGCGCTGCCCTTCCCCTCTCCCCGTCCCTGCCTCCTCATAGCTCTGCTGAGCAAGGGCCTGCCTATGCGGACTGGAGAGGTCCAGCGACAGGCCCTGCGCTGTGGATACCCGCCCCCTGCCACGTCATGATGCCTGGCCCTTCCGTGGCCAAACTGTGTCACCCCACCCTCTGGCTGCCCTACAGTGGGCAGGCCAGAGCCACGAGGACTCGCTTCCTCCTGCCCGCAGACTCACCCCTGCTGTCCACCTCCCTCCACCTGACCACAAAAGGTAGGAGCCTGGGCCACGTGCCATGAACCCTATTGCCCCTGCTGCCAGGCCCCCCGCCGCATCGCGTATAATGTGAGCCGTCTTTTTTGCCTCCCTGTCTGAGTCGTCCCTCAAACTGACAAGTGACAACACCCTCTACCCGCCTCAGCCCAGGCGCGCAACACCCATTGGGCTCGCGGGGCTTCAGCCCCACCCCCGTCGTGTCTGTCAGCCCAGGCAGAGACAGCTTCGCGGGCTGGCGAGCATCTAATTGCAGCCGCACCCGAGTACTTAACATGTCTTTAAAAGACCATTTACGTGTAAATGAGGCTTTTGTTGTGTGTTCGCCCCTTCTTACAGCCACTCTGTCTATGTTTGGAAGAATTAGACCCCCCCGAAATATTTTTCAGCCCCCCCAAAATTTGGCTCTAGTTACCCCCCTGCCTCAGCCCAACCCCACACATTGTCCCCCCCTCCAACCATCCCGCGGAGCCTCGACTCGAAATAGACGTCCAGCCTGTTTTCTGCCCCCCGCAGCCAACCCACCTTTTTGCACCTTGCGTGCGGGGAACGCGCAAGCCATGACGATTGCCGCCACTCCACCCACTTATCTCCGGTTTGGGCACTCCACGGGGGCAATACCTGCCTGCGCCAGTGCCCCAGCCGCCAGCAGATCGGCTCTGCCCGCTTGCTGCAACACCAGCAGCGCCTGCTGAACATCATGCAGGACAGCAATGCTTTCTACACAAAGTCGCTTACAGACACCAGGACCACCACTACTCTATAATGCTAACTCTTACCCTGCTAACCGGGGCGTGACAAGTCAAAATGGCACCTAAACCCTGATAACTGCCACCCAACGACCTATCTAAGCCCGTACCCTCTGGCCAATCTCTATGCCCTTAAGACCCTACCACCCGCCTGAAAATTCTGGGAGGGTAGGGCTTTTTGCCCACCCCCCCAAAACTATAATTTTGAAAATATAACATTTAACACCTAACCTAGTTTAGGGATCGGGTTTAATTTTATAACATTTTCAAAACAAAAGCAGTAGCGTGCAAGTTTGAAGTGCTGGTACCAGGAGGCTGAGAACTAAAGTGAGTAGATCAAGGGACTTGCTGACCTGTGATTTTGTGACCGTGTGCCAATATTGCAGTATTACTGCAAAATCGGCCCCAGTAACAAAATAGGCACCCAGTAATGAACATTGGGCCCTACTTTTCCAGCCTCCCTGGTAAATGCCTGTTACTGCCAGTCCGAACCTGGAGTCCACTAGTCCATGAGCCTCTTCATGTTTTTTTCACATGTTTTGTAATAACAATTATAACATTAGAATATTGGCAGCTCCATTGAAGACAATGAATTGGCACAGGGCTAATAACAGCTGGTAAAAGTCTTCTGCTCCAACATTCCACCAATTGTCTTTCTGTTGTTCCCTTTTTAATTTAGAACATTCTATGTTCTCTAGGTGGAATCTTCTAATAGCCTTATGGTCCTTCTGACTCGGGCTATGCTGGGTATTAAAGGTCCTCTCTGTCTGCCAGTGCCAATGGCTTGGCTTCAGGGCCATTAATAACCGGCATTGCCCGAGGCAGCAGGCAATAAGGCTATATTATAATAATAATGCCTCCATGTCACATGATCCAGGCCCAGGAGAAATCTTGGCATAGACTTAATTCAAAACCAATCCGTGCACACCTCATTGTCATATGCACAATACCCACATCTCCCCTTGTAGTAGGAGGTATACATGTCAAACTCAGTCAGTCAGTCAATTATCTTTATTTTGTAGTATTTCTACTGCATATAAATGCACAGGGTAAAAAGAAAGACATTCAAAACAATCTAAAATCAATTACATTAATAAAATGTTAATGTTAATGTTATGGGTGTCTTATATAGCGCTCGGCTACTCCAGGGAGTGTCCCGGCGCTTTCTGACCCATAGCTGAAAACAGAAGAGAGATGAAAAAGGAAGCAGACCTATCATTGACTATAAAGCCAAGTTTTCAGACCTTTTCTAAAGGCCAACAGGTTTGGAGTACAACGGAGTGCCAAGGGGAGGGTGTTCCACAGCTTGGGAGCGAGATGTTTAAAAGAACGTCCCCCTATACTAGCTTTCCTGATAATGGGGACAGTTGCCAGACCAAGGGATTCTGATCTGAGGGATCTTGTGGGCTTATAAAAGGTAAGACGTTTCTGAATGTAATTAGCCCCAACAGCATGAAGTGCCTTGTGGGCCAATGTAAGTGCCTTAAAATGAATCCGCTTTCTGACAGGAAGCCAATGAAGGGAGAGTAACAGATCCGATGCTCTGGCATGGCGGGGAAGGCCAAAAATGGCCCTCGCAGCCGAGTTTTGGACTACTTGAAGTTTTTGCAATAGGTAGTCAGGAAGACCCAAATATAGAACGTTAGAGTAATCGAGCCTGGAACAAATTAAGGCCTGAACCGTCATCTTCCTATGGACCAGAGGAAGCAGAGGGAGGAACTTACGTAACATTTTCAGAAGACCGAAACATGTGCCAGTAAGGCCTATGATCTGGGACTTCAGTGATAAATTATTATCAATTTTAACCCCAAGGTTTTTAGCCACCGAGGAGGAAGGTGAAGGAGGAAACATATTCACCGGCCACCAATCCTGCCATGGCGGGTCTGCCTGACACCCAAAGAAAAGCACCTCTGATTTGTCAGGGTTGCACTTGAGGCTGTTTCGCTGAAACCAGTCGAAAACAGCCCCAAGGCAGCCATGGATGCTCTCGCCGTCGAACTCAGCACCCTTTTACAGGTGAAGAGAAGCTGGGTGTCATCAGCGTATGATATGATCAGGGCTCCAAAAGACTCTGCCAGCACCGCCAAGGGAGTCATAAAGATGTTAAAAAGGGTCGGGCTAAGCACCGACCCTTCAGGAACTCCAACCTCCAAAGGCGGTACTTCGGCAGAGTACGGGGGGGCCCAGACCACCTGTCGACGACCCGCCAGATAGGATCTGAGCCAGCTCAACACCGTCCCTCTCAGACCGATCTCATAGAGTCTGCTGAGGAGACCCGCATGAGGGACGGTGTCGAAGGCCGCCGACAGATCTAACATCACCAGCATAGCTCTTCCACCTGAGTCAAGTACTTCCTTAATGGCTTCATTTACCTCCAGGAGAGCGGTCTCAGTGCTCAGATTGGAGCGAAAGCCTGACTGGGTGGAGTGAAGCAGACCATGACTTTCCAAGAAAGTGGAGAGCACAGAGTGGACAGGCTTTTCCACAATCTTTGCCAAACCCGGTAGAAGAGATATTGGCCTATAATTTGCATGATTCTCAGGATCAAGGCCAGGCTTTTTAAGAAGTGGAACAACCATTGCCTGTTTCCAGGCCAGAGGGACAATGCCACTTGCCAACGATAGATTAAGAACAGGATTTATTAGAGGGTTCAGAATCTTGGCGGTACTGGCCAAAAAGGTAGCAGGACAAGGGTCCAGAGGGGAGCCTGACTTGATCTTGAGAAGGAGATCCAGAGAGATGGAAGCAGACATAGCTGGAAACTCCGAGAGAACAGGACTGGACTCAATGGATAAAGTTGATGGGTTACTAAAATTAGAAACTGTACTGAGGCCAGAGGGGGGAAAGGAGTCTTGGATCTGTTTAATTTTTGTTGTGAAGAAGTTTGCCAACGAAGTGACCCAAGGCTCAGAAAACTCGTGCTGAACTGCACTAGCCTTGGGAGAGACAAACTCCTTGACAATAGTAAAAATCTCTCTACAGGAGTTGGACGCTGACTCAATTCTGGTGGAAAAATAACTCCTTTTTGCAGAATATCAGCATGATAAAGCTTAATAGAGGCTTTGTAAGCAGCCTTGGCTTCTGCGTCATATTGCTTGTGCCATAGTCTCTCGGCTAACTTACAGTTACGCCGGGACAGAGCCAACGACTCCGAAAACCATGGCGCCGAGCTCCGCTTGGTAGATGAACGGGGCGTGGAAAATGGAGCGAGTTCATCTAGCCGCTCAGTCAGCCATCTCTGTAGCGTATCAAGGTCATTCTCTAAATCACCAGATAGAGTGCAGGGGTGTTCCAGACAGGCTAGGGACAAACTTTCGGGAGTGATCCAATGGTATGGCCTACTAGGGTGCCTGAGATGGCTAGAGTTTATACAGGATAATTTACTCGTACCCTGAATTTGAAAACAGATCAAAAAATGGTCAGACCAAAGAACAGGGATGGGACAGGTCATGACAAGAGGGATGGTGGAAAACACTTGATCAAGAGTGTGGCCCTTATCATGAGTCGCACCCGACAGATGGGAAGTTAGACCTAGAGGGGCGGTGATGTCATTGATTTTGATTGCATCACTGTCCGTCTCAGCGTCCATATGTATGTTAAAATCCCCTAGCACTATACAGTGTTCTGTCTTCAAGCAGAGTGTTGTAATTACTGACTGTAACTCATCAAAGAAGGGACCCCGCAGGCCAGGAGGTATGTAAATCAAGAGCCCTGAAAAAGATTGATGGGGGGACAAAGTGATGGAAAAAACAAGGGATTCACAGCCTGAAATGGACATCGATGGTACGACCACACAGGTGGCAGATCTTTGGACCACAATTGCAACCCCTCCACCCCTACCTATAGATCTGTCCTGTCTATAGAGTACATAATCCGGCGGGATAGCTGTAGCAATATCCGGGTTGGAAGATTCATTTAGCCAAGTTTCAGTGAGCATTAAACATAAATTTTTCCGTTGTCAACAACTCGAAGATGTCCATAGCATGTCTACACAGAGAGCGGGTGTTAAGTAACAGGCACTTGTAGTTGTCAGCGGGGAGGGGACGAGGTACTTCCGGTACCAAAAAAATATTTGGGTGCCACCCACAACCGGGACAACAACATTTACCTTTATAACGCCCTGGAAAGACAGACCGACAATTGTCTACACTATTCCTGTGAGACAGTAGTTCAGCTGCAGTATATGTGAGCCTAGAACCAACGCCCCCTGCCGCGCCGTCCGCTGTCGTGACGCGAACGGGCGCAGATGGGCAGGACTCTGGCACGACTCCGGCGCAGGTCCGGCGCGTCCGCTGTACGCGTCCGCTGCGCGGAGTCATCTATGTCTGTTTTTACAGCGCTGCTAGAGCGCGTCACCAGCCCGACCCACACCCAATATGGCGGCCAAAACCGAAGAACACAGCCCTCGGCGTCAATACTCAGCCGAGAGCTGGTGGAAGGCGAAGGGAGGGGGGGAAATGAACACAGAGCGCCAGGGAGCGCTAAGGAAGTCCCACACACTTATTAAAATCAAGTCTGCAGAACGTAATAACAGAAGTCTAAAAAGATGCAATTAGCAACAGTAAAGAGGGAGACCTCCCGGCTGCGCCTCAGGAGGGAAAAGCAGCTTAGGTCAGAGTATCACTCGCTCTAACCTGACAGTCCCTTTTAAAGCGCTGCAAGATCACAGTCAGTTTAAAATACATTAAAAACAATTATTAGTTCTGTTAGAAATGGGATTTTCGGTAGGCTAGGGCATGTGCCAAAGCCAGGCAGAAACCACCACTCTAGTCAGGATAAGGGAGTTACACTCCTAAAATAACCCCTACTCACCCCCTTGGCAGCTTGGCATGAGCAGTCAGGCTTATCTTCGAGGCAGTGTGTAAAGCATTTTCACATAACCAACAGTAATACAGTGTAAGCACTACAAAAAAAGGACACCACACCAGTTTAAAAAATATCAATATTTTTATATACAAGACCAAAAACGATAAAAATCCACAATACAGTACTTAGAAGTCTTCAGTTATCAAAATAACCTTGAAAAACAGTTCCTTGAAGTCGATAGGTCCGTCCGGGGCTATAACGGCATCGTGAACAAACAAATCCAAACAGTTCTGTCTGACCGGGGTGTCGCGTGCCAGCTACGGTGTCGGGAAGATACGCAAACAGTACCTTTTAGAAATGCAGGGCGTCGATGACCTCTCATTGAGCTTCCGAAAGCACGGCGTACGCAGGCGTCAGTTCTGGAGGTCGGTGCAGGAGTTGTTGGGCCCTCGAAGTCACGCGTGTTTCCTCTCTATTTAAGTCAGGAGCGCTGGCGTCGGCAGGCGTCGGATGCTGCGGGGCGAAGTGCAGAGGTGCGGTGCCCTCGGGTCACGGTACAAGCAGCAGGTCACTGGCGGCATCGGATGGCATTGTTGGTGAGACCAGGGTCGCGGTGCGAAGTGAATGCGGTGCTCGTTGCGGTGCTGGCAGGTTGTGGTGCAAGCAGCAACATCGTTGCTGGAGCGCTGTTGTCTGGAGTTGATGGTGCCGGCGTCGGTAGTCCAAGGCTGCGGTGCGGGATGCAGGCGGTGCGTCGTGTAACTTTATGAACGGTGCCCTCGAACCACGGTGCAAGCAGCGGCGACGATTTTGGTGTGGAGCGTCGTCATCGGGGTGGCCAAGGAGTCGTAGTGAAGCGAGGCAGTGCGGAGTATGGTGCCCACAGGTCTGGTGCGAGCAGTGGCTCAGCAGCGGCGTCAGTAGGCGGCGGCGGTGAGACCAGGGTCACAGTGAGGCAGTGCCCTCTGCGGTGCCTTCAGGGGCGTCGTAGACGGCATCAGGTTGCCTTTGCCTCTGTTGCAGCAGAAAACACACAGTCCCTAGTGCTGAGGGCAGAAGAGCTTGAAGTCTTTGCTGTTCCTGAGAATTCTTGAACAGGGGGCAAGCTCTACTTCAAGCCCTTGTAGAAACTCACAAAAGTAGATTGCAGAAAGTTCAGTCCAGTCTTTTCACTGCCCAAGACAGAAACAACCACTGCAGGCTAACACAGCAAAGTGGTAGTTCCTTCTCACAGCTTCTCCAGCTCTTCTACTTGGCAGTCTTCTTGATACAAAAGAGTTATAAAGGTCAGGGGTCTGGACCCCAATATTTATATCCCTATATCGTTTGATCTCTTAGGCAGAGAGTGTCTGTGCCCAGCTAGAACCAGTTCTGCCTTCTCTGGTATGACTTCCTGGCAGGAGTTGGAGACGGCATGGTCAGAGGCAGACCGGCCACCTTGAGGTGCAAGGAAATATACTCCCCCTTCCCCAGTTGCAGCCCAGGTCTATTCAGCCCTTTTCTGACCCACCTAGACTATTTGAAGCCACTCCTGCTTCCCAGCCTTCTGTCATCCAAAACCCAGACAGGCAATCCACATTCCAGCAGAGGCACACAGGATGACTGAGCAAGAAAATACCTACTTTCTAAAGGTGGTATTTTCAAACACAGAATGTAAAAATCACCTTCACTAAAAGATGCATCTCTAGATCTGAATGGATCTCGTGCCATAACAGACACATGCAGTGGCTTATGAGTACATCTGGTGGAAGAAATTAACTGTATTAAAATATATACATCTATACCCATCTCTTCCACTATTAGCCATAATTTGGGGTGGGTCACACAATCAAATGTGGAAGATAAGTCCATAAAGGCCATAAACATCTGCCCTTTCTTAGCCGTCGTTTATTTTGTGATTGCCAAACTCAAATTCAATTCCAAGAGCAAAGATCTGGTTGCCCAATGATGGGGCACTTAGGAGTTCCCTTAACAGGATCCTAGTCACCCTTGGATCATTCACATTCACTATTACACAGTCTCCCGATAGTGCTTTAGAAGAAGGACCCACCCACTCTCCTTGCCATGATAATATGTCTGTCCATACCCCCAATCCTCTCTCATGTCTCGTCAACCAATGTAATGCTTTAGTCGGGAGCTGTTCCGTTGTTTCCCTCTGACCCGCTCTAAGCTCCGGGACATTTGCCAAAGCTAATATATACGCAAGGCGGTGGGTGAAGATCTAATGATCGAGGCTGTTTCCCGCCTTGCCTCACTGCATTCGTAGGGGGTGCTCCCCTCACTCTTTCCCCACTGTTTCCATTTTCATTTGAGATAGCAAGCGGTCTAGTTGCCTCCACTGCTTTACACCTAGAAATATCTTTTAAAGAGGGTTCCAGGGTTAATGGATGATGGATCATTTGAGGGGGGAAATCTGTGGCCCTCTGGGAGCTAGGGAGGATAGGGAGGGTAGTCAAATCCTTCTCCCATGTACTATTCCCCTGTAACAAGCACTCTATCGGTGGTATGAGGTGAGACGGTGCTTTCGAGACTCCTTATCCTGATGGGCTGACAACCCTTCCCTTATTAAGGGCAGATAGACTCTATTCAATCATGGTCAGTCTGTGCAATAAAGGCTGGAGCAACAAGGAGACAATGTTTTTTAGTCTTGCACATAAATCGTCACTGCTCCTCAGAGGGGTGTTTTTTCACACAGATTTGCGTCCACTGGCCTTGACCCTTTCGGAGTCTTAGGCGTTCTAGCAACCTTCAAGGTCTTTAATTTTGCACCACCCCTTTTTCTTTTGACCAATGGCTCTATTAACTTCATAGGGGCTAGAAGAAAGACAACTAGAAAGTACACGTGAGCCCTCTCTCCCATCAAACTCAGGCTGGGCCTCAGGAGGAGGTAATGTTAATTCCACGCCTCTCCTACCCTCATCCAAAGAAAGCGGTGTTCTGTCGGAGCGATTTCTTGTGACAAAACATTGGCTGCCCTTAACAGGAATGAATCAAGAGTGTTAACTATTCACCCCACTGGTTGTTGAGAGGTTGCTTTTTGCTTACCCACTGTAGTCAACTTGAAAGATGTTCTCTGTAGCAGTTTCCAGGGGAACACGACTTAGAGGGGGGCCCAGCCCAGCCTCTTCTAGGCGATGACAGATGTGTTCTCTTTCTGCAGGACAGGTGTGCTTTTCATTGTAAGGAGGAGTCACAAGGTGGGCTGGGAGGACTATTCCTTCCCCTCTCCTGGCCATACGTACAGCACAGGTCAGCTACCCCACTGGCAGGGTTCTCGCTGCTGTTAACAAATGATAGGCCCTACAAGAGGTTGTTTAACTGTCTTCACAGTGTTTTCTTTATTAGGCTGGGGGCTATACAGTCTTTTTTTTCTCTCTTTTTTCTTTTTCGCTCTCTTAATTCCAGGGTCAATGTCCAGAGTCCTTGGTAAAAGAGAGAACAAGGCAGGTAAGTTATATATTGGTAATGATTTGGAGATCCTCCAACAAATAACACCAGGGGTGTGAGTGTATAGGGAATTGATGTGCGCTTTCCACATGTGTTTTGTCTTAGTCTCAGGAAAGAGGACATCGTCCCTTTCTTACTTTTACACAAGTGAACAAGTGCCCAATGTGGTAACAGTAGGCTGAACGTGGGTTACACCACTAGGCCTCTTCTCCCGTACCCTTCTCTGCTACCAGACTCCCTTTTCCTCCCTCTCACACACCTGTGATAGCCACGTGCCTCCAGGAGCATGGCTGGGACCGTCAGCATGTTGGTGGGTTGCTCTGACTCTTGTCTCCTTGACGTGCTTCTTCTGCTGCTGGTACAGCACTATTCCAATCAAGGGACTTCTCCCACCTGCGATCGGGCCTGGGAATTATTGCCTCAAGCTGGCTTCCTCAGCAGACTCCATGGCTTTGGTGTTGTAACCCAACTCCTGGGTCCTGTTTTAGGATCCGAGTAAATTTTCCTAATTCATGCCCTTATATAGGTACATTTCACATTGCCCTAATATAGGCATAGAAATCATTCCCTTATTTAGACATAGCCCATGCAGACGAAATACAGGCATGGCTACTTCCACCCATACCAAAACGTCACAACGATTTCTTGGAAAATCGGCTTAAGTAGTCGGGGACCTTCTGTTAGGAATTCCCAGGTTGCGCCTGCATTGCGGAATACATGTGTGCACAAGCGCTAGGACGAAGGACATGAAGACCGGAACGGGAGTGAAAGACTACAACTCCCAGACTCCCCGGTGAGGGGGACTATTAGAGCAGCGCAAACACGCTTCCTGTTGCGTGTAATTCGTTGTTTTTCCGGCTTCCCCCGGAGTGTTGTTTGGAGACGCTTCCAGCCGTTTAGTTGGCTGTCTTGAACAGAGCGAAGTTGGATTCTTACGTGACCCGAGACCCAGGTAGGATCGGGATTGCGGGGAGTGACTCGCTAAACAGGCGGGCTATTTCGGCTATGCCGTACTTGGATATCATTTACAAGAGCGGAGCACGGTGGTTAAAAGCCACGCGTTACTGTTCTCTCTTCTATGGAGTGAGTTAACTTCTACAAGAGTATTGAGGAATTCTGCCCTTTGTTTTCTTCCTGGATTAAAAGACTTGTGTTTTGGCACACAGTTCGCGGAGCGCGTTGGAGGTCGAATCTACGCGCTACCGTGTACTGACTATCTCTCATCTCCGCTTTTCTGGCTGAAAGTAAGAGCGGAGAGGCTTTCACGCTATTTGGATCTAACAGTGGATACTTTAATGTGACTTATTCTTTCTGGGGAAGGTTGCAGTATATTGTTCATGCCCTTATGAAATATAGAGCGGAGTGTGGTGGTTCTTGCTTCCCACGCACTGCCGTTTCTGATAATAAGGAAGTCGTAGTTAATACTTCAATCCCAGAGAACCTTTCTTTCATTGGCTATTCCAGCAAGGTGCTGTGTATATAACAGAATCCAGTTATTCGAGTCTCTTGCCTTTTGTCATGGTATGCCAAATACAGGGGTGTGTTTTTTGTGTGGCCTATGTATTCATGAGGGTGTGCATTTTCCTGAACTGTGTTTGTGTCCCACTAGGCTTCATAAAATGACAGAAGGTGATTGAGGAGACGTAGCGCCAGGGCCGTTTGCTTTCATACCATAAGGTACTTGGGTGTTCTTTAGTGAGATCATATGAGAGTAGCCTGCTTTCACTGGAGTGATTCTAAGTATGTGTTTTGTCGTTTCAGGTATATCCCTTCCCTGCTGACCCTTCCCTTTCCCTTCCCTGTTCTTTTTATCCCTCACCTAATGGCTCAAATCCTCTGTGTGTTTGTACAAGAGGGTTTGTGACGTTTGGAGGTGGACCCATATAAGCATCAATCGGATTCCGTGGAGCAGACTTGGACACCTTCCCTTGCTTGAATATTGATTTGTCCGAGAACTCATGTACTTTACAAAGAAATACAATTCCCTTGGGGTTCTTTCCTGACGTTATTATGCCCGACTTTACGTCAAACTAGACAACTTCAAGGTATACATATGCCTTCACTTGCTCTAGCAGGACACGGTGGTTTGGAGCAGATCGACTATCTACTTGCCCAACGCAGCTCGCTACAGCAAGTGCCGAAGGAAGCCGACCCTCCAGCTGACGCACTGATCGAGAGGCTGCATTTCTCTCTGCGAGAATCCAGCTCCAGTTTTTCCGAGCTCCCCTTGCGGGGTGTTGGGAAATCGAGTCCTGAGACTGAGATACCAGACCTCCTTCATTCTAAACTAAGGGATGGAGCTGATTAGAACCTAGAGAAATCTTTCATAGTTTCTTGGCAAAGAAAAACGAAACCTCTGCTACACCACTCTTACTTCTTCCGCGTGCTAGACTCAGGTTAGGTATATTGGGGGAGGCGTATTTTAGAAGCACCAGTTGAGTACTTTAAGCCATTGTTATTTATGTATGTATTTCTATATGGTTTAGAAACCATACAATGCTCTTGCAGTATTATTTTATCATATTGTTCTGTACGCATTATACTTTGCAGTCCGCATAACGATTGTAGCAGTTCACTTTACTTGCATGAGAAAGAAGACTGTTCAATAAAACCTTTTATTGAAAATGCCCGTCTCTCTATTTCTCTGCACCTCTGTGGAAATGAAGCATGCACGAGGGACTGAGTGAAATACTTATCTATTGTTTCCGCGACTCTAGAGATCTATTTCTTATTCTTGGGAAACAATGTTGTCATGTTTATGCAGTTGCCAAAAACGAATCCCTTCTTGTGAATTCGAGAAAGTTTCT
Source organism: Lissotriton helveticus (assembly GCF_964261635.1). Taxonomy (NCBI): domain Eukaryota; kingdom Metazoa; phylum Chordata; class Amphibia; order Caudata; family Salamandridae; genus Lissotriton; species Lissotriton helveticus. The sequence continues at coordinate 245,942,713 of NC_136062.1, read as the reverse complement.
AGTGACCTCTGAGCTAGCTGGCACTCACTATTAAGTTTAATATATTCGATAGAGACCTAGTCGACCTCAGCCCTGCGTCTAATATATAGGATATATTACTCCAATGGGCAGAGCCTATTGGAAATATAGGAACTACACTACACTGGCTTGCAGAGCCCAGTGACTGTACGCACTGCAGGGAAGAAAAGGATAGGGCACCCGCTGTCGACGCAATTAAGTCACCGCAACGGCTAAGCCTCGTACACCAATCCTATATGTTCAAGTAAAGTAGATCTGGTAAATCTAGAGCTGTCTGATGCCTGGATGCTTGGAACTTGCCCCTTGAAATAAGTGCTCTTGCTGCTACATTACAAATATGCTGAGTGAAGTAGGGGCGCCCAATTGTTGCAGTTATTACTGGGCGCTGTGGGAGAAGATATTAGAGCAATGGCTTAATACAGTCTCCAACTTCTATTGATATGGCTCTATTGAACACAGTTCTTGGCAATGAATTCTATGTATGCCATCATCTGGCCAAACCCATGAGCCATTTATCATCGGTAACAATATTTGTTCACATAGGTTCATAAGGTAAATAAAAGTTATTGAAGGAAAATGTTACTGGTATTGTCCCTTGCACTTCAGGATCTTTCAACTGTCCTACGCTTAGACATGGTCAGTCTGTTCTTCAGTTACGGCACTCAGGGAGAAATGTACCTTTAGCTGCTATCTCAGGCGGGATACCTGGAATGGAGACCATGCTCTGGACTACCTCTATGGTCATGGAAGAGGAAAACAACCTGCACCAGAAATGCATCTTGCATTGTTGATAAAGAATTGTCTGTTCGTAGCAAGGACTCTTTCTGATCATTGTGTCAAGTAGTTCTATTTATTTAGATTGTTCTATAGCGTAGAAATGACCGAGGAGAATGTAAGAGTG